>NC_085985.1:9443245-10643245 GCF_910591565.1 Cydia splendana
CCACGGATATCATGTTTTTGAATTTTTATTTGTTGTAAGTTTTAACAAAAACAAAGTGCGTTTTAGACCTAATATGTTCGTGATTTTTTTTCTAGCGAGCTAAAGTCAAAAAATGTGTCGCTTAACTGCAAACTCGGGTAAATCCATTGGACCCTCTTCTTAATACCAAAATCGCATAATCCGACAGATGGATTTACCCGAGTTTGAAGTTAAGCGACTCAAATTAAGATTCGAATTCATGAAGTCACTAGAGAAAATCCTCAAGACTATTAATTAAATTTTCGGCAACCGTATTGTTATCTAAAAAAGCGAAACGATTTTTTTAAAACTCCGTCTCTGACCTACGGCACCTTAAAGTTTTTTTTCTTTTGACGCATTTCACTGTGGCACTTGAAGGGTTATAATTTTAAGGCGTTGCCGCTGTACAGGGTTAAGTTTTCATTATTAAGGTTTATAATATAAGTGTAAATATAGTTTGGGTGGGGGTTTAAAATTTAATGTAAAAGTACTTAAGCACCAAACTGCAAGTTTCAGCATGAAATGCAGTGTACTTTTTGGATTTGTCTATTTTTTTTCTTCCATTTTTAGAGTTCCGTACCCAAAGGATAAAAACGGGACCCTATTACTTAGACTCCGCTGTCCATCTGTTGAAATTTTCACAGATGATGTATTTATTCTGTTGTCGTTATAACAACAAATACTAAAAATAAAATAAATATTTAAGTGGGGCTCCCATACAAGAAACGTGATTTTTTTGCGTAATGGCACGGAACCCTTCGTGCGCGAGTCCGACTCGCACTTGTCCGGTTTTTTATAAATATGTTGCCATAGAAATACATTTGAATAAATAGTCACACCTGAACGACGATGTTCGATTTTATATTAGACCGTAGTTCCAAGCTTTTGGGTGGTTTAACACATTGAGTGCCCGAGCCGCTCGGCGGGCTCTCTGTTCGAAGTCGCTTTCTTCTACAAAGCGGGAAAACGCTGGGACCTGCTACGAGCGTAGCGCCAGTAATAACATATACTAATCTACGTGTAGCGCCACGAAAATGTTGGCAATGAATGTGTTAACGGGACTTTTTATGATTTTGATTTCATTTCAGTGACTCCCATAGCTTTGTAATCATATTTTTATATTAAGGGCCACTTGCACCATCCCGGGGTTAACCGGTTAAACCTGGAGTTACCATGGTTACCAGTACAAACGGACGCTGGGTTAACGGTTTAACAGGTTAACCCCGGGTTAGTGGGATGCTGCAAGTGGTAAATGTGCCCAAACGAATAAAATATTATTCAAACTGTCATTCTGATTATCTTAAATACCTTTAAACGAGCAATTCTTGTATATTTATTTATTTATATATATATATTTTGGCGATTTCGAAAACGGCTCTAACGATTTCGATGAAATTTGCTATATGGGGGTTTTCGGGGACGATAAATCGATCTAGGTAGGTCTTATCTCTGGGAAAACGCGCATTTTTGAGTTTTTACATATGTATATGTTTTCCGAGCAAGGCCCGGTCTCCCAGATATTTGTATTTTAAACTACGGTATTGTTGTAATGTTTGACACTTACTGTTTGGTGTTGTATGCAGGTTGTTGATTTTGTAAAAAAGTAATAAAATTATTTGAATTTTGTACGTTTCGTTTTATTAACCCTGTCAAGGCAAGATATATAGAATAAATATAAGTAAAGAAAGAGTAACTCCATACACCAGATATGGAACCGCAGCCTAATCCAGTCAATGGAAGCTATGCTTCAAGGTTCATTCGTAATTTTTTTGCTATACAGGGTCATTTTTGGACCGTTAGCCATATTGTGCGAGATGATTAGGTAGGTAAGGTAGGTCATACTGAACAACTTTTTCTATGGGACCAACCCCGATATCCCAAAAAAAAATTTGGCCTTCCCATAGAATACGTCGACATCCACTCAACCAAAATGTATGAAACGGCAAAAAAAAAATTATGATTTCGGAGTTGGTCCCATAGAAAAAGTTGTTCAGTATGGCCTACCTAATCACCTCACACAATTATGGCTAACGGTCCAAAAATTACCCTGTATCGTGGTAGCGGTGCGCGGCAACTACTACTATAGTTCGTTTTTTTTAGCATTAGAAAGAACTTGAAAGAAGGTAAGCGATCTTGACATGTCTTTTAATTGAAAAACGCTTTTTAAAAATCAATAACTATTACTTATGAAAGCAGAAGAATATTAATGATCGTATTAGATTTATAATTGTTACATATTTGCTGTAACTTATTTTTAAAATGTGTTTTTCAATTATAAGACACATCAAGATTGTTTACCTTATTTCTAATGCTAAAAAAAACGAACTATAGACACCAAAATTGGTGTGGACCGCATGTACTTGTAGCGACGCGACGAAATCGCGGAGTGAGCCACGCCTGCCCTAGTGTAAATTTCATTCAATAGCGTGACGTGCCGTACGCGTTTGCGTTAATTGTCATTTTGTATGGGATTTAAGATTCCATAACGCCCCGCTTGGCGCGCTGTTCAAAATCCCATACAAAAATATACATAACGCGAACGCTCGTCACGTTATCGAATGAAATAGGGTATTATACTGTATTTAAAATAAATTATTTTACACCATGAATGAAATAAATCACCAGATAATTATTAGAAAAACACAGATAGGAGTTATTTTTAAACACAAGTTCTATTTAATAAATCGGATAGAAATATAAAAAGTAGGTGAGTTGACCGTGACGTCACGATGTAAAGTTTCATATAAAGTCCATATTAGAAAATCGTTTTGACAGTTCTAAAAAAGTAACGGATTTGACTAGTACTAAAATGCCCTATTTACACTACGGCCGGGTTCCGCTGTATTGTATAGAATATAAAGAAAAGGCCACAGTTTAAACTAATAATTTATTTCATTAAAAGTACAATAAAATTGCAATGCCGGTGTCGATTTTTAAACTACAGTTTCGTCGTGGGCGCCATTTTTAAGTTCGCATATACATTAACAAAACAAAAAATAATACGGAAGTAATAACCTACTCCTTTATGAAGTCGGTTAACCTTTTGAACGCCACGGACGGCAATTGACGTCAACGCAAAATCGTGACAACGACGCCAAAGACGGCTTTTGATGTCGATCGTTTTTTGATGAAAATCTACTGAAAAACACCCCACTTTTAGGTTGGCATTATTTATTCACACAACTAAATTTTACCCCCGTGGCGTCAGTGGCACGGCAAATGGATGCGCCGTTTGGCGTTCAAAAGGGTAAAAATGCAAATACATCACCAACAACTAAAGTACATCTTATTAGTAAATAACATATTCAATACACAGAAAAAAAGAAAGAAAAACGTCAGTTATTAATAAATTTTATATAATTCAATATGCATGTGTCGCTTATTAATGTCAGTAACAACATTTAGTTCAAGTGATATTTAACCAGTTTCAAAACTTCTTTTTTTAATGGCGCCTCTCAAGTCAACTTTACACATACCTAGGTGCATGTAGCACCTTAACATCAAACTTGTCATTTTACAAACTCTAGATCCATCTAGGTAATGTCAAATTGATTCTCTGACAGTATGAATATCTGAATTGTTATAGATTACTAAAAATCAAAGAGAATAGAGCGTATAGAGGCGGATTGTCAAAGTAAATTATGTAGCCACTGTTAGTGCCATCTGTCGACAGAAGATTATAACTGTTAGAACGCCATTTGACTTTGATCCTTATTCTTACACCGATAGGTGTTAATTTGTTAAATATTAAAATTAACGCCATCTACTCGACTGTAGGCCAAAGGTTATGGCGCCATCGCTCAAAACGATTGCACCATACCTTTGCCCTACTCTCGAGTAGATGGCGTTAATATTAATATTTATCAAGTTAACACATATCAGTGAAAGAATAATGATCAAAGTAAAATATGTACGTTCTAACAATTTTAATCTTCTGTCGAAAAATGGCAGTAAATATATAACTACATAATTTACCATGACAGTAACTCTCTATTTCAAATTCTCTTTGGTAATATCGTAAGTATTTTTTGCATATTTTTTAAATCACTAATGTACTATTGTCGAATTAAACTGATTATACGTATTGATTATATTCTTATTTCACCGCTAAGGTGTTATCATGGTCATTTTTACGTAATGATAGCCACTAAATCTCGAGACTACATAAAATATCACGATATAAAACAAAACCCTTGTAATGCCTCCAAATTAAACGTTAAGAAAAACCGGTTTTCATGCAAACTTAAACCGGTTAATTTTCAATCAATACAACAAAACCGATTTACGAAAATTAAAACAATTATCTGACGAAGCATGCACTAAAATGTAGTAATTAAATTGATTCATATTTATAATATTAACTTAATAAGTAATACAAAAATAAATCTTAAAATATATTACGATTCAGCTGTAAATGCCATGTTTGTCATTATTTTTTTCAAATATTCATACTGCCCTTAAAAAATAAAAATAATAAAAAATATAGCTTTAAATGATCTCCTTACAACAAAATGTACAATCTCTTGTGGATGTACTTATAGCAAGCAAATGTTTTAGGGTTCTGCACCTGAGTGGGTTAGGCTGGACTGATATTTAAACCCTTACGTTGTCGTTAGATATTTATTTGGACGACATACGTCGTCTATGAGTCCGAAGGCATTAACCCTCCAATTAACCGGTGAAACATATGTCAGCATTCGTGGCCTATATGTGATGTTCCACGAGTAAAGGTACCTTATGGCGGTGAAAGGAACGTCACATGATTCAGGATATTCTCTTGCATTTATAAACTACTGTTAGTAAGTGTGTGTTTTGTAGTTTTTTTTATTCATATCACAACCAGCGATGTTAAAGGATTTATGACTATCAGGTCACTGTCATCAAGTTAACATAGAAAGCTACTTAACCTTTTCGACACCGTGTCAAACACAAACGCTGCCACTCGGAGGCCACGTCACCGAAGTGTCAAAACCGAAGTTGAATTGTATGCATATGCACGTAGGTCTATGTTGCTCTGTGGTCTGTGACGGATTAATCCGTCCTTGGCGTCGAAAAGGTTAAATTCGTTTTTATCCTGACACGGTCCAGCCTTTTACATTATTTGTGACATTTGATGAACCCTAAAACCTGTCAAAATAATAGTTACGTCCCAATTTACTGGAAATAATTTAAAAAAGGTGTAGGCGAGTATACTTAACTTTACATAAGTAGCTAACATACATTATAATATTTTGTTTGATTACCTAATAATAATGTATATTTATAACTATGCGGGCAGTTAAAACATTACAACCAGTAGTTTAACTTTCAAAAACGCTGTAAAATGCACACAATTACTTTACCCATAATTTTAATGCACAACTGCCTCTCTCTCTCTCAATCGATAGTTGTTTCTTATATTTAAGAATTATTACAATATTCACGAAAATACTGCTCGAGTTTTTATTATCGTCTCAAACCAAATACACAATCCTAAAGCCTCTCTAATTTATGTACCAGTAACGCCATCTATAATAACAATAACAAAACAATTTTAAATGTAAAAATAGGCTCACGTACGCCGCGTTTTTTCAAGTTAATTTACTGAATTAGATTTGAGTTTTCGTTTTGGTAATAGGCAACGGCAAATATAAGGGTACAATTAATGTGTTAAAAATATCTGAACACTTTTTGATCAAGTGTTGGAGAGCAGGGCTCGGAACCGATTTTTTTTAAATCACAAAATAGCCCAATATTTTTAATTATTTTATGCTCTTTCTGTAGCACTGAATCATGTATTTAGGTAACGATTTCGTATTATTAGATTGACCCATCAAAAATGAAATCATAAACCAAAGAACGAAAAATAACGTAATAATACCGGTATTTTTTGTATGAAGAAAAAACCGGTTCTGAGCCTTGTTGGAGAGTAGTCGGAACTATATTGACCCTTATTTTTGACACTGTTATCACCTTGAATATTGTCTTTATCCATTATTTGTCGATATATTTTGTCGAATCTACCCACATAGTTATACATAAAATGTTCATAATTATTTTTAAAAGCACAAGTGGCGTAGGGCCGAAATAAAGAAAGGTGGCCCCCTAACACGAAAAGCATTACATGCCCGATACGCACCAAAACGAGTGGTTCGAAGAACAATAATTATAAAAAAATAAAGTATATTTAATATTTACGTCAAGTGTATGAAGGATAGTTACGTCGAGGCCGCTCCGGTTAACGTCCATAGCGCTGTCTCTCTCACACAACGGAGCGGTCTGCGGTTCCGCATTAGTATGATAACCGCAAAAGCAGGGACCGTTACCGGTATAACTAAATATCAAAATATCTCATAGCTTTCGCATTATTTATTTGATATTATAGAATAGTATTTAGGTAAGGATAATGATTGATCAGATTAGCTAAATTAAGTGCAAAAATATACATAAACAACCACAATACCGAAATTTAATACCGGTTAATTTGTATGAAAAATATACTGGTATTCGGTCCCTGCGCAAAAGCGATATAAGTGAAGGCACAAGGTCCAATATCATCGTTTGTCATGCATATTAATAAAATGTGAGAAAAATATTTAAATTACAATAAAAATATATCTTTAAAAAATAAAATTTACATATACATATTTTATTGCACTTTAGTAATAACGGTGGGTTACAAAGGCGAATGCCAGAGACATAATATATTACTGTATTTCTTAAATTACAGCCATATAAATATCTAAGCGTTGTACTAAATATTTCATCATTCCCGAATATATATAATATGTATATAATTCTAAGATGTCGGGAAGATGTATATATTTAGACTGCTAGGATATATTTTAACTAGGCAATGCAACCGGTAAATATTTAGTATAAGAAATTCCGGTTATTTACCGGTTTACCAGTAATTTCAATAACTTTTACCGGTTTGTATTCTCTAATTTAAACATGGCTGGTAAGTGCGCTAGTAAAAAAAATGTTTTAAATAATTAAAAAACTATTATTGTTCTTCTAACCACATCAAAAAAGGACCATAGTTGGCAAGTGAAATTTTGTCAAATTAAATCGTCCAAATAAATAAAAACATCGGGCTTTAGTTTACTTCTGCAAACATAAATGTCGCTGTGTGCAAAACCGGTTTTATCTACCGGTTCAGCTTCATGTATCACTGACGTTTTGACACATGTCAAGCCTGTTTGCAAAAGTTGCGAGTGTCATCCCTCATACGACTGTTGCAAGGATTGACAACTGTCAATATCAGTTGTTCCACTGTCAAAACCCGACAAGTATCTTTACATAAGTTATGCGTCTAGTCAAAACAATTTGACATGTATCACTATCAGTATATTTAGGCAGTGTTAGATTTATCGCATTTTTCACAAAGTAAATCTTGAACTTTGTACGCTCAAAACAAATATATTATTTAATTGTCAAATCGTTCATACTATTACATTTCGAAACTGTCACACGATAGCTCCCGAATACAACATTTACAATTTTAAACCTTATATCGCCTGACATATTATAGTCTCAAAATACCGATAAAACGAATATTATAGTATTTTTTGTAACTTAATCCAGTACAAACAACAAATAGGTAAACCATTTCCAAATATTTTAGACGAGTATCGTCATAACTCATTATCTTATTACAACTTTACAAGAACAAACCAGTTGTTAGTTGGACCATGTTGAAAGTATGGTTATTACGAGACAATTATAATCGAGTAGGCATTATGCACATTCACCGCAATAATATTAGAAAAATCTGACACTGTTTTCTTTGAGCACCAATCCAAGGTTAGTTTAACCGGTTTGTCTGTTGTAAACGAACGACGACCCGGTTTTCGTGAAAAACCGGTTACGGTGAAAAATACCGGTTTCGCACTTATTGCATTTTTCATCTCATGGTGTATTTGTAAGCCCAAATGGGGCATTCCTTATGCTGTCCCGTACAAATGCATTTTATTTCGTATAACAGGTTTTATCAACGTCAAGTCAATGATTATTTTACTGAGCATTTTTTACATCCGTCGTAACAAAAAAAAACCCTATACCTGCAAATCTTAA
The DNA here is from genome assembly GCF_910591565.1 of Cydia splendana. Taxonomy (NCBI): domain Eukaryota; kingdom Metazoa; phylum Arthropoda; class Insecta; order Lepidoptera; family Tortricidae; genus Cydia; species Cydia splendana. Next base: position 9,451,319 of record NC_085985.1, read on the forward strand.
ACAGCGATAGACAATTTCGTGGATTGCTCCAAATAGTATTTAAGAAATGTCAGATTCTCACAATATTTTTGGTGATGTGTGTAATTTTAATAACAAAACTTCCGTGAGACACAGACATATTAAATACATATATTAAGAACGGGTCACTCACGTACTTTAAGTCGAAAAACTCCGTACCGAGCAGTGTCATCAGAAGCTTGGGTTTACGGAGTCTACGCCGGTCCGTCACCTTAAACGCAAGCTCCTGATGACACTGCTCGGTACGGAGTGAAACATGTCGAGCGTTTTTCGACTTAAAATAAGTGAGTGACCCGTTCTTAATATATTTAATATGATGTGTATAATTGTAAATATGAGTTCGGGAGAATCGCGTGGCCCTCTAGCGGAAGCCACTCACAATGCCGGCAGGCTCGCGCCTTACTTTAAAAAATTACAAGTATCTTGAAAGCGGGATGGCAGTGATTTGTAGTAATTTTATCTGAAACAAGGAGATATTACAAATTATTACTTCATTGTTTATTTCGTTAAAATAACGAAAATAGTAAAGAGGAAACTTATATATCAATATTGCCTGGTTCCGTACCTCAAAAGGAAATAAAATGGAACTAAAAACCGGCCAAGTGCGAGTCGGACTCGCACACGAAGGGTTCCGTACCATTATCTATAAAAACGGTCACCCATTCAAGTACTGACCCCGCCCGACGTTGCTTAACTTCGGTCAAAAATCACGTTTGTTGTATGGGAGCCCCACTTAAATATTTATTTTATTCTGTTTTTAGTATTTGTTGTTATAGCGGCAACAGAAATACATCATCTGTGAACATTTCAACTGTCTAGCTATCACGGTTCGTGAGATACAGCCTGGTGACAGACGGACGGACGGGCGGACGGACAGCAGAGTCTTAGTAATAGGGTCCCGTTTTACCCTTTGGGTACGGAACCCTAACTATTAGAAACGTAACATTTATTATTGTTTTATATTTTGTACTAAAAACATTACATTGACGTCCTTGACAAATGTACCGTGTCATCACAGTAGTTTCGCCACGGGCGGCAAAATAGGGTTAATATGACATCTTTTTCAAGTCTCTTCCATATGAGCTTATTCTAGTTTTCGCGAAATAGAGTAGTGGGTACAATGTAAACCTTTTGAACTGAGCTAGTTTACTCAAAGTCTCAAGAATACAATACCATTGAGTGGTAAACGACAAATTAGGATAACCACCTCGTAGTAAAAGCAGATTACAACCGCCTTGAAATGTTACGAGGGTCGCACTGAAATATTCGGGAATGGGACACTTAGAAATAACATAATAGAAACAGGCATATAATTTATAAAAATGTAACTCTTTATAAAACTTTTAAGGTATATTCCATTTGGTTGTCATTTGTATTTAAGAATTACTGGCAATTTGAAAATTGTATGTCGAACATTATTTGAATTTTTGGCCAAGTGATTTTTCGGATCATATTTTTAAACGGTTTTCAATATGCCCTCAGCGAACAAATAAAAGTTACAATGGGCTTCTGTTATTTTTTTATGAACTAGAGTTCATCGTACGCTCGTTTGCAGTTAAAATTAAATATGAAAGTCACTTTCATTTTATCCCATGGGTGATCTTAAAGAAGCATGTCATTCCAAAGCGACGTCAAAAATTAAAATCGCATTTGTGCTGTTAATTAAAAAGACTGCCAAAAAAGTTGCATATCGGCAGATTTCGACATTCCTAAATATTCATATGACAACAGTAAAAAAATCTTTTATATATATATATATATGTAAAAAAACTTCAATTCCGTTGGCTACTCCACGAATTTCATACAAAACCACTAAGGCCCCAAAATCGCCATACAAAAAGGACTTTAGGATTATGAGCCGTGTGCATTACAGAATGATTACTTTCAAAAGAAAATTTATATGCGTGGTCAGTTTGAGTTTAAGTATGTATTAAAATAAAGATTGACCGTCTAGATGCGACAGTTTTCTCTATTCCCGACATTTTCAGTGCAACCCTCGTAGTATAGATTAACGACTCTATTTCTTTTAAAAATAGACTACAAAATACACTAACTAAATAATGGCTAACATAACTTTTTTTGCATTTTGCACCAGACTACTTCCCTGTCGTGGCTAAGGTGGATATGACTACAAAAGATTGAATATGATATTATCTTTTTAGACCATTTTAACCCCATTCAACAAGGAATAAGGTTAAAAAATCCAATATACATGCAATGTACTTCTAACTTATTTTTCACATCACCTATTCGAAAAGGGGCTTTTTCTTCCCCGCTAGGAGGGATCAAAGTGGCACTTTTCTTCCCTGCTAGGAGGGATCAAAGTTGTACTTTTCTGTTCTAGGACATGATTTTTTCTTTCTTGGAATTGGATTAATAGGATTGTAATAAAACAATGCCATTGTTAGTACAGGTAAGTGAACAAGCTCAGTTTTTACTATACCTCTAGGCGGGCTGAGCCTTGTCCTTCTTCTTCTCCTTCTTCTTCTTGAGGAAGGACGGCGTCCGCAGCCCCTTCTTCTTCTTTTTGTCCTTCTTGGGGGACTCCTCTGTCGACACCTCCTTGGATGGGGAGCCCTGGAATGAGAAGTTCTTAGTTAAGTCACAGAATATATAATAGTATGTACTAGATACAGAAGACTCTAACAAAACGCGACTGGTACGATCAGGACAGATATGGCCGCTAGGTGGTGACAGCGCCACACGCGCTGGCCACCAAACCCACCATTATGGCTAGCCACCAAAATTTATTGATGACCATGTTTTATGTCCATGAAACAATCATCATCATTTTTATTATTATTTCATTTCAGTTTGAGAAAAGCACTACAAAGTCTATAGTAATGTACTATTACTGACCTCTTTACTGCTGTGCGAGAAAGTGCTCTGGTGGGCGTCGGAGTGGTCCCCGTTCACGGTGTGCTCGCCTGGAAACCATTATTAAAACGTTAGTATAAGGATTAGCCTATTAGAAATCTACAAACTATACTCTGGTCATTAAAGCCACATAAGTCAACCCTGAATCATAGCTTTACAGATGTAGCGCATAATTTTTTTCCATCGTATTATCTCGGTAATAGTATTTGTCACGCTACTTCAGTCAACCTCGGTACTTTTTGTACCGAGACTGACTGAAATAGCAAGCCACGTTCGTAAGTTTCCGTGAAAATACGATGGAAAATAATTATGCACTACATCTGTACGTCACTGTTAAGTAATTACATTAAAAATCGGACAAGTGCGAGTCAGACTCGCCCACCGAGGGTTCCGTACTTTTTAGTATTTGTTGTTATAGCGGCAACAGAAATACATCATCTGTGAAAATTTCAACTGTCTAGCTATCACGGATCGTGAGATACAGCCTGGTGACAGACGGACGGACGGACGGACAGCGGAGTCTTAGTAATAGGGTCCCGTTTTACCCTTTGGGTACGGAACCCTAAAAATGAGCTAGGCACAATAATTGTTGCGGATTAAACCGCTACTTATTACATAAACAAATTAGACTATCTGCCAGATTCGAACTTTAAGATACGTCAATTAATAGATCTAGAAACGATATGGATTAGATGTGTCAGTGTCAAAAGTGACGTATTTGTTTGAAGAAACGTCACATTTGACACTGACATATCTAATCCATATCGTGTCTAGATCTATTAGTTGACGCATCTTAAAGTTAGAATCGGGCCGTATGAATATATCTTTCCGAGTTACATATTACGGTTGCATATGAACATTAGAATGCAAACTAATGCTTTTAATAATTACTTACAATAATGTATACTTCGTTGTTTAATAAATATTTGACTGTAATTCATATTATCCTGTTAAACCAAAGGGACAGTAACAGCAAGTAATATAGAATATATTCATAAATCGTGTTTTGACTTTCCAAAATAAATAAGCGTAACATATCATTAAAATAAAAGTAGGTAATATTTCATTTCATTTCTAAACCTTTTGAACGCCAAATGGCGCATCCATTTGCCGTACCACTGAGGCCACGCGGGTAAAATTTAGTTTTGTGAATGCTAACCTAAAATTGGGGTGATTTCACTAAAAAAAAAAACGTCAAATGCCGTCTTTGGAGTCGTTGTCACGATTTTGCGTTGACGTCAATTGCCGTCTGTGGCGTTCAAAAGGTTAAAACTGTATTTTAGATTTTGGAATTTTTATATTATATCCACTCAGAATCACGAGCTCTCGATCATAATACGAGAAAGTGTCCCCAAAATTTCATACAATATTTTTTATTGTCCGTTTTGTTACGGTCATAGAAGGTTGTATTGAAAACCGTAACCAAACGGACCGAACATATTGGGGACATTTTTTTTCTCGGTAAAAAATGGAAAAGGTCGTGATTCTGAGTAGAAATAATATAAAAATTCACAAATCTAACACAAACAATTTTGGTACAACTTTAAAATAAAAAAGCCCAAATGACGGTACAAACTTACGTTAAATATTAATATATTAGTAACAACGTAAAATAATATAAGCAAGCGTGACTCACCTCTGAACGACGTTAGTATGAGGCGGCGCTCGCGGAACGAACCAAACCATCCAAACGCTTCATGCATAGAATGTGCAGAGTTATAAGACTGGTGAAACGCTTTCATACTATTTTCTTGTTTTTGGTATAGATAGGATTTTTACCGGCCTAGGAAAGCTTCCGCTTTGTAACTATTATTCACTATTTGAATGGCTAACCGGTTAAACTAACCGTAAAATTGTTAAAATAGAAACCGGTTAGCTCTTCACCGTAGCGGCGAAGACGGCACATAGTTGTTACTAATATGAACCTTTTTAAAACAAATAAACTATAGTTGGTCAAGCAGATCATGTCAGTAGAAAAAGGCGGCAAATTTGAAAAATGTTGGTGCGAAGGGATATCTTCTCATAGAAAATTTGAATTTCGCGCCTTTTTCTACTGACAAGATTTGCTTGACCATCTATAGCATATTTATATTTAAATTATATCTTTGTACGATGTGGTTTTAAGATTAATTTATAAATAATAAATAGCACAACCCAGAGAGGAGTCCAAAGTTTCTTCTTTATGGTATGAAAAGCAATTTCAACAGTCTTATTAAAAAAAAACAAGTAAAGGCAGTGAAATTAAAAAAGAGCAATGTTTTTACTTGAAAGGGACCCAGGCTATAAGAAATACGTAGAATCTGACCGCACTAACTTTGCACAAACTTGGCAGTGAGAATGCATACATATTCCTACAAGGTCCACAGTCCATACTTGACAGCCCGCGTCTTATTTTCAAGACAAAACATTACCTCTATAAGCGCCACTTGCACCATTCCACTAACCCCGGGTTAACCGGTTAAACCTGGAGTTACCATGGTTACCAGTATAATTTGACACTAAGTTAACGGTTTAACCGCTAAACCTCGGGTTAGTGGGATGGTGCAAGTGGCCCTAAGTTAGTAAACAAACAAACACGTAAGCATTAAATGTATTTTAATAAAAGTGGGACATATTTACAGGAAAACAATAACTTAGCAGAACACAATGAACTTATAATAAACACAGTACAAAATCCAAAAATATCGGCGCACTATTTTTTGTATTACAATATTTTTGAATATTTGCCAAGCTAATGTACTTATTGTAAAAGAAAAATAACAAAACGTTCATTTTCCCCTACATTGCCACATAAAATAAAAAACAAAGAACTAAATAGAATAATTTCATCATTTTCTGTACCAATTCCTTATAATTACTAACACTAAGGCTTATATTACAAGTATTACAACCACTTCCTTTGATGAAATTGTTCTATTTATTTACAATTCACATAAAGAAGCTAAAAACATACAAACCATGAAAACATAAAACATGCATACTAAACATTAAAAAGGAGTGACTATTCCTGAAACCTTGCGCGAAAATCACATACTCGTACCTAATCATAAATTGTGGACGGATCATTCAATACGGGGCAATTCATTAAACTAAATATTTTGTAAAAAAACATTATTTAGTTTGTGAAAAATGGCTTTTGTTAAACTATTATATTATACCAAAGAGAATAGAGCGTATAGAGAAGAGACGGATTGTCAAAGTAAATTATGTAGCCACTGTAAATTTACTGCCATCTTTCGACAGAACATAAAACTGTTAGAACGCCATTTGACTTTGATCCTTATTTTTTCACTGATATGTGTAAACTTATTAAATATTAATATTAGCGCCATCTACTCGACTATAGGCCAAAGGTAACTGCCATCTTTCGACAGAACTAAAACTGTTAGAACGCCATTTGACTTTGATCCTTATTCTTTCACTGATATGTGTTAACTTATTAAATATTAATATTAGCGCCATCTACTCGACTATAGGCCAAAGGTATGGTGCAATCTTTTCGAGCGATGGCGTCATAACCTTAATCGTCTGTCGAAAGATGGCAGTAAATATACTGTAGTTACATAATTTACCATGACAGTAACTCTCTATTTCAAATTCTCTTTGACTATACCCTGTAAATTAACCTTTAATAATGACAACAATACATGCAACGTCAGATTGCATGTCATTTATTGTCATTTTAAATTAGGATCGAAATGTAAGTAGGTATATCAAAATTTGTAAGATGCGTTTCAGTTTGTTATATATGCAACAAGTATTATAATCTTATCACTAACAACTAGTGAGTGATATTAATTTTCTCCACATTATCCAAGTCGCTTGGATCAAAACTTTCCGACATCCTAAACTTAGAAATAATCCTATAAAACAACGTATCTTCGAACGGTGGCCATGTGGAATACAGACGCTTTTTATGAAATTCAGATCTAGTATTGTAAAGAAGCATTTTTTCGGGCATATTTTCCAATAGATCAGAATCGCAAGTGTCGTAGTTCGAGTTAGGTTTAGCCGATATGAAGCTGTCTTCCATCGCAACGTTGCTTTCTTCACTATTATAATCGTCTAAAAGTACACTGGATCTTTTAAAACTACTCTCGTAGCTGTCGTGAAGGTCGCTATCGAAATCAACTTTGAAGAAGCTTGGTATCTTGTTTTCATTAAACTTTTTGACGGGTCTGTATGAGTCTTTATGTCTGTCTATTTCTGTTAAGCTCTCATCGAATGATAGCCAGTATTTGACGCCTCCTCTATGTTCTGTCTGTGACATAGATATAACGGATGCTCTTTTGACAAATGGCGAACCAAGAATGGAATCATCTTTTTCGTAAAGTGTACTATTACTGGTGTTCACTATTGGTGATTCTGTACACGATTCGAAATTGGTTTTCTGTGTGTTTGGTGAAGAGGATATACTGTTGAAATAATCGTCTTGTACGAACGCTGTGTTCATGTCGCTTCCTAGCGCAGAACTGCAACATTCGTCAGGAATTATTACGAAAGTGTCATTAAAAGCTTCTGCGCTTTCTTCGGCTTTGGGTAAGTCGTCATGAGAACTAATAGCATACATTATTTCATCTTTTTGACTAATAACAACATCTTCAGATTCACCTGATTCAGCATTAAATGGTATTTTATGATCAGATGGCACTGTATACACAATTTCTGAGACAATAGATTCACAATCATCGTTATTACACAACTGATTCAAAAGTTCTGCATCAACATCATCATCATCATCTTCGATTTCGTCGAGTATTCTTGTATCAATTTCAATATTGTCATTGAAAGTATCGAACCTTGATGTTGTTACAGATGCTAGTGTAATATCACAATCAGTTCGCAATTCTCGGGTTTGTTCGGCGTCTTCAATATTATCAATAATGTTGGAATATTTGATATTCTCAGGTTGGTAACCGAGGGGTATATCTTCTTGTTCATTATCGATTAACTGCACATTATTATTAATATTGTCGTAGACGGACCCTTCATAGCCATTGTCGCTGCCTTCTTGGGGTTGGATGCTACTGTTAATAGGTAAAATTCCTGAATCAGCCCCTATTAATTCTTGCACATTCGTATCATTAATTTCGGCTACATTTCTCAAGTTTTCATTCGATTTCAAAAGCGTTTCGTCGCTTAAATACCGAAAAAGATTCGCTATGGCATCTTCTCCTATGCTTACCATTTGTGTTGGCTGTTCATTTGTGTCTTCATTACATTCTTTTAAATTTGGAACGGTATATGAAGGAGTTTTTGTGTCTGATATGTCATTATTTAAAACATGAAGGTCAGGATCAAATACTATTTTGTCTAGTAACTCATTAATTATTACTGGCCCTAAATTTAAGTTGTCAAAACCATCATCTGCGTTATTAAGCGTACGCGGTTCCGTGTTATCGGGACTATGGTGAGGGATCTCTTCTGTAGTCTCTTTTACGGATTCTGGTTTATTATCGATTTCCTTTAATTCTTCATTTGAATCAATTGTTTCAGGCCACAGACTTGCGGCAGTAAACAGTATATCTTCGGGGTCCACAACAGTTATAACTCGTTTAACAATCCTCGCTTTACTCTTTTCTTTATTTTCCCAAACGGAGCATGCACTTTCGAATATGAAGTAAACAATGGCTTCGGCTATTTTGTGGGGCTGACTATCCACTTCACTGATTTCAGTTGACACGGATTCATTAAAAGTGGCAGTTCCTTCGATTTCTTGAATTATTTTGGTTATAGAAAATATTTCTGCATTGTCTGATTGATCAGACACATCCAACTTACTTTCTTCAGTCGGATTTTTGTAGTCAAAATGAAGATCGTCACTTTGTTTCATAAAAACAGGAATGTTGACCAAATAGTCATTTTCTGTTTGTACATCGATACGATTTATGATCTTGCCTAAAATATCAGCAATGACTTCATATTTCTCGAATTCAGCGGTGGAATCGAAGCTCGCTAGTTCGGTACTAGACGCAATACTGTAGTCATCGGACTTTCGCAGTTTTACGTCGTCAACAATTTCATTTTTTATGGTTCGTGGTGGGATGGCATTAGGAATTTTGAATACATTGTCGTCTGTTGTATTAGGCATCGCAAATATTTCGTTTGATGTATGTGCCACATCTTGGGCAGACAAGTCTTTTTCTTGGTTTGTAATTTCGCATTTTAGCTGCATACCTGCGCAAGGAATTTTAACATCATCAATATTGTCATTTTTACTGGGTTTGTTAATTTCTTCACTAGAGGGTTCGATATTTCTCTCTACAATTTCTTTGAATTGGTTATTTCTAACGTCGCGGTCATCAAATGTAGGCACACTAGAGCTGGGAATTTCATTACTTGCTTCGATAAACACAACCTCGGTATCCGAACAGTTTCTCACATTAGTAGTATCATTATTGAAACTACCAGATTCGTCATAAGAGCTTTTTGATTCTTCAAGTATTGGTTCTAGAATCAAATTATCTTTGATCGCCGCTATAATTTTCTTTGGCGACTTTTTCGGACTTTCTTTTTTTGTGTAATCTTCACAATAGAAATTAATAGGCACTGAATAATCCCTTATGTCCTTCTCAACTAGATCTTTGACTGGACTCTCGTAAACGTCTTCAAAGTCCATTTCATCTGAAAAGCTGTGGTATTCGCCTTCATTAGTATCCGGATTATCGTGTGTATTTTCCGAATCTACTTGGACAATCTCAGCTTTAGAAGCAATGCCATCGTTTCCTTGTACTTGAACATTGTCTTCAACAATATTGGATTCAGTCATTGTGACATCGTTTTGATCAGCGGATTCAATAACCGTCTGATTTCCCGAAGAAAAACTATTCAAATCAGCCAGATAGTTATCTTCATTGAACTCTTGGCTTTCAACAAACTCATCCTGAATTTCGGCTACTTTAAAAACGGGCACTATCGTCTCTTTGACCTTAACTATGTCAGGCAATTCTTCTTTTTGACATTCTTGGTGTATGTTATCCACTGAGAAATACACGGAATGTGGTTTCTGGCTTCTCCTTTCTTTGTTAACCTCCCAGACGAAGGAGTTAGTGCTGGACCCGCAAGATCTACATTTAGGAATGTGGAAATGATTCGGTTCCGGGTCTCTGATGTAAGAATTCAGGAATCCGCTGTGGGATCTGGTTCTAAACAAATTGGTCGTGGACTTTACCCTTTTCCTGGGCAATGATTGGGTTCGAAGGGTGTAATCGGACCTGAATCTTCCGTCCCATTCTATTGATGGGATGGAATACAGGCTGGACCTACTGCTTAGATCGTCTTGATTACTCTTTTTGTCAAGATCCATAGGATCTTTAGTGACTTGGTTGACTTCCGCAATATCTAAATTTAAAGCCTTGTTAGATTTAAAAACATAATTTTCCTTGTGATCATTGACTGCATCTACATTAGCCCTAGCTTCATTACCTAGCCTATCATTCAGACTGACTTTACACTTGGGATGTTTTTTATCATCATCATATTTCTGAATGATCCTACCAACGTTGCTGTTTCGGGAATAGTCATGGAAGGATCGTTTGTTAGTGGACAGTGCTTCGCTAGCTTCCGGTGTTAGCTTAGTACCTGCAATGAGATTAAAAAGCGTGCAGACCAGTTTTACAAAGCACTAACAATCCATACCAAAAGATTCTGAACTGGACTCAACTTCAAGTTCGATCAAATATGGATTAGTGATTTGTAGAACTGATACTTTGTTAGATGTTAAGAATAAGTCAAATTAAATTGACTGATTCCTAATTAAAGCAAATGAAATTAATACACGGGAAATATGAGATAGAAGGTTGTTGGATTAGCTTTATCTTACGTTTATATCAATAGGTTTATAACCATTTCAAGGGCTAGTATAATTAACTATGAAGACCCGTTTGACATATACTATTAGCAGATATCACTAGCTTAGTTCGAATGAGAAACGATGATTCGATGACGCGGATATACATATATAAGGACAACAGTAAATGGACAAGAACGATTAAAAACGAGTAGATTTAAATAATATATGAAACACAAAAATGACATCAACATCACAATTCAAATAGGTACAAACAGAGAATATCTGAAGACAGACAATTATAACAAAATACAATCCCAATTAGCTGATGATGACAATATCGAACAAAACATGAAGACGCAACATTAGAACAGGGGGCTATTCCGAACATCAAATATCGAAGATGATCTCTTCTCTGTCACTCCCGGAACATTGGAATAACAGAGATACAAAATCGATTTTCAAAGCCAGCGTTAGGCCCCACAGACGGTTCACAAGCCTAAAAGACACCACAAGATCCCCAGAGATAGATTAAAGATTGTGAAGGCACTTTCATTCAATCCCGCTATTTTACTTTCCACGTTTTACCAAATTTTTTCATACGTATACGACGTGAAACACACTCATTTGCCCTTCAAAGCAAACCTTTCAACCAATTAAAATGAATTAATAAATTCACACAGACAATATTTATGGACGAATTTAATCTAATCAACATTTAAACAATCACACGCAAATTTTCAAACAAAACATTACTTACCTACATACAAATGAAAACGGTATTTTTCATGTAGACCGTTTCGCGAAACGATATAAAACTCACAGTAAGCTCAATTTCCTCCTTATAAGAATATTAAAACCAGTTTCGTATTTCCAACTCGGTTTCTTATTTGTAAGAACATAAAACCGGTTTCCTCTTTATAATAATAAACCCGGTTTCGCATTTCAAACTCACTCACGCGCCAGTCATAGTTTTATTTTCCATTTACCTCAATTTCCTTACACCATTCACGCACCAGTTCCTTTTTTAGAAAACCGGTTATCTATTTCTAAAAATATGAACCGGTTCCGCCTTTCAATTCCATTCACGCGCCAGTAACTACCTGATTAATTTTTACCCCCAACTCCCTACACCTTTACCTCTAACGACCCCAGCCTGCACGCGGACGACCGTCACGGGAGTGACGGGCGGAGCTGGTGACGTCACAGCCGAGGAGGCGGTGGACCCGACAGGCGAGTCCAGGAACACCTCGTCATCGGACAAGAGGTTCGGGTCGCGCGGCTCTTTGGGAATTGAGCCTGTGTTTAGGTTAGGCCGATGAAAAAAGGAATAACCAGTCTTGTATTTATTGTACTCTGGATTAAGCTCCGACGTAGTTTGAAATTATTAGAAAAATTTAACAAAGAATTTAGTTCGTAGTCGGACTGATAACAAACGTCTAAATTAAAAGAATTAAAAAGGGAGAGGTGAAAATAAACCAATCAATATAATGAAACTAAGAGGGAAATTAATGGTGGTTACCATTAAGAAATTAGTAGGAATTAGTGCGATAGCTTCGGGAAAGATTTTAACAAACGACTTCTGATTTTTTCAAATCAAATAAACGATTAATTTATGCTTTAAAAAATAAATTCCCATTTGTTCAAAATCTTTCCCAATTATTTTCCACACCAAATAAAATCGTGCACAGAAGTGACATAACATGTAGTTTTAAGACAAAAGGTACCTTATCAGTAATTAAATATCGAAAACACGCTACTGACATAATTTCCAGAATCACTTATGAAATAGTACCTTTTTGTCTAAAAACGCCACACATGTATTCTTAAACCTTAATCTATTACTAAAATCCGTACTAACCTCGGGTCCGATCGGCATGTGACCGCTCGGCATGCAGAAAGTCTGTCGTGTCCACTACGGAGACATTATACGTCAAACACATGCATTGAAAAATAAAATAAAACCGTGTCGAGCTGATTTAGGCGTAGGGAATGCAACCGGTAAATGTTTAGTATGAAAAACCGGTTTACCGGTAACTCCCATTAAATTTTTTACCGGTTTGCATAACCTATTTAGGCGGTCATCACATTGGATGCAGTTACCGCTCCGGTGTGCGAGCGAGACAACAAGACATACGTGCATAGGGGCTGTCCATAAATTACGTCATCGATTTTTGACGAGTTTCGACCCCCCTCCCCTAAAATCATCCAAAAATCATGCTTCGAATGACCCCGTTTCCTCCTACGTCATGCTACCATCATCCGATGTCCAGACCCCCCCCCCCCCTAATTTGAAATGACGTAATTTATGAATAGCCCCATAGCGCTGTATCGTTCACACACCAGTGCGGATTGTGGACCTGAATCAGTGTGATAACCGCGTTTCAGACTCGCAACGATTGAAAACGTTACCAATAAAATATTAGAACGACACACTGATGAAAAATACATTTAGGAAATATGAAAGGTAGCTAAATTGAAGGATATATAATAAAGAGTTAGTAATATTATAAAAAATATATAAATAAATACATATAAAGATATATAAGAGATATTTCTATCCAGTTTCTATGTGTTACTACTGTACAAAAACGGATAGAAATGTATGAATATTGAATAAATGCATCACGATTTTGAAATAACAAATAAAATCCAAAAAACCGTAAACCCAAACCTCCGGTAGCTCTCAAAACCGGTTTATTTCGATTACACTTACCGTTGCTAAACCGGTTAAAAGCTTTGCCCGTTTTTTTGCTGGGCCTTCGGTGGAGCGTGCCCTTTGCCTTGTTTACCAAGTACGTGCAACGGTTTTTGAGGTTCTCTATACCTAAGTTATCATAAATAAATATATAAAATACAAATACACATTACATAAACATAAATAACAATAATATATACATAAAAATATAATATATATCAAATAATCATATTTTATTAATCTGTATCATATTTTTCACATAGCTTGGGTATTGTGCTTCATCTAAATACAATTTGTAACCCTAAAACGCAAATTTTATCCTCGCTATGTGAAAAAATATAATGAATATAATGAATATAAAACTTACTACAGCATGTACACAATAATATTTTTTTGGTAACTGTAACTCAACCATCTACTTAAAAAAAGGAGAAAAAAATCATGCACGTTATAAAAAGGTCGTCGCTTATAAATTTGGAAAAATCGTAATTATAATACAGGTAAAATGATCATTATCTATTAGCTATCGATGTGAACGCGTCTATTCTTTCGACGGCAGAACGCTTTTTACATTTTACACTATTACATGTAATAATACAATGGGGTTGGCAACTGTCAAATAGATGGCGCCATCATAGCTTGCCCCTTTTTCTATGTGATTTGGCTTAAAAGGCTGGCATCCAGGTTATTAAAATACCAAAAATTTAACACAATTCTAGGGATTGACAGGGCAAGCTATGATGGCGCCATCTGCTAAAAACTTCGACCGGCCAACCTCATTATTTTCTACTATTATTTGTAGGTGATTCTGATTAAATAGAAATTTGTCATTTTGCCTGCGGATTGAAAATTGGAAAAAGCTGCTAATACTTGCATATAGTAAAAAATAAACATAACTAGGTGAATAATTACGAGTGAAAAACTTTAAAACTGGCAACTGCCAAAGGTCTGTATGGATGGCGCCATCATAGGTTTTACCTGTCTCTAGTTTGGTTCTGAGATTTGGCATCCAGGCCAAAAATATCACAAAAATAATAGTAGTTTGTGTTACAAGGGATCAAAATGATATATTTCCGTCAAGGGCGTACATTGAATCCTGAGCGTAATGAGGGATTCAAGTGTTAACGCCCATGACGAAATAATTTTGATACCGTGTGACACATACTGCTTTTCACATCAACTACGAGGAAAATAAAAAAATCTTAGTGTTGACACAATCTGATGCTTAAACAGATTATTTAAGCTAAAAAAATAATGTACAAAAAAATGTAAACATAGTGTGCCAGAACAGAAAAGTGTTACTTTGATCCCTCCTAGCAGGGAAGAAAAGTGCCACTCTGATCCCTCCTAGCAGAAAAAAAGCCTTTTTCCGAATAGGTGATGTGAAAAAGAATTTGACACTTTTCTTAAGGATGACAGGTAAACTTATGCTGGCGCCATCTGTAACATACTTCAACTGGCCACAATTGTGAGTGAATTGGGTAAATACTCACCATCGCTCAACACGACCTCTGGCTGACTCCTCACCGGCACTTGCTTCGTCTCTATTCTTAGGACGCGGTGCTCTGAAAAAAGAGTGTTATACAATTTATAAATTATGTACCTACAATATTTTCATTCTGCATTCTGTATACTAACTAGTAATGTATGACTACACTTATAAAACAAAGTCCCCCGCCGCATCTGTCTGTTTGTGTGTTTGTATGTTCGCGATAAACTAAAAAACTACTAACGGATTTTCACCTATCAATAGAGTGATTTTTGAGGAAGGTTTACGTGTATAATTTATTAACTCGTGCGAAGCCGGGGCGGGTCGCTAGTATAGTATAAAATAATACTTATTTATTTATAAAAAAGATACATCTGCGAAGAAATTCAAAGGTGTATGTGAAGTCCCCAATCGGCATTGGGCTAGCGTGGGGACTATAGCCCAAGCCCTCTCGCGCATTAGAGGCCTGGGAGGCGATTTTTGAATTAATTTCGATCGCACGATTTCATCACTCGAAAATCGGTGAAAAACAGCAAAATGCAATTTTTTTTAATACGAGCGATAGAAATTGGGAATCTAGTAAAATTGACCACTCGTTTTCAATTCTATTAGTAGTATTTAAATACCTAGTAGTGGAGATATTATTTAATGAAATACACGAAATCGAACGGTCGAATTTCAAAAATCGGCCCCCTGTCACAGAATAACTAATAGTACTACCATACAGAAAATTCACTCCCTCACAAAAGTAGATTTAGGTATAAAATTATACCTATACTCGCCGCCTGCAACAAAATTGAAACTTATAACCGCGCACGAACCGTGAATTTTCTTTGTGCGAGCGCCACGTGACACGAGTATCGTGTCGTGCGGTCGAGCGGCAGCCCACTGCCATACGCCTGCCCTGCCCGGGAGGCCGCCGGCCAAATGTACCTAAACTGCGTAGTGACACCACCCTGCCCCTGTGCCCAGCAGTGGGACGTACATAGGCTGAGTTATTATTATTTAAAAAAGATATAGTATAGTACCGTCCCGCGACTCCTCCTCGGTCTCGGTGGCGCTGGCCGGCGACGTGATCTGCGCGGCGCTGATGGCCTCGGACTCCGACAGGTCCGTATCGTCTGAAATATTGAGATACACACGTCACAAACAAATATCAGTTCCCATAATAGGTATATGTAACGTGGGGTCCCTTTGTTTCCCATAAAGTTTTAAGTCATAATGTATTGTTTGTCATAAAACTGAAACCGTTGACTTTTCAGGATTTACGTAAGGTTATTCTATAGATAGGTTAGGTTAGGTTTGTTTTATGGCAACCCTGAAAAGTGACGCGTTTCTGAGAAAAACCAATGATGACTAACGAAAATTCGGACAAACAATACATTATGACTTAAAACTATTTGGGAAATAATAGAGACCCATATGAACGTATGTTAATATATGGTATATGAACTTATCAGGTATATGGACGTATGTTCATATAGGGGCCATGCGCGTTGGAGGGTCTACCATCTTGTGGCATGAATCGGAAACATAAACTATACATTGACTGCGAAGTGTCACGCCAAAGCAAATGATGCGCTCTACAAGTCACGTATGTTGTCTTATGCATTGTAGGTTCTGCCATCTAGTGGGCTATATTGGAAGCATAAACTTGACATTTACACTTCGTGCCAATAAGCAGTGGTGTCCTGTGCTGCCCCTTACTGTTTATGCGCGCTCCCTATAATCACGCCTGTTTCGTGGAGAACTACACAGATATAATGGCTTTCCATTCAGCACTTATGATAAAATACATAATAAAAACCGGTTTCCTTAACATGTAACCGGTTTCTCCTAAACCGGTTTAGCACTCACAGTCGGGGCGGTGCGGCGCTTGAGTTGGCTGCGGTATTCATTGATGTCGATATTATTGACGTGCTGGAACGGGTTGCGCCGGTACACGGTCACGTTGTGTTGGAGCTTGTTGTGACATGTTATGATATTATTGACGTGCTGGAACGGGTTGCGCCGGTACACGGTCACGTTGTGTTGGAGCTTGTTGTGACATGTTATGATATTACTCACAGTCGGGGCGAGCGCGGCGCTCGATTTGACGCTTATATTCGTCGATGTCGCTGTCGGTGACGTGCTCGAACGGGTTGCGCGCGTACGGCGCGCTGTACATGGTAGCGTTGTGCTGGTGTCCGCGCTGTATGATGCCCTTGGACGCTGCTCCCATTAGGACCTGAAGGTAAACCGTGTTAAGGCATTCCAGAATAAGGTCTACTTTGTCGGGCACGTGACGCGTATAGCAGCTACTTTTATAAATACCCTACAGAAATCTGTAATTATCCTCGTGTGGATAAATAGTAGTTTGTGTTACAAGAGATCAAAATGATATATTTCCGTCAAGGGTGTACATTGAATCCTGAGCAGAATGAGGGATTCAAGTGTTAACGCCCAAGACGAAATAATTTTGATACCGAGTGACACATATTGCTTTTCACATCAACTATGAGGAAATTGATATTCCAAAATATGCATTATTTGACCAAAAAAAATTGTATGCAAGAAAGAAAAAGTCGTGTCCTAGAACAGGAAAGTACAACATTAACAGTTTTTTTACACATATTAATCACGCAATTTAACTTATATTTTTTCGACCTTTTTGTCGGTCAAAGGGTTAATGTTCATATAATTTTGAATTGGAGGTACAAATCATTCTCTCTTCTTACTGTAAGGCTTGTAACTCACCACATGGTCCCCGGTGTGTGTGTTGACGGCATCTTCGCCTACCAGCTTACTAGCCTCGTCCCAGGTGACGCCCTCGAGGATATGAGACTGAGGTCCGGCGCTGATCTTATCCGCGCGGCGGTTGTCCTTGATCTGGTAGATTTTTTTTCATTATTTCAATTAGTTGACACATTTAAATACATTACTCATTAAGGATATATTGTTCAGCTAAGTACGAAACCGGTTTTTTGTTAATATTTAAAGGATGAAAAACAACTTAAACGTTTTAATGTACCTGAACGTAGTCGTGAATGCTGTACGATTAATAGATTGACAATCCACAAAATGTGACATTGCTTAATATAAAATAACTATGTATTAATGAATACATTAAAATAAATATTTATTTTCTCCTTTTCTATTAATCACAAAACTCTGTCTAAAATTGTAAATATTCAAGACTGCATAACTTATAAACTGAAATAGATGTCATATACTAAAGAAAAAGTGACCACCGGCGGGCTTGGTCACTTTTTAGGGTTCCGTACCCAAAGGGTAAAACGGGACCCTATTACTAAGACTCCGCTGTCCGTCCGTGTTAGAACATATAAACCTATCAGGTTGTAAACCTTACGCCATGAGCTGGCGACTATTTTGTTTTGTCTGTGGTTTTCTATTTTGTCAGTTTACTTGAACAAATGAATATATATATCGTTTTTCTGTCTGCACAAATAATGTTTTACTCTATTCAATCCTGGTAGAATTCCACTCTAAACCCAATAGGTTATGGGCCCAGGATACGCGAATAATTAGTACGTAAATAGTTTTCGGCAATAAGTACAAAATTAATTCGAAAATGTCGAATGAAAATTTGTCGACGACGACCTCGTCTTCCGGGTCGAGTTCCGGGATCGCAGTCAATTTCGAAAAGCTCAGTGGCATAGCCAACTATGGAAACTGGAAGTTTTCGATGCGTATGTATTTGATTCACGAGAATCTATGGGATTGCACAGAGGAAGCGTCACCCGGCGTTCCCAAGATCAGCGATGAGCGTCGACAACAGAGAACGCTTGCAAAAATATGCCTGATGGTGCAACCGTCATCGTTTTCACATGTACGTAACGCAAAGACTGGATACGAAGCTTGGAACAATTTAAAAAAGGCCTACGAAGACAAAGGGCTATGTAGAAAACTAGGCCTGCTACGTACTTTATTTGGATTGAAACTAGAGCAATGTAAAGATATGGAGGCGTATCTCTTGAAGATCATGGATATAGATCAACAACTACGAGACATAAATTCTCCATTAGATGACGATTTCCTGTCAGTCATTATGTTAAGTGGTCTACCACCAGACTATGATCCACTTATAATGGCATTGGAAAACTCGAACGTTACATTGTGCAGTGAAACAGTTAGAAGTAAATTACTACAAGAAAATTTACGAAGAGACGATAAGACCGAAGAAAGTTCTATGTTTACAAACCGGGGTTCTAGTACAAAAAGTGTCAACAAACATCCATCGAAGGTTAAGTGCTTCATATGTAAGAAACCAAATCATTATGCGAAAAACTGTCCGAACAAAGCCAATAAAAGTAAGGAACGCAGTGAGAAGAGTGAAAAAGCATGGAACGGAACGTTGCTAACCGCTTTGACAGTTGACGTCAAGTCAAACTCGTTCTACGTTGACAGTGGCTCTACAAGTCACATGTCAAACGATAAAACGTTATTGCAAAATTATGTTTTGGAAACTCCGCGTTCAGTAACAGTGGCGAATAAAGAAAAGTTACATAGTGAGGGACATGGAACCGTGGAATTGTTGTTAAAAGGACACAGTGAAACAACGAAACTAAGCGACGTTGTTTACGTGCCGGGATTGTCAACAAATCTTATTTCCGTTGGCAAGATGGTAGACAAAGGACTTGAGGTGCTTTTTAAGAAGCAAAAGTGCTATATTTACTGTGGCAAAGACGTAATTGCCAGTGCCACGAAGGTGAACGGCGTCTATGAACTGGACATGGCGAGTCAACCGTCACATGGATGCGAGCTAGCTGCGGCATGTCACTCTGAGGTTTTGGGTGAGCGAGTGCCTGAGGTTCTTTCAAGGGTTCCGGAAGCTGCTAATCTGTGTGAAACGAAGCCATCCCAGGAGTTGTGGCATCGCAGACTTTCACATCTGAACAGAAGGAGTATGGATTTACTGAAACAAGGTATGGCTAGTGGAATTGATTACACTAATGATAAACATACTCCGTGTGTAGCATGTCTTGAAGGGAAACAAAGTCGATTACCATTCCCTAAAAGGTCTTATACCAGAGCTACTGAGAAACTTGGTCTGATTCATACTGACTTAATGGGACCTATGCCAGTTTCCTCATTCAGTGGCAGTAGATATCTCTTGACTTTCATTGATGATTATTCTAGAATGACTTTTGGATATTTTATTAAAAGTAAAGATGAAGTATTGTCTGTATTTAAAACCTTTAAGAGTTTTGTTGAGAATCAAACTGACTTAAAGATAAAAGCAATTCGTTCAGATAACGGCACTGAATATGTGAATAAACAGTTCCAGATGTTTCTGAGAGAGCACGGCATCCAGCACCAGACAACCATACCATATTCTGCAGCCCAGAATGGAGTCGCGGAACGCGCCAACCGCACAATTATGCAGGCAGGACACTGCATGCTGCAGGATGCTGGAATGGACCCGAGGTTCTGGGCCGAGGCGTTGAATACAGCAATATACATTAAGAATAAGTCACCAAGTAAGGCGGTAAGAGGGACCACACCTGAAGAGCTATGGTCAGGTAATAAAGTTAATTTATCCAATTTGAGAGTATTTGGCTGTGTTGCCTATGCAATGATCCCCAGTGAAAAACGTAAGAAATTAGATGCAAAAAGCAAAATGTATGTATTTGTGGGATATTGCGATGGATCAAAAGGATATAGACTGATTGACCCTCAAAACCCGTCTAAATGTATTAAGTCTCGAGATGTACAGTTCTTTGAAGAGAAAATGTTTAAAGATATAAAACTGAATCAGCAAAATCCTACTACTGATGGTCAGTTACATTTACTTAGTGATGGCATGGATAATACTACTAGAAATGCAGAACCTTTACCTGCAGATCCTTTGCCAGCTGATCTTATTGAGGAAGTACCTGAAGTATCTGAAAATGAATCGAGCACTTCTAGTTCCAGTTTTGTGGATGATCCTAACGATGTCACTTGGAATCCTGATATGACTACGGATCAAGGCTCCAGTGAGTATGAGGAAATGACAGACTCCGCTAATGCTGCGATTGCAATGACAGCTGCTTGTCAAGGTGCTGAACCAAAGACAATTCATGAAGCGCTGTCAGGACCTGAAAAAGAACATTGGAAGGAAGCAATTGCGGATGAGTACAAGTCATTTGAAAAGAACAGAGCCTGGACATTGACAACATTGCCTGTTGGAAAGAAAGCTGTAAAATGCAAATGGATTTTCAAAAAGAAACTTGGATTGGAAGGTCAGCTACTTCGTTACAAAGCTAGACTTGTAGCTAAAGGATTTACCCAGGAATATGGCGTAGACTACAATGAGACCTACTCTCCTGTGGTAAGATACTCAACCATACGTACTTTACTTGCCCTGGCAGTCAACTTAGACATGAAAGTTGATCACATGGATGTGAAGACAGCCTTTCTTAATGGTGATTTAAAGGAGACTGTGTATATGGAACAGCCAGATGGGTACAAAGTAAAAGGTAAAGAAAACTACGTATTCAAGCTTAACAAAGCAGTCTATGGACTGAAACAGGCATCAAAGGCCTGGTACGACAAAATTGATAATGCCCTGAAGGTTCTCAAGTTCAGAAAATCACTCAGCGAGCCCTGTGTTTACATAAAATCGAATGATAGTGGTAACCTCATTATATTAGCACTATATGTTGATGACATTCTGATTTTCAGTAAAGATACACCAGAGAAGAAAAAGCTGAAGGAAGAACTGATGAGAATATTTGAGATGAAGGATCTTGGTCGTGCTACGCATGTACTGGGCATGAGATTGACTCAAGATAAAAATAAAATTACTCTTGATCAGAAAAATTACATACAGAAAGTATTAGAACAATTTAATATGGCGGACTGCAAACCTGTGAGCACACCTTTAGAGACCGGCTTGAAATTTGAAAAGGGAGAACAGACTGATCCTGACTCAGAGTTCAGAAGCCTGATTGGATGTATTATGTATTTAGCAGTGTGCACAAGACCAGATATTGCCCATGCAGCAAGCCTATTAAGCCAGTTCAACAACTGTTATTCTGAAACGCACTGGAAAGCGGCGAAGCGTGTTCTTCGATATTTAAAAGGAACAATGGATTATTCCTTACAATATGAGAAATCAATATTATCTGTTACAGGATATGTAGATGCTGATTGGGCATCCAACCCGCTAGACCGACGTTCGTATACAGGGTATGTGTACAAGATTAGCGGCTCAGCAGTGTCATGGGAGAGTCGTAAGCAAAGAACCATTGCCTTGTCTTCAACCGAATCTGAGTACATGGGGTTATGTGAAGGAACGAAGGAAGCTGCATTCATAAGGACCTTTTTACATGAATGCCTAGGTAAATACTTACCCATTACTCTATACAACGATAGTCAGTCGGCGCAGAAGATTTGCAACAGTCAAATCAACCATAGTAGAAGTAAACATATAGACATTCGACATCATTATGTGCGGCAAGTCGTAAGTGATAAAATTATTAACTTAGAATACTTGTCTACTGATCAAATGCCTGCGGATGTTTTGACAAAGCCTCTAACCAAGGACAAACATTTTAATTGTGTTTTTAATCTCGGTTTAAACTGTTCGGTTTAAGGGCAGGTGTTAGAACATATAAACCTATCAGGTTGTAAACCTTACGCCATGAGCTGGCGACTATTTTGTTTTGTCTGTGGTTTTCTATTTTGTCAGTTTACTTGAACAAATGAATATATATATCGTTTTTCTGTCTGCACAAATAATGTTTTACTCTATTCAATCCTGGTAGAATTCCACTCTAAACCCAATAGTCCGTCCGTCCGTCCGTCTGTCACCAGGCTGTATCTCGTGATCTGTCATAGCTGAAATTTGATGTATTTCTATTGCCGCTATAACAACAAATACTAAAAACAGAATAAAATAAAGATTTAAGTGGGGCTCCCATACAACAAACGTGATTTTTGACCGAAGTTAAGCAACGTCGGGCGGGGTCAGTACTTGGATGGGTGACCGTTTTTATTGATAATGGTACGGAACCCTTCGTGTGCGAGTCCGACTCGCACTTGCCCGGTTGTTATTTACTATGTGACATCTGTTTCAGTTCATAATTTATACATGTATAGTAGTATGACTACTTAAAAAAAAATAAAAAAAAAATCCCTAGTTGAAGGCATAACTTATTTTTTACAGACCAAACATTTGAAAACCGGTTAACTTCATGTCGAACCGGTTAAGCACTTTCTCTTAGACATTTCAATAATATAATAATTAAAAATGCTACATACCTGCTGCTGGAGTGCCTTGAACTCCTTAGGGTTGGTGTTAATAGGCACAAACTGTAGGGTGTCAATTTTGAGGGGCGTGCTCGAGTGCCCGGGCGAGCCATCTTGCACCCACTGCCGTACGCCACAAGGTCCAATTCAGGTCGACGGTAACGCGAGTGAGGGAAAAGAAAAAAGTCATGAGTAAAAATGTTGCCAGCCATAAAAAAAAAAGGTTAAGGACAGGATATATACTGAGAAATAAAAGTGTGCAAATATAATTTATGTGGTAAATAAAAATAATGGCTCAAAATTCTCTTTTTTACCTGGTTACATCGAGCATGTACAGTATTTCTTAAATAAAAATCGTCAGATACCGTGCAAAGACAATCATGCTTGGAAGAAAACATGAATAGAAGTAAATTATAATGTATTATCATCAAACTTCATAAAGAAAACTAAATCAAGAAAGTGATAGATCCCGTTTATGAATAAAAATGACGGTTATAAAAGCAAATATAAATACATAAATATATACCCACATGTAACCCACATTACTATTTATAAATATTTCTAAATCATTAAATAGGCAATTCAACATTGTTCAAGAATTTGTGTACATCCCTTTTTCGTATTGCTTTGAGTAAGATTGACTTAACGAAAAATATGGAACTCTAGAAATCGTATAGCAACATTACTTTTTTATCCCGCTGGGGATTCGCTTTAACGTAACATAAATAAGTAACAATATGTGTAAAAGAAAAACCCAGGAAGCGAAAGTGTCAAAGTGTTTGTAAAACGAATTACTCTATTTTTAACCGGTTTACATAATAACCGGTTTTCTCCCTATTGTGGGTTAAAAAAATAATTTTCTTAAAGAAGCAATTTCATACTAGGTGTTAAATCAAAACGTGCAAAAACAATAAAAAAAAACAGGAAAAGGGTGTGCAAGGAGAGGAATAAAGTGGCAACACTTTTACCAATGTATCCTTTTTTTGTTTCCCTACACTGTACAAACTCGATGTGATACCAGGGTAATATGAAATGCTGTTGATATATTTTTGATAACTTAGTACAAGCTTTATTATATAATAATGTTAGGATATATATCGTATAGTTTTATTAGTCTAATCTGGTTCTTATATAAAAGTACACCTTTTTTTTATTTCTTACAGATGGGACATACAAAAAATCATAAATTTACTTGTACGACTCCCTTTCGTTGACACTTAAATTACCATTCATTGGCACACCTATTTCCTACATGCTACCATTAGTACTAATATTTGAAGGTTAATATGACACTATGTTATTGGATAGGTTTATCCAAAGCCAAACAGAGTTTTATGTTAAACCATTTATTAAATAATGTACTTGGGTCTCTATTGTTTCCCAAAAAGTTGTCATAATGTATAGTTTGCCCGTATTTTCGTTAGTCATAATTTATTTGGTTCAGTAATGCCTAACTTTTCAGGATTCCCATAAAACCTTACGAAAATCCTGAAAAGTTTTTTCAGTTTTACGACTAACGATAATATGACAAACAATACATTATGACTTAAAACTTTATGGGTAACAAAGGGACCCCAATGTACCTCTATAGTTAGCTATCGTATAGAATAGAATAAGGTGAGGCTGTGTCATTTAAAACGTTATTTTCATGGAAATTTGACATGAACGAAGACATTGCCACACTTTGTCATTATAAATGCAGAATTATCTTGGTCCGACTATAGAAGCCTAAGTAAAATGTAGAACCATTGGTGAAAACTCCCTACAAACAGAACCAGACAGACAAACACACAATATGTAGATAAACCATACGATGCCCAGAATCGACGACCAACTTGTTAGAAAAAGCGAGATGAAGAAAATAAACCCGAGTGATAGAAAGAGAAAGAAAGTACCCGAAAAATAAAAGAAAAGTTTTTTTTCTAAATACTTTTACATGCACTTAACTAGTTTTATTTTAAATATATGAAGAACGGGTCACTTGCGTCTTTAAGTCAGTTTTTTTTATTATACTAGTGAATTGCAAAAAAAAATTACGTAATTAAGCGCAGTTAAGAAGCTGTGATTAGTCTTAGCTTAATTGATTCATTTGCGTTACGAAAATTAACTATGTAAATTGTATTGTATTGTATATTGTATTATATTGTACTTAATTCGTACACATATAAGTCTATAGCATACGCTAACACACTTTCATGCATCTAACTTAAATAGAAATGGCTTAACTGTCGTAACACAATGGAATCAATTAACTTTAGACTAATTACAGGTGCTTAACTATGTACAGATTTTTTGCAATTCACTCTACTCGCTCTCATCTTATTAAACAGAAAATATTAAGCAGTTTTTATTTATATATTTAAAAATTTCCTATTACCGAAACAGACATTATTATAAATATTACGATATGCTGACAAATCAAAAGCAAAAAGGTAGGTATTGTTTAAAACTAATTAAGAGTTTCAACAATCTTAAATGTATAAAAAAAATAAAAAGTTCCGTTCTGACAGTAATTTAGTAAAATGACACTATTTTAGCACAAAAACCAGAGATCTGAAGAACTGTAATTTTAGTATCTGTGATATAAAAAAAAAAAACAAGAATTGAATTGATTGGATTTCTTCACGTGTTCCCCAGCAAGCTTATAATTAACTTATAACAATAACTTTAACCTGCAAAAATGCTTTAAAAAGCCCCATAACCAAGCTCCCTGGACGTTAGCGTTATGTGCAGCAAAAAGTATTTAGAAAAAAAAGTGTTTAAAAAGTAAAAAAATCGGACATAAGTATTACCTCTTCGTTGTTAGCGTCGACCCACTGCAAAACATTATTACATTAGTCACAAATTATTAATTGTATTATAAAAAAACAACATTATTAAAAAAACAGTTATAAAAAACATCTCAAAAGCATTTCACGAGTGAGATAAGCCAGTGAAACATTATTTTTTCGTATATTTTATTGATTTGTAAACATATATAACTATATAAGCACAATTATATGTGAAGCGAAATACGGGATATCCCGATTTATAACAAACAAGGTTGTTTTGGAGATACAACAGTTAATTTAAATTGAACACTTCTGAGATTGTATAAGCGATTGCAAAAAGACGATGGTATTTCAACATCCTTATTTTGTTGCTAAAATGAACAATAATTAAATTATAGTTATTAATAAAAACGTAATTAACACTATTTGCTATTAAAATTGAAAACGGTTGTACTGAATGTGATTTTCTACTATTGTACCTAATCACATATGAGTTCACAAAAAGAAGTACCACTCTAAAAGCATTTATTTTTCCTTTGGTGACAACCCTATTATAATAAATAGGGTGACCAAAGGCTTTGCATAAAATCGGGATATCCTTTTTAGAAAAAACCTCAAATCATACACACAATAGCAATAAGCATTATAATGATTATAATAAAACACGTTCAATATATTAATATCTGATTAAAATATCGCTCTACTTAACTAAAATAACTTCGATGATTATTATTGAATAAAGATTGCAAACGTCAAAAAACTTTTTAGTAAAGATTTTTGAGCCATTTTGAGCGAATCTGCTATTACTGTGGAATTATTAATTAGTTATTCAATAAATATTTACTGACAGGGAATGTAGAATATTAAGAAGGATAACATTTCTCTTTATTTCCTATTTCTATGACAACTATAGATTAAAAAAAAAAAACAAAATATGTAGAAATAGGCACTAAACAACTACATTTAAAAGAAAAGCACAACCCCAGTCCCGTAATAAAGAAAAAGTTTAAAATATAATAAAAATAGTAAAAATAAGAACTTGGAATGTCCTAGAAAAAGTAAGCTTAATAGTCACCGTAGTTGTGACCGTAGAAGTAATAAAATTACGTATTTCTAAACATCTTAAAAAAATATTTATATGATTGGACTGTGATGATTTTGTAGTTATATTTTTGAAGCAAAAGACATACATATTATTTCGAATATCCAACAATATCAATATTTTACTCACCACACAAAAGCGATATAAATTCAAAATTTACAAACTAACCTTTGCCAAAAATATAAAATTTTCCATAACACCATAATTTACTCCTTGGCTATTAGGGTGACCAAAATTCTAAATAGACCGAGACTATTCCTAAAGCGTAACTAATAGACATCTTTTGCGTATTTCTACGTGGTACGTCAAATTATAAAACAATATAATGTTTGACGAGTTTTTTTGGCCGATAGAGCTGCTAATAGATAGAGTTAGACCAAGAAAAGTCTGCGGCGAGTTTGGTAGGCGACGCAAGTGTTATTTTACGTCAAACGTCTATGAAATTATGACGTATAAATAACACTTGCACTGCCTATCGAAATCGCTGCAGACTTTTCTTGGTCTACCTCTAACGTCGGAACATCTCAAGGTTGAAGTGGGCTCAGATGTTTTTTGACGACTGTGTCTTGTTTTATTCAGTTTCACTCACATTGGATGTTGGACGATTTGATATCCCAGAATTTTATCCTAATTCTAGACACTTAATTTTAAGAAAATGAAAAGTGACGGAAAGTGGCCCAATAGAACAGCGGTCGGCAACCTTTTAGCAGCCAAGGGCCACATAGTATTTAAGGAAGTTGACGCGGGCCGCACTTTGTTAATATGTGTGACTTTATCAGACATTGTTGTTTGACAATATTACATACAAAATAGCCAGGGGGGCCCGCGGGCCGCAAGTGAGAGGTTGCGGCCCGCGGGCTGCCTGTTGGCGACCGCTGCAATAGAATTTGTATGAAACTCGATTTTAAATAGGACCCACGACTTTTATGACTGATTACGAATATACTTAAATGAATCTCTAGCGAAAAATATTTAAAGGCCGTTTTCAGTAAAAGTAGTAGAATAGTGAGCGACAGTACATTATATTTTTCACCTCAGCAGCTCGAACAAGGGTACTTTGCTTCTTAAAAACAGTGAGCAAAATGCGATTTTGCTCACTAAGTCATTTTGTCTCACTCAGTGAGCAAAATCGCATTTTGCTCACCGAGTGAGGCTAAATGAGTGAGCAAAATCGCATTTTGCTCACTGAGTGAGACAAAATGTCCTTCAAGTGATCTTTATAGTCAAATGTCATTTCAACATGCGGGGTCTAATACAAGTTCGATATACTTGGGTTCTATTATCTC
The DNA here is from genome assembly GCF_910591565.1 of Cydia splendana. Taxonomy (NCBI): domain Eukaryota; kingdom Metazoa; phylum Arthropoda; class Insecta; order Lepidoptera; family Tortricidae; genus Cydia; species Cydia splendana. The sequence continues at coordinate 9,479,584 of NC_085985.1, forward strand.
TGTCCCTCTAGGTATGTTCTCACTGCTTAGGGTGAAAATTTTTGTGTACTACACGAGATCAAAGTTATTTACATCTCGTGCGCTTTTGAATCCCTTACTACGCTCAAGATTCTAAATTAGATTCACTCGCTACGCTCGTGAATCTATTATAGAATCTTTCGCTTGCACGGGACTCAAAATAAGCACTCGAAGAAATATCAAACTTTGATCTCTTGTTGTACAAATAACTATTGGACCCCGTCCTTCTGGCGTCGTATTATGGATAGCTTTATCCATCTTTATCCACGTGATAAAATAACTGTCACTTTTTAACACCGTGGGATAGAAAGTGACGGACACCGTTTTATCACGCTGTCACGTAGACAAGAACGACCATCATATCCGTACTGGTAGGCGTTGGAGAAGTTGCATCCACTAAAAACCTTATAAAACAGAGTCCCCCGCTGCGTCTGTCTGTGTGTTTGTATGTTCGCGACAAACTCAAAAACTACTGAATGGATTTTCATGCGGTTGTCACCTATCAATAGAGTGATTTTTGAGGTTTAGGTGTATAAGTAGTTAACCCGTGTGAAGCCGGGGCGGGTCAATAGTACTAAATAATGCCGGACCTTTACTGTTGAAATTTTTGATTAAAAATGTTTTTGACCCGCACAGTCTAAGCGTAGCCAACCCTAGCGTTGTTTGCCGGCGCGTGCGGTCAACGACCCGCACTTTCAAGGTCACTCCACATTGATGTGTGTTTCAAAACTGTACCTATTCGCTTTTTGTGATTATGCTCTATTATTATGTATCTAAAACTGTAGCCATTTGCTTTTAAAAAGTTGTCTCCGTTACCAGGCCCTCAGAAGTGTGTAGTAGTGAGACTACTCTGCCTCGACGCGGAGGTATTCTACCTTGGTGATCTTCATGGGGTCGTTGGTGCCCGTCTCCAGTCAACCTCGGTTCACCTAGCGGTGCCGTCATATAGCGGCCGTCTCCATACAAAATAATACGGCCAAATATGGATGCCGTAGCATTTTGTATGGAGACGGCCCCTATATGACGGCACCGCTATCCTAGGAAACCAGAGCATAATGGTTGATTAAAACGGCGCGCGAACTCGCATGCGATTTTAGTTACATTGCGGACTGTTGGTTACGTCCAATTCAACCGACCGATCTAAAACCGTAATGCAATGAAACTCGCATGCGAGTTCTCGCATCGTCTAAATGAGCCCTACGCGTAGCCAACCCTAGCGTTGTCTGCCGGCGCGTGCGGTCAACGACCCGCACTTTCAAGGTCACTCTCTATTATTATGGAAAGGTTGGCTCCGTTACCAGGGCCTCAGAAGTGTGTAGCAGTGAGACTACTCGGCCTCGACGCGGAGGTATTCTACCTTGGTGATCTTCTTGGGGTCGTTGGTGCCCGTCTCCAGCACCTCCACCTTCTGGTACACGTTGGGAGAGTTGAGCCAGCGGGTGCGCTCGCCGACCTTCCCGCTGCCCCTCTTCCAGATGCTGTGAAGAAATATTCATTTTAGATTAAAAAAACGAAAATTTGACACACTGAATATCTAAGGATCACCTGCACCATCCCACTAACCTGTGGAAAACTGTCAAATTGTATTGGTAACCATGGTAACTCCAGGTTTAACTGTTAACCCGGGTTAATTGAATGATGCAAGTGGCGCTAAATGGATAATTTTGAAAATGGATTTATGGCGTTTTCTCGGAATTAACCGAATACACCTTGTGTTGTGAAATGTTAGGATGGTATTTCATCTGTACAAAATCATGGTCCAATGTGTATTTGCGTCTCACATTTTGCTTAATGACTTGAGAGAGTGAGACGCAATGCACATTGGGCAAAGAAATTGGACAGGGTTAACAAAAGTCACTAGTAAATTCATCATTCTTTGACAATTTCAATATGGCGGTTAGTTTACATAGTTAGCAAGTTCCATAGAATGACACTTTACTTGAGTAATGTTGATATGACCATTTAGATTTGTTTCTAGGCGTTATTTAGGACATAAGCGTAAGCGTATCGTAAAAACGATGTATTGTTATTAGGTTTGTCGTAGTCATAGGAGTGACTTAGGCTATGTTAAAATAACATAACTAGAGATGCAACGGATAGTTGTTTGGCCGGATACCGGATATTCGGCCTGACCATCGGCCGAATATCCGGTATCCGGCCGCCGAATATTCGGCCAGCTGAACTATACCTACATTTCGGTTTTACAGGTGCGCTGCTAAACCTGCAGAATAGGTTTGACCTGTTTTCTAGTGAACGTTCACGCGGACTCATTTCTAGGTTCGAAATGAGTGCGCGTGCAAGTCAGTAGAATGATTAAATTGTTTTAAAATAATAAACAAGTACGATTATGACCGTGTCTGTTTCTTATATCAAATTTGTTTACTCCAAAATCAAGCAATGTTACTATCCGGTAACCGGCCGGATAGTAGGTCACTATCCGGTATCCGGCCGGATAGTAAAATAATGGCCGGATATGCCGGATACCGGATAGTAACCGGATATCCGGTGCATCTCTAAAAATAACTATATAAATCACAATAGCCGAGTTGGCCACCAAAATGCCGAAATGTCACGACTGAGGGACACTTTGTCACAACCGTGTTTATGTACTCATTTTATTTACCTTTCCTGAGGGTATTAAGCTTGACCATATGAATCAAAAATTTGCTTTGTGTATGTACTTTTGATATAGTATGTAATAATATGTGAAAAATAAAAACGTTTATGAAAAAAATATATTTTTGGACACAATTTAAGAATCACCATACGAGTACGAGAGGCGTGGAGTTCTGGGCACCAAGCGTCGCGTTAGCGTGATCGTTCTGTTTGCATACAAGTTCTTCACGCTTACGCGTGTCGTAATGACGACAGAGATCTCATACGCTACGCTACGACTACGCTTCGTGTGCGGACTTGTTTGAACTTGTACGTGCTCGTAGCGCTCTCGTTCTACGCGCGTATTACGCTACGTTTACGCCTCCGCCTCCTGTGCTGATGGCCTAAAGCAGGGGTCTCCAAACTTTTTTACCTGAGGGCCAAATTGCGCCTCAGAATTTTCGCGCGGGCCACCGTCGGCGCCGCGGGCGGGGGATTGCTGGCGTTAGGGCTGCACACCAGGAGCCTGGCTCCCGCGGGCCGGATTTGGCCCGCAGGTCGGGCTTTGGAGAGCCCTGGCCTAAAGGTTCTCATCTCAGTGTCATTTTGGCTACGGAACTCCAAAAACAGCATACCCTTGTCGGTAGAGCTCCTCTTCTTCAAGCAGGTATCCCAGAGAGGACACCGCCGGCGGCACTTCCACGTCGTTCTTGGGTTTCGGAACCTCGTTCTGGAAATATACAAAATATTTTCACATTATAGGGTGGTATTCCACCTGTCCAATTTCTTTGTCCAATGTGTATTTTGTCTCGCATTTTGCTTACGGAGCGAGTGAGACGCAATGAGATTGGACCAAGATATTGGTTAAAGACGAACCCAAATATGTAGATTTCGTACATGTAAGATCCTGCACAGCAATCTAGTTCGTCTAGTTCGGCTAGTCGAAAAAAGTGTTTTTTTAGACAATTAAAAAAAAATAACAAAAAATAGGTATTAATTTCTTTCAAAATCCGTATATAGACAAGAATGGAGATAAAATATCGAAGAACCTATAGCCGTTTGTCATTTAAATCTATGTGAAGTGCAAATGTAGGAAATACGATTTAGAACTTGTCAAAATCGATGAAAATCGCAGGCAGCCCCTTAGACTAGACAAACGTTCTGTATGTACCTTGATGAGCGGGTGACGGTAGATGTAGCCGGTGCGGAAGCCGGCGTTGTCCAGCATGCGCATGAGTGCTTCGAACTCCTCGCCGCCCACACGCCACTTGGCGTCGCCCGCCGGCGCCGACCGGGACTGCGTGTAGATCTGAAACAAAATGGTTTATTGCATGGTCTAATAAAACATGGTCTTCTATTCCCAGTATGACACGGGCCTACGTCACAATAACATTGCCACTTTATTTCAACATAACATGTTACATGGGTACATTATACCTATGGTTAATAAGTTAAAATATTTCTTTATAATATTATAATTTTCATTTATATGTATTTTATCTTAAATTTTACAATAACACGTCATTTTTAATTATTCGTTAGCAATATCTTCCGATTCACGAAAGAAATTTCACACGTTCGGGTAATTCTGTTTACATTACTGGCAACACAGGATAGCGCTGTCACCTTTGACAATTCGGATCTAGATAACTTCATGCCCTGACCGTCATCCTTGTCGAACGCGTGTTAATTGTTATTTCCTTCTCGCTCAGTGTCAGCAGTCGCAGTGTTTTCCAAACTTTTCACGTCGTAAGCTTGGTAATTAATGTGTAACTGTGAATTCGTTTTTCAAACGTTTGTATTGTATAGATAAATAAAGTTTAATTTAATACATTAGATTTGTTTTATTTTACTATGTTTCTACATGAATAACTTAAAATTAATGCCGTTAAAATAATTTTCACCGTTGGTTAAAATTCTCCCACATGTTAAAGTTTGAGAACCTGTAAACAGCATGATGACGTAGGCCCGTGTCAGTTAGGTCATACGCGAATCTCGGAATAGAGTACCGGGCGGAGTATATTATTATACCATTTTTTATTGGGAATATTGCGCAAAACTCTGCACAGGGGGCGCCACTACCACTATCCATCACAATCTGGGGGTCTACCGCGAAACAAAAAAATCGAAATTTCGTTATCTGATCTCTCTATCTCTATACTCTTGCATATTCGAGCGATAAAGAGGCAGATAACTAAATTTCTATTTTCGCGTTTCCCGGTAGGCCCTTATTAACAAACCACCTTGATGCATCATTGTCATATTTTATTGTCTGTGATAACTTGTCAAAAAACAGTTTAAGGCACAGTATGTATAAGTTACTCTATGGTTTACTAACTAGCTTAGTGCTGCACTCTGGCGGCAGAACATTGCAGTAATACCACCTATTGCAATAAAAAATCGGGTTTAACCCGCGCTTCAGGTTTTTCCTGGTGCAAAGGCTGTCCATCGCAATTCAACGCGGTAACGCAGCGAGTGTGATGGACACCTTTGTGCCGGAAGTTGCCCGGGGAGGACTCTTTTAGTACACCTGGACCTAGTGTCCTCACCTTGTGTCTAGTCTCCTCATCCAGCAGATGCAGGTCGTCCTGCGGAACAGCTGCCAGGCGCAGCTGGACCTCACAAGCGGCAGTCAGCTGCCTGGCATGGTGGAAGGCCTCCTCGAGTGACGCTCCGCAGCAAAGGGCCCCGGCGCCGCTCAGCATGAGCACCTTGGCTGAGGGTCCCAGGGCGCGGACCATTTTCTCATGCTCCTCGTTGTCCAAGAGACCTGGAAGAGTATGATGTAAGATAATTTGTTCATAGCTTAGGGTGGTGTCCAATATCTTTGTCCAATGTGTATTGTGTCTCACATATTGCTTAATGAGAGAGTGAGACACAATGACATTGGACAAAGGAATTGGTCAGGTGGAATGCCACCCCTTCGATAATCTGTAATAAATGTAAAGATCTGTAAAAATTGAGGTTGGAGGTGAACCAGCGGCAGATGCCAAAACCGCTCGGTCACCTGGGTCGAGGAGGGACGGGCCGAATTTCGTCAAGTACATGTATTCTTAGACTTATGGCGCCCTCTGGTCACCTCTAAGGTAAAACAGTGTGGTTTTTACGTCCTACCAGATTCAACTCAGGTGATTTCGGGCTAGCGAAACGAATAATCATTTTTATACTAGTGATTCTGCTTTAAAAGAACACAAAATATTGTACAAATACAAATACAGTTATTTCATTGCTTTTTACATCAGTTCTTAGGTATAATATAAGGTTAAAAATTGTTATATTTTTGCCCTCATATCATAGCTTAGATAGGTTTCTAAAACAAAGACTTTCTTCAGTATTTTATCTTTCAGTATCAGGAGCTAACTGTACGATTTGTTATTTGGACGCAATCGGAACGAAAGTCATTCTGTTGCACGTGTTTAAGTAGTGCAAGGGTGCACACAGCGCGTATCAGATTTGGTTTGTCTAGATCGACTATAGCTTTCGATTCCAATGATCCGTTTGGCAATCTAATGTTAATAAAGATTCTCCTGCGTTATTGGCGCAGTCGGTAGGACAGTTTAACCAGACTTTCTGTCCGGGTGTCCAAACGTCCTCCCCTACAAGTCGCATTTCTCAGTCGATTCTCGTGAAATTTTGTGACCAGGTTTTTGTTAGAGTCGATTCAGTTTTAAGTGTCTTAAGTGTTCGCTCGGTGCACAGTTAATAGAGCCACAAGTAAACGGTTACCGGGTGGCACGTTGTGGTACACCAGTGCCCTGTTTATCAAAAGCTTGTAACTTGTAATACAAGTGGAAGTCCCTTTTTGACAGCTTTTGTTAGAAAGAGACTTCCACTTGTATTACAAGTTACAAGCTTTTAATAAACAGGGCACAGGGGTTCCAATAGCGCGGCCTCGTGGGATAGGGAGCAGGCGGTCTGTGTGCACGGACGCGTGGTGGAAGGCTGGACAACTGGCGCGGTGGTAGGGTAGGGTACAGCAGTATGTAGTATAGGGTTACCGGGCGGCACGCTGTGGTAGGCGAGCGGCCCCAGCAGCGCGGCCTCGTGGCCGAGCGGCAGCAGGCCGCGGCAGGTGCGGCACACAGCGCCGGTCCGGGCGCGAGGAGGAAGGCTGGACAACTGGCGCGGTGGGTAGGGTAGGGTACAGCAGTATGTAGTATAGGGTTACCGGGCGGCACGCTGTGGTAGGCGAGCGGCCCCAGCAGCGCGGCCTCGTGGGATAGGGAGCAGGCGGTCTGTGTGCACGGACGCGTGGTGGAAGGCTGGACAACTGGCGCGGTGGGTAGGGTAGGGTACAGCAGTATGTAGTATAGGGTTACCGGGCGGCACGCTGTGGTAGGCGAGCGGCCCCAGCAGCGCGGCCTCGTGGCCGAGCGGCAGCAGGCCGCGGCGCGCGCTGGACACGGCGAGCGCGGCCGGCGCGCGCAGGTGCAGCACGCAGCGCAGGTCCGGCCGCGAGGAGGAAGGCTGGACAACTGGCGCGGTGGGTAGGGTAGGGTACAGCAGTATGTAGTATAGGGTTACCGGGCGGCACGCTGTGGTAGGCGAGCGGCCCCAGCAGCGCGGCCTCGTGGCCGAGCGGCAGCAGGCCGCGGCGCGCGCTGGACACGGCGAGCGCGGCCGGCGCGCGCAGGTGCAGCACGCAGCGCAGGTCCGGCCGCGAGGAGGAAGGCTGGACAACTGGCGCGGTGGGTAGGGTAGGGTACAGCAGTATGTAGTATAGGGTTACCGGGCGGCACGCTGTGGTAGGCGAGCGGCCCCAGCAGCGCGGCCTCGTGGCCGAGCGGCAGCAGGCCGCGGCGCGCGCTGGACACGGCGAGCGCGGCCGGCGCGCGCAGGTGCAGCACGCAGCGCAGGTCCGGCCGCGAGGAGGAAGGCTGGACAACTGGCGCGGTGGGTAGGGTAGGGTACAGCAGTATGTAGTATAGGGTTACCGGGCGGCACGCTGTGGTAGGCGAGCGGCCCCAGCAGCGCGGCCTCGTGGCCGAGCGGCAGCAGGCCGCGGCGCGCGCTGGACACGGCGAGCGCGGCCGGCGCGCGCAGGTGCAGCACGCAGCGCCGGTCCGGCCGCGAGGAGGAAGGCTGGACAACTGGCGCGGTGGGTAGGGTAGGGTACAGCAGTATGTAGTATAGGGTTACCGGGCGGCACGCTGTGGTAGGCGAGCGGCCCCAGCAGCGCGGCCTCGTGGCCGAGCGGCAGCAGGCCGCGGCGCGCGCTGGACACGGCGAGCGCGGCCGGCGCGCGCAGGTGCAGCACGCAGCGCCGGTCCGGCCGCGAGGAGGAAGGCTGGACAACTGGCGCGGTGGGTAGGGTAGGGTACAGCAGTATGTAGTATAGGGTTACCGGGCGGCACGCTGTGGTAGGCGAGCGGCCCCAGCAGCGCGGCCTCGTGGCCGAGCGGCAGCAGGCCGCGGCGCGCGCTGGACACGGCGAGCGCGGCCGGCGCGCGCAGGTGCAGCACGCAGCGCAGGTCGGGCCGCGCCGCGTGCACTGCCGCGTGCAGGGAGAACCCTGCAACATCCAAATAGTTCAAATAAAAAATAAGTAAAAATTAATTTAGCGCTACACAAGTACCAGGGCCTCATGAGTTACGAGAAGGTGTCGTTGACCAACCCGCCAGGCCGCGGCCGGGGAGCTACGAGTATGAAGGTAGCACGGCTGCTCGCGTATCTTAGCTGTATACTTTTGATTTGTGTAGCTATATGATTCTACTAGTTTAAAGTATTATTTTTATTGACTCGTAAAAAAAGTATTTTATACAAATATATAATCAAGCTTTTCAATCTCGTACCTCACTTAGGCAACTCAGCTTACGGTACTCAACTGAAAAGCTCTCTATTATATCACGATTGTATAAAATACTATAATTAAACAGTATACCAAATCCTATGTGAAAGAACATTCCGTAAACTTACAATGAAATAGTGATAAGACAATGCAGACTACCTTCGATAATAACAATAATATACCTATTTGTTTGGCACCATACCTATCATTTCGTGATTCACTAAAAAACACTTTAAATTGAAAGATTGCCTATCCATCTATCGAACAAAACAACGAAGTGGCTTTATGTTACATTATTGCATGGTACCACAGCAAATACATGATTGCGGGCGTTTTGTATCGCTTAATAATTTTCAAGTTTGTTTTCAAAATTCTGCTCGTCTCACTTTCTACATTCACGGAAAAGTTGATGGTCTCCTGGTCCTGGACCGCTACCTGTATGTCGACCTTCAGCGAGGAGACGGTGACCTCATGAAGAAGTAAGTCACGAGGAGTTAGGACCCGGGTGTTGAGACACTCACCTTCAACGTTCACAGGGAAGTTGGTGGTCCCCTGGTCCTGGACCACTCCCTGCATGTCGACCTTCACCAGCGAGGAGGCGGTGACCTCATGAAGAAGTAAGTCACGAGGAGTTAGGACCCGGGTGTTGAGACACTCACCTTCAACTTTCACAGGGAAGTTGGTGGTCCCCTGGTCCTGGACCACTCCCTGCATGTCGACCTTCACCAGCGAGGAGGCGGTGACCTCATGAAGAAGTAAGTCACGAGGAGTTAGGACCCGGGTGTTGAGACACTCACCTTCAACGTTCACAGGGAAGTTGGTGGTCCCCTGGTCCTGGACCACCCCCTGCATGTCGACCTTCACCAGCGAGGAGGCGGTGACCTCATGAGGGAGTAGCCCGCGAGGAGTGGTCAGGACTTGCTCCACGGCGGTGTTGAGACGGGCGGTGATTTGACCGTTGATGCCAGCTAGAATAAAAACGGTATACATAAATTACACATTGCTAAAATATAATGCCATCTGCTTGATGGAGTCAAAGCGTATCTCCCATTGACCAAGGACCGGTCAGCAGGATACTAGCACAAGCTAAGATCTAGGTTTTTAGATTTCGGCCTATAAATTCGTCGAGTACATATAGTTGTCTGCAAAAATATCTTGCAAACGATTTTGCACAGATAATGAGGCGGGCCGGTGACCCACATTGCCCGAAGAATGAATAGCCGTTACGCGTAAAATACGGTGTTTAAAAGTGGGAATTCCAATCAGAAAAGCCCAAGTCCCAAGTCTAAGAGTAGACAGTTGGGCGACTTCATCAGAGTTGCTGAGATCTTTGTGGCGATCGATTAGGGAGGCCATATTTAGTGTAGTGTGTGGCTTATGTTCCGGTGTCAATGCTGTAGATGTATTACTTACTCTTGGTAGTCTGGGGTCACCTGAACAGGTCCAGACGGTAACAAGCTGCCAACTTGCAGCGGACTCTTCCTTTTCGTAGCCAAAACCCTCAATGCCGTTAATGTGGAGCACACAGGGCTCAGTACCTTGTTAGGGACCAAGCGTCTACTTACTCTGGGTCCACCCGAACAGGTCTACCAGACGGTAGCAAGCCGCCAGCTTGCAGCGCAGAATTTTCTCGCCCTTCTCATAGCCGAAGCCCTCGATGCCGCGGATGTCGTTGATGGGAAGCACGCAGCTGGGGCTCTGAAACGTTAAACATCAATATTAGATAATCTAATTCTCTTTCAACTGCTCGTAGATTAACTGGAATTGGATAACTTCAAACCTCATTGCATTACAGCTTGGAGGACATGAGCTGCCACTGTGGCTGTCTTACCCTGAAGGTGCCGGTGTGCAGCCTGCCGCCGACCATCTCCCGTATGCGCTGCAGCAGCGGCGCGTCGCCTCCCTCGTGCATCTGCTGGTCTAGCACCCGCTCCAGCTCGTCACGCAGCAGCATGGATGGTTCCTTACCCTGAAGGTGCCGGTGTGCAGCCTGCCGCCGCCCATCTCCCGTATGCGCTGCAGCAGCGGCGCGTCGCCTCCCTCGTGCATCTGCTGGTCCAGCACCCGCTCCAGCTCGTCACGCAGCAGCATGGATGGTTCCTTACCCTGAAGGTGCCGGTGTGCAGCCTGCCGCCGACCATCTCCCGTATGCGCTGCAGCAGCGGCGCGTCGCCTCCCTCGTGCATCTGCTGGTCCAACACCCGCTCCAGCTCGTCACGGAGCAGCATGGATGGTTGCTTACCCTGAAGGTGCCGGTGTGCAGCCTGCCGCCGACCATCTCCCGTATGCGCTGCAGCAGCGGCGCGTCGCCTCCCTCGTGCATCTGCTGGTCCAGCACCCGCTCCAGCTCCTCGCGGAACAGCTTGGAGGACATGAGCGCTTCCACGCGCTTGCGGCGCTCCATTTCGCGGACATCCTGGGGGACAAAGTGAATGTTTAATTATTTGACATTGTAGTATACAGGGTGGAAAGGCACGACGATCCTTCCCGGAAGTATTAGGTCGTTTAAGTGATACAGAGACTATTGGTAATGGTAAGAATCGTTAATTGAGTAAAAAATAAAAATTTCAAAAATACTACTTTTTAACTGTGGTGATAACCCTATAGCATGTGCACATGACGGCTAGATTAAGGATCTCCGTCGGGAAAGCTCGGGACTTTACACTTTTTTCCGATCGTTGACAGTATCGCAATGATGTATGAATGACGCATAAATGTCAAATAAATCAAATGCATGCAAAAATATTACAAACAATTTTATTACTTTCTTAGATAATTACTTTTTTCCAATATTTAATACTATCTTCTTTTCACATACGGTGTTCAAATGTACCTCCGTGTATTACAACGCCGCCGCAGCCCGTACCCGAGTATGTCGATGCACATGCGATATAGTGTATGCTCTTCGTCATTTATCCTCCGCAGAAAGCACCAATTAGCCTTTGTCTCATTTCGTCCGCAGTTTCACATTCCGTTTGGTTTGGTACACCATATCTTTTACACAGCCCCACAAATTTAAATAGCCACGAGCATCTAACATTTTTATTTGAAGAATATGACATTCAATAAGTATAGTTCAATGAAAATTTAATTTCAAACATCAGACGTCTTGTCTATTTCCTACCACGCAAGAAGGTTTGTTAGTTTGGTATTGAAGAAGTATTTATTCTTGATTTATTCTTAGTATTTCATTTTTGCAAGTTCATTTGGTGCAACTAACACAACCTACATGTAATTTTTTATTATTTTAAATAGTTTCCAATCATTCGAAAATAATTTTGTGAAACGTGTTAAGAAACTAAAACCTTTTTATCAGTCAAGGAAACCAGAGATATTTATAAGACGATTGCGTACTTTTGAGTGGTTGTCAATGTCACCATTTGAATTGTCGTTGTAAACAATGTTGTGGTTAGTATTATTAATATTAAGGAATAACATAACTATTTCATTCAAGTATTGAACAAGTGGAACCACTAAGAAAGCGAAAATCCTGCAATGATTCTTACCGTGCTGTAAGCAGACCTAAAAATGGTTAGATGGCAACAAATTAGCATAATTTCCTGTCGAATACTGATTGTTTACAAGTAAGTTCATTGACCCTGTCACCTGTTAGGGTTAGAACAAAGTAGTTTTTTGCGTGGATGTTTAAAAGGTCATAATTTAAAAACGGTTGCCCATATTAACATATTTTCTATGGAGAAAATATAGAGCTTAGGCTAAACTATCTCCCATTTCCGGAAAGGATCGTCGTGCCTTTCCACCCTGTATAACTGTCTATGGTATATGCAGTGTAACATTTATATTTATCTTATCTTGTAAAAAGCACAAGCTTCTACAGTTTCAATTTTGCCAAAAAATTGCTCAACTTGCTTTGCTATGCTAGAGTATACAAGAGAATTTAAGAATTTTAAGAATTAAACCTGTTTATTTCAAAAAATAATAGCATTACAATTTCTTATACCTAGTTACAATATAAAAACTGTCATAGAGTCCGTATTTACTAACTTTGCACCGAGCAGAATAGAACAAAGTGAGGGAGTGTCATTTTAAATGTCATATTTTTAAGAAGTTTGACATTAATTATGACATTGCCACACATTGACAAAGTACGTGGCAAATCCCACGCAGAGTTATCTCTGTCCAACTCTATGTCCTTCCCCTTCAGTCAAACTCTCCATACCTAATTTCATCTCAATCGGTTCAGCGATTAAAGCGTGAAAAGGTAACAGACTGACTACATCCTCCCACAAGTGCAACAATAACGCGTCAGTCATCAACACATTAACGTCTCTTCATTGGCACCCTCTTAAGTGTTATCGTATTGGTTTATCGACGCTAAGTTGACGGCGAGGGGCTCTAAGTGTGCGATAATATTTGTTCTCACTTGAGTGCTGATGGAAGGATAACTGGAATGTTCCGAGGTAGGTATTTAATACAGATGTAATGCTTAATTGTTTTCCATCGCATTTTCTCGGAAACGTTCGTATTTGTCATGCTACTTCAGTCAACCTCAGTACTTTTTGTTTCGAGATTGATTTAAATATCAAGACACGTTCGTAGGTTTCCGTGAAAATACGATGGAAAATAATTATGCACTACATCTGTCCATTCCAAAGATCTTTCCTAGGTACCGCTGGAGAGACGAAGTGCAGACAGACAAATAAGAGACCCCACACTAGCGTCTCCCGAGCGTCGACGTCTCGTCAACTCTATGGGTGCTGCTCGACGCAGCTTCACCATTTTCGATAGCGTTGACTAGACGCCGACGCTCAAGACTGAAACGCAGGCGTTTCGCGCTCGCTCCAACAAATAAGAGACGTCACACTAGCGTCTCCCGAGCGTCGACATCTCGTTAACTCTATGGGTGCTGCTCGACGCAGCGTTAGCGGCGCAGCTTCACCATTTTCCACAGCGCTGTCTAGCCGACGCTCAAAAGACGCTACTGGTGGAGTCTTGCTCAGTATACTCACAGCGTCAATGTCCGCTGGACGCTGGTCTCTCCTCCTCTTCGGCCGCCGCGTTGCCGTTCGGCAGCGGCTCTGTGCCAGTGTCCGCCATCGCTAAAAGACGCTAATGGTGGAAACTTGCTCAGTATACTCACAGCGTCAATGTCCGCTGGACGCTGCTTCAGTCTCTCCTCCTCCTCGGCCGCCGCGTTGCCGTTCGGCAGCGGCTCTGTGGCAGTGTCCGCCATCGCTAAAAGACGCTAATGGTGGAGTCTTGCTCAGTATACTCACAGCGTCAATGTCCGCTGGACGCTGGTCTCTCCTCCTCTTCGGCCGCCGCGTTGCCGTTCGGCAGCGGCTCTGTGCCAGTGTCCGCCATCGCTAAAAGACGCTAATGGTGGAAACTTGCTCAGTATACTCACAGCGTCAATGTCCGCTGGACGCTGCTTCAGTCTCTCCTCCTCCTCGGCCGCCGCCTTGCCGTTCGGCAGCGGCTCTGTGCCAGTGTCCGCCATCGCTAAAATACGCTAATGGTGGAGTCTTGCTCAGTATACTCACAGCGTCAATGTCCGCTGGACGCTGCTTCAGTCTCTCCTCCTCCTCGGCCGCCGCGTTGCCGTTCGGCAGCGGCTCTGTGCCAGTGTCCGCCATCGCTAAAATACGCTAATGGTGGAGTCTTGCTCAGTATACTCACAGCGTCAATGTCCGCTGGACGCTGCTTCAGTCTCTCCTCCTCCTCGGCCGCCGCCTTGCCGTTCGGCAGCGGCTCTGTGCCAGTGTCCGCCATCGCTAAAAGACGCTAATGGTGGAGTCTTGCTCAGTATACTCACAGCGTCAATGTCCGCTGGACGCTGCTTCAGTCTCTCCTCCTCCTCGGCCGCCGCGTTGCCGTTCGGCAGCGGCTCTGTGCCAGTGTCCGCCATCGCTAAAATACGCTAATGGTGGAGTCTTGCTCAGTATACTCACAGCGTCAATGTCCGCTGGACGCTGCTTCAGTCTCTCCTCCTCCTCGGCCACCGCGTTACCGTTCGGCAGCGGCTCTGTGGCAGTGTCCGCCATCGCTAAAAGACGCTAATGGTGGAGTCTTGCTCAGTATACTCACAGCGTCAATGTCCGCTGGACGCTGCTTCAGTCTCTCCTCCTCCTCGGCCGCCGCCTTGCCGTTCGGCAGCGGCTCTGTGCCAGTGTCCGCCATCGCTAAAATACGCTAATGGTGGAGTCTTGCTCAGTATACTCACAGCGTCAATGTCCGCTGGACGCTGCTTCAGTCTCTCCTCCTCCTCGGCCGCCGCCTTGCCGTTCGGCAGCGGCTCTGTGCCAGTGTCCGCCATCGCTAAAAGACGCTAATGGTGGAGTCTTGCTCAGTATACTCACAGCGTCAATGTCCGCTGGACGCTGCTTCAGTCTCTCCTCCTCCTCGGCCGCCGCGTTGCCGTTCGGCAGCGGCTCTGTGCCAGTGTCCGCCATCGCTAAAATACGCTAATGGTGGAGTCTTGCTCAGTATACTCACAGCGTCAATGTCCGCTGGACGCTGCTTCAGTCTCTCCTCCTCCTCGGCCACCGCGTTACCGTTCGGCAGCGGCTCTGTGGCAGTGTCCGCCATCGCTAAAAGACGCTAATGGTGGAGTCTTGCTCAGTATACTCACAGCGTCAATGTCCGCTGGACGCTGCTTCAGTCTCTCCTCCTCCTCGGCCGCCGCGTTGCCGTTCGGCAGCGGCTCTGTGCCAGTGTCCGCCATCGCTAAAATACGCTAATGGTGGAGTCTTGCTCAGTATACTCACAGCGTCAATGTCCGCTGGACGCTGCTTCAGTCTCTCCTCCTCCTCGGCCGCCGCCTTGCCGTTCGGCAGCGGCTCTGTGCCAGTGTCCGCCATCGCTAAAAGACGCTAATGGTGGAGTCTTGCTCAGTATACTCACAGCGTCAATGTCCGCTGGACGCTGCTTCAGTCTCTCCTCCTCCTCGGCCGCCGCGTTGCCGTTCGGCAGCGGCTCTGTGCCAGTGTCCGCCATCGCTAAAATACGCTAATGGTGGAGTCTTGCTCAGTATACTCACAGCGTCAATGTCCGCTGGACGCTGCTTCAGTCTCTCCTCCTCCTCGGCCACCGCGTTACCGTTCGGCAGCGGCTCTGTGGCAGTGTCCGCCATCGCTAAAAGACGCTAATGGTGGAGTCTTGCTCAGTATACTCACAGCGTCAATGTCCGCTGGACGCTGCTTCAGTCTCTCCTCCTCCTCGGCCGCCGCGTTGCCGTTCGGCAGCGGCTCTGTGCCAGTGTCCGCCATCGCTAAAATACGCTAATGGTGGAGTCTTGCTCAGTATACTCACAGCGTCAATGTCCGCTGGACGCTGCTTCAGTCTCTCCTCCTCCTCGGCCGCCGCCTTGCCGTTCGGCAGCGGCTCTGTGCCAGTGTCCGCCATCGCTAAAAGACGCTAATGGTGGAGTCTTGCTCAGTATACTCACAGCGTCAATGTCCGCTGGACGCTGCTTCAGTCTCTCCTCCTCCTCGGCCGCCGCGTTGCCGTTCGGCAGCGGCTCTGTGCCAGTGTCCGCCATCGCTAAAATACGCTAATGGTGGAGTCTTGCTCAGTATACTCACAGCGTCAATGTCCGCTGGACGCTGCTTCAGTCTCTCCTCCTCCTCGGCCACCGCGTTACCGTTCGGCAGCGGCTCTGTGGCAGTGTCCGCCATCGCTAAAAGACGCTAATGGTGGAGTCTTGCTCAGTATACTCACAGCGTCAATGTCCGCTGGACGCTGCTTCAGTCTCTCCTCCTCCTCGGCCGCCGCGTTGCCGTTCGGCAGCGGCTCTGTGGCAGTGTCCGCCATCGCTCTGGAAAAAGGAAACAAATACGTTAATAGTGGACTTAGTAAGTATTCTCAAACTTAGATAATAGCGCGACCATCCTATCCTTCCAGGGTGCGTAGCCAAGATTACCGTTTCGTTCGCTACGGCATCTTGGCTAGGCCCTCAGATCATATCATTAGGACGTCGTGTCAGTGGGGAGACACTCCTGACTTCGGGCAAACTCGGCTCCGTTCGGCTCAGCATTGCTCCGAGCAATTATTAGGGTTGACACAACTTGAAGTCAATTTGCGTGCGACCACAGATAACGACGAATTTTGACAACCCTAAATAGCCGAAATGAATAGTGCCATACATTAGAAAGGGACAGCATGATTCTTCCCTGAATCGCTGTCAAACTTCGGTTTTGTAGGAAGTGTCCTTTCTGTACGGTAGTACTATTAATTATTTTGTGGTCGTGTCCGTAGTCCGTGTCTCGAATATACATGAATCACGGAAACAAAAAAAAAATACGCGTCGAATTGAGAACCTCCTCCGTTTTTTTCGTCGGTTAAAAAATAGTAGCAAATAACTATCGTCGTTGCGCTTTCCAAATCTGATATGTGCGAGGTTTCAATCAAATGAATTAATACCTTATGTGTTTCGTTGCTAGGTACCTATTTGTCAATCAAAAATCGAACACATATCAGATTTGGAAAGCGCAACGACGCTATGTAACTTGTTTACTTTGCTTTTATTTTAGTTTTAAGTTTTTATATTTAGTTTGATATGGGTGTACTATTTACTGTAGGTACGTGATGCCTGAAAATAAAACTTTATTTATTTATTTATTTTATTTTATTTATTTGGGCATTTTCACTTAACTGTGCAGTGCGCGCCTTCAACGGCCGGTTAGCAATCGTTACAAAACTGACGGTCAATGTCGAATCCCATACATTTTGTCAGGAATGTAACGGTTAGACGTTACTGAAACACGACCTAAGTCGCGCTTTAAAGTGCAAGTTAAAATGACAATGCCCATACATCGACATTTTAGGGCTGATTTAGACGGCGCGCGAACTCGCACGCGATTTTAGTTACATTGCGGACAATGGGTAACGTCCAATTCAACCGACCGACCAAAACCCGCAATGTAATGAAACTCGCATGCGAGCTCGCACGCCGTCTAAATCAGCCTTAAGTATAATGCCGTTATACACGTTATAACATATGTATATGTGTTATATGTAATTAGGTTCTAGACAGCGTCGATAACACCGTAACGTGTAATTACCGCCCACTCGTTTTATATTCAGAGAGGTCATTGAACCCTCTGAATCATCCTATACAACTCTCCTACATTGCCTTTTGAATTACATAATATGTTAACGAAAAGGAGGAAAAACTTGTTTTAGTAAAGGTTCCGTCACACAGGCGCGTTTTCCAGGCGGGGCGTGAGCGTTTTATATGTAAACGCGGCGCGCCCCTCTCACGCGCCTGTGTGACGGAGCCTTTAATCACGAATCATAGCGAGGTAACTATACCTAGACTAAAGCCGCTTAAAGTTGACACTTTTAATCCCAGCTAGTAATATGTACATGTTTGCAGCAGAACTTGCTAAGCGGGCGAGGTGTTCAAAATAACCTTTACACGCTCTTATTCTCTTAACAATAAAGTCGCGTCAAGATCATTTTGAACACCTGGCCCGCTTAGCAACTTCTGCTGCTGACTGTATGTCTAATTTAAGATCCTAGAGATAGTTCGAAAAGTGTATACACGTATATGATACTGACTATGTATTAACAGTATAAGTGTCTTGGCATAAGTAGCTGTAAACTTATACTTGTGTTTCTTTGAATAAAGAATAAAGTGACATGCAAATGACATCGGATGCTAATAAAAAAATGCAACCGGATGGGTTTTATTTGAGTCAGTGTGGCGATTCGCACGGTGACCACGCGATTTGATGCGGTGAGTGGAACGACATATTATAAAATGTACTGTCGTTCCTGTTAATACAGTAAAATTATACATTTAGCGTTTGCGTCAAATCCGGTACTTATTTATGATGTTGGTCCAATGAATAATCCAAGTTGGTGACCTCGAGCGCCGAACGCAACTTTGTCAAAAATCTAAAAACCTGCGAAAATTTCGGTTTTTGTTTAGTTTTGGGCGATTCCAACCCTAAAGGACTAGTTTTTGATAGTACCTTCCTTAGACGTTTTTAAAGAAGGCTAAATTTGCTAGCTTACGAGCTCAATTTTTTAAAAATCTAAATTTTGAAAGCCTTTATATCGGAAACTATTCAATCTACAGAGACCTTCGAGCAACACGGAAGGGAGGCGGCATTCGCACTATTTCCCCTCTGCCGAGGTACAAGATTAGCGCGTCAATCTAATCTAGCGCGGGTAATAAAACTAGTTGCACTTGAATTTTTCACTAGACCGAGTCCAGACGCGCGCGTGAACACTGCTGCACAAAAATACCTGTTTGCTCGGTTTTTTGTTATAAAAAGAGGTCGGGGACATCAAATTTACAAAAAGAAAGTGTTACACTTCACATGTAATATTTTTTTTTACATATCATACGTTTAATTACATTCAAACACAATTATTATATTTTAGTCTCATGTAATTGTTGGATTTATCGATTTTGCTCGCTCAGTACAAATTGCGGATCGGTCGAGCGACAAATCCGACTTCTCATCTCTCAGAATACAATAACATACTTCAACGAAAATGTGTTAGTGTGCGTGTTGTGACACTTGTCACTCGTCCGTACACAAAAAGAGATCGAGGTTTGCAAGATTTGTCTTTGACGTGTGTCATTTTCTATGTATTTGTGTCGTCATTACAGATTGGATTTTGTATGTAAGTGTGTGAGAAGTGCGACTGTGTGCACCTTTCCCCCCCGCGAAAAATGGCAGAAAGATTTGTACGGTGAGATATCGCTTGGGCCCCTCCCTTCCGATGTGTCGGAAGCCGGTGTTGCTCGAAGACAGAGACAGTTCTAATCTCGTATTGTAGCAAATTTAGTCTTCTTTAAAAACGTCTAAGGAAGGTACTATCAAAAACTAGTCCTTTAGGGTTAGAATCGCCCAAAACTAAACAAAAACCGAAGGGGGCCGCTACGTGCTGTATTGTGTATTTAAGTACCTTTTGAATACATCAAACTAGTTTTTATGTTGCTGGATTCGTCAATCTATGCGTCCAAAGTTAAAACGGCCTTTTTGTGTTTTTGAGTTCATAGATCGACGAATCCAGCAACAAAAAAACTAGTTTGATGTATTCAAAAGATACTTTAATACAAAATACAGTACGTAGCGGGCCCTTTTTTAAATATCTTTTGCTAAATTTAAATAATTACGATTATTTAGCAGTGGCGCGAGTGTGCACGTTGATGGGCTCTTAATAAAGTTTTTGCAACATGTTGCAGAGATCCCGATGAAATCTCTGTATTTAATAGTGGATTGCGCAGGCGCGGGCGTCCCACGAGGTTGCGCAAATCCGCCATTTTAGTTGCGAAGCGCTAGTTTGGAGAGGTCGTGAGACGCGAAATAAATACTTAATACTTAATACAAATGCATTTATTTCATTACCTACTTTTTTACATCTGTTCTTAGGTATAAATAAATATTAATAAATAAATAAATATTATAAGACAAATTTACACAATCGACCTAAGTCCCACAGTAAGCTCAATAAGGCTTGTGTTATGGGTGCTTAGACGACGATATATATAATATACACATCAATATAAATACTTTGATACGTACATAGAAAACATCCATAACTCAGGAACAAATATTTGTGATGAGTACACAAATAAATGCCCTTACCAGGATTCGAACCCGGGACCTCCTGCTTCGTAGGCAGGGTCACTACCTACTAGGCTAGGAGGCCGTTGCCGTTGCGTTTAAATGGTATAATATAAGGGTTAGGTAGGTAATTAGTCCATCTTAGGTATTAAGAGTAAGTAGGAAAGTACTTTTCTCAAAAATGGACGGCAAAGTCGACTTTGACGTCTAAAAAATAGGTCGCGAAGCGCGTAGTTTATGGTCAGTCAAAAATTAAAAAGTGAAAAATATTGCAGT
The DNA here is from genome assembly GCF_910591565.1 of Cydia splendana. NCBI lineage: Eukaryota > Metazoa > Arthropoda > Insecta > Lepidoptera > Tortricidae > Cydia > Cydia splendana. The sequence goes on from NC_085985.1 coordinate 9,499,807, forward strand.
CTCGATTTTGGGACTGCAATGTTGCATACAAATTCCATTATTTGTCGAGTTCCAAACTTTTTAAAAGTTGAAATGGCCATATCAAATGAAGGCACAGGCCCATTAAACAGCCAAACAGATGATTAGTACCGCGACTATTTAGCTGTCTCAAATAGGTTGGCGTATTTTCGGCAGAAAAATACACTTGTATTTTTTTATTTAAAAAATTAAAAGGCGGCAAAGCTAATTTTTTCAATTGTTTCTACTTTTTTCTGTGAAAATATATACGTAAGAACGTTGCTTCTGTAAAATATTTCTAAAATATGTATATTTCTCGAACCATTTTTGACAAAAGCACTATATATGACTCGGCTGGAAGGCTACTTGCTGGCTTCGGATTCAATTAAACGGACTCCCAAGGTCGTCCGTTTAATACGAATCCTCAGCCTGCAAGTAGCTACTTCCGAGCCTCGACAATAATGTACTATATCTAAACATTGTGCAACAAATTGTGTAAGTAATGAAAAAGGTGCGGGTGCAGCAACACCAAGTTACGAGCGAACAAACAAACAATTTATTTGCAAAAATGGGTAATTACAGGTCTCATTGTTAAACGGTACTATGTTTCACCTTTTCAGCTGTGTACAAACATCATGCAGCATAAAGGCATCTTAAAAATATGTAATTACATTTGAAAACTAACTATAAAACTTTAACATTTTATTAAAGTAATCAAATATTTTATAATTACCTTACTGCGACTAACTTGCTGTTGCTGCACGAGCGAACTTGCGAGCTTTCCCGGTTGAATCTTTCCTAAATAAGCTGTTTTTATGCAAGCGAGCGATCCCAGCGAGAGACCCATTGACCTATTGAGCGAGCGTTTGACACGGGCAAACCTATATCTTGACTACTAACGCCTGTATCTTGTACCATGAGTCAATATTGAGTAATAAGGATTCATCAACTCTGCTGACTCAGCGCTCTGAGCGCACTCAAGTTTACATGATGATACAATTATGCAACAGGAGGGGAAGTTTACCAGATAATGGCCTTTCAACAAAAAGTAAAAATCATCACCATCATCAAATCAGCCAGAGGACGTCCATTGCTGGACATAGGCCTCCCCCAAAGAGTGCCACAATGACCGGTCTTGCGCCACCCGCATCCAGCGGACTCCCGCGACCTTTACCAGGTCGTCAGTCCACCTTGTGGGGGGTCTACCCACGCTGCGACTTCCGGTACGTGGTCGCCACTCGAGAACCTTTCCGCCCCAATGGCCATCGGTTCTACGGTAAACGTAAAAAAAATTACCACAAAAGACTAATTATACTTCAATTCCAAGTTACTACTGTACATGTATAGGTACCTAAGTGAAGAAAAATTACCGAGTACCTCTATAATACCAAAATAATACCAAAGACATATGTAACTTCGTATAAGACGAATAAAGTCTAAGGAAAAAACGTGCCTCGGAATTCAAGTAAAAGTAATTCTCGAATAGATGGCGCACACACCTTCAGCCTATCCTCGACTAGATGGCGTGACGACACCGTTAAATATTTAACAATTTTAACACATAGATATCAGTGTAATGAACATGGATCAAAATGATATAAAAATAATAAAATCATTTATCCATATATATACATTTTTTGATAACTTTATACGTTTTCATTTTCAGTTTTAGTCGTGTGTCGATAGATGGCAGTAAATTTACAGTGACTACAACATTTACAATGACAGGACCCCTCTATACTATCTATTCTTTTTGATAATACTGAGTAGAGGTAGAAACTCTTATATTTAAAATTCCTAATTAAATACTCTTTATAAAATTATAATAGTCTTTTTGAGCGATGGCGCTATACCTTTAGCCTATGCTCGTGTAGATGGCGACACTTTTTGATATTTAACAAATTTAACACATATCAGTGAAAGAACAAGGATCTAAGTCAAATGGCGTACTAAAAGTTCTAATCATGTATCGAAAGATGGCAGTAAATTTACTGTGGCCACAAAATTTACTTTGACAATCCGCGTCTATACTAAATTCTCTTCGTACTTATGTGCAATAAAGTTTAAATAAATAAATAAACATTAACAGACGCATTATTCATCAACAATTTACCCGACAATTTTTTTTTTTGACAATTTATCCGGGAAGCAGCTACATATTTGCGGCGTTTGGTGTCGAAACTTTGGGGCCATGGGGGCCAAGTGCGCGTCGACTGTACAAAGACTTGTCGGCGCGCCTAAAGGGGCCCACTGATTAACAGTCCGCCGGACGGTATCGGCCTGTCAGTTGTTCGGAACTGTCAAAATGTTGTTCTAACTGACAGACCGATACCGCCCGGCGGACTGTTAATCAGTGGGCGGGCCCCTTAATAGAGGCTTCTGGTGACCAGAGGGCTGGCCACTATTTCGCCCACCGTATTCCCCCGCTGTATTATCGCCATACAGCGGGGGAATACGGCCAGCCTTCTGGGCACCTTGCCCGTTGACGGCGATCTGGGCCAAATTCTTTATCTGTAGTTTTTTAAAGTTTTATTATGTTTGTCTATTTCTTTCTTTGTTTTTTTATCAATAAAGTTACTATCACAATGTACAGTCAGGCGTGGCTCACTCCGCGATGTCGTCGCGTCGCTACAAGTACATGCGGCCCACACCAATTTTGGTGTCTATCAGTAGTAGTTGCCGCGCACCGCTACGGGACGGACGCCTGCTCGCGTTTGCGCCACCTGGGGGCTGTTCATAAATTACGTCATCTATTTTTGACGATTTTGACCCCCCCTCCCCCTAAAATCATGCTTCAAATGACCCCGTTTCCTCCTACGTCATGATACCATCATCCGAAGTCCAGACACCCCCCACCCCCCGAAAAGGTACATTTGATAGTAACCCCCCAATTTGAAATGACGTAATTTATAAATAGCCCCCTGGCGGTCATATCTGTCGTAATAGACGCGTTTTGTTAGATAGTGAACATTCTGTACCTAGTACTATTATTTATTCTGTGGTACAGTCACCAGCAGAAGTTGCTAAGCGGGCGAGGTGTTCAAAATTACCTTGACACGCTCTTATTCTCTTAACAATAAAGTCGCGTCAAGATCATTTTGAACAACTGGCCCGCTTAGCAACTTCTACTGCTGACTGTACAGTCATCGTTAACAAAGTATTGTCAGATCAGCAACACATAGTTCCAAGAATATTAATTTAACCGACGTTGCGTAAGGATGTTTATGAATCTAGATTCTAGACATACGGTTTGTTGATGTTCGTAGAATAATAGCTATAAATTACGTCACTAGTACATTAGTACATTTAGTACATTATCGATAGGTATTATTGAGATTGCTGGCAGTAAATTTTGGCATACGAGCAGTGTTAGTAACTGACAAGTCTGCACGAGCTCCAAAGGTCTTCTGTCTAAAGAAGCAGGACTCACGTCTTTTAAAATTTGCAGGTACTTCTTTGAAATTGTGAAAAAAATCAAACTTCTATTCTAAGTTAACGTAAATAAGTTTTTGGCAAAAATTTCATTTTTGGTACAAACTTTTATCCCTGACTACTTTTCTTTCGACAGGCAACTAATACTCGTCGGGACAATCCTAAAAACCCCAAACACAATTAGGTTGCGTTGTTTCATCACAGAGTTCCTATGGCCACCTCATGTCTCCATCAGCTCCATGGTAACATAATATTGCATTGTCACCCGACTTACATATGTATGCAAATTTTCAGCTTCATCGGAAGTCGGGAAGTGGGACAAGTTTAACTTGCAAGATTTGACCCGTACAAACATACAAAGTTACATAGGTACATTGTGCAAGTTAATAAAAAGCTTGTAATAAGTTTTTGGCAAAAATTTCATTTTTGGTACAAGCTTTTATCGCCGACTGTACTTTTTTTTCCACAGGCAACTAATACTCATCGAGACAATTCTAGAAACCCCAAACACAATTAGGTTTCGTTGTTTTATCACAGAGTTCCCATGGCCACCTCCGGTCTCCATCATCAGATCAGCTCGATGACACCATAATATTGCATTGTCACCCGACTTACGTATGTATGCAAAATTTCAGCTCAATCGGAAACCGGGAAGTGGATCAAATTCAACTTGCAAGATTTGATTACACACAGACAGACAGACAACGGTCAAGTGAAACTAAATAAAAGCTTGTAAAAAGAGATACGGCCGTTTACGGCATTCTCAATTAGAGGAATCAATAGGGTACTTCCCGTTACTATGCAATTACGCAAGTACCTAATAGGAAAACTCTGAAAAAAAAGTTACATTTGTACGGAACCCTCGGTGGGCGAGTCCGACTCGCACAGAAATACATCATCTGTGAAAATGTCAACTGTCTAGCTATCACGGTTCATGAGATACAGCCTGGTGACAGTGGTGACAGACAGACGGACAGCGGAGTCTTAGTAATAGGGTCCCGTTTTTACCCTCTGGGTACGGAACGCTAAAAATGGAAATAAGGACCCTCTTTCTTAAAGTCGGTTGTACTTACATCATTAGATCATCATTACGCATGCCCGCTAGAGCCGAAAGTCGAAACAAATCAGGCGCGGGCGCACAATACAATGGCCAGTGAAATTCAAAGATGGCGGCGGTCGGTGACCCCGCGACCACTTATATTTGCTGACCGTACCGTAGTGTTTATGCAGTAATCCGGTACCTTTACGATAGTCTACGATATTTGAGCATCTGTTGATGATATCGCATTTTAGGGGCTTCGAGTTATTGTATTAATATTTTTTTAAGGGAGCGCTGGTGGCCTAGCGGTAAGAGCGTGCGACTTTCAATCCGGAGGTCGCGGGTTCAAATCCCGGCGCGTACCAATGTGTTTTTCGGAGCTTAGTACGAAATATCCTGCCAGTTCAATGAAAACGTGCCACTTTCACAAATTCCCCTAAGTGACCCGTTATATTTGCTCGCCCGTACTCGTCAGGCTATAGTAATGTCAGTAATGTTTACACGGACGATATCGCCCGCCGGTGTCTAGTTGCGGCTCGTGTGACAACGTTGTTAGGGTTCCGTACCCAATGGGTAAAAACGGGACCCTATTACTAAAGGTTCCGTAACACAGGCGCGTTTTCCGGGGCGTGAGCGTTTTATATAATTATAGTAAAAGCGACGCGCCCCGCTCACGCCCCGCCCGGAAAACGCGCCTGTGTAACGAAGCCTTAAGACTCCACTGTCCGTCTGTCTTTCTGTCACCAGGCTGTATCTCATGAACCGTGATAGCTAGAGAGTTGAAATTTTCACAGATGATGTCCATATTTCTGTTGCCACTATAACAACAAACGCTAAATACAGAATAAAATAAATATTTATGTGGGGCTCCCATACAATTAACGTGATTTTTTTGCCGTTTTTTCGCGTAATGGTACGGAACCCTTCGTACGCGAGTCCGACTAGCACTTGGCCGGTTTTTACTAGTTCTGGTGAACGGTATGTTTTTGTGTCTGTTGCATACATCGGGGTTTTTGGTGCGGGAATGTTTTACGGAATCCAAACAACAAATACTATTAACAAATGCGAGTCGGACTCGCCCACCGAGGGTTCCGTACTTTTTAATATTTTATGTTATAGCGGCAACAGAAATACATCATCTGTGAAAATTTCAACTTTTTTTTTTCAGCAAGCTAACAGATAAACAGACAGACACAAAGGAAATAGAACGGTGTTAATTACAGTAGATCGGAAAGACGGTGTCACCGTGTGTAGGGCTTCAGTCAGGGCCACAAATCAAAGGGGTTGACAGGGGGGGAGTAGGTCCTCCTACTTAACTGTATCGCGTTTCAAAGACACACAAAATAATAAAAATCAATAAGTTAACAAATGTATATTAAGCAGCGGAATGTCATAATTAAGTCAGCCTTAAGAGGCCCACTGATTACAAGTTCGCCGGACGATATCAGCCTGTCAGTTGTTCGTAGCTGTCAAATTTTGCGTTCAACTGACAGGCTGATATCGTCCGGCGAACTTGTAATCAGTGGGCCCCTTTAGTACCTACCTACTATGTATGTATATATTTCAAGTCTGTGTATCGTCGTCATCGTCGATAATAATTGTTTGGTTTATTATTATAAATGTATCCTAGTGCCATTAGCTTTCCCGGTGTTACTATATACATTCACTAAACGAGGCGTCAGCTAAAGTTCCAGTTTTCAAACACCAGAGAATATGAGTTTTCTTTGAAGAAAAAACATTTTGCATTATTTTCATTTTTTATTACGGTTGTCTAAACTAGTACCTACCTAAAATACTAATGGGCATTTTTAAATAAGTGCTAAAACTGAGGAAAAACTGCCCCACCCGTCACCACCCGTTGACCACGAACGCTGTAAAGGGTTCGAAACGTCGGGATGTAGTATGTATTCAATATACGTGATATAATCCATTTCATTAGTTTTATTTCATGAGTGACTATCGCGGTAACCGAAGACAATATTAGATCCATAGTAACTCGAAAAAACCGCGTATCCTGCACGCTGCACCTGTTGAACGAAGTGTAAAACCCTTTTGAATGCAACCTGCATTCGAAGTACCTATTCAATTATATAACACAACGCCATTATGACGGAATTAGGGCTGTCTTACATATTGATGAGATGATTCATCGAATTCCGTACATACATATACTGAATAGGCTCAATAAATACTAAATACTAAAATAAAATAATATAGAAAACGACTACCGAAAGCTTAGTACCATAGTTTCAAATTTTAAATGCAAAAAAAAAACCGGCCAAGTGCGAGTCGGACTCGCGTTCCAAGGGTTCCGTACATTAAGTCCCTCCGGCCGTTTTGGCAACCAAGTTTCGCAACTAGTTGTTGAAAAAGAATTAATAATCTTGTTACGCAACTAGTTGCCCAAGAAGAAAATATATTCCTGAACCAAAACTAGCGAAGATGACAGTGGAGTTTCGCAACCAGTTGACGAAAAGGAAATAATTGTCTTTGTTTACAACTATAGTTACCAAATAAGACTCTCATTTCAATGGCAAATCTAAGGACATTTGTCCTACGTTTAGCTGACCTTAGCTGAAAGAGTCTAACGTACGAAACTTTCTTTTCAAAAAACATTTCCTTTACAACTTAACTAGATGGAGCCCCGAAGCGGGGCTCCTATTTCTGGGCGGTTTGCCCTTCGGGCATCTGAAGCTACCTAACGAACCTAACCTACCTACCTACCTAGGCTTTTTCCCCCAAAGTGTACTATTTTCACGGACGTCACACTAAACTAAATCAATAGGTAGGTAGGTTAGGTTCGTTAGGTAGCTTCAGATGCCCGAAGGGCAAACCGCCCAGAAATAGGAGCCCCGCATAGCGGGGCTCCGTCAACTCTGGGTAAGTAGGAAATGTTCTCGGAAATATTGATTTTAAATATTTCTACGTTCTAAGTGTCAGAGACCTATTCTTCATTGGCAACTAGAGTCTAGATGTAAAACAGGAATATATTTTCTTCTTGGGCAACTAGTTGCGTAACAAGATTATTAATTCTTTTTCAACAACTGGTTGCGAAACTTGGTTGCCAAAACGGCCGGAGGGCATTAAGTCCGACTCACGCTTGCTGCACATTTCTAATAGGTTTTCCTGTCATCTATAGATAAAGAACTATTTTGTGTATTCTTTCAAAATTTTAGACTCAGTAGTTTCGGAGATAAAGGGGGGGGGGGTTAGTTTTTTGGCTATTTTCTTATAGAACTTCTAACCTATGTATTTAAAAATTAATTAATATATTTGAAAACTTTATTTTTTAACTTTCTCATTTACCCCCCCAAAAGTGGCCCCTATGTTTAAAATTAATATGTTTACGTTACATGTCCATCTTTGGGTCACTAATTTACATACGTGTACAAATAGGCATATGCCACCCCTGGGGGTTGGCGCCCCGGGCCATGGCCCGGATTGCCCTAGGGTAAATACGCCCCTATTTGACGTTCATAAGCGCCTTGTAATATGCCTACTTGAATAAACTATTTTTTATCTTTTATCTGTAGTTTTGTAATAACATCATAAGTATTTTCAAAAGTCGGTTAACTCTTAAGTTCTTCCTTAGGGTATTTTCCTACTAGTCAAATCAGTAAATTTTTTTGAACTGTCAAAACGATTTGCTAATATGGAATTTATATGAAACATTACATCGTGAAGTCACGATCAACTCACCTACTTTTTATATTTCCATCCGATTTATTAAATAGAACTTGTGTTTAAAAATAACTCCTATCTGTGTTTTTCTAATAATTATCTGGTGCTTTATTTCATGCATGGTGTATAATAATTTATTTTAAATACAGTAGAATACCCTATTGTTCCATTTTTTAGGGTTCCGTACCCAAAGGGTAAAACGGGACCCTAATACTAAGACTCCGCTGTCCGTCCGCCCGTCCGTCCGTCTGTCTGTCACCAGGCTGTATCTCACGAACCGTGATAGCTAGACCGTTGAAATTTTCACAGATGATGTATTTCTGTTGCCGCTATAACTACAAATACTAAAAACAGAATAAAATAAAGATTTAAGTGGGGCTCCCATACAACATACATGTTTTTTTTGCCGTTTTTTGTGTAATGGTACGGAACCCTTCGTGCGCGAGTCCGACTCGGACTTGGCCGGTTTTTAAATTTAGTGTGTCCTGTTCTGGCGCATGACCTTAATATGACACCTACGCTTAAGGGCGAGGTTCAAATAACTATCATTTAAAATATCTCAGGCATAATATCGTATTAGGCCCTTTAACCCGTATAGTACAATTATTATAGGCAGTACATTAACTTATTGTGTGGCTGCACTGCGGTGACATCTATGCACAATTATCGGAACTAATAATCTTGCACAACTAAGCGTGTAAAACAATTACTCGCTGGATCTAGAAATCAGATATCGGCAAATATTTATACGCGAGCTTCGTTGTGCAAGATATTACAGGCAACTTATTACAGGTAGGTACTTAAGTTATAAGTAGTGACCGTGTCTTATTATAAAATAAATAATAAATAAATAAAGCGTTTATTCTCAATCTTACTTACAACTCATGCATTCTTCTTCCAAACCACAGAGTGGTTTGTTGGCAGGTTGACATTGTTTATGTACCTATCTTCATAAGCATACGAGACATATACTACGCGACTTAAAACGTAACCCTATAATTAATAAAAGCATATTTTAATCTATTACTTTACTATTCAGGGTAGAATATTAACAACCAAATAAATCAAATGGCTGGTTCGTAAGAGACTCCTGTTCGTAATACAATGGACCATTAAAATTTCAGAACTACTAGTCGTCTTTAGAATTGAATGTAAATAATACGTAATACATACTAGTAAGTAGTAATAGACCGCCATTGTTCCCTAACAAGTGCTACTCGGGAAATATTGAACTGTTGAAACCCGAACCACAGAATAAATAATAGTACTACAGTACTACCGTACAGAAAGGAAACTTCCTACAAAACCGAAGTTTAACAGCGGTTCAAGGTCCAATCATGCTGTCCCTTTCTAATATATGGCGCTATCCCTTTCGGCTATTTAGGGTTGTCAAAATTCAAGCCATTATCTTATCTGTGGTCGAGCACGCAAAGGGACGTCAAGTTGTGTCGACCCTAATAATTGCTCGGAGCAATGCTGAGCCGAGCGGAGCCGAGTTTGGCCGAAGTCAGGAGTTTCGCACCCCTGGCAGAACGGCAATTTACAATAGGTACTTAGGGGTTGTGCAGAAATCACGCGAGGTGTTTTAGGCTACTTTTTGACTCCTCCCTCCCCCTTGGTGATATTTCGTGAGGTTTTTGGCTACCCCCCTCCCCCACACAACCTCAAGTGTATTTTTTTGAAAATTTTCTATCCGACCGGTCAAAGCCACGCGCTCCAAAATTTCGCAAAATAGACTCGCTATTTTGAAGTGCGGAGTGAAGATTCATGTTTAACGAAACCGAGAAAAAGTATCTACTCATGTGGTAGGTATTTTTTCTTAATTTCGTTCACTGTAGAAAAATACATGTGAGGTCTCCTTATACCCCCCCTTCCCCAACGTGATCTGTCGTGATTTTTTCGTGACCCCCCCCCCCCCCCCCCCTATCGAACCTCGCGTGATTTGTGCACAAGCCCTTAGCGTGCCGCTGTAAAATAACAATTTCTTAATGATTAAATACGACCTTGCATATTTAATCTAGGAACTTTTAACATGCCGCAATGCCAGATTGTATAATTTGTACAGTACCGGCGAAAAAATATATCACCCTCAGGTTTTTCGGACAAGCTTTTTAGGTTTCCTATAGTTCACTACGGAAACCTGAAGGTGATATATTTTTGGCTGGCACTTTATTTATTTATTTTAAACTTTATTGCACAGTAAAAAATATACAGTGACAAAAGGCGGACTTAATGCTACACGGCATTCTCTACCAGTCAACCTTTTTTTATCACTTTAATTGTTAAAGTTCTAACAAAACATATCACATCCATGGAATATTTGAAAGTACTCTAGCGTTTAATGGCGAGTCAAAATGCTTCCAAATAACTACATTGTGGCTAGACAACGATCCGTCCGTTGCCCTGATTGCTACAAATTACTCACAGCGACAAGCTCAACTGAATGTTGAGCCTTATGTCCTCGCAATACGGTTCACGTTAGATCAGCCGTCGCGGACGTCTTCAGACGGACATACATTGTGATTCATGAATGCCAGTTATCATTAATATCTTTATCATTATTTGTTGCTTCAGAATTGACAGTCTGTTTCAATCAATGAAGTTATTCAGGTAACATTGTTAAGTGTATACTTGCGGCCCGATTCGAACTTTAGGATACGTCAAATAATACGGCTAGATACGATATGGATTGGATATGTTAGTAGTCTTGCGTAAGTCTTTTAGAAATCGATTTTCGTTCATGTCGTCTCGGATATGGATGAATAAGGTATCGATGCATTCAGTGTAATGCCCTCAACACAAATATATGAGATGACAAGCGCGAAAGTGGTGGGGGTAGTTGCTGTGACGTCATACAGTCGGCAGTACAAACTTTTTAGGGTTCCGTACCCAAAGGGTAATACGGGACCCTATTCCTAAGACTCCGCTGTCCGTCCCTCCGTCCGTCCGACTGTCACCAGGCTGTATCTCACGAACCGTGATAGCTAGACTGTTGAAATTTTCACAGATGATGTATTTCTGTTGCCGCTATAACAACAAATACTAAAAACAGAATAAAACAAAGATCTAAGTGGGGCTCCCATACAACAAACGTGATTTTTGACCGAAGTTAAGCAACGTCGGGCGGGGTCAGTACTTGGATGGGTGACCGGTTTTATTTTGCCGTTTTTAGGGTTTCGTACCCAAAGGGTAAAACGGGACCCTATTACTAAGATTTCGCTTTCCGTCCGTCCGTCCGTCTGTCACCAGGCTGTATCTCACGAACCGTGATAGCTAGACAGTTGAAATTTTCACAGATGATGTATTTCTGTTGCCGCTATAACAACAAATACTAAAAACAGAATAAAATAAAGATTTAAATGGGGCTCCCATACAACAAACGTGATTTTTGACCAAAGTTAAGCAACGTCGGGAGTGGTCAGTATTTGGATGCGTGACCGTTTTTTTTTTTGTTTTTTTTTTTGTTTTTTTTTTTGCATTATGGTACGGAACCCTTCGTGCGCGAGTCCGACTCGCACTTGCCCGGTTTTTGCATTTTGGTACGGAACCCTTCGTGCGCGAGTCCGACTCGCGCTTGCCCGGTTTTTTTTTATTTTCTTTTAAACATACCATGTGGGGTACCAAATGAAAGGGCTTTGTGAGATTTTAACTAAATCGGTTCAGCGAGCGGCTTAACCGTGAAGAGGTAACAGACAGACACACGTTTGTGGTATTGGAACGAGGTCATATTTGCGAACTGCGCGAAGTAAAGGCCGACACACAACGACTTGTAAAAAGTCACGGAGCTGTATTCCTACATGCTTGCGCAAAAGCGGGTCACGCGCAGGTCTGTTCATAGCTTAACCTCGTACAGCTTGGCAAAAAAGAGTAGAAATTAAAAAGTGGCAACACTGTAGTGTCGTCCCGTTTTCTTATATGTATTGGTTTGAAAGGGACGACACTATAGTGTTGCCAGTTTTTAATTTCTATTATTTTTTGCCAAGCTGTATTCGGGAATCGGTTTAACTTTTATAGTGCATATGGCACCCGGGCAATAAAACGAGACGATATCAATCAATTATTTTATATAACTATAGATAGTCATACATATAGATAGGAGCACAAAAAATACTTCCATATTTATTTCTATACCTACGAAGAAATCTGTTATTTTTGATTAACTTTCGCATTCCATTCATCTATTCTAATATCGCATTCTATTCATTCGTCTTTGTCATACTCGTTGTTAAACATGAACATGTCTCTTTCTCTTTCGGTGAGCGGGAGCTCGTTAGCACGTGCACATTTCTCGCTTGCCCAGGTGCGACTAAAGGCAACTTGTACAATTTGTCACAAGGTATTACGCTTCAATTTTGGAACGCCTATAAAGTATCTTGAGTTATAATAAATCATTGATATCAATTAAAACTTTGCTTAAAGGGGCCCACTGATTAATAATAATAATATTAATACTAATTTTGTTCTAACTGACAGGCCGATACCGTCCGGTGGACTGTTAATCAGTGGGCCCCTTTACGCATCTGATGTGGTTCGGCTTTTGACGGTTCGATTATTTAAAAGGGTGTATTTAAAGTAATATTAACATGAAACTATATATAAATTGACTTGTTGTCCTGTCAACACGTAGCTCTGCCCCTGCGGTATTCACCCCTGTTGGGGCGAAATAGAAACACGATAGGGCCGATAGGGGATAATCCTTTAAGACTCTTATGTGGTACGAACGGGTCGCCGCTATCTACTGTGAAATCAAGGAATACTAGTATACACACATGGTTGACAGATGGCGGTAGGGTCGTTAAGGGGATTCCATGCCTCAATGACCTACGATCTGAATCCCTTCGTTTTGTAATGTTTTTGTAGCTTATTATATACTTCATAATACTCGCATTCCAAAAATAACTTAAGTTCTTATATTTTAAAATATTTAGTTGATCAATGTTACCCCACGGATGAAAGTAACCCACGGTTCGGAGTACAAAAGAAACAAATTTAACTGATTTGCAAGACCGAAGTGATCCCATAAGTGTTATCGTGAAGTGAACAAAGTTTTGTACGGTACACAAAAAAATGAAACCTAGAGACATCCGAACCAAAATGGACACACGTGCACCATCTGACCTACTACCGGCCCGTCTATATTTAACACCGTATCCGTAACCGACACGTCACCGTCACGTCATACGTTGACAGTAGATACGTCAAACTGTCGTCTTGACCTACGGGAGATAAGTATGTGTGTAAACGAAGGAGACATAAAACTGGAAGCCAAAATGGACACACGTGCACCACCTGACCTACTACCGGCCCGTCTATATTTAACACCGTATCCGTAACCGACACGTCACCGTCACGTCATACGTCGACAGTTGACATGTCAAACTGTCGTCTTGACCTATGGGGGTCATCCATTAATTACGTCACACGTTTAGGGGGAGGGAGGGGGTCAAGAAAATGTGACATATTGTGACATGGGGGAGGGGGGAGACACAAACTTTGTGACGTCACTTTAACTTCATCAGTAACCGAATTTTTTTTTTAATTATTTTATTCGCTGTACATTTAAATAACAAGTTTTTAAAACGATAATCGTTTTTATTTATTTAATTTACTTTCCTAAGCAGTTTTGGGACTTTTGGGTTATAAAATTACTAATGTTTATATCGTCAAAAATATTTTGATAAAATATTAATAATACTTAGGTACTTACTTAATTCGATTTGGCGATTTCGTAGAAAAAATGTGACGTCACACTAGGGGGGAGGGGTTTGCCAAATGTGACCAAATGTGACAAGGGGGGGGGAGGGGTCAAAAAACCTAGAAATTCGTGTGACGTAATTAATGGATGACCCCATGGGAGATAAGTGTGTGACTGTGTGTGTGTAAACAAAGGAGATATAAAACTTGAAGCCAAAATGGACACACGTGAACCACCTGACCTACTACCGGCCCGTCTATATTTAACACCGTACCAGTAAACGAGACGTCACCGCCACGTCATACGTTGACAGTTGACATGTCAAACTGCCGTCTTGACCTACGGGAGATAAATATGTGTGTAAACAAAGGAGATATAAAACTTGAAGCCAAAATGGACACACGTGAACCACCTGACCTACTACCGGCCCGTCTATATTTAACACCGTATCCGTAAACGAGACGTCACCGTCACGTCATACGTTGACAGTTGACATGTCAAACTGTAGTCTTGACCTACGGGAGATAAGGATGTGAGTAAACAAAGGAGACATAAAACTTGAAGACATGGACACACGTGAACCACCTGACCTACTACCGGCCCGTCTATATTTAACACCGTATCCGTAAACGAGACGTCACCGTCACGTCATACGCCAACTGTCGTCTTGACCTACGGGAAATAAGTATGTGTGTATAGAAAGCAGATATAAAACTTGAAGCCATGGACACACGTTAACCACCTGACCTACTACCGGCCCGTCTATATTTAACACCGTATCCGTAAACGAGACGTCACCGTCACGTCATACGTCAAACTGTCGTCTTGACGTACGGGAAGTATGTGTGTAAACAGAGGAGATATAAAACTTGAAGCCATGGACACACGTTAACCACCTGACCTACTACCGGCCCGTCTATATTTAACACCGTATCCGTAAACGAGACGTCACCGTCACGTCATACGTCAAACTGTCGTCTTGACCTACGGGAAGTATGTGTGTAAACAGAGGAGATATAAAACTTGAAGCCATGGACACACGTTAACCACCTGACCTACTACCGGCCCGTCTATATTTAACACCGTATCCGTAAACGAGACGTCACCGTCACGTCATACGTCAAACTGTCGTCTTGACCTACGGGAAGTATGTGTGTAAACAGAGGAGATATAAAACTTGAAGCCATGGACACACGTTAACCACCTGACCTACTACCGGCCCGTCTATATTTAACACCGTATCCGTAAACGAGACGTCACCGTCACGTCATACGTCAAACTGTCGTCTTGACCTACGGGAAGTATGTGTGTAAACAGAGGAGATATAAAACTTGAAGCCATGGACACACGTTAACCACCTGACCTACTACCGGCCCGTCTATATTTAACACCGTATCCGTAAACGAGACGTCACCGTCACGTCATACGTCAAACTGTCGTTTTGACCTACGGGAAGTATGTGTGTAAACAAAGGAGACATAAAACCTGAAGCCAAAATGGACACAGAACCACCTGACCTACTACCGGCCCGTCTATATTTAACACCGTACCCGTAAACGAGACGTCAACGTCACGCGTCATAGTCATAGTCATACGTTGACAGGTGACATTTCCATGAAGACTGTAGGACCTTGACCTAGGGAGATAAAGGTAAGTAAACAAAGGAGATATAAAAACAAGCTCTTATCTATGCATCTCACCTGGGTTAATTGGGTTATTCATACACAGCAATGGATGCCTCGCTAGGGGCTGTCCATAAATTACGTCATCTATTTTTGACCCCCCCCCCCCCCTAAAATCATCCAAAAATCATGCTTCGAATGACCCCGTTTCCTCCTACGTCATGCTACCATCATCCGATGTCCACATAATTTATGAATAGCCCCCTACAGATAAGGACTTGGACTTAGAAATTCTTTGATACTCAAGCCGTTTGTCATTGTTAATGGCACTGTAAAAAAAAACGGGCAAGGCGAGTCGGACTCGCGTTCCAAGGGTTACATTACCCAATTTTTAAATAGTAGATTGTACAACAAGGGCATAAAGTGACCCATTTTCACCCGAGGCAATTTTTTGGTCTGAGCGAAGCGAAGACCAAAATAGTAGACGAGGGTAAAAATGGACATTTATGCCCTTGTTGTACACTCTGCTTTTCACTTCGATTGCGAGGAAAATATACAAAAAATCAAATATTTTAGGTTATTTTAACGTATTTATTCAAGACTAAAGAAAACTGTTCTTGGGCCGGTCGGAGGCGCGGGGCACGCCGATCGGGAGAGCGCCGGTCGGGGGCGCGCCGGCAGGGCTGGCAGTTTGTATGGCAGAATTTGGACTTTGAACAGATGATTTTACTTTATGCTCTAGAGCATAAAATGCGATTTTATGTCGTCTACGCACGACATAAAGGTGCACTTTTTGAGCATGAGAAGTGAAAAATATATTTTTTATTGTAGAACGTGAATAAATTGTCTTTAAAAAACCCGTAGGGATCGGATCAAAAACTAAGTAATTAACTCCGACTCACGCTTGACTGCATATTTCTAATAGGTTTTCCTGTCATCAATAGGTAAAGAACTATTTTCGATTTTTTTTTTTAAATTTTAGACAAAGTAGTTTCGAAGATAAAGGGGGGGAGGGGGGAATGGTCGGGCAGACAGCCAGACAGACGCACAAGTGATCCTATAAGGGTTCCGTTTTTTTCCTTTGAGGTACGGAACCCTAAAAATCGAGTATGTAATTTCTAATAAATTCGAATGTCGTGTAATTCCGAAAATGGACTCTATTAGACGGACTTCTGGGTAATTTTTGTAATCACGCGAATAACCAAACTGCAGTTCATAATGTTAACCAAAACAGAACGGATCCAAAAGCCATTAATCTGACAGACATTTCGGTGATGAAACCAGGACAGTCATACGGAATTATCCAAAAAAAACGCTAAAATATCTCAAACACAACAAGCCAAACCATTATCTTGATGCTCTTAAGTTCTGTCAAAACAAACGTGGTCCTAATACTGAAATAAAATGTACCCTCGCCGTCAGATATATCGGAGCGGACGAGGTACTCAAAAGTATCTGAACTCGCGCTTTAACGCCTTGACAATAGAGGCGTTTTCAGATATTTGTGAACACCTTGGCCGCTCCTATATATTGGTGATTGTACTGAATAAGTTACATGCAACTTTGAACTTTATTATAAGCAAATAAGGTCTAAAATGTGTAGTGTTAGAGAAAGCTGTAGATGGAATTTGTGGTGTGGGCTATATTTATAGCTAATAGGGAAGTGTCAAGCGTGAGACGGTGTTGGGAAGGGTTCCGTTTATTTTAATAAACAATATAAACATTTATTAAAATGTTAGTAATAAACAGGTACTAAACAATAGTACATTACATACCTAGGGAGGTAAATTCGTAAATGCTCCAGATCGCAGGTGTTTGTGGCCCGAACCGAAGGTGAGGGCCATAAATATGCGATCTGGGGCTTTACGAATTACCGCCCGTGGTTTGTATAAAGTCTTACGTCTTGCCTTGGCCAGGAAGTGAGATTTTCTTCCCGTCCCGTGGGAAGAAAATCCCACTTACGGGCCTAGGGTGACGTAAAGAATATAACACACACATGTAAATAAGCCGCGGAGACTCGTTTTCAATGTTTTCAGGGTTCCTTACCTCAAAAGAAAAAAACGGAATCCTTATAGGATCACTCGTGCTTCTATCTGTCTGTCTGTCCGTCTGTCACAGCCTATTTTCTCGGGAACTACTGGACGAATTAAGTTGAAATTTGGTACACATATGTAAATTAGTGACCCAAAGACGAACATGTAACGTAAATAAATGAATAATAAACATGGGGGCCACTTTTGGGGTGTAAATGAGAAAATTAAAAAATAAAGTTTTTCAAACTATATCATGTTATATGTCAAACAAATAAAAGAGCTCATTTTATGAATTTCAAATACATTTTTTTTATAATTTTAAAATATAGTTGGTCAAGCAAATCTTGTCAGTAGAAAAAGGCGGCAAATTTAAAAAATGTAGGCGCGAAGGGATATCGTCCCATAGAAAATATGAATTTCGCGCCTTTTTCTACTGACAAGATTTGCTTGACCAAGTATATATAGGTTAGAAGTTATTTATGAAAATAGTCAAAAAATGTCCATTCCCCCTTTATCTCCGAAACTATTAGGTCAAAAATTTTGAAAAAAAATACACTAAATATTTCTTTACCTATATATGACAGGAAAACCTATTAGACATGTGTAGTCAAGCGTGAGTCAGCTTAATGTACGGAACCCTTGGAACGCGAGTCCGACTCGCACTTGGCCGGTTTTTTAAAGTGTAAACGAAGAAAACAAATATTGACTAGGTATTTGACTTTCTTCGTAATCGCTGTGAAAAGTATTCATTATAATCATTATATGTACATACTTCGTGTTTCATGTTGCATGAGATCTTTTTAAGATACAAAATTAATTTAGTATGGGGTGGCGCATTGTTACCTACTGGTGAATTTCCAATATGTGATTTATTGTCCAATAATAACTTATGTGAAATAGCTTACTGTCTCTTTACTAGACTCATTTTTAGGGTTCCGTACCTAAAAGGTAAAACGGGACCCTATTACTAAGACTCCGCTGTCCGTCCGTCCGTCCGTCTGTCTGTCACCAGGCTGTATCTCACGAACCGTGATAGCTAGACAGTTGAAATTTTCACAGATGATGTATTTCTGTTGCCGCTATAACAACAAATACTAAAAACAGAATAAAATAAAGATTTAAATGGGGCTCCCATACAACAAACGTGATTTCTGACCAAAGTTAAGCAACGTCGGGCGTGGTCAGTACTTGGATGGGTGACCGTTTTTTTTTTGCATTTTTTTTCCGTTTTTTTTTTCATTATGGTACGGAACCCTTCGTGCGCGAGTCCGACTCGCACTTGCCCGGTTTTTTCACATTTGTATGTGTTTATGTTGTAGTTATAAAAGGAATAAGTAATCATCATTATTTCTGCAAATATAGATATCATTCCTAGTTAATTAACCCTCACAATCTTCATACAAGCAATGTACGTTTCGACATTTCTTAGCCGATTAGACCTGTCTGGCAAGCACATATTATTAGAGACTGTAAAAGTACTAGTCAAGCTGGTTTTATGGTCATAACTTCAATCAATTACATTTGCTTATTCAAACATAGTTGTTAAACTCATTACAAGATGTGTATGCGTTAGGGAATGCAAATCGGTTATAACCGTAACCGGAATATTCGGTTATAACCGAATATTCTGACAAAATTTCATAACCGAATATAGGAAACTGGAATAACCGGTTACGGTTATTCTCGGTTATTTATTTATGACTTAAATTGTATGTTATTATCATCTAATGACTACAAAATCCTGTCATTTTTGGCTGTGACGCCTGTGACTATAATTTTTGTCATTCGTGGACTCTAATAACAAAAATATACCAAATTTACTTCCCTTATTTATGAAATATTTTTATAATATTCAATATCACGTTCAAGGTCATATTTTACTTTTACTGTATTTGGTGTGTTTTATTAAAAAACGAAGACTTTTAGTCACATTCCCTAATACTGTAGGTACTAAAACAAAGATTTTTGTATTTTTTTAATTACTGCATTGTAAATTTATAATTTTTCGTCTAAAATAACCGTAACCGATATTCGGTTATTTTTCGGGCATAACCGTAACCGAAACCGGTTATGAAGTTTGGCCGGTTATTGCATTCCCTAGTATGCGTACAGTCCAGCGCAAATAAAAGGTACAAATAAGTCAAGGTACAGGCTATAAAGTGTGTTTACAGAGCCTTGTTTACCAGATAGCGCATGCGCGTAGTGAATCATTAGATCATTAATCATAGCCCGTGTTGGGTGTGGCTGACATACATGTACGGACATAACAGGCCATATCTCTTCAGGCCTTATCAATTATCATTCTTAGTTGCAACACGTTCGCTGCAGCCAATTCAATCCCACAATTTTTAACCACCACATATGTACATAATTTTGAAAGGCGTTTTGCATTAGAAAATGGAAACATACTCAAAAAATCTTCATCATCATATCAGCCAGAGGACGTCCACTGCTGGACATAGGCCTCCCCCAAAGAGTGCCACAATGACCGGTCCACAAGGTGGACTGATGACCTGGTAAAGGTCGCGGGAGTCCGCTGGATGCGGGTGGCGCAAGACCGGTCAAAAAATCTTCAAATAAATGGTTTTAATTTAGCAAGTGGCGCCGAAGTTGGCGGTTGGCGACGATTTAGTACTTTTAATTTTAGTTTTAATAATATGACCAGATTTGGTTACGTTACCAGTTGTGTGATTGTAGGCTGTTAATTTATTGAACGTACCTGTAACAAAAACATTGTTATTAGAAAAATAATTATTTTTATACATATTTGTTTAATTCCCTAATATTACAGAGAATAAGGTATTTGTTATATAGCGTCAACAGAAATACATCATGTGTGAAAATTTCAACTGTCTATCACGGTTCATGAGATACAGCCTGGTGACAGACAGACGGACAGTGGAGTTTTAGTAAAAGGGCCCCGTTTTTACCCTTTGGCAGGCGTGGCTCACTCCGCGATTTCGTCGCTTTGCAACAGGTAGCTAGAGCTACAAGTACATCCGTCCCACACCAATTTTGGTGGCTAGCCATAAGCCGCGCGTGGCGCTGTCGCCACCTAGCGGCCATATCTGTCCTGATCGTAACAGACGCGTTTTGTTAGAGAGTGAGTCTTCTGTACCTAGTACAATTATTTCTGTGCCTTTGGGTACGGAACCCTAACAAATGGTTTTTGTATCCCTCCGCGGATCCCTGGCGGTTTATAGAGCTTGCCCTGTGAGTGACCGAATTAGCGCGCGCCGGAATGCGCTTCCGCCGCTCCAAATATATAAAATTTCACACACTTTTTAATTTTATTCCTAAACGGAGCGGCGCGGGCGCACGGGGCCGCATATTCCTTGCAGGAATCGTTATAGACGTTATAAGTATCTTTAGAACAGTGTCGTATGTATAATAGGGTATTTTCCTACTAGTCAAATCAGTTACTTTTTTAGAACTGTCAAAACGATTTGCTAATATGGAATTTATATGAAACATTACATCGTGACGTCACGGTCAACTCACCTACTTTTTATATTTCTATCCGATTTATTAAATAGAACTTGTGTTTAAAAATACATAACTCCTATCTGTATTTTTCTAATAATTATCTGGTGCTTTATTTCATGCATGGTGTAAAATAATTTATTTCAGATACCGAATAATACCCTAAGGACTGTATCGTTTATTATGGGTACAGATAAAACCTGGTCTAACTGTTGACGTGTGTATTATTTTGTATTACTATGTTCTTAAGGTATAATCTGGGGGTATTTTTAAGCCATATCTGATATAAGAAGGTTTTACATTTATTTTATTTTAGGGACTTTATGATGATTTTAATACCGTCTAGCAAATATAATTTGGACAAGCCTATCGAGCTTAATTTGAGACTATTTCACTGATTCCTTGGTACGATTTAAAGAAACAAAAGGTTAATATGCTGCCAAAATATGCCATCTAAGTGTCCTTTTCATGATTGCTCAATTAAACATCCACAGAATAAATGTGGTGAATTTTTATCTTTACATGAAAACGACTTTTTATGCAACATTTTGGATTCCCGTCAATTTCTGACGCAAGCGAAATGAGGGAAACAGCTAAAAAGAATCTACCGAAATCAAAACCAAACGGACATTCATGGCGTTGAACCATGGCTAGAACAGGTCGATAGAAACGCTCCATGATGGTTATATTGTATACCAAAAGTCGGGGTTGTCGTAAGTAACATGCCATATTCTCTAAAAGGCCACCATGCACAGATCCAAAACTTTTTTTCCAACTAAAAGAAATGATTAGACTATGCCCAGATGTTTCGCTTTACGAATCATATGTAATTCCTGTTTACATAGTACGATTTTTTTGTATAATATCTCGTCTTGTTCGCAAACCGCAAATTTTCTTGTAGTATTTGTCCAAAATCGTTGTTGTTACTCGGGAGGATTAGGTAAATATTGTCCAAACCATATGCTTTACGTGATCTCCCAGGACGAAATGTTACTTATTATTAAATCACTAATTAAACTATATGTGTAATTTTTTAATAAAAATACAATACCAGAAAAAACGGCTAAGTAAAGATGTACCCATAATAAATGATACAGTCCTTATTGAAACTGAGCCTTACATTTTAAAACTTGACAGTTTTTTAACATCTACAGGCGGCTTAGCACGGTCGCGTTTTTATCCCTTGTCACCATGCCTGTCACGTTCTAACAAGTATGTAAGTGCGAAAGGGACGCGCATAGTGATAGTCGATAAAAATGGAACCGTGCTGAGCCCGCAAGAGTACTTTTCCTAAAAATTGGTCAATTTATAAATCTAATATGAAATAGTTACCTAAGGCTTGTATACGCATTCCATGTAGGGTTTGCAATCCGGATCCGAAATGTATGAAATTATCCGGATCTGGATCCGGATCCGCGGATCTTCCCATACATTTCGGATCCGTCGTGCAAACCCTAATTCCATGTGATTCATTCGGAGATTTCTCAAACTTGTTATTCTGTCATGACAAGGATATGATCTAAATATCTGACGTCACGCTGTCGTTGGCTCCTCGATGACCTAAAGGACCGGTTTTCAAAAAGGTCACTTTTTTTAATTTGCCGGAGCAATCGCCTTAAATTACGTGTAATCAAGAACGTTTATCTCAACAAGAATGTAAAGTAAAAAATAATATGGTTGGCTGTAAAGTCGATTTACGGACGATAATTTTGCGTGATAACGTAACGTCATAAGAAAACATTATCATTACATTACGTATCGTTATCATGGAAATTTGTCCACAACGTTACCATGGAGATTTGTCCACAACGTGACACTTTTTCGTGCATGCTACCGGTGTTCATCGATTTATAAGACGTTATCACGTCAAAAAATACCTTGACGAAATTGCTAATATTCATATTTCATAATTACCACATTTTGTGAGGCTGTTTTGGAATATAAAATAATGACATCACTTTTGTGGTGTTTCCGACATCCTGACAAATATTTTTGGATATGTAAAATCATAATATTGCCTTCGGTAACCACGGTTATTCATGAAATAAACCTGTTTAGACGGATTAGGTATATCGCTTACTAGCGACCCGCCCCGGCTTCGCACGGGTTAACAAATTATACACCAAAACCTTCCTCAAGAATCACTCTATTGATAAGTGAAAACCGTATGAAAATCCGTTCAGTAGTTTCTGAGTTTATCACGAACAAACATACAAACACACAAATAGAGAGACGCGTCGGCGGGGGACTTTGTTTTATAAGCTGTAGTGATAATAAAATTAGATAAGGTGCAGCGGGACAATTTCGACTGCCGGGTAATTTCAACTAATTGAAATATCGTCCATGTTTTACATTATTACCTAGACCAGCCATTCTCTAAGTGTGTTCCGCGGAACCCTAGGGTTCCGCGACACCCCTGCAGGGGTTCCGCAAGAATTTAGAACACTATGCTTTAGTCGCCTCGAAAAATTTTACTATGCAAAAAACACACTTCTAAAAACTATTGTTTTATTGTAGGGTTCCATCAAGTATTTCGCTTTCCAAAAGGGTTCCGTCAAAAAAAAAGATTGAGAACCGCTGACCTAGACTGACATATATGTCTAGATAGCGAAAAAGATGTGTTGTGTGAGACTCTGATAGTTAATAATGTAAAATATGGAAGATATTTCAATTAGTTGAAATTATCCCGCAGTCGAAATTGTCCCGCTGCACCTTGCCTATAGTTCGTTTTTTTAGCATTAGAAAGAACTTGAAAGAAGGTAAGCGATCTTGACATGTCTTTTAATTGAAAAATGATTTTTAACTAATCAATAAATATTAACTATTACTTATGAAAGCATAAGAACATAAATGATCGTATTAGATTCATAATTGTTACATATTTGCCGTAACTTATTTTTAAAACGTGTTTTTCAATTAAAAGACATCAAGATTGTTTACCTTATTTCTATTGCTAAAAAATCGAACTATACATCCTGACGTTTCATCAGACCACGGCAATCCGACACCACATATTGACAAGCTCATGTAGCAAGCCGACGCGAAGCATAAACCTAGATAGATACGCCGTCAATGCACTTTGAGCCATAAACCATCGATTTAAAGGGCTATATTTCATTGCACTACATATTTAAGCGTTTTGATAGTACTGGCGGTAGTTAGGGTTGCCATTTGCCAAGTTATCGGTATTTTATTGTGTCTAATTCGGGACAGGAGAAAATAAATGGATGGCATAATAGTTTTGCACGTGTTACAGATAAAAAACCGGGCAAGTGCGAGTCGGACTCGCGCACGAAGGGTTCCGTACCATAATGCAAAAAAAAAAAACAAAAAAAAGCAACAAAAAAAACGGTCACCCATCCAAATACTGACCACTCCCGACGTTGCTTAACTTTGGTCAAAAATCACGTTTGCTGTATGGGAGCCCCATTTAAATCTTTATTTTATTCTGTTTTTAGTATTTGTTGTTATAGCGGCAACAGAAATACATCATCTGTGAAAATTTCAACTGTCTAGCTATCACGGTTCGTGAGATACAGCCTGGTGACAGACGGACGGACGGACGGACGGACGGACGGACGGACGGACGGACAGCGAAGTCTTAGTAATAGGGTCCCGTTTTACCCTTTGGGTACGGAACCCTAAAAAGCCAATCGGTTATATGGAAATGTAATTATTCACTATTAGGGTAATTCGCCAGTAACTGGCCACCCCAAACCAAAAATGAATTCTATTCAACTATAAATAGAGAGTATAAGGTGGCCAGTTATTGAAACCTTATACTAAAATGAATTCTGTTTATAGGTGAATATAATTCATTTTTAGTTTAGGGCGGCCAGTTACTAAAGTGGGCACTTGGCCAGTTACTGCCCAAGTAGCACAGATTAGCTGTATAGCAGCCGCATAATGAAGTACGAATACGCTTGAAGCTGGAATATAAAAGCTGCATAAGAGCTGTATAAGCGTCTTTTCAGCTTTTATAACTCTTAAATGGGCACAAATTAGGCAGCCTTAAGTTCACATAGCTACTTAAGAGCGTTGTAGCAGCAATTTAACGGAATTATAAGGGGTAACAGGAGTTATAAGAGGTGTATATTGACTGGGTAAGAGACCACCAGTTACCCTTTATTCAGCTAATGTGTCACATGTGCGCCGTAATACCGGGAAAGATTGACGTTGGGCTGAATAAAAGATAATTAATAACATACTTTTACACCTCTGCCTTAAAAATCAGCTATTAAATTTTGTATAGTGACGACGAACGCAGAGGTGAACATATTTATATTGAAGCAAAAACGTTAAGCGCAACGACACCATAAGTCATTTTGTTAAAGTGTTTAGTTAAATGTTTGTACATGATCTTTTATATATTAATGCGAGAAATATGTTTGGGAATGCAAGTTTATTGACATTATATATATACATTATCTAAGAAAATTTCAGTGCGCCACGAAAATAATCAGTATTTATTTAAATTAATGATATAAATAAGCTATGTGTAAAAACTATTTCAGTGGTTTGGACAGAATTATGAGATAAAAAGTTAATAATACGTTATAGGAAGTACTAAACTAATGATTTAGGTTAAGAACTCAGGCACAAAACCTTATTGTTACCCTTAAAAGTTGGAAAAGCAATTTCAATTTTGTAGGTTATATACAATAAAATGGCGGTCAATGTTAAAAAGCAACGTGAACCGTTAAAATTCTTATATGCAGCATACGACTGTTATATATCTGATAAAGATACTTAAGTGAACCACTATAAAGTCCAAGTCGTTATTTCGATACACTAGTGAACCTCTAAACAGTTATAAGGCATCTTGTGAACGTTTTAACAGCCGCTATGCAGACAGTCCCAATGGCAGTATAATAGGCTGCTTAGCGGTAAACATGTTCAGCGCTAAGCCGTATTATGCGCCACATGTGTTCGATTATACGTCTATTGGTTTCATAATAGTTCACTCGTTCTCCCTTATAATAAGTCAGCGAAATAAAAGCTGCTTTAGCGGTAAACATGTTCAGCGATAAGCTGTATTATGCGCCCCATGTGTTCCATTATACGTTTATTGGCTTCATAATAGTTCATTCGTGCTTCCTCAAAAAGTCAGAATAATAAAAGCTGCTTAGCGGTAAACATGTTCAGCTATAACCTGTATTATGCGCCCCATGTGTTCCATTTATACGTCTATTGGCTTCATATTAGTTCACTCGTGCTCCCTTAAAAGTCAGCGTAATAAAAGCTGCTTAGCGGTAAACATGTTCAGCGATAAGCTGTATTATGTGCCACGTGTGTTCCATTATACGTCTATTGGCTTCATAATAGTTCATTCGTGCTTCCTTAAAAAGTCAGCGTAATAAAAGCTGCTTAGCGGTAAACACGTTCAGCGATAAGCTGTATTATGTGCCACATGTGTTCCATTATACGTCTATTGGCTTAATATTAGTTCACTCGTGCTCCCTTAAAAGTCAGTGTAATAAAAGCTGCTTAGCGGTAAACATGTTAAGCGACAAGCTGTATTATGTGCCACATGTGTTCCATTTAGGGATTGCAAATATTCGAAACTTTCAGGTATTCGAATATTCGACTTTTTCTGACGACATATTCGAATATTCGAATAATTATTCGAATATTATAAAAAATAAGAGAAAGAACGAGAAATCGGTTTATTAACGTTTTATTCAAAAGCTTTTTTCATATATTGCTAAAACTAATGATATTTTGCAGAAATCCACTTAATTGACTAGATTTTATCATCCTACTACTACTATCATCACATTTATAAAAACAAGTAAAACGCCAAAATAAGACGTTCAATATTTCTAGATAAAACTTTTATTATATATGCGTCGTTGCTTGAAATAATATAACTTTAACCATCCAAACACCTAGGTATGTAAGATATTTTGTTTAGTAGGTAATTATTTTAATAATTTGAATAAATCAATTCTATTCTATTCTATTTTCTGATTTAAATTAACTTGTAGTCACTCAGAGGCCTGTAAAAAGGCCTTTAATTCCATTGTATTTTGAATCTTTATTGACTTTATTTGTTTTGGCAAGTTTTTATTCCTAATGGTCGGCTTAATTATATAATATTGGAATATTTAAGGGAAAAAGTTAGTTGACTACTGGGTGGATTATTCGTCAGCTAAAGGTGCATAGTTAGATTACCTAGTTGGGCAGGTTTGGTATGATCAAATTTGAGAATTACGATAAGTGCGGGCAAGATTTAGTCTTCAAAAAATCGCTTAACGTACGCTTGCACTGAATAAACAGAATGTCCCTTTAACTTAAAACGTACGCACCGTAAAAATAACATACTTTTTGATTTCGTTTTCTTTCAAATTGAGTTAGGTTTTACTGTATTCACGAAGTCTATCGAGAGGAATACAGTAAAAATATTATTACCTTCGTATTTGGGTACCTACCGTTCCTCATTCACTGTAAATACCCGGAAAACACACAGAAACTGTAACTACGGCGGATGAAATAGATTTTTTTTAGTATTAAAAAAATATTCGAATATTCGAAACCTGAGCGGCCGAATATTCGAATATTGAAACAGGTCGAATATTCGACAAATTCGAATATTCGAATATTCGAATTGCAAGCCCTAGGGGCTGTCCATAAATTACGTCATCGATTTTTGACGATTTTGGACCCCCCCCCCCCTATAATCATCCAAAAATCATGCATCAAATGACCCTATTTCCTCCTACTTCATGCTACCGTCATCCGATGTCCAGACCCCCCCCCCCCCCCCCCTAATTTGAAATGACGTAATTTATGAATAGCCCCCTAGTTCCATTATACGTCTATTAGCTTCATAATAGTTCACTTGTGTTCCCTTAATAAGTCAACGTAATAAAAATCCACAATTACCTCCTTATACAGCACATGGCGTAATTTTATCCACTAAACAGACCTTATAACGGTTAAAGCATTTGATAACCCTTAAAGCTGTATAGGGTCGTAGCAAATATACCTTTATATCACTCTTTGCGTATTAATGGTAGTTTTCAGAGCCGTAATGCAGCTTTTAATCAGCCCTAAGCTATATAAATATCACTGAGATCTATTATACAGCTGTAGGACCACGAGTGTGCTCTTATAAGTGTCTTAATACGCACAGAGCGTTAGATAGAACTAAAAGTGAGTAGTTATAGAGCTATCTGTGCTACTTGGGTGGCGAATTGCCCTATTATTATTCTTCTATTGGAGTATTGTTCTTTTGGTGGTGGTTTGTTATATTTATTTGCGTATTTATTTTTGCGGTGGGAGGGTGGGAACATTAATTACATGTAAAAAAAATACACAAGTAAGTATAACGGGTTAGCACTGATTGACTAGCACGTTATCTTTTCGCGGATTATCAAAGTAATATTTTGGTTTTAATCTTTATTTAACTATACTATATGACCTGTTA
This sequence comes from Cydia splendana, assembly GCF_910591565.1. Lineage (NCBI taxonomy): Eukaryota > Metazoa > Arthropoda > Insecta > Lepidoptera > Tortricidae > Cydia > Cydia splendana. The sequence continues at coordinate 9,528,218 of NC_085985.1, forward strand.
TGAATTGTAGACGGAGCTATCAAGTAACATTCTGACACTCTAAAAAAACTCTAACTTTAATATGATTTTGGCATGGACGTGATTTGATATTCGATATTAAATTTTCGTGAGACATGTTTTAAATTGTTTATACGACAACGGTTTCACTCACTTGAATTTTTAGTCGCTATTGGCGACATGTTTCGGGCCCGTCGGGGGTCCTTCCTCAGGCTCGAGTGCTCGCGGCGGCTGCAACTCGTGCACTGACCAACGTCGTCGTATATCGTGTCGTGATATTGACCAACGGCGATCAAAAGGTTATGGTCAAATGTAAATCGTCTCACCCTTAATAGCGACTTCCGTGTGTTGCGGTCACATTTAAAGAATACCACCAAAAAATCGTCACAAAACACTTAACAATTACTCAAATATGAAAAAAAAAAAATTACCTTTATATGTCCATTCTGCTGAAAAATCAGGGTCTCTATTCTTTTCCATAAAGTTTTAAGTCATAATGTATTGTTTGTCCACATTTTCGTTAGTCATAATTTGGTTTTTCAAAGAAACGCGTTAATTTTCAGGATTGCCATAAAACAAAACCTAACCTAACCTATCTATAGGATAACCTTACGAAAATCCCGAAAAGTTAACGGTTTCAGAATTATGACTAACGATAATCTGACAGTCAATACATTATGACTTTCAATAATTATGTCAAACAAAGGGATCCGGAAAAATCACCTGTAGATAGATATGTATATTTTCTCAAAAATGGACGGCAAAGTCGACTTTGCCGTTTAAAAAATAGGTTGCGAAGCGCGTAGTTTATGGTCAGTCAAAAATTAAAAAGTTAAAAACATTGCAGTCTCGATTTTGGGACTGCAATGTTGCATACAAATTCCATTATTTGTCGAGTTCCAAACTTTTTAAAAGTTGAAATGGCCATATCAAATGATGGCACAGGCCCATTAAACAGCCAAACAGATGATTAGTACCGCGACTATTTAGCTGTCTCAAATAGGTTGGCGTATTTTCGGCAGAAAAATACACTTCTATTTTTTTATTAAAAAAATAAAAAGGCGGCAAAGCTAATTTTTTCAATTGTTTCTACTTTTTTCTGTGAAAATATATACGTAAGAAAGTTGCTTTTGTAAAATATTTCTATGATATTTATATTTCTTGCACCATTTTTGAGAAAAGCACTATATATGACTCGGCTGGAAGGCTACTTGCTGGCTTCGGATTCAATTAAACGGACTCCCAAGGTCGTCCGTTTAAAACGAATCCTCAGCCTGCAAGTAGCTACTTCCGAGCCTCGAAAATAATGTACTATTAATGGATTAGTTCGACCCAGTTAAATTTTTATGGGCCTGGCTGACGTGGCGTGACCATGTGTATGTATATACAAGTGCTAATCGCGGCGGTCAACGACCCAGCTTTATTACAATAGGTTTTCAGTCTTACTTAAGGGGTCTTACTTAAGTCTTACTTACGCCAATGACCTTCGATCTGAATCCCTTAGTTTTCTAATGGTTTTTGTAGCTTCCCATATTTATTTCAAAGTTCATTGTCTTCGAGATATTTGGCATCAAAGTTGAACAATTTTAGGCTAAAAAACTGGTTTTCTGGCCATAACTTTTGTTAATTAGTTTAAAATTAAAACCCTAGACACGTTTTTCGAGACGTCTAAGATGAACCCAAATATGTAGATTTTGTACATGTAACATCCTTCACAGCAAACTAGATACGAAAAAAGTGTTTTTTTAGACAATGTTTGTATCAATCAGTGTTGGCCGAAAGTTAATCCAAATTGAAAATGCTGGCCATTAACCATTATAAATTGAATCGTAAACTGTAATCGTCCGTTACGGTTTAAGGTTCAATTTATAATGGTTAATGGCCAACATTTTCAATTCGCATTAACTTTCGGCCAACACTGGTATCAATCTCATTGATACGAGCCGGGGTTTGAACCCGCGTCCTCCGGATTGAAAGTCGCACGCTCTTACCGCTAGGCCACCAGCGGTTATTTATATACGCTATCGTAGACAATAAAATCCTAGCGTGCGTAAGGTATCGATTCGGCGCTCAGTCGCAGTGGCGCCCCACGTGAGCCTCGCAAACTATAAGATGAGGCGGATACGTACCGCGAGCTGCAAATATGCAGGGGAAGATTATGAATGAATTCATTCATAATGTGGCCATGCACTTGCGCTTATCTTATCTTATTGTTTTGCGGGGGCCCTTGCGGATACACTTCGACCCATAGGGATCTTTTGTGCAATTACCCCCTAGAAAAGATCCGTCGACTACTCAAGAGCTTTTCTCACCATATCCATGTGTCGCATGATGGAACTCATGGGTAGCGTTTTAAAGTCCTTTGGCTCCAGATATCCTGCTCCAAAGTCCTTCATTCTTTGTCTGGCGAGGGCGTGACATTCACACATTAGGTGTTTCACTGTCTCTTCCTCTTCGCCACACATACGACAATCGGTGTTGTCAGACTGTCCCATCTTGGCCAGAATTCCTTTGACCTCGTAAACACCCCCGTTATGATTTGGAGTTGTCTTTTGCTAAGTTACCAAAGCTTTTTGCTCCAACCGGAGTCTACTCATTGCATAAAGAGCTTATGCACTTGCGCTTAAAAACAACTCGACTCGGAACTTAAAAGACTTTTTAGCGCAGTCTTGTAAAAACGAACTGTTTCCTCAGATTCAGACTGACAAGGCTTGAGTTCATACCAACACAAGTGCAAGTACAGCAACACTCCTAACTGTCCATCGGCACAGAATAAATAATAGTACTAGGTACAGAAGACTCATTCTCTAACAAAACGCGTCTGTTACGATCAGCATAGATAAGATATGGCCGTTAGGTAGCGACAGCGCCACGCGCGGCTTATGGCTAGCCACCAAAATTGGTGTGGAACGAATGTACTTGTAGCTCCTGGTGCAAAGCGACGAAATCGCGGAGTGAGCCACGCCTGCCATCGGTCGACCTTATGCCAGTTATGCCTTTTGTAATAAGGTCCGCCGCTGGACAGTTAACAGTGGGCGATGGATGGTACAAGGTAATACGGGAGCCGGCACACGTAACCACATGCCTGACCGGTTTAAGAAATGGTTTGCGGAGTTTGTGGTGAACAAGTGTGCGGTAAAGAATGTTTATTACATGGTAAAACCACATGGCAACAGCAAATTTCTAGTCAGCTCTTCTATTTCCACAGAAGCCATATCGGATAAGGAAATAGAATCAAAATTCAATAGCGAGTATTACTGCAATGTTCTGCCGCCAGAGTGCAGCGCTAATTTGTTTAGTAAACCATAGAGTAACTTATACATAATAGGCCTTACACAGTTTTTTGACAAGTTTTCACTATGACATTGATGCACCAAGGCGGTTTGTTTACAGGTGGTCTACCGCGTATAGGGTTTCTGCTCGAGAATTCTCGAGGCGGGAAATCTCGAGAAATTTGTCCTTGGTCGAGACGGGAAAAAAAAACTCAATGCCTCGAGAACTCGAGAAATAAATCTCATGTAATAAGTAAAAAAAACCACGCGTATAACACGTGATGTGTCTATCGTGTATTTCTTTAGGTAGTAAAATAAATGTAAACAATGTTTTTTTAACATTTTCAAGTACTTACCTAAAACATTTATTAGTTAACCAAACATATGAAAAACAGCCTTGATCCGTCCTCTAGAGTTAGACCAAGAAAAGACTCTCAGACGTCAAACCTCTATGGAATTATGAGGTATAAATAACACTTGCACTGCGCGGGCTATCAAAATCGCTGCAGACTTTTCTTGGTTTAACTCTATCATCCTGGCACCAACCGATTTTCATGTTTTGAACTACTAACCTCAAATGTCTCAAGAAATCGTCTCGTTTTAGGGTCTTTAATAGCCCTAATGTAGTAGCAAATATTACAAAACTAAATTACTATTGATTAATCAAATTATCGCGATATATTCCTAAGGTATATAGCACAATTTTAGCTACTTCATTGTTACGTTGAGTAATTATTAATATTACGTAGGTAGTAAAACTTCTGTAAGGTTTTCACATCGAGTTAAATTGACTTGAATGCTGATTTGAATAATCTTGCTTAAAAAAATACTATAATAATTGTGGTTTGATTACATTTTGTAAAATACCTAAAGAAATACACTACACCATATCACATCTTACGCTTGCTATATTGTCTTTATTGTTCGTTGTTGAATTATTGATTATTAAGTGCAATTTATGGTAACTAAAATTTTACCATTTGTTTGATTATTAATCTCACCTACGACTCCTATGAGTCTGATTTGTAAAAAAGCAAAAAAATAAAATAACATGGTGTTTGTTGAAGCTTTCAAAATTTCTCGAGATACTCGAGAAACTCGAGAAATCTTGGTCGAGAATTCCCGTGCCTCGAGAAATAAAAAAGGCCGAGAAACCAGAAACCCTAACCGCGTAACGCGAAAATTTAAATTTCGTGATCTGCCTCTCCATCGATCGAATAAGCAAGAGTGATAGAGAGGCAGGAACCGAACTTTCGATTGTCGTGTTTCACGTTAGGCCATGTGATTGACCTAGTGACGAATGATGTCATTGATGATGTCAATGAGGTTTGTTTACTGTATGTGCTAGTGGTGCCACCTATGCAGAGCTTTGCCTAATATTCCCTATTATAGATTTTAATACTTCAAGGCAGTTTTTGGCGAAGGCCAGGAGATAATTAGCGACAAGTATAGCGCAGACCTAGAAAAGGAGGGCTGTCTTTGTCGGAGGCCATGTTTCATTTTGGGTCACTGAGTGTTGTATTTATACACAGGGTGGCTAAAAATAACTGCATTCCCGTTGCCAGGGAGGTTTTGGGATTATACTAAGCAATTTTTACTATGGGACCAACCCCGAAATCGCGAAAAAAACGTTTACCCTCCCACAGAAAATGGACCAGCCAAAATGTATGAAACAACCAAAATTTTTTTCGCGTTTCTGAGTTGGTCCTATAGTGAAAGTTGCTCAGTATAATCCCAAAACCTCCCTGGCAACCGGAATGCACGGGAAATACGGGAATACGCCTGAATAAAAAAATATGATTTCAAACTGCCATCAGTGCCATCACTTTATTCTTCCTAATTCTGTACGGTTACCATCAGTTTGTCACTGACATAAACGCCGTCGAGAACGTAATTTACTTTCTATACATCTCGCTCGCACTCGCATATTAGTGCAAACGGGATGTATAGAAAGTAAATTACGTTCTCGACGGCGTTTATGTCAGTGACAAACTGATGGTAACCGTACTGGTCTGCATAAAGAACCAGTTTTTCCAGTAACGAAGTAAAATTGCCAAAAACAGTGAATAATATAATTCCATTAGCATCATACGAGTACAATCATCTAATGGAGTTTCAGAGATAACCCGGCGAATTGTCTCGCAGACGGCATGTAAACTTTTTGGCGCCGTGCCCGCGCGTAACTCAAATAGTACCCATGTCTGTGCAGTATATATAGATAGGGCCATTGACATTGGATCTATCGATGACATGCTAGTTGGAGGTATTGGCAATCCTTACGGTTGTCGGATTTGATGAAATTGAGCAACATTTGATGAAGTCATTGATGAAAACAACGATCACTCAGTGGCAGCTTCATAATAATAATAATTTCAGCCTGTACACGTCCCACTGCTGGGCACAGGCCTCATCTCGTGCGCGAGCGGGCTTGAGCTATCGTCCCCACGCTAGCCCAATGCGCATTGGGGACTTCACCTTTGAATTTCTTCGCAGATGTATGAAGGTTTCCTCACGATGTTTTCCTTCACCGAAAAGCTAGTGGTAAATATCAAATGATATTTCGTACATAAGTTCCGAAAAACTCATTGGTACAGTCAGCAGCAGAAGTAGCTACGCGGGCGAGGTGTTCAAAATTACCTTGACACGATCTTATTCTCTTAACAATAAAGTCGCGTCAAGATCATTTTGAACAGCTCACCCGCTTAACAACTTCTGCTGCTGACTGTAGGAGCCAGGATTTGAACCCGCGACTTCCGGATTGAAAGTCGGACGTCATATCCACTCGGCCACCACCGCTTTCAGGTTCATACGTCTCTATATTTTAGTAACCTATGTTAGAAATAAAATAGCAATAAGAATAATTACCTCATTTGATGCGAACGTATATTCCTACACTGTTAAAAATTATGTAATTTTACATGCAAAAAAATTACATAATCCTGTAAAATTCCCGAAAAATCTGGGAAATTTACGGAAAAATATGACATTTTACGTAATTCTCATAAAAATTTACGAGAATTACGTAAAATGTCATATTTTTCCGTAAATTTCCCAGATTTTTCGGGAATTTTACAGGATTATGTAATTTTTTTGCATGTAAAATTACATAATTTAATTTAAAATTACATAATTTTTAACAGTGTAGATAACTATTACTCGTACAGTGAAAGATTAGTGAGCCCACACCTAATTTTAAGACCGATGAAGAGGTAGGACGTCTCTATATATTTGTGACGTTATCTATGAAAAGGGACCTTATTATCGATGGCGCTTACGCCATTATTAACGATTCTCCGATATAAATACAATGCCGCGCGACGCTGTGCGGCGTAGGCGCCATCGACAATAAGGTCCCTTTTCATAGATAATGCCCCATTTCAGTATTTTATGGTTTTAAATACCAGCGTTGAGTGTCAATCGAAGATTTTTTAGTACATGTGAAAAGGTTATATTTACCAAGGTGTTTTAAATTTTGGAACTAATATGCATTGCAGATACCACTGAGAAAAAAGCGCTGGTGGCCTAGCGGTAAAAGCGTGCGACTTTCAATCTGGAGGTCGCGGGTTCAAACCCCGGCTCGTACCAATGAGTTTTTCGGAACTTATGTACGAAATACCATTTGATATTTACCAGTCGCTTTTCGGTGAAGGAAAACATCGTGAGGAAACCGCATTAATCCCAATAAGGCCTAGTTTACCCTGTGGGCTGGAAGGTCAGATGGCAGTCGCTTTCGTAAAAACTAGTGCCTACGCCAATTCTTGGGATTAGTTGTCAAGCGGACCCCAGGCTCCCATGAGCCGTGGCTAAATGCCGGGATAACGCGAAGAAAAAGAAGGAGATGCATTGCAGATACCGTTGTAGGTTCTCTTGTAACTTGAACCAACCTTTCACGAGAACAAAGGAATTCTTCGTGAACGATTTACACCATTTAAAGCCATTTTAGCAGGTGAAAGACACGCCAAGTTAATTACACGAATACCTAGTAACACAAATAATTATGGGAAAAACTGTCTAATACCAGTTTTATGATATTAATGCGAATATAAATGGTTCTTTTGGCAGACAGTGCTTCTTCTACTTCGTCGTCGCGTTATACCGGCATTTTGCCACGGTTCATGGGAGCCTGAGGTCCATTTGACAACTAATCCCAAAAATTGACGTAGACACTATTTTTTACGAAAGCGACTGCCATCTGACCTTCCAACCCAGAGGGGAAACTAGGCCTTGTTTGGATTAGTCCGGTTTCCTCACGATGTTTTCCTTCACTGAAAAACAACTGGTATATATCAAATGATATTTCGTACATAAGTTCCGAAAACCTCATTGGTACCATCGTCCACACTGTTAACTGTACATCGGTGGACCTTATGCTTTTTGTAATAAGGTCCACCGGTGTACAGATAGAAGTGTTGCTGTTTGTACGGGTTTGAACCCGCGACCTCCGGATTGAAAGTCGCACGCTCTTACCGCTAGGCCACCAGCGCTTTTGGCAGACTGCAATATTATTAGGGTTCCGTTACCCAAAAGGGTAAAACGGGACCCTATTACTAAGACTCCGCTGTCCGTCCGTCCGTCTGTGACCAAGCTGTATCTCACGAACCGTAGACAGTTGAAATTTTCACAGATGATGTATTTCTGTTGCCGCTATAACAACAAATACTAAAAACAGAATGAAATAAAGATTTAAGTGGGGCTCCCATACAACAAACGTGATTTTTGACCGTAGTTAAGCAACGTCGGGCGGGGTCAGAACTTGGATGGGTGACCGTGATTTATAGATAATGGTACGGAACCCTTCGTGTGCGAGTCCGACTCGCACTTGGCCGGTTTTTTTTTATATGGCGGTATAACGGCCTTGTTGATATATCGTGCCTGCGAAGCTGATGGTCTTGGGGTCAAAACCTAGTAGTGGCTTTTGTAGTGCTTAGTGAAGTATCAATGTTTAGTACGTTTTCTTTGTTCCTTGTGATAGATTCGAGCAACCTGGCTGTTCGGGACAGTCGCCTCTATTGTCAAGGCGTTAGTGCGTGTTCAGATATTGTGAACACCTTGGCCGCTCCGATATATCTGGTGGCGACTGTACCTAAGAGCCAGCTTGCTCGAGTCTATTACAAAGAACAATGAAAACGTACTAAACATTGATACTTCACTAAACACTACATCAAACATAGATTTAGTGCGAACGAATGAATCAACGGGAACTCAAAATAAATACTCAACAATTTCGCATTCGCATAGACTTTATGACTCACAGAGAGAGGTGTTACATCGAGTTCATGCCAAAAGCATTTAACACCAACAGTTTTACAGGAAGAGTTTATTCGTTTTAAGGAGCAAATGTGAGATTTAAGAGCTAAAAGCAACTCTTGAAGCCAAATATGCCACTGGCAACATTTTTGCTTCCATTTTTGCTGCTAGTCGACTTTGGGTCTCCCCAGCCCAGATATATCGACGCGCATTCGGCAAAAGCTTTATCTCTGCGCAATAAGAACGAAAAAGTCGTCATTCGGCTCGGTTCGCATCGGCCGGCGCCTGCCGACGGCTTTTCGCTCTTAATAGGGGCCCACTGATTTACAGTCCGCCGGACGGTATCGGCCTGTCAGTTAGAACAAAATTTTGACAGTTCCGAACAACTGACAGGCCGATACCGTCCGGCGGACTGTTAGTGGGCCCCTTATTGCGCAGGCAGAAAGCTTTTTCCTATCGGATTTTGCCGAATGCGCGTCGATATATCTGGGCTGGGGAGACCCAAAGTCGGACTAGCAGACCCTTTACCGTAATTTTTAGAGTTTGGTCTTACTCTTAAAATACTAGTTATTTCGTATTTAAATGTACCAAACTTGAATTTTTTGGTAGTTACTCGTATAAGGCCTTTCGATAATGGGACATCTACTAAGCACGTTTGTATAACATGGTACAGCAGCTCTTCTAAGAAACTATGCTACTATTGTCTCCTGGCTGATGGGACAGAATAACAACAAGAAATAGTTGATCGACCCTTGTAACACTGTTATGTTAGCTCCCCCGACTTCCAGGCGCCTTAGAATACGATCTAAGCATAATTTCACATAATTAAATGCATTCTACAGTCAAGGGCCTTAGATTTGGTTCGTAACAGAATTTTGTTTATACATTTCTCTCCTTAATTCATTTTTTTATGTATAAGGGAGAAGTGGAAGTTGGAGTTGGAAGGGGTAGACCTCGGCGGACTTTCTCTGATCAGATCGGGGAGATCCTGAAGAAAGGCCAGGTTTAGAGCACCCTAAACCGGCGAGCGTGATGTATGAGGAATGTTATAAAAAATAAAATAAATAAAGTTTTATTTTCAGGCATCACGTACAGTAAATAGTACACCCATATCAAACTAAATATAAAAACATAAAACTAAAATGAACTAAAAGCAAAGTCAAATAGTTAATTGTTAATATTTTTATGAAAGTGAAGGTAGCGAAAGAGGCATGTCAGGATCGTAGAAAGTGGAAATCCATGGTCTCTGCCTACCCCTCCGGTAAATAGACGTGATTATATGTATGTATGTATTTTTCTCAAAAATGGACGGCAAAGTCGACTTTGCCGTTTAAAAAATAGGTCGCGAAGCGCGTAGTTTATGGTCAGTCAAAAATTAAAAAGTTCAAAACATTGCAGTCTCGATTTTGGGACTGCAATGTTGCATACAAATTCCATTATTTGTCGAGTTCCAAACTTTTTAAAAGTTGAAATGGCCATATCAAATGAAGGCACAGGCCCATTAAACAGCCAAACAGATGATTAGTACCGCGACTATTTAGCTGTCTCAAATAGGTTGGCGTATTTTCGGCAGAAAAATACACTTGTATTTTTTATTAAAAAAATAAAAAGGCGGCAAAGCTAATTATTTCAATTGTTTCTACTTTTTTCTGTGAAAATATATACGTAAGAACGTTGCTTTTGTAAAATATTTGTATGATATGTATATTTCTTGCACCATTTTTGAGAAAAGCACTATATATGACTCGGCTGGAAGGCTACTTGCTGGCTTCGGATTCAATTAAACGGACTCCCAAGGTCGTCCGTTTAAAACGAATCCTCAGCCTGCAAGTAGCTACTTCCGAGCCTCGACAATAATGTACTATTTCTCCTTGTGCCATAACGTAGAGTAAATACAAATATATTCTTATAGGTACATGTTATGACTTCGCCATACGTGTAATAAGCACTCGCATAGTTATAAATATTTACTAACCCTCTATCCGAGCCCACCTGGTCGTTTCCTGACTCATAAAAACCTAATCATATATTACCTACTTTCTATATTCCTACGTATGTGTACACGTACAGTCGAAAAATTTAATTTCCTAGCCTTTTCGTATTTAAAACAGCTTACCAAAGGACCCCAGATCTAAAGTCATAATGTCAATTGTTTAAATAAATAGTTGGGAATTTAATCTTGTTAATTTACTAATATGTATTTTGTTATCTAGTACAAAATCAGTCGAAACTCTAAAAGGGACTCGGAAACAGTGGTAGCACCCCTAGAGACTTTTGTTAAGGACTCTGAAATCTATAACATATCAAAATCTCAAGATATTTAACTGAAACCACATTTTCCAAACTTTAGGTCCGGGGTCCTTTGGCCAAATTGACATACAAGTCTTTTCGACGTGAGTTCCGACGGTAGTAAAAAGGTAGGTATCTAATTGGCATGGCAGTATATACCTACTGTACCCAACTAGCAAAATAGTCGTATAAGAATTGATTTACTCAGCCTGTAATCGTATAACAGCCGAGTTACGGTTGTTGAAGCACCAATATATCGTATAATAGCGGTTAACTCGACTATTTAGCAATTTTCGCTAATTAGTGCTATAATCATGTCGTATAAACGTTTATAGCACTATCTTTTAGCACTTTTATTCCACCTTTTAATAAATGCTGAGTTAGCGCTATTAAATCACTTTTATTCAGCATAATTGTTCTATTAAAATCATATAACAGCTATAGATTAGCTAATTGTCTGAATAAGGCGCTTTAATACAACTGTTACTTAACTCTCTTCTCTGTTGCTATAAAAGCCTATTAAAAGCAATCAAATAACCATTTGGCAACAATGCTGCTGTAACAGCGCGCTTATATCATAATTCGGGTAATGGGGTTCAAACCGCTGTTATAGGAGCTGAAGTGTATTTACAGGTTTTATTCAAAATGTATTCAGCTTAGAGTACTTTTAAAGAGTTTTGAACTACATTAACAGCACAAGTCAGCCATGTTGACGTTTCAATATAGTCCGGTGGCCAACTGCATGAAACCCTACCTGACAAAAAAATAGAATAATCCTACTCTGTAGGGGTAGCTGACTTTTAGTAGCATCAACTGTTCTTGGTCGGCCGCGGCTTAATTTGGAAAATTTTACGCTAATGGCAAAATAGTGGCACAAAAATTCATAAAAAACAACCCCATCGTATAATAGAATGAAACTTGCATGGTAGGATAGCTGCCTTTGAGGACAGCAAAACAAAACCGGTCAGCTACATCCTGTGTTGGCAGGTTCTTGTGTCCGACCGAATTTGTGGTACCACGTGACAGCTACAATTTACCTCATCGAAAAATAGAATCAAAACAACTGATTGTAATACCTACATTAAATTTGTTGACATATGTCTTGGTCGGCCTCACCTTAGCCTGACAGCGTTTTCAGTCCGTCCGCATTAAAAAAAAGTCAATGGCAGCTATCCTACCATACAAGTGACATTCTATTTTTCGATGAGGTAAATTGTAGCTCACTTGGTACCACAAATTCGGTCGGACACAGGAACCTGCCAACACAGGATGTAGCTGACCACTTTTGTTTTTTTGATGAATATTTGTACCACTTTTTTGCCATTTGCGCAAAATATGCCAAGTTAAGCCACGGCCGACCAAGAGCAGTTGAAGCTGCTAAAAGTCAGCTACCCCTACAGAGTAGGATTTTTCAATTTTTTTATCAGGTAGGGTTTCATGCAGTCGGCCATCGGACTATAAATCCATAAACATGGAGACATCATGTGCTATAAGTGTAGCAGTAAACGCAGTTACTCGACTTATAGTCGAATTAATGAGATATAACAGAAACTAGATCGTGTAAGCAAATTTTTACTTATTTTTATTAATATTTTTTTATTTAAATTTAAGAAAATAGGCGGCCCATGAATATATATGAACCAGTGCCTTTGGTTTTATCAATAAAGTATTTTTCGCGCTGGGTTTTACTGTATTACGTGTACTTACAGACAGTAAAAACTTATGTACACAATCACGGTAAAAATAAATGTCATGGATGACAGCAGTAAAAAATACTTAAGTACCTTTTTGTTTTATTAGACACGTGAAGACGATTAGGCCTCAAACTTAATCAAATAATTGAAATATAATCGCTTACCTGAGATCGTTTTAGCACATATTAGTTGAATAAAAGCATTTACTGCACTCGTACACATTTAAAATGCCGAGTAAAAGCAATCCGGCTACCTTTACGAAACATTTTTGCTGAGAAAAAGCAGTGCGGCTGCTTTTATAGAACACTTTTACTGAGTAATAGTAAATTGCTAATGTTTATAGAACAAATAGTCGAGTAAAAGCACTATCGTTGCTATTAAAACACTAGATGTGCTTTTATCCACTTTTACTCAACTCTTACAGCATCGATTTGCTTCTTATACAGCGCTTACTCGATTTTTATAACACTTTTAGTCTGTATAAGTGCGCCTTTTCGCGTTGAGTAAACGCTTACAGGACTTTTACTCGACTGTTTTTACACCGTTTATAGCACCAAAAAGCGAAAATAAAAACGTGCTCTCAACTTTTATAGCACATAGATTTGCTAGTTGGGTATAGATAGATTATGATGAAAATCATCTCCTAAAAGGATAAAATGGTGAGCAAAATAGTATAATCGCAACAAGATAGTCGTTATCGTCAATGGCGTAAGCGTCTGCCGCAGTAAGGACCCTTTTCTCCGAGAACGCCACACAGGCCTATAGAAATGCGCGGTAGAGAGGGGGAGGGGGGAGAGGATGGGGTATTGACACAGAATAAATAATAGTACTATCGTACAGAAAGGAAACTTCCTACAAAACCGAAGTTTGACAGCGGTTCAGGGTCGAATCATGCTATCCCTTTCTAATATATGGCACTATCCCTTTCGGCTATTTAGGGTTGTCGAAATTCAAGTGATTATCTTATCTGTGGTCGTGGATGCAAAAGGAAGTCAAGTGGTGCCAACCCTAATAATTGCTCGGAGCAATGCTGAGCCGAGCGGAGCCGAGTTTGGCCGAATTCAGGAGTTTCGCACCCTTGGTATTGATTAATGATGATTGGACAATAATTGTGTTACTCGCGGAGAAGGCGTTTTGAGGAAGGTTTCTAATCTAACAGCTATTGTGTTCTTAACAAAAGTGGAAGCTAAAACGAAATTAACTCACTTTAGTATATTCCGTCGATATCTCTATGAGCACCTATAGTGGAAGAGCGGTATTCTCTTAATACAAGTATTTACAATACTTAAAAAGAGATACTAGCCCAATTACCTAAACATTGTATGCTACAAAATAAATAATTTTTATTTTGTTTTATTTAATGTTTTAAAAAGATACCTCGTCGGAACGTCGGAACAGGGATCAGAACCGGGTTTTTGCAAAAACTGCAAAATAACCATATTTTTCGAATTATTTTATACTCGAAATGTAGGACTCTGTTGTGTTTTTAGGTAACGACTTGGTATTATTAGATTACCCAATTAGAAATGAAATAATTAACAAAGAACGAAAAAATACCGTTTTCGTTCCCATACAAAAAATACCGGTATCCGATCTCTGCCTCGGAAGCCTATTATTTCGCCCCAGGTTTGTCACCCAGGGGACACGTGCAGGGTCGTGGTAGGTAGGTATCCATTGCGGACGCGAGTAGCTAACAATCGTCCACCAAGGCGCCAAATCTCCCACAATTGTATCGAGTTGACAGTGTTAACACCAGTCATTGTACCCTTCGTCAGGCGTGGCTCACTCCGCGATTTCGTCGCTTTGCTACAGGTAGCTAAAAGTACATCCGTTCCACACCAATTTTGGTGGCTAGCCATAAGCTCCACGTGGCGCTGTCGCCACCTAGCGGCCATATATGTACTGATCGTAACAGACGCGTTTTGTTAGAGAGTGAGTCTTCTGTACCTAGTACTATTATATATTCTGTGCCTTCGTGTTAGAAAAATACTATAACACATTTTTTGCAGAAGTTTTGGTGGTAAACGAGCATACAGCTAGCCTGGTGGTAAGGGGATATTTTAACGCTTGGGACGCTTGTAAGTACTCAGTAATGATATTAAACTATTTGTCGAAGTCGAAAGTATAAGAAGCTTAGGGCTTTTTGTATTAAGAAAGCAAAGCATGTAAACTTTTCTCAACTATTAAAATAATGAATATTTGTTTTATAGGTAGTTTTTAAGTTTTTAGGTTACAGTTTTTCTTTGTAATTTTTCAATTTTTTTTTAATTCTATGTATTTTTTTTATAATTGAGTGTGTATTTTATTATGTTTTTTTCTTTTGTTGTTCCTCGGTACGTATAAATTTTTGTGTCACTCTTTTTTATGTCTGTTTTTTGTGTGTCGTTGGCGTATGTGTCAGGTCCCCACTGAAAACCAGCGCCACGGATTGCCGCGGCACTGAGTGGGGGTCCTATTTTAGCGTCCAATGTTTTTTTATGTCTGTATATCTTCTTTTCTATATGTAATATGTTGTGGCGTTAAATAAATGTGTTTTCTTTCTTTCCTTCTTTTAACAATATTAGTCGCAGTAGCAGACAAAGGAGCCACATCTGGGTCAGCGCGCAACAAGGACGGCCCGCGTTTGGGCGCCAAAAATATCGATCGGTAGGCTTCAAGGATGTGTTTGCACTGCCTCTGCCGCACTCCTAGTAGTGTAAACATTCCTTTCATGCCATAGGATAGTAGTTCAGTTCAAAAAATACAGTATCTGTTATGCTTTGGTTTGAAATATGTTACATTACAGTGAAAAAGCAAACATGCGAGCCACGTTTGGGTCAGCGTGCAATACTTAAGGACGGCCACACGTTTGGGCGCCAAAAAGATGTGTAGACATGCCATTCATGCCAGAAAATAAATTGGTTTCATTCGGAAAGGCTAGTACCTATGTATTTTAATTATAATTAGTTTAAAATAGGTTAAGAATACAATGGGTCGTTTTTAAGAACGCGTACTTAACTACTTAGACTATTCAACAAAACTTGAAAAAAAAAAAATAGTTTCAAATGTGACAACTTTTCTAAGTCAATACAATATTTACAGTGACATCTACTACAATATTTTAGAGATAGTATAAGTCTCTATGGTAAATTATATGTACATTCAATTTGGAGATGTCAAAGGTCCCCTAAGTCATAGATAATATTAATACTAAAGATACAAGCTATGGGGAACATTGTAGTTATTGTTTCTTTTGGTGGTGATATGTTATTTCCGTGAAATAATTTTTTTTTGCGATTTGCAGGTGTAAAGGCTAACAACAACAACAAAACAAACAAAAAAACTAATAAATGAGTACTTCTACACCATCACTTACCCAACATTAGTATACATTCAAGTGAAAAACCCTTCTCACTAGTCGATTGATAAAAAATGCAACTTTAACACGTATACATTACACGAATGGCATTGTATAACGGTATATCCCAGAACTCCATTCTACCCGACCCTCCCCCATCAATAATAAATGTCCCCCCGAAACATGCCACTATAAAAACCTCTCCCCTATTAAGCGGAGTTTTTCCTCTATTCTTCATCGCAATATAAACCCTTATTTGTTACAAATAAATGCCAATTTGCTTTGGCTTGGCGTGGGCGTTATTTATTTATCAGATTATTCTCAAAACATGAGAAGGGTGTCTCAAGTAGTGTTTTTTTTATTAGGAAGTTTAAGGAAAAACTAATTGAGATGAAATAACTAAGCGATTAAGAGTACAGCCTTAAAATAAATAATCAGAGGGTGTATTCTGTGTTAGTTTAGGGTTAAGTTAGTTAAGGTTTCAATAACTGGCCACCTTATACAAAAGATTTATATTTATAGGTGAATAGAATTCATTTTTAGTTTGGGGTGGCCAGTTACTGGCGAATTGCCCTACCTACGTATAGCCATATGTAGTCTAGTCACACCATTCCGAGTGCGCCGACCGCGCGATAATTGCCTTCATCGTCGTGATTTCTGGCCCCACTTACAAATAGCCACTTTTAGTAACTGGCCACCCCAAACAAAAAAAAATCACCTATAAATAGAATTCATTTTAGTATAAGGTGGCCAGTTATTGAAACCTTATACTAAAATAAATTCTGTTTATAGGGGAATAGAATTCATTTTTAATTTAGGGCAGCCAGTTACTAAGACCTAAAAGTGGCCAGTTACTGGCGAACTGCCCTACAGGCGTGGCTTACTCCGCGATGTCGTCGCTTTGCTACAGGTAGCTAAAAGTACATCCGTTCCACACCGATTTTGGTGGCTAGCCATAAGCCGCGCGCGGCGCTGTCGCCACCTAGCGGCCATATCTGTCCTGATCGTAACAGACGCGTTTTGTTAGAGTGTGAGTCGTCTGTACCTAGTACTATTATTTGTTCTGTGCCTACGTATAGCCATATGTACTCTAGTCACACCATTCCGAGTGCGCCGACCTATCGACCGCGCGATAATTGCCTACATCGCCGAGATTTCTGGCCCCACTTACTAATTGCTTTATCTTTATATGACCGTTAGCTGCGATAAGACAATAGGTTTGATTTCTTTTACACGTAACTTAAAATTAAGATTATATTATTTACATAGTTGCCTGAGCTAATAACGTTCTTTTAGTTTAAGAGCCTATCAACGTGCATACTAGCGCCACTGCTAAATAATCGTGATTATTTAAATTTAACGACAGGTATTTGAAAAAGGGGGCCGCTATGCACTGTATTTTGTATTTAAGTACCTTTTGAATACATCAAACTAGTCTTTATGTTGCTGGATTCGTCAATCTATGCGTCCAAAGTTAAAACGGCCGTTTTTGTTCAGACTTCATAGTTCATACATCGACGAATCCAGCAACATAAAAACTAGTTTGATGTATTCAAAAGGTACTTAAATACAAAATGCAGTACGTAGCGGCCCCCTTTTTAGGGTTCCGTACCCAAAGGGTAAAACGGGACCCTATTACTAAGACTCCGCTGTCCGTCCGTCCGTCTGTCACCAGGCTGTATCTCACGAACCGTGATAGCTAGACAGTTGAAATTTTCACAGATGATGTATTTCTGTTGCCGCTATAACAACAAATACTAAAAACAGAATAAAATAAATATTTAAGTGGGGCTCCCATACAACAAACGTGATTTTTGACCGAAGTTAAGCAACGTCGGGCGGGGTCAGGATGGGTGACCGTTTTTATAGATAATGGTACGGAACCCTTCGTGTGCGAGTCCGACTCGCACTTGGCCGGTTTTTTAAATATCTTTCGTTAAATTTATTTAACCCCTGTCATAGGTAAAGGTGGGGACTTTAGCCTAAAACTTACTTGTAAGGCCTGATCCCAGTTGCAATGCATTTCGATATAAAAATAAGTGAGACTCTAAGGATGCGTCTCAAATTCCCATACACATTGACCCACTTCCATTGCTCCTAAGTACAACGACTGTCTTGTCCCAAACAGACATTCCGCGAATCTGCAAGCGCGACCCCATTTCAAAAGAAAGCCTTAAGGTCGTTAACCTCAAGCACCAGCGTGCTGACAATTCATACCCCTTATCGTAAAGACATAGAGTTCATTGTTGGTCAGTTAGCGTTGCTGTTACTATAGTTACCATCAGATATATAGGAGCGGCCAAGGCGCTCACGAATATCTGAACACGCCCCTATTGTCAAGGCGTTAGAGTGCGTGTTCAGATGTTTTTGAGCACCTCGGCCGCTCCGATATATCCAGCGGCGAGTGTACAGTCGAGCATTGATATACATAATTGGTATAATGAGGCTAAATTTTTGAATGGCGTCAGCGATGACTCATATCTCTGTTATGTTATGGTGTGTGAGTATGGTTACCAGATGACAGGAATTTTCCTGACATGTCAGGCATTTTGGCCCTGTTGTCAGGAATGGGGACGGAACACGAAATGGCAGTATTTTTTTTTAATTGATAGACTTTATTTATAAAATACCTTTTTATTTGCTTAAATCAATACAAATAATAACTTTAATAAAACGTGGCTATCGGCTCTATCGGGTGGCCATCGCTCACGGCTAGTCACCCCCCCGTTGTTGTCAAAAATATGAATGTCAGGAAAAATATTCGGAAATCAGGAATTTTGTCAGGAAATTCTAAATTTGTATCTGGTAACCCTATGTGTGTGTTCATTTTGAGTTATGGACGTTACGTGGTTAGATAAACTCTTGATAAATAATTGTCTGTCTAAGCGAGAAGATTCAATTTTTAGGGTTCCGTACCCAAAGGCTAAAATCGGGACCTTATTACTAAGACTCCGCTGTCCGTCCGTCTGTCACCAGGCTGTATCTCACGAACCGTGATAGCTAGACAGTTGAGATTTTCACAGATGATGTATTTCTGTTACCAGACTCCACTCCACTGTCTGTTACCAGGCTGTATCTCGTAGAATTTTGACAGATGATGTATTTCTGTTGCCGCTAAAACAACAAGTACTAAAAATTACGGAACCCTCGGTGGGAGAGTCCGACTCGCACTTGTCAGGTTTTTTTAATGTCGGTTAATGTAAAATAACACTAAAGATATAAATTCATCTATAAAATATTTATAGATTTTAATAGACGTGTTTTACACTCTTTACACTTGAGATGAGAAGACGTGCTAATAGAAACCAATACTTGTTATTTAGATATTGCGTAACTAAAGGTGTACAATTTCAGGCTCCGCCACACAGGCGCGTTTTGCGGGCGGCGCGTGAGCGGGGCGCGCCGCTTTTACATATAAAACGGAACCTTTCAACGACTAAATCTATCTACTACAACGACTAATCAGGGCTTGTAACCGGTGCTTTTTAAAACCCCGATATAGCCCAATCCAATATTTCGATTTATTTTATGCTCTTTACGTATATAGGACTGAATCATATATTTAGGCAACAACTTCGTATTATTATTAGGTTGTCCAATCAAAAATGTAATAATACCAAAGAACGAAAAAGAACGTATTAATACCGGTATTTTTGTATGGAGCAAATACCGGTTTCCGGCCCCTGCTATCAATTTTACATTTCTGCTCTAAAATCGTTACCGGCCTCTTAACTTTTGTGGAGCCACGTTGAGCAACACTCTGCTGTAATAACTACATAGATACTTTTTGTTACCTAATCTTACCGTATTGCACGGTGTTACTCCACATAAGTTTTGTGCTATGTGGATGCACCTTTACGGTGGTCTATTGTTTGCAACCATCTTCTTCTACCTAGCGTTATCCCGGCCTTTGCCAGGGTCCGCATTCCTACTTGCTTTCCTCCTCTATTGTGCAACCATCTCGCACAGGGTGCATACAGGCCATAACCTATGTAATTATAGGGTGGCGCCACTAAGTCTAGACTCTATGGCGATTATTTTTTAGTATTGGGGCTGGTATAACATGACTTTTATGACCTTGCAGGTTTACAATTTTCTTCATATTGCTTTAGCCTAGCATTAGTTTAATGGCTCGGGGTAAAAAGCTATTTATTGGCATGATTGCATGCAAGACTCTAATGGCATTTATTTTCGCTGATAAGCAAAAACCAAATGGCCTGAAATATTAAACTTATAAAACAAAGCTTTTTACCGACATAAGGTTGATCCCATGCGCTGTTAGCAGTAACGTCTTTACCATAAGGAAACACGGGGTCCGTGTCCAGGGACCCCATCCTCAAGGGGCCCCAAAGGACAGACAGTAACAGTAGGTATATTTGATTACCCATAACAAATAGAAGATCATAGTAGAAAAATGTTAGTTTAATTCGCTTTCTTTACTTTCCAATAGGGCCCCAAACTCTTATGTGCCCAAGGGCCCCAGCATAGTTTAAGACGGCCCTGGTTGTTAGGCATGATCTACAATATATCTACATACTATATTATATCATCCTGGCTAAATCTCTACTAATATTTAAAACAGGGACCGTTACCGGTATAACTAAAAACCAAAATATCTCGTAGCATTCACCATATTTCTTTGATATTATAGAATAGTATTTAGATAAGGATAATGATTTATCAGATTAGCTAAATTAAGTGCAAAAATATGCATAAACAACCGTGATACCGAAATTGAATACCGGTTAATTTGTATGAAATATATACCGGTATTCAATCCCTGATTTTTTAAAAATCGTTTATTTCAGACGGAAGTCCATCACGGTATTCGCGGTTAGCCTCATTATTACTAAACTTAAAATTTAAGTTAATATTATATAAAACTAAATAAAACTTAAAAAATATAATAAAAAATTAAAATTCATAAATATTATAAATTATAAATATAAATGCGACAATAACTCTCTCTGTCTGTCTGTCACCTCTTCACGCTTATACCGCTGAACCGATTTAGATAGTTGCAGTCCCGGGGAATGACATAGGGTAGTTTTTATCAATAATAATCAAGAAACCGGGAAGTGGGTCAAATTTAACTTGCAAGATTTGATCCGTACAAACATAGTTACATAGGTACAGTCACCTGCAATAATATGTTAGTCTTTGAAGGCCGCAAAAATATGTGACACGCTCTTGTGGCTCTACAAATAAGATCGTGTCAGATATTTTTGCGGCCTTCGTTGTGTAATATACTATTGCAGGTGACTGTACATATTATACAATGCAAGTAAAAGCTTGTAAATGACCATATTCCCTTGCTCTCGAGAAGATATTCCGCGTTCAGAAATAAACCGCTTCGCTTATTATCATGCTTCATTTACATTTGAATGGGACCTGGTACCTTAACCTAGGCCTAGGCCCTGTCGCCCCCGCAGTTCAATGACCTGTGACTCACTGGGCGTAGGTTCGATGCTAGACCTGTTGAGGTGTTAGGAATCGAACTTGTTCAATATTTGTTTGGTTTGATTTCTTTATTTGTGATATTGCAGTCAAAAGAATCTACTATCATACATTTTGAAATAAACGTGTACGAAATTTCTATTTCGAAATATGGACTTGGACTGAACCATTAAAATAAAAGAAATCTAAATTAAAGATAGGTAATATGTTTTCACTTTTCAGACTATGGAATTAGTTGGTTCATTTACGGAGAAATAGTAGCCGAATATACGTCGCGTGATTTATGCACAACCCCATTGCGGTTTTTCTAACAATACATTTTATATACTACGAGTATATAGGTCTTCTCCATACTGAACTTACTGTTTATGTGCTAGGAGTTCAATTCTACATCCCGAAGAAACTCTAAAGGTGTAATAGGATAGGACTAGGTATGTCATTTGAACACTAATCGTTCCAGGCACTGCACAGGTGGGTTCCGGATGCGGCGTTCCGCAGGACGCGTCCAATTGGGGCCGCGGCGGAACTCGCAAGATGGCGGTTAACGTTCCATTCCAAATTCAAAGTTCGAACTTCGATTGCGATTTGGATTTCGAATTGCGGTATTCGAGTGAGAGATGCGGAAGCGAGCGGACGTGTAATTTGATGACAGCAATTTTGGCGAACAGTATTTTCATATAGGTACTTATTAATAAAATAAGCTAATGAGGTGGCTTTTTTCTCAGATTTGAATCATACGTTTTAAAGTCTCTAATTGTGACAGACTCGGGTACAATTTGTTACGGATAAGTAATAAAATGTAAAAAGCCTAGCTTACGTATTCGAACAATGAGATACGTCAAATACTAGATATTGAAACGATATGGGATGGATATGTCAGTGTCACACAAGTGTCAAAAGTGACGTTTTTGTTTGAAGTAACGTCAATTTTGACACTAGTTTGACACTGACATATCCAATCCATATCCTTTCAATATCTAGTATTTGACGTATCTCATTGTTCGAATACGGCTGTAGCTTCCGCTATAACAAAGTTAAATAGCCTGTGATCTTGTGAACTTGATAGTATACATTAACAAATCCTTTTTATTCTTACTCATAACAGAATAACGTTTACATAATAGCATGTCATAACGGTATGTCATTAACTAAACAATGAGTTCTCTTCTCACACATGGTATAATTAGTTTAATCTGTTGCCGCTTTTAGCAGAGCTGTAAAATATGCATGAATACGACAATGTTTATACTCTGTATCTTTAGGTATTTAAATAAAAGTAAACAATTTGTACATTTTCGGGTAGTTATAACATTTATTGGTTAACCGACCAATTACAAAACCGCCTGGATCAGTCACTGAACGACCTGACTTTAACCTACATTATTTGATCGTGTAATGTTTTCATCTACCCTCAACTGGCTTAAGGAGCCATTTGAGGGTAGATTTTGTTTACTTTTATTTAAATACCTAAAGATACAGAGTATAGAGTATGACTAAGCTAAATTTTGCACAGATTTGAATATAAATATAACAAGTGAGGGAGTGTGATTTTAAACGTCATAGAAATTTGACATTATAATGACATTGCCACATAACTTACCCTGTAGCTTTTCTCTGTTAGCAGTCCAAAGGATGTCTTCTTGGCACCATGCACGATCTGGAAAAAGAATTTGTTTTAAGTTTGGCTAGCGTATGCTTTAAAACAGGGGTTCCCAAACTGTGCGCCGGGGGCCCTTGGGCCCCGTGCAGCAATCCTCTTCACCATGTTACTTATCTATTTCGAATAGCCTAGCTAGGTTAGGGCGCCGCTGCCGAAATTTTACATTTGCAAGTGCGCCGCAGACTGAAAAAGATTGGGATCCCCTGGCTTAATGGGATATTTATAATATCAAATCTAGACAGATTGCACATATCTATACAATTTAAATAAAGATAAATATAGGTGACAGGTGCAAACATCGGTCTCCGTATATGTTGTATGAGAATATGACATAATTCCCATATAATCTACCGTCCCACACTGAATATAAACATTACTAGCAGTAAAGTAACCACATCAATCCACACGCTAAGTAAATACGAGTGAGATCACTCACAAAACCTAAATCCGTTGCTAAGTGTACAGAATACGCGACATGCTACAACCTATACTATATCGTGTCAAACAAAAATAAACCTAATCATAATAACCTACAGTCTAATTTAGATTGAAGAATACTTCATTATAACATGTTACAGCTTCATGCTGAAGTGGTCTCTATGCGTGTGTGAATAAGGAGCAGTGTTGTGTGCGGTTGGAAATGTATTAACTGAAATAGCTGGCAAGGTCGCAGTCAATGGGCGTAGGCCAGTGGGTAGGTATTAGGTACATGTGGCGGATTAGGGTTAGGTCACTGTTCGGTTCAGTGAAATGAGGAAGGCCATGTTTCATAAAAGCTTACGCTAATAAGTTACATTACTAGCTTGAAGTACTAAGAAGTAAGCTTGGAACTACTAGTGTGGTGATTCCGGGCAGTGGCGGATTTGCAGTATTTGCCGCTTCTCAGCACCCATCATATTGACTACATTTTGAGTTATTTCTTGTTATCATCAGCGATTTTTTTGTCATAATCTGCCGCCCCTAAATAATTTGCCGCCCTAGGCCTTGGCCTAGGGGTCGTCCAGAGTCCATTTCACATCACCTATTCGAAAAAGGGCTTTTTCTTCCCCGCTAGGAGGGATCAAAGTAGCATTTTTCTTGCCTGCTAGGAGGGATCAAAGTTGTACTTTTCTGTTCTAAGGACACGGTTTTTTTCTTTCTTGCATACTAATTAAAACGAAAATATTCCCGCAAATATTTCCGCAAAGTAACGCCTGATTCTATTCACTTCTTGCATACTATTTTTTTTGTCAAATAATACATATTTTGGAACATAACAATTTCCTCATAGATGAGAAAATCACCAAGGGGGAGGGGGTCAAAAATAGGCCAAATATGATCACATGATTTCTGGACGACCCCCTACTGGGCCTTAAGGAAAATCTGCCACTGATTCGGGGGCTAAATAAGCAAAGCGAATTCCCTTTAATCAAGTTTGAATTGACTATATTGGTACATACATTTATGGCCCACACTGTTAACTGTACATCGGTGGACCTTATGCATTTTGTAATAAGGTCCACTATTGACTATTTCCCTCACCACACACTTTGCCATAATGGCTCCTCTACACGATGGCCCGGCGCTGGACCAGCTAGATGGCCATGCGATGGTTGAGAGCACGCACTATGGAATGGCCTACGTGTAGATGCGTACGTCCCATCGCTCACTACCTTTGATATGCGGACGGAAAACCGGCACCGCGGCCATCCCATCGCCATCCCGCCGCGCCATATGCTATCCGACATCACTACCCTCATATATGCTGGCCCAGGTTAGTGGGCCAATATGATGGCCCATCGTGTAGAGAAACCATAAAATACGAGAGAAGTTTAACCCATCGCAGTCAATAAGCTATTAATACATCGCCTATACTTATATTTAACAGTTGACAATAGGTCTCGAAACGGCAGCGAGCGCCATTAAATGTATATTTAGAGTCTACGGACATTGGATTGTTTATTATGCCGGTGTGTTTGGGTGGTCGGGAATTCACACCACAGGTTTTATAAAGTACCTATTATAACACAGAATAAATAATAGTACTATTAGTCACTGAACGATCAGCATTTGATGTGACATTTAACATTTGATGTGAAATTTAACATTTGATGTGAAATTTAGCGAAATAATCAAAAGAGTGCGACTTTGTATTCAACAGAATGGGACTCATGTTGAGCATTTGATAAATTAAATTGATTAATTTCGAATTAAAAATGTTAAAATTCATGGTCTTCCTTTTATTTCTTACACTATGTTATTTAACAAAAAATTATCCTTATGATGAAGACTTTCGATCGGTATGATAAAGCTACAGGGTATTTTTTTTTCTCGTGTAGCGGGTTCGATTCCCGTTCAACCATGTAATTATTTAACGTCACAAATAATGTATTCTTTCAGCAAAATATCCTATCTACGATATTTAAGGTACTTTCCCTTGATGTCGCATAGTCTTGGGACGCCCTGTAAACAAGAATTGCTCGTTTAAAGGTATTTTAAGATAAATTATAGGTATGTCATCTGTACAAATTTAGTCAGAAAAATCAATTTAGCAATTGGATTGTAAACTTGATTTATTTCGCTATAGTAAGGTCAGTCATTGTTGAATCTGTCAATCTGCATGCTCTGATAGCTTCCATACAAATATACAATGGTCACTACGAACAGTTCACATATACGGATGGATGACAAGGACGGCCATTATAGTAGTCACGAGTTCTGGTGTCATCATTTCTATTTTCAAATAATGATTATATGAAATCCTAGGCCATGTCCTGTTTTTAACAAGATTGTAATTTGTGTAAAGATAGATATAAATATTTTTGAGAATTTTTGTATAAACAAAAATCTAAAATTATTTATTTACTTAAGAGATGTAAATGTCTCTGAGAACTAAAATTTAAAAGATTATACACGTTGGCTAAAAAATAACTGTATTCCCGTTGCCAGGGAGGTTTTGGAATTATACTGAGCAACTTTTACTATGGGACCAACCCCGAAATCGCGAAAATAAATTTACCCTCCCATAGAAAATGGACCAGCCAAAATGTATGAAACAGCCAAATTTTAATTCGCGATTTCGGGGTTGGTGTATTGTAAATGGAGCTCAGTATAATCCCAAAACCTCCCTGGCAACGGGAATGCAGTTATTTTTAGCCAACCTGTATAGTTAATCAAATGTTTAGAGATGTATAGGGTCTCTATTGTTTCCCAAATAGTTTTAAGTCATAATGTATTTTGTCCGAATTTTCGTTAGTCATAATTGGTTTTTCTCAGAAACGCGTAACTTTTCAGGATTGCCATAAAACAAACCTAACCTAACCTATCTATAGAATAACCTTACGAAAATCCTGAAAAGTTAACGGTTTCGGTTTTATGACTAACGATAATATGACAAACAATACATTATGACTTGAAACTTTATGGGAAACAAAGGGACCCCCATCTACAATACAGCCGTCAACATTGCGAAGCCCAACAAGACATAATTCATTGTAACAATGAAGTTAATATAGCCATTGATTGATACTAGTTAACCCCACCGTGACCCGTGATAACGAGGAGCAATTCCTCGATAAAAATATGAACATTACGACATTACTCTAGTGTCCCCTCTGCAGAGCGTGCATGGAGGCAGAGGAGACAGCCGCCCACGTCATTCTCGAATGCCCAGGGGTGGCAAAATACCGGGCACAACACCTCGGCTCACCGGGGTCTCTCCCAGAAGTCGTCGGCAACGTCAAGGGTCTGCTAGGCTTCTTGGTAGAGTTGGGTTGGCAGGAATAGTGCCGCCAACCCATTACGCAAAATAGGCGCGATATTATGACGTCGAGTTGCGGAAACCAAGCCCGCGAAAACCTATAACCTATAACCTATACTCTAGTGTCAATATCCGAGAACGATTTAGCTGTAAAACTGTCTGTCGAGTCATGGGTGTTTTCTATATATTTAAGTATTTGTAAATATGTATTTTATTATATATATCGTTGCCTAAGTACCCATAACACAAGCTTTTTGAGCTTATTATGGGACTTAGTCAATTTGTGTAATAATGTCCTATAATATTTATATATTTATAACACCTTTTAGAACAGCAATGACCCTTTTTCAGAGCATGAAAAATGAAAACTCTTTTATGAACTCAAATATTCATTGTAGTGACATCTGTCAAATGTGTCCCATAGCCGCCAGGCGGGCGCCACTGTCACGCACACAACCAATAATGCATACTGTGCATGGTATAATAATATACTCCGCCTGGTACTCCATTCCCGTCTTTTCTAGGTCACCTAACTGACACGGGCCTACGTCATCATGCGACAGCGCTATATGATAATATGCGATAGCGCTATATATAGCGGCCATGTTGTTGTGACGTAGGCCCGTGTCACTCTGGGAATGGAAGACCATGTTTTATTAGACTATGATACTGTGTTATGATTGCGCCTGTTCTAGATCAAACATTATGATATCAATATTTATCGTCATCTATCAATCATGACATCACGCGGCGGCGGCGGTACTAATCAAAACTGTCAAATGTCAATCTCCGTTTTAATCAACTGGTAATAAATAGTTATTTACGATACAAGTGCGGAAAAGAGGAAATCGACACGAGTTGCGAATTACCTATTCGCACGTGTATCGTACAACGTTTTATAGTACATATGGCCCTTTGACATACGCACGAAAAGTGCTATTTTGCGCACTAGTGCGGGAAAATAGGACCATATGAATTTTTTGACGAAAACCTTATTTACTTACACAAATGGTTGCCTTGACTATGTGTATCCTATTTTCATTCTTATACTTAACTGATAAATTCTAAAAGCAGGTCAAATAATGCTTATTTATATCAGACAAAGGCAGACATTATCATGCCGATAGCGAAGGTCATTGACCGACGGCAGAGTCAAAATATAACGCAACAATATAACACACATTTACATATTTAGGGGTCCTTGAAATAATATATAGGGTCATTTTTGGACCGTTAAGGGCTGTCCATAAATAATCCCCCCCCCCCCCCTAAAAATCATGCTTCGAATGACCCCGTTTCCTCCTACGTCATGCTACCATCATCCGATGTCCAGACCCCCCCCCCCTAATTTGAAATGACGTAATTTATGAATAGCCCCTTAGCTATATTGTGCGAGGTGATTAGGTAGGCCATAGGCCTGATGACAAATTTTGAAAACCCTTTTAATATCGTCGGTACACTTGTATTAGTTCCGAAAAACACTATATTTCAGTTATACTCATAAGATTTAACATAGATAATTGCATTTTATTATAGCTAGTTTAAACTTCGCGCGAAAACGCCTCGCATGCCATTTGTGACGTCATTATTTAGTTGGTGGTAGGGTGGTAGATATTGTTTACATACTTACAGTTACGAATTTCCCTTGAATCCGAATGATATTGTTAATTCAGCACCATATATTACGATTAGGGATGATAAATACATTACAAAAATGTATCACAATAACTCATTTTACACAAAAACTCTCACACGGTTGCAGTTTAAGATGAATTATTTAGATACATGTACATTTTGAGTGAAAATCACCGAACGCCGGTTTTACTTTTTAATTTTTCATTTTTTCTAGTTACGACAGCCAACATGGCAATGATAGTTCCATTCAGCCAAATAATTAAAAATGTTTGTTGTTGAAATATCGTATTATTTAGCATTTTATTTAAGTAATAACAAATAGATATCTACTTTATATCGTGTAATAATATTTTTTGGACGTAATAAATGTTTAGTGGCGAAATAACATTTTTTTTGCACCTTTCGAACTCTTTGGTGCCCACGTATAGATTTCGGTCAATGAGGTTGTCTATGTTGCTCTAAGAAATATGTTATGGATTGATGACGTCACTGTTTGGAACGTTTCTGATTGGCGTTTCAGTAAAAATGGCCGATTGGAGAATTTTGCACTTTTATTTTATTGAATATATTAATAATCCTTCAGTTTATACTGAGATTGGGCCATTTTTTAGAATCATATTAACATATATGTTTCGTTGAAACCATTATTTCCATGATTCTTTGTTACTTGCAACAGGCCTATACTGAACAACTTTTCTATGGGACCAACTCCGAAACAACGGGTTGCACTCCGGGAGTGCCGGCAGAAGTGAAAACTCAATGACATTGTAACAGTTTTTCGATCAGGTCACGCGTCCGTCTCACGTCTTACGAATCTTACGGTCACGTGTCCTGTCGCGAGTTTAACATTTTTTCCCCATCACAAAAAGTGCACAGCGCCGCTAAAGAAGTATTCACTTCAAAACTAGAAGTTTTTATAACTTCAAGCGCCCAACGGAACCCACGCTCAGTCGCTCAAACATGGCATTTCGTGTATAAACAGTTTTTTTTGCCACCAAAACTGGACTCGCCCGACCGGTCCCTCGAAATCCTGATTAGAGGGAGACGGGAGACGAGTGTCGTTCGCGTGAGCGGGATGGAAGATTTCGGTTGGCGACTTGGCGCCTTCATATGATATGGGTATAAAAGTATTTGGCGGTTAGATTCGCGGTTTATTTCTATATTTTTTGTACTCTTTTGACCGTCGAAAATTTCATGAGACTAAGTTTTTTTTTTATAGAAAGAACTTAAGCATGAGAATATTCATAGGGTACTTTATGTGATATAGGAGCATCGTTAAGGTCCCTTTTCATAGATAATGCCCCATATGATTTGTAAATACGAAGCATATATTTTTTTTTTTTGCATTAGAAAGAAGGTAAACAAACCTGACGTGTATTTTTATAAAAAAATATTGAAAAACGCTTTAAAAATTTAGTTTAAGTATATTACTTATAAAAGCATTTAAAATATCGTATATGATTTACAATAGTAACATATTTGCTGTCACTTATTTTTAAATGGTGATTTTTAATAAAAAGACATGTTAAGATCGCTTACCTTCTTTCTAATGCTAAAAAAACGAACTATAGACAGGGTCAAACGACATTACGCGGTCAAAGGAATTCTGGCCAAGATGGGAAACTCTGACAACACCGATTGTCGTATGTGTGGCGAAGAGGAATACAGTAAAACACCTCATATGTGAATGTCACGCCCTCGCCAGACAAAGAACGAAGGACTTTGGAGCGGGATATTTGGAACCAAAGGATTTTAAAACGCTACCCATGAGCTCCATCATCCGGCACATGGATATGGTGGGAAAAGCTCTTGAGTAGTTGACGGATCTTTCCTAGGGGGTAATTGCACAAAAGCCCCCTATGGGTCAAAGTGTATCCGCAAGGGCCCTCGAAAACAATAAGATAAGATAAGCATAGACAGCGACATAAACAAAGCGGTGGTGGCCGAGTGGATATGACGCCCGACTTTCAATCCGGAGGTCGCGGGTTCAAATCCTCGTACCAATGACTTTTTCGGAACTTATGTACGAAATATCATTTGATTTTTACCACTAGCTTTTCGGTGAAGGAAAACATCGTGAGGAAACCTGCATACACCTGCGAAAAAATTCAAAGGTGTATGTGAAGACTACAATCCGCATTGGGCTAGCGTGGGGACTATAGCCCTCTCGCGCATGAGAGGAGGCCTGTGCCCAGCAGTGGGACGTATATAGGCTGAATTATTATATTATAAGCATAGACAGGAAATGGTTAGTATGTAATAAAAAAATCCTTGCTGACTGACATTGACACATATAACAAATATATGTCTCGTAATAGAGCAATTTGAGCGTTGTGTCATAATGACATCAACACTTAGACCGTCTGGTCTGCCTTTACGAGACTAAATGATATCAAGGTTAGGTTCTAAATCTAGGTATAAAGGCTTCTTGTAGATTGTAAAGACATACGCGTATAACCTACAGTTAAGTGACTTGCAATATTAGCGATAGCGGTACAGCCTGAAATTCGGGAATCAGCTGCAAATGGTGTTAAAGGTATGAAAATCGGCACGATTAATCTTTAGGCCATTTGAATCAATTTGACCCGTAGCGCCAAAAAAAAACCGGGCAAGTGCGAGTCGGACTCGCGCACGAAGGGTTCCGTACCATAATGCAAAAAAAAAACGAAAGAAAAGCAAAAAAAAAACGGTCACCCATCCAAGTACTGACCACTCCCGACGTTGCTTAACTTTGGTCAAAAATCACGTTTGTTGTATGGGAGCCCCATTTAAATCTTTATTTTATTCTGTTTTTAGTATTTGTTGTTATAGCGGCAACAGAAATACATCATCTGTGAAAATTTCAACTGTCTAGCTATCACGGTTCGTGAGATACAGCCTGGTGACAGACGGACGGACGGACGGACGGACAGCGAAGTCTTAGTAATAGAGTCCCGTTTTACCCTTTGGGTACGGAACCCTAAAAACAAACGGAAAGGAGTTATGACGTCATCTTTTTTTTGTATGGAAATAACAAATTTTTGTTCAGAAACCTATCGTGTGTGGTATTAAATGAAAGGGCATTTTGAGCCGGTTCTAAAAATATATCACATTATTATATTTCCGTCACTTGCATTCAATTAAAATTAAAATAATTTTCTTATCATACCAAGTTTGGGCTGCTCCAGATACGAAACCGTTGAATTATTTTTTGTAATATATACCTCAAGTAATACCCAATATCCTCATATCTAACCCCAAGAAATTAATTTCGAAAATATTTAGTTTTAGTATTTATTTTTTATTATTACAAATTGTGATCGATCAATCTATCAATGAAACGGTCTCCTAGCCTAGTCGATAGTGACCCTGCCTATGAAGCAGGAGGTCCCCGGTTCGAATCCTGGTAAGGGCATCTATTTGTGTGTTCATCATCATCATCACACGAATAAATGCCCTTACCAGGGCTTGTATATATATGTGTATATGGGCATTTATTTGTGTAAAAAAATACTAAAACTAAATATTTTCGAAATTAATTTCTTGAGGTTAGATATGAGGGTATTGGGTATTACTTGAGCTATATTTTACAAAAAATAATTCAACGGTTTCGTATCTGGACTTCTGGAGGAGCCCAAACTTGGTATGTTTTGAAAATTATTTTTATTTTAATTGAATGCAAGTGACGGAAATATAATAATGTGATATATTTTTAGAACCGGCTCAAAATGCCCTTTCATTTAATACCACACACGATAGGTTTCTGAACAAAAATTTGTTTTTTTCCATACAAAAAAAAGATGAAGTCATAATTCCTTTCCGTTTGTTTTTTTTTTTGGTGCTACGGGTCAAATTGATTCAAATGGTCTAAAGATTAATCGTGCCGATTTTCATACCTTTAACACCATTTGCAGCTGATTTTGGTCAACCGCGAGTACTATATACTGGAATTCATATTTCAAAGGCGATGCACTCCATGCACTCAAGTTGACTTTCTACGATACCTCGCCCCGAGTTATCACTTATCAGGCGATAGGGAGTGATAAATCTTTATTTGGACGACATAATTATCAGTATTGATACCGCGGTGTGTAATGTGTAATGTATCACGAGGTGTAATCGGGTTGACATATTTTTATGAGTTATTGTAAAGAAATTATTAATGTCATGCATTGAATGTATCGTACGGGTTTTTGAATAGAATGTTAATTAATAGGTTAGGCTGTATCACATTTAAGGCCTGTGCCCAGAGGCTTGCGTGTGCGTGACGTACACGTGCGCTAAAATGTTGGACCGTCACGTCACGCAAGCGGTGTGCCGTCTCTCATAACCATCTGTGTACTACAACGCCGCATGCGCACGTCACGCACCGGTGCACACAGGCCTTTATCGTTTTCTATCAGTTTCTATATAGAAAATTATGAGGTAAGGAAAACCAAAATATGAGTGAATAAGAAAGTAAGAGGCGACATTCATTTAAAATGAGAATACAGTAGTGCCTCGCTAATCCAGCGATCGCTGTAATCCGGACGGTCTCGGACTGAAGAAAAGGTTGTCAAAAAATTTTGCGGCTATGTTGGAACAATCCAAGTGACCAAAGACTGTAACCCCCCATTAAAACATACTATCCTCTAGCCGCCCATCGACCTACAAAAAGGTCTCCTGTTCCATTCTAATTTGAACTTTGTGTTGACAAAATAAAATTTCATTTTGCTTGGCAAGGTTTGACGTATGGGCGGCTAGAGGCTGTACATTTAATAGCTATTTCTGGACACAATGTAGCTTTAACATTCTCACATCACAAAGTAGCAAAATAGTAACCGCTTCCTTATCGCGAGTCTAAAAATAGATGTAACCACAACAAAAGGTATCTGTGGCAGTTCTAATGAGCGGGATCGTGCGAATTATTGTTATTTATAATGAGGAAAAATTGCATCGAGCGTTAAAATCACCAAATATCACCAAGGGGGAGGGGGGTTCAAAATAGGCCAAATATGATCACATATTTTCTGGGCCCTTACGCGAGGGGTTATTGAGGTTTTTTTGCCCGAAACAGTTACGTGATTTTGCCAGGCGTGGCTCACTCCGCGATTTCGTCGCTTTGCAACAGGTAGCTACAAGTACATCCGTCCCACACCAATTTTGGTGGCTAGCCATAAGCCGCGCGTGGCGCTGTCGCCACCAAGCGGCCATATCTGTCCTGATCGTAACAGACGCGTTTTGTTAGAGAGTGAGTCTTCTGTACCTACCTAGTACTATTATTTATTCTGTGATATTTCCAAAAAGCCCCCTCTCCTCCACGTGACATTTAGTTAGATTCGCACGACACGGCGTAATGTAGGTTATGTTTTTAACGCGTATTGCGATATAACTCCTTTCAGTGCGATTCTCACAAGTCATAAATATAAATGGCAATATTAAAACTGATTAAATACTGTATTAGGTGCGCGGTATCTGTATAAATAAGCTATTACAATAAATGACATAATTAGAATGATTTAATTGCAGAAATCATTCGGGCCGTTACTTCTGTCGGCGTACGCGGGGACCGGTTTATAGGCGAGCTCTACACTCAATTGTCTATGGATGCTATTATATTGAAGGCTATATGTGACGTTAGCTATGAAAAGGGACCTTATTGTCGATGGCGCTTACGCCATCATTAACTATGCTCCTATACCGATACAATGCCGCGCGACGCTGTGCGGCGTAAGCGCCATCGACAATAAGGTCCCTTTTCATAGATAATGCCCCATATATATCACTAGATCACTACACCTTATAAAACAAAGTCCCCCGCCGCGTCTGTCTGTGTCTTTGTATGTTTGTTCGCGACTAACTCAAAACTACTGAACGGATTTTCATGCGGTTTTCATATATCAATAGAGTGGTTCTTGAGGAAGGTTTAGGTGTATAATTTGTTAACCCGTGCGAAGCCGGGGCGGGTCGCTAGTTCATTAAAACTGCATGAAAATCCGTTCAGTAGTTTTTGAGTTTATCGCGAACAAACATACAAACACACAAACGGACAGACGCGGCGGGGGACTTTGTTTTATAAGGTGTAGTGAAGAGTGAGTCAGAGTCAGAGATAAAAACATTTACACAAATACAGTTCAAGTTGATCAGTTGACCAACTCGGTAGAAATTAAACCAACTAGAATAACCCATTTGTGCCTTGTACAGTCGACGACAAAGATATGTTTACATTTTTCGCCTTAGGGGCTATTCATAAATTACGTCATTTCAAATTAGGGGGGGGGGGGGTCTGGACATAGGATGATGGTAGCATGACGAAGGAGGAAACGGGGTCATTCGAAGCATGATTTTTGGTTGATTTTAGGGGGGCGGGGGTCAAAAATCGTCAAAAATCGATGACGTAATTTATGGACAGCCCCTTATTACAAAGGAGTAAGGTGCAAAAGTGTAAACATATCTTTGACGTCGACTGTACAGGCACCCGCAGAGAAAAGGTACCCCCGCTGCAAAGAACTTTATATGCAAACGAACAGTACCTATCGCTCTCTGTGCATTCATATGATATTAATATTATATATCATAGTCTAATAAAACATGGTCTACCATTCCCAGAGTGACACGGGCCTACGTCACAACAACATGGCCGCTATATATAGCGCTATCGCATATTATCATATAGCGCTGTCGCATGATGACGTAGGCCCGTGTCAGTTAGGTGACCTAGAAAAGACGGGAATGGAGTACCAGGCGGAGTATCTTATTATACCATGTTATATATCATATTATAGGTTCAAGGTTCAGAACGAAACGTGAATGTTTTCAAAACCACTTCTGAACGATATTTCCCGATATTATGACACATCTGGCGAACCGCCAAATGACATCAGATCACGTAAGTACAGTCGCCATCAGATATATCGGAGCGGCCAAGGTGCTCACAAATATCGGAACACGCCTCTATTGTCAGGGCGTTAGAGCGCGTGTTCAGATATTGTGAACACCTTGGCCGCTCCGATATATCTGATGGTACTAACCGCAACTTTAAATTGATCATTGATGGATATTAAGTGTGTGTAAAATTATATTGTCAGTCGAAAGTGTTGATATGGTACATAGTTACACATATTTAATTACACAAACGGGTCTACCGCGATATAATTTCATTGTTTTTACCTTTAATTCCGACGTTTCAGCTGAGTTGCACCAGCCGTGGTCACGGAAAGACTGACGTCCCAACAAATGTCAACGGAGATATTAATAAAACACCACTAAACTACCCGAAATTAGTTTATAAAAATGTTCGGGGTAGACAAAGAAATTGCAGCTACCCGTTAAAGTTTAATGTTTATTGTCCACGGCACGACACGCAACACTCACAGTATCCGTACACTGGTCCGAAGATATATCCGCTGGTTTCAACATTTGAATCACTGGTCCCCAAGTAGACGATAATTTGTACCCGTCCTCACGATTGAAATTTTTAGGGTGTTTTTTAATTTCAATCGCCTCTCTCACGATCCAATAAAAAATTAAATATGTATACAAAACGCGAGAGTTTAAAGTGTTATATGGTACATAGTTACTTTACATGTGAGACGTGAGACGGACTGTATGTACTGTATGCATCGGAAAGGACATGTATCATACTAAATTTCGCGATTTCGGTGTTGGTCCCATAATAAAAGTTTCTCAGTATAATCCGAAAACCTCCCTGGCAACCGGATTGCACTTATTTTTTGGCCACCCTGTGTGCATCTAGTATGTCAAAGCCTTAATAATTTTCTCGCTAGAGAGAAGTCTATATTACCAAAAAGAATAGATAGTATAGAGGGGTCCTATCATTGTAAATTTTGTAGTCACAGTTAATTTACTGCCATCTATCGACACACGACTAAAACTCAAAATGAAAACGTATAAAGTTATCAAAAAATGTATATATATGGATAAATGATTTTATTATTTTTATATCATTTTGATCCATGTTCATTCACTGATATCTATGTGTTATAATTGTTAAATATGAAACGGTGTCGTCACGCCATCTAGCCGAGGATAGGCTAAAGGTGTGTGCGCCATCTATTCGAGAATGACTTTTACTTGAATTCCGAGGCACATTTTTTCCTTAGACTTTATTCGTCTTATACGAAGTTACATATGTCTTTGATATTACTTAACATGTCGTGCTAGTTAGTGCACTATGTTGAGATAAAAAGTGGTCACGCCCAAACATGGTTGTTATTAAAAGGCGAATCACTTTCCATCGAGTACTCGTTTGCGTTTCACTATACGCACACGGTACGGTATATACTTGTATGTACATAGCTGGACACTTTACACTAGTCTTTTGACGGCCCGATTCGAACTTTAAGATACGTCAGTTAATAGATTTAGAAACGATATGGATTAGATGTCAGTGTCAAATGTGACGTTTCTTCAAACAAAAACGTCAGTTTTGACACTGACACATCTAATCCATATCAATTATAGGTCTGAAGTTTAACTGAGCCGGTTGGTAACTAAGAAGTTATTCATCATCTTCCTCGCATTATCTCGGCATTTTGCCACGGCTCATGGGAGCCTGGGGTCCGCTTGGCAACTAGTCCCAAGAAAGGCACTAGTTTTTACGAAAGCGACTGCCATCTGACCTTCCAACCCAGAGGGTTAACTAGGCCTTATTGGGATTAGTCCGGTTTCCTCACAGTGTTTTCCTTTACCGAAAAGCGACTGGTAAATATCAAATGATATTTCGTAGGTACAGTTCCGAAAAGTTCATTGGTACGAGCCGGGGTTTGAACCCGCGACCTCAGGATTGCAAGTCGCACGCTCTTACCGCTAGGCCACCACATGGTCTAATAAAACATGGTCTTCTATTCCCAGAGTGACACGGGCCTACGTCACAATAACATTGCCATTTTATTTCAACATAACATGTTACATGGGTACATTATAGCTATGGTTAATAAGTTAAAATATTTCTTTATAATTTTATAATTTTCATTTATAATGTATTTTATCTTAAATTTTACAATAACACGTCATTTTTAGGGTTCCGTACCCAAAGGGTAAAACGGGACCCTATTACTAAGACTTCGCTGTCCGTCCGTCCGTCCGTTCGTCCGTCCGTCTGTCTGTCACCAGGCTGTATCTCACGAACCGTGATAGCTAGACAGTTGAAATTTTCACAGATGATGTATTTCTGTTGCCGCTATAACAACAAATACTAAAAACAGAATAAAATAAACATTTAAATGGGGCTCCCATACAACAAACGTGATTTTTGACCAAAGTTAAGCAACGTCGGGAGTGGTCAGTACTTGGATGGGTGACCGTTTTTTTTTTTCGTTAGCAATATCTTCCGATTCACGAAAGAAATTTCAGACGTTCGGGTAATTCTGTTTACATTACTGGCAAGTTGGCAACACAGGATAGCGCTGTCACATTTGACAATTCGGATCTAGATAACTTCATGCCCTGACCGTCATCCTTGTCGAACGCGTGTTAATTGTTATTTCCTTCTCGCTCAGTGTCAGCAATCGCAGTGTTTTCCAAACTTTTCACGTCGTAAGCTTGGTAATTAATGTGTAACTGTGAATTAGTTTTTTAAACGTTTGTCTTGTATAGATAAATAAAGTTTAATTTAATACATTACATTTGTTTTATTTTACTATGTTTCTACATGAATAACTTAAAATTAATGCCGTTAAAATAATTTTCACCGTTGGTTAAAATTCTCCCACATTTTAAAGTTTGAGAAACTGTAAACAGCATGATGACGTAGGCCCGTGTCAGTTAGGTCATACGCGAATCTCGGAATAGAGTACCAGGCGGAGTATATTATTATACCATGGGCCACCAGAGCTTTTGGTAAGAAGTTATTATGGTACAATATGTTTTCAAAACAACAGTGAGATATATGATCATTCAAATTTTTGACATTTGAATTTTTGCCATGACAATTCTGCCTCTTGATCATATCTGCTTTTCTAAGCGTCGATTTTCGTATACAATCCGCGCCAGCTTTCGTGAATAAAGCTAGTCTCGTATAAAAAAAAAACCGGGCAAGTGCGAGTCGGACTCGCGCACGAAGGGTTCCGTACCATAATGCAAAAAAAAAAACGAAAAAAAAGCAAAAAAAAAACGGTCACCCATCCAAGTACTGACCACTCCCGACGTTGCTTAACTTTGGTCAAAAATCACGTTTGTTGTATGGGAGCCCCATTTAAATCTTTATTTTATTCTGTTTTTAGTATTTGTTGTTATAGCGGCAACAGAAATACATCATCTGTGAAAATTTCAACTGTCTAGCTATCACGGTTCGTGAGATACAGCCTGGTGACAGACGGACGGACGGACGGACGGACGGACGGACGGACGGACAGCGAAGTCTTAGTAATAGGGTCCCGTTTTACCCTTTGGGTACGGAACCCTAATTAACCTTGAAACCTGTACGATTAGCTACATTAGCTACACCATAAGAATCTCTGACTGTATCGCTGTAGCTTAATAAGTTAATAACCTACCGTAAAAAAGAGTTCAAAAAACCGGCACAAAAACGCGTGCCATGGGTCGACATTACCATACTCTGGGGCCCGATTTTTGAATTTCGACCGCTCGATTTCGTATATTTCGTTCAATAATATCTCCACTACTAGGCATTTAAATTCTACTAATAGAAGTCGCCCAAGCTGTTCACTAGTACCCTCGAACAAATATTCAGGAAGCTGGCGGCTGGATGGGAGAACAGAGGTATCGACGTGGGTGGACGGCGATTAACAAATCTCCGCTTCGCCGACGACATAGTCTTGTTTTCGTCTTCAGCCACGGAGCTCGGCGCCATGCTACAAGACCTAAGCAAGGCAAGCCTTGAGGTAGGATTAATGATGAACATGTCAAAGACCAAGCTCATGACTAATAGCCCAAAAAGAAAAGTGGTAGTGGATGGAGAAGAAATGTCATATGTCCAAGAATACATTTACCTAGGTCAAATAGTCTCTTTCCAGGCACGACAGGACAAGGAGATCGCAAGACGAACCGGAAGTGCCTGGAAAAGCTATTGGTCTATGAAAGAGCAAATGAAGGGAGATTTCCCTATTTCTCTAAAACGAAAGCTCATGGACATGTGCATTCTTCCCATCCTGACCTACGGAGCACAGACTTGGTCCTTGACAAAAGTTCAGAAATCCACCCTCAAGGTTTGTCAACGCGCCATGGAGCGTAGTATTCTCGGCGTGAAGTTGACCGATCGCATCAGAAACACTATACTACGCTCCAAAACCCAAATAGCTGATGTGGCT
This sequence comes from Cydia splendana, assembly GCF_910591565.1. Classification (NCBI taxonomy): domain Eukaryota; kingdom Metazoa; phylum Arthropoda; class Insecta; order Lepidoptera; family Tortricidae; genus Cydia; species Cydia splendana. Next base: position 9,567,794 of record NC_085985.1, read on the forward strand.
GAAACAGCCGCCAAGATGAAGTGGGACTGGGCGGGACACGTTTGCCGTATGCCGGATGACTTGTGGGCTAAAACAGCAACCAATTGGGTCCCACATCAAACCCGGGGTCGCGGCAAACCTCGAAGGCGTTGGCGAGATGACCTCGACTCCTTTGACAGGAACTGGTGGGAGACGGGTCAAAACCGGGATACGTGGAAAGGGGGGAGGGAGGCCTTTGCCCAGCAGTGGGACACTCTAGGCTCATATAAATAATAAATAAATAAATAAAATAGAATTGAAAACGAGTGGTCAATACCACTAGATTCCCAATTTCAATCGCTCGTATTTAAAAAAATTGGCATTTCTCCGTTTTCCACCGATTTTCGTGTGCCGAAATCGAGCGATCGGAATTCCAAAATCGGCCCCCTTATCGATGTCACAGAATATACAGGGTGAAATTTAATTCACTGGCCAAATTGAAACACCCGAAAGAACTCGAAAAAATATTAAACACGTGTTTTTTCTTTTAATACCGCTCAGTACATTTTTTTCGAAATAACTCATCATCAAGTTGTCCTAAAAACCTCGTACGTTATGGTGAACCGACAACTACCCACTACACCCGCTTCTCTCTTATCAGTTAAGGTCATTGACACCCCGCCCCTCCCGCTGTTTGCAATCGCGTCACCAATTATGAACCCTATTGCAGCGAGATAAGACGCTTACCTACATAAGTTGCTAATTTTTCCTTCATACTTTAACGGGCTTAGAGCCATCAAAATGCAAAGGCAACCCATTTTTAATCTAAAATATTATTTCTGACTAATGATTATTAACAAAACGTCCGTGGCTTAAAAACAATGAGTAAAAACTAGGTCAGGAATCTTTGCATTCAGGCGTATTTAAAAAATTGAATCATCTTATGTACTTACATTTGATTAAAAGTCGACGCAATTAACGAAAGTCCCACGAGATGGTACTCTTGGATTCAATCCTTGTCTGCGAAGGCGTGGAACTGATTCCATTTCGTATAATCTTTGTGCACCACGTAAACACTCACCACTTAATAAATAACACCGTACCATTTCCTAATATTCCCGGTTCGAAAACATTTTTTTAAACCTTAGTACGCGCGCGATTATTATTTTAAGGTTGGCGAGTGACGAGTGACTAATAATTTATGCTAACCGTTATGTTTACCGCTAGCGCGGAATGGTTTAGACTACCCTCGAAATTGATAAACCTGCCTACCATCGCCAACACTAACTAGGTGGACCCTATTGCAACGATTATAAGGTTTAGTGAAGGTCAGATAAGGGTTTTGCTGATGTTGTTGTTAAAACCTACTATTAGGTTTGTTTACATTTGTGGTAATAGGGTGACCACGACTCGTGGAAAGTATTTAAAAATTGAAAAATGAAAATTTAAAAAAAATGTACTCTTTTTTTTCGCTAAATAGATTCCTTAAGTGTAACCTAGTGCCTGGAATGAATATGGCCAGTGATTTAAATTTCACCCTGTATAATAGCACTGCCGTACAGAAAGGACACTTCCAACAAAACCGAAGTTTGACAGCGATTCAGGGACGAAGCATGCTGTCCGTTTCTAATGTATGACCATCATCGGCTATTTAGGGTTGTCAAAATACAAAGTCATCTGTGGTCGTGCACGCAAAGGGACGTCAATTGGTGCCAACCCTAATAATTGCTCGGAGCAATGCTGAGCCAAACGGAGCCGAGTTTGCCCGAAGGGAGGAGTCGATGTTACTCTGTTACGTAACTAAACCGATTCTCGTCGACTACAGTGCCCTGTTTATCACAAGCTTGTAACTTGTAATACAAGTGGAAGTCCCTTTTTGACAGCTTTTATTAGAAAGGGACTTCCACTTCTATAAACAGGGCGCAGGTCGTAATCCTCAACCGATTCTGGTGAAATTTTATGAGCAGCGGGCATGTTTCCATTTTTATCGCCTGTCACTATGTCCGCTTCGCACATACATACTTGTTAGAACGTGACAGGGATAGTGGCAAGCGATAAAAATGCTACTGCCGCAAGTTCGATGAATAATTGAAATAAACTCCTGGTTAAGTTGTTCATAATTTTCATCAATACAATTTTAATATTAATTTTATCTCAACACAACTTCAAAACTCTTTACTTACTTTAGAATCTGACTTATTATCATAAGTAAAAAAAAAAACAGGGCATCCTTTTCATAAGTTGACTGAGATAAGAGTACAATTTGTCTTAGGATTAGATAAGAAAAACATTAATTTATTTTAATGAGTTGGGAGCCAAGATTGCTTGTTATAAGATTATGATTACATTGACATTTAGGTCAAACTAAACAGAGGCAAAATAACGATTATAAATTACTAACAACCCGGTCGGCTTCGCGCGGGTTACACAAAACCTTAGCAAATCATACACCTAAACGCTCAAGAATCACTCTTTTAGGTTTAAAGAATTTTATTACTCATAAGAATATTACAATTCACTTATATGAGTTAACATACTTATACTAAGAATTAATTGACTTGGCGAGTACATTTTTATTTGTTATATAATATTAAGTGCAAATTTATTAGGTTCTTGCAAAATAGACACAAAAAGTATATATGTATGTAGGTAGGTAGGTATACATTTTTTTTCCGTACCATTAAGGCCTGGCCAAACAGACGGCGCGACGCAGCGCCGCGGTCGCTCCGCGCGACCGCGGTACATGCTAACAGGTTACCGACGTCAAACAGACTGCGTCCCGCCGGTATCACGCCCCGCTTCTGTCGCGCCCCGCGCCGCGCGGCCCCTTGCGGTCACGCGGCGCGTGCGCAGCGCTGCGCCGCGCGGACGCGGCGGCCCGCCGCGTCGCGTGTCGGATCGGACGTTAGGCAGCGAGCGGTGCGCCGCGTTCCCGCGCGGCCGCGCCGCGTTCGCGCGCGCGATGAGGGCGTGTTGAGAGCGTGAGGCCGGCGCGATCCGCGCGCGCCCTGTTTGAACAGGCATCACGCGGCGCTGTTTCGCGCCGGCTGTTTGGCCAGGCCTTTACGCAAAACACGGCAAAAAATCACGTTTGTTGTACGGGAGCCCCACTTAAATATTTATTTTATTCTGTTTTTAGTATATGTTGTTATAGCAGCAACAGTAATACATCATCAGTGAAAATTTCAACTGCCTAGCTATACTTAACTAGTTCATGATATACTGAGATACAGACAGACGGACAGCGGAGTCTTATCTTATCTTATTCTTATTGGGGGCCCTTGCGGATACACTTCGACCCATAGGGATCTTTTGTGCAATTACCCCCTAGGAAAGATCCGTCAACTACTCAAGAGCTTTTCCCACCATCTCCATGTGCCGGATGATTTAGCTCATGGGTAGCGTTTTCGCGTCGGAGTCTTAGTAATAGGGTCCCGTTTTACCCTTTGGGTACGGAACCCTAGTAGTTACTTAAATGCAAAAACCATTATGCTCAAGTCTCGTAATTTTACGAGCAATCTTGTCTCTGTGAGATTACCCGTTTAGACAGCAGTTCGTGTAAACGGCGAAAAAACGACAATGGAACAAAAACTGGACAATGCAAGTACATAAATAGTGGATGAGTTAACGGTCCGGCGGCTGTGATGTTAATAACTAGAGATGCCACGAATATTCGGCAACTATTCGCTATTCGGCCTATTCGGGCACTTTGCCGAATATTCGGCAACTATTCGGTATTCTGCCTATTCGGGCACTTTGCCGAATATTCGGTATTCGGCCGAATGTTGCCTACTATTCGGCTGAATATCGAATATCTGTTGCACCTACCTAAAAATAAAAATTACATAGAGGGCTTCCAAATACCGGACTTCTTTCAATACCGGTATTAATACCGAAACTGTCTTCATCAATACCGGGATCCCGGGATCCCGGTATTGACTATAAATGGCTTAAAAAATTGAGTTTTTTTTAAAGGCTCACTTTTACACCAAATATGTATGTCCTTAGCTTAGGATATTAAACAATAATCGCCATCTGCAATAATTATGTGCACCCTCCAGGTTGGCAATCATTTTATCCGCCTTGACTTCACAAGTCACATTTTTAGTGCAACCTAGAGATGTGCGCCGATGGCAAAATCATCGGCGGCGGCGTCCGATGATTTTTTGACCGGCGGCGGCGGCGTGATCGGCGTGAAATCGGCGTGGCATAATTTTTCATACTGCATGAGAACGTGGCTGTAGAAACTCAATATTAAAGCCTTCTGAGTATTTACTAGGCTATCCAAAACATATTATGTGTGTTTTCTAAATTATTGCCGAAAATTATATCCCATTATGACACTTGGCAACCATTTATTACCAATACCAACCTAACGGTTACCAACGGTATGTTTAAATATTAAAATAAAAAGGATACTTTAAAACGCTACATTTTAGGCAGTATTTTTACTTACTTTGTAAGCGGAATACAAATAAAACACAAAAAAAATCTTTATAAGTTAAGTCTTAAATCTATGTATATTGACTTTTCCCAGCCGCTGTCGCCTCACCTAGGATTTGTTACGAAATAATGATGGACTACATACTTTACATTTGTCTGAACTGAAGTTTAACAGAAATGTAATTTTAGATTAGATTAAAGATGTCATCGTTTTCGAAAGAAAACATCTCTGGCAGGTTGATTCGCTCAACAGAATGTCTTTGAAGTGTCCCGTTTTATGGAATACTAAGGTCTACTTTGTTTTCTTTACTGCTAGCTTAGTGATGATACTGGGTGATTTAAGTTCCTATAAGTACCTAGGTATAATTGTTTAAGTATAGCTTATTGCGAAGCTTTAGACTGATTTTTATAATTTTGATTGAAATATACAGGGTGTCCCTAGCCATTGGACAAAGCTGAAATGTACATATGCATTAGGGTATTTAGAACCAGTATACAAAGTATCATAACAATCGGTGAAGCGGTTCCGAAGAAATTAACAAATTACATTTTTTTTTACTTTGGAGCAACCTGTATGTGTTAGTAGCTCCTGAGGTAATAAATAGTATGAAACCTTCGACCGTTTTGATTATCTTTTTTATTTATGACATTAATAAGATTCTGAGTATTCTGACTTTTGATAATCATCAATGTCATCATTGCTGCACATTTTCAAACAAATTGTCAAAAGCACTGCCAATGATTAATACAGTATGTTTCTTTTTGTTGTCGATTATTGGAAATAACTTATATATAAAAAAATATTACCGTTAGAGCATTTCTTAAGGGGCCCACTGATTAACAGTCCGCCGGACGGTATCGGCCTATCAGTTAGAACAAAATTTTGACAGTTCCGAACAACTGACAGGCCGATACCGTCTGGCGGACTGTTAATCAGTGGGCCCCTTTAGAAGTAACCCTACGTGGGATTTCAGGGTTTTTCCAATGGCTAAGGTCACGCTGTATATTGTTAAGTACAAGAAGCTGATAATCACCATAAAATTACTAAGAATTGATCGTGTGTAATTTTAAATGAATACAATTTCATTTAAAATTACACACGATCAATTATGTGATTAATAAATCAATCATATTTATTTATATTTTAAATTGTATATTATGAGATAAATAAATAAATCATAGTTATTTATCACACAATATACAATTTCATTTACGTTCTACAAAAAAGCTGTGTGAAAAAATATCAAATAATAACCTGAGATCCAGAAACTAGATCTTGTTTAAATTAACACTAAATCGTTATCACAGCTAACACCGCAACGACAAAAATGATGCTAATTTGGTTCACCGGCAAATAATAAGCGAAAAAGCATAAGGATCTTTAAATTATACCTCTGATACTATCTATTCACTACGCAACATGGAATAAGACACGATAGGTATCAAAATTTTCCACGCCGATTATACGCCGGTCAAATTTATCGGCGGCGGCGGCGTGGAAAAATCGTCGGCGGCGGCGGCGCGGCGGCGCGGCGCACATGTCTAGTGCAACCTAATAATCAGCCAATAAATATTCTTGGGCACCAAAAATTCGTATCCCATTACAATTAATTTTTTTCTACTTTTTGATAAAATTTTAAGAACTAATTATATTAAGGGGCTACCCGACATTTTGACAAGTTTTGAATCGATACTCCTATTTTTTCTAAAAAAAAAAAACACTTTTTTCGTTTCTAGTTTGCAGTGAAGAATCTTACAATTACATGTACGTAATCTAAATATTTGGGTTCGTCTTTGACGTCTCGAGAAACGTGTCCAGGGTTTTCATTTTAAACTAATTAACACAAAAGTTATGGCCAGAAAACCAGTTTTTAGCCTAAAATTGTTCAACTTTGATGCCAAATATCTCGAAGGCACAAGGAACTTTGAAGTAAATATAGGATACTAAACTGCAAAACGTAATTCAAGACCAAAAAAAGTAAGACAATGTTGCCACTGCAATAATTTGTTTGTAAAATAGTAAATTCCTTTTGATAAATAATCACGCTAAGATAATTTATTTATTAGTAATTTAACTCCTGCGATTTAAAAAAGTACTTTTATATACTTATTTTTGCATAAATACAAGACGCGCTAGTAAAAAGTGGCAACATTTTCTTACTTTTTTTGGCCTTGAATTACGTTTTGCAGTAAGTATATATTGCTTCAAGCTGTTGTTGTTAATATAATAAGCTACAAAAAACATTAGAAAACTAAGGGATTCAGATCGAAGGTCATTCGCGTGGGGTAGCGCCTTAATATATCCTGAACATCAGAATTCATCACCAAATATTTATCTTACGCATATGCACAGATCTTGTTTCAATTAAATGATCTTCCTTAATTAAATTGGCAAGTTATCTTCTTGATACAGCCGAATTTGACCATTTTAATAGATTTTAAACGTTATAATAGGCACATTTTCCTTGTTTTTGAAAATACCGGGATCCCGGTATTTCATTAAAAAATACCGGTATTGAAAAATCTGTTTAAACAGACGGGATCCCGGTATTGGAAGCCCTATTACATACCCAATAAAAATAACCTAAAAACTAGGTATATTTAATATTTAAATTTATTTCCTATTCTTGAAAAGTTGTTAAATACGGAGACTCTTTTTATTTTGCATTCGTTGATTACAAATTATTTTATCTATCTGATCTGATTTGATTGACTCTGTTCATTAATTCTGTTCAACAAAAAATATACTTATTATCTTAACAAACGCTGTTTTGTATGATCGTGAAGTTTTTTCATAAGAATTATGACTCAAAATTTTCGCATGTCATACCGAATATTCGGCGCTTCGGCCGAGAAATGGGCCGAATATTAGGTATTCGGCCAAAACCACTATTCGGGGCATCTCTACTAATAACGATGCAAGACGGGCGACGTGTTAAAGTGGCATGACAATTGTCGGGAATTTGGTGAAAAATAATACAATAATATCTTAATTTTCTGATTGTGTTCTGCCTAATTGGTGACTGCTTAGAAGCAATCCATTATAGTATTTAAAGTACCATCAGTCCATCATCCTATATCTTTAGGTATTTAAATAAAAGTAAACAAAATCTACCCTCAAATGGCTCCTTAAGCCAGTTGAGGGTAGATGAAAACATTACATGATCAAATAATGTAGGTTGAAGTCAGGTCGTTCAGTGACAGATCCAGGCGGTTTTGTATTTGGTTGATTAACCAAATGTTATAACTACCCGAAAATGTACAAATTGTTTGTTTACTTTTATTTAAATACCTAAAGATACAGAGTATAGGGTTCTAGCTAAATTGGTTGTTCTATATTTACGCTATAGAATTTCTAATTAGAAAATTTAATGAAATACTTCACAAAACCCTCAAAAAAGACAGAACATCTGATTATGGCTAAAACAGCCGATTGCAGATAAAACGGACAAAAAAAAACATTAAACACAATTAAAAAATGTAAAAAAAAAACAATAATCTATTTCAAAGCTAATAAAAACCACTGAAACGCAACAGTCACCAAATAAACCGTATTGGGCACATAATTAATCAGTCCTTATCATATCAAGTGATAACTCTATTTGCGGTAAATTGCACTATTGGTTTTATTGTACCATATTGATTAAATTGTTTTTCACCTCAGCAGCTCGAACAAGGGTACTTTGCTTCTTAAAAACAGTGAGCAAAATGCGATTTTGCTCACTGAGTCATTTTGTCTCACTCAGTGAGCAAAATGCGATTTTGCTCACTGAGTGAGACAAAATGACATTCAAGTGACCTTTATAGTCAAATGTCATTTCAACATGCGGGGTCTAATACAAGTTCGATATACTTGGGTTCTATTATCTCTGTCCCTCTAGGTATGTTCTCACTGCTTAGGGTGAAAAATTATGTGTACTACACGAGATCAAAGTTATTTACATCTCGTGCGCTTTTGAATCCCTTACTACGCTCAACAAGCTCGCTACGCTCGTGAATCTATTATAGAATCTTTCGCTTGCACGGGACTCAAAATAAGCACTTGAAGAAATATCAAACTTTGATCTCTTGTTGTACAGTCACCAGCAATAATATGTTACACAACGAAGGCCGCAAAAATATCTGACACGGGCTTATTTGTAGAGCTATAAGAGCGTGTCACATATTTTTGCGGCCTTCGAAGAGTAACATATTATTCCAGGTGACTGATGATTGCAGGTGAATAACTATTTCCTCATGGCGTAAATGAGTGAAAACAAAATAAATAAAATCATTACCCTCGCTCCGGGTCGCTCTTTATGCAAAGGTTGTCCATCGCGGTAACGTGGCAATGCGGCAAGCATGATGGGCTCCTTTGCATCTGGGGAGGCTCGGGGCGAATTTTGTGAATAGTTTTTGTGTTGTTAGGTTAGGTTAAGACATTTGTAATTTTGTAAGTAGATTGTAAGATTTTTGAATTGTATATTTTGAACACTTAACTCTGAAATCATCTTAATCTGTATAAGAATGTATTTAAGTACCTACCTATAAATAAAATTACATTCATCCATTGAGTATATCTCAGGACGGGCCTTACGGGCACTAAAAATGGTACTAGTACAGCAGGACTGGCCTGGCAACACTGGCCGGGACCAAACGTCAAAATTAGCTTTGTGTATTTAAATAAGTAATATAATTATTATAATGGAATAATTAACAAGTTATGGTGATAAATAGAACCTTCACATTGCAATTAAAGTGCTGTATTGCTATCTAAAGTGTTACATTAACATAAGAAGAAATATATTGACGACAAAAAACAAGGAAACTGTCAACGATGTAACGTTCCAGATTTAAAAATTACACCGTATTTGCCTGTATTTCACCGAAGATTTTTACAGATGAGTATTGTTTTCATAATTTATAAGCCTAGTCTTTAGTTTATTTGTCCAGGAATTTTAATTGTCATTACTTCCTGTTGCTACCTTTATACGTTTTGAGGAGAACTTTGTTTAAAACATAACAGGATTTTAACCTATTTAAATATCTTAATTCATTTTAAATCACCTCAAGAACAATAAAATCATACCCTGCGGGAAGCAGTTAACTTACAAAACAGTGAATTATAAAGTTTATTGTATAAAATCTAAGAAGTTTAACACTTATAAATCAAGTCAGTGTATTCATGTTAACATTTTTTAAATCACTTTATTCTGTTAGAAGCATTGAAATTCATTCATCTTTTTTGCTCAGATCTCATACACTATGAATATGTTTACAGCACAAACTACTAAGATGACTACACGTAGGGATGTCCTGGTTGCTAAAATGCAGCAATTACAGAAAGAATTGAAAACAGCCGATGAATTGAACAAAAGACTCCTTCAAGAACAGGAAGAGAGTGCAGAGCAATTTGAGCAAGTTATTAGAACAAACACAACCCTCAAGGCTCAGCTCGCTAACCAGGACGTTGAGTTCGAAGACATGCAGGGTCAGCGGGATGAACTTCAAACTGCCGTTGATCAGTTCAAGAATTGTCAGGAGATACATGAGCAGGCATTACAACGCATCCAGGACTTAGAACAGCAGCTGGAGGAGTCAGAATCAAAACATAGTTGCAAGTATTGTTCCGGCCACTCCGGACAGCCAGATAATAATTTAAGTATTTTTGCTGAAATTAATAGTAACACTTTAAACTCTCGCGTTTTGTACACATATTTAATTACACAAACGGGTCTACCGCGATATAATTTCATTGTTTTTACCTTTAATTCCGACGTTTCAGCTGAGCTGTCTTTCCGTGACCACAGCTGGTGCAACTCAGCTGAAACGTCGGAATTAAAGGTAAAAACAATGAAATTATATCGCGGTAGACCCGTTTGTGTAATTAAATATGAAATTAATAGTTTTGATGTAGATTTAGTTGATGATAGCATAGGGTTCTCCCCAATGGTAGAAACAGTAGATTTAAAAAGTTCTGTGCACATTGAAGGCAGTAGTGATATTAAAGTCGCACTGAAAGGATCCAAAAAAATTAAAAAATATTTAAAACTTAGTAGATTCATAAAGAAATCTAAACTTTTGCTAAAACGCCATAATTCAATATTCAAAACGATACAATCCAAATGTAACAGTGTCGCCTTAAGCGATGAACTTCTAAACTGCCAATACCAACTAGACCAGGCAGTAGAAGAATTGAATAATCGCTCCGATGAATTACAAAAATTAGAATTAAAGTTGAAAAACTTAAACAATAGAGACGAACTGTCAAGTAAAGCGTTACAGGAATACATAGCCTTTATGAATAATGTTCTAGAACCGGGGAGCGGCTACACTCTGCGTATGGACTCGCCGCGGCCACCGACCCGCCCCGCCGCGCCGGGCTCGCCCGCGCTGCGCGCGCTGTTCGCGTCGCGCGCCGCCCGCGCGCCCGAGCTGCGCGGCGACGCCGCGCCCGCCGCCAGCCTCGGGGACCCGGCGCCCCTGCCGCCATCGTCACCGCCGAGCCTCGTCGAGCAGGTTGCATCGGGGCCGGGCCTCGCTGAGCCGACTCCATCGCTGCCGTGCCGCGTCGAGCCGGCTCCTTCACCGCCGAGCCTAGTCAAGCTGGCTCTATCGCTGCTGACCTATGTCGAGCCTGCGCCGTCCCCGCCTCGCCCTGTCTCGCCAGCGCCATCATCGCCTCGCCTCCCCTCGCCGCCGCGCCGCCCGCGCGCGCCCGGGCGCCGCACCGTGCTGTACTCGGACGAGGTGGGCGCCGGCCTCGGCGTGCTGCTGGCGCAGCGCTTGTCGCAGGGCGTCATCAACGACTGTCACCCGGGGGCCTCTGTCGATCGTCTGATCGAATGTATTTCTGCGGGCGAGTTTGACCGCGACTCGACGCTTGTAGTTTTATTAGGGAATAGTGTAGACTGTACTAAGCGAGATATCTTAAAATTATCCGCTACGCTGTCGGCGATTGACCGGGGAGAGGTTGCTAAAATAATTATCTGTGCGCTCCCTTATAGAATGTCGAGCAAGGTCAATAAGAGGGTATTTCATTACAATTCTTTATTGTATAACCTTTCCTTGTACAGTAGTACGATTTCGTATTTTGATACGAATAAATTTATAGAAGATTTTGTTATGCCCCATAAAAGAACCTACCTACCGAGAAGATGTCTAGTAGAGTGTGCTAACCTGTTAGCATATAATATTGAAGACCCCGTCGTGGCTAGCACGGCGTCTAATAGCCTTAAGTCACGTAGTATTATACGCCTTGGTAGCGTAGGGTTTGAAATGGAGCCGCCTGGTGATTTGAATTTAAACTAACCGCTACGACAACGTGTGCACTAGGGCTTCCAAATACCGGACTTCTTTCAATACCGGTATTAATACCGAAACTGTCTTCATCAATACCGGGATCCCGGGATCCCGGTATTGACTATAAATAGCTTAAAAAATTTGAGTATTTTTTTAAAGGCTCACTTTTACACCAGATATGTATGTCCTTAGCTTAGGATATTAAACAATAATCGCCATCTGCAATAATTATGTCAACCCTCCAGGTTGGCAATCATTTTATCCGCCTTGTTGACTTCACAAGTCATATTTTTAGTTGAACCTAATAATCAGCCAATAAATATTCTTTGGCACCAAAAATTCGTATGCCATTACAATTAATGTCTTTCTACTTTTTGATAAAATTTTAAGAACTAATTATATTTAATTATTATAAAATTATAGAAAAAAAAAACATTTTTTTCGTATCTAGTTTGCAGTGAAGAATCTTACAATTACATGTACGAAATCTAAATATTTGGGTTCATCTTTGACGTCTCGAGAAACGTGTCCAGGGTTTTCATTTTAAACTAATTAACACAAAAGTTATGGCCAGAAAACCAGTTTAAAGCCTAAAATTGTTCAACTTTGATGCCAAATATCTCGAAGGCAATGAACTTTGAAGTAAATATAGGATACTAAACTGCAAAACGTAATTCAAGACCAAAAAAAGTAAGACAATGTTGCCACTGTAATAATTTGTTTGTAAAATAGTAAATTCCTTTTGATAAATAATGACGCTAAGATAATTTATTTATTAGTAATTTTACTCCTGCGAGTTCAAAAAGTACTTTTATATACTTATTTTTGCATTAATACAAGACGCGCTAGTAAAAAGTTACAACATTTTCTTACTTTTTTTGGTCTTGAATTAAGTTTTGCAGTATATATTGCTTCAAGCTGTTGTTGTTAATATAATAAGCTACAAAAAACATTAGAAAACTAAGGGATTCAGATCGAAGGTCATTCGCGTGGGGTGGCCCCTTAATATATCCAGAACATCAGAATTCATCACCAAATATTTATCTAACGCATATGCACAGATCTTGTTTCAATTAAATGATCTTCTTTAATTAAATTGGCAAGTTATCTTTTGATACAGCCGAATTTGACCATTTTAATAGATTTTAAACGTTATAATAGGCACATTTCCTTGTTTTTGAAAATACCGGGATCCCGGTATTTCATTAAAAAATACCGGTATTGAAAAATCTGTTTAAACAGACGGGATCCCGGTATTTCGGGATCCCGGGATCCCGGTATTGGAAGCCCTAGTGTGCACCAGCCGGCTCCGTTCCTATTGATCACTGTGATGCTAGTATGTTTGGTAAAACCAATTTATTGAACTTAGTTCATCAAAATATCCAAGGATTTACCTGTAAGGAACACGAAATTGATTTGTTTATACAGTACTCGAATATTGACATTCTCTGTATAACTGAGCACTGGCTTAAAGGTCATGAATTTATGTTTAATTTCAATAATCATAGTATAGTAAGTTCATTTTTTAGGAGATCTTGCAATCGCGGCGGGTCATTGATAATGGTAAAACATAATTTAAAAAGTAAGGAGCGTAAAGACATTGTTGACATGTCTGTGGAACGCCTTATAGAACTTTCTTGTGTTGAATTGGAACAATTTATAATTATATGCGTGTACAGGCCCCCATCGGCAGACTATAACTTATTCGAATCAGTCATAGATGAAGTACTTAGTAGTGTTTTTGGAAGTCATAAAAATATAATTGTATGCGGTGATTTCAATATTAATTTGCTAGAAAATTCGCCATTATGTGGAAGGTTACTAAATACTTTCAAATCCTTCAATTTAGTCAATTTATTTTGTGAGCCCACTCGAGTCACAGCAACCAGTGCTACATGTATAGATAACATCTTTAGTAATAATTACGCGATTAGTAAATCTGTTATTAACAACCTAAGTTCTGACCACTGTGGACTAAAAGCTTCTTTCAGCGGGAAAACTGAAGAAATTCCTCAAGACACTTTGTGCAGGCCGATTTCCGAAAGTCGCCTAGGTTTATTCAATCGTAATATTACTAAACAATTATGTTGTCTTTCATGTACCCAGGAAAACCCTGACTGTTTGAGTTCCGAGTTGTTTAATTGTATTAAAAAGGAATTTGATGCCTGTTTCATTCAGAAAAAGGTGCAAGGCAAGGCCAAGACTAAATTTAGCGACTGGGCTACACCGGATATTCACGAGAAAAGACGCCGGCTCTACGACTTATATGATTTAAAGGCAACTGATAAAAGACCGGAATTTCTGGAGTACGTCAAGAATTATTCTAAATCTTTTAAGATGTTGTGTGTCGCCGCTAAAGTCGATTATTTGTCGAAAAAGATCCTAAATTCCAGCGATAAAGTCAAAACTGTATGGCAACTTGGCAAGTTATCAGCAATGAAACTGGAAAACGTAAACTGAAGGATCCGCACTACAACCTACGAATTGCTGACACTTTAGTAAGTTCTGACCGTGAAGTGGCAGATCATTTTGAGCGGTTTTTCTCGAATATCCCGGTAGAAACAACAAGATCCCTTAATTCATCGCCAGACGTCGCTGAAGAAATTTTGAAGACAAATGTGGCAGAATGTACAGAAATCTTCAAATTTTCGTATGTCTCTCCGAATATAGTTCTTAAGACTTTTAGGTCTTTAAATTTAAAGAAAACAGAAGATCTTTGGGGCCTGTCTGTCAAAGTATTAGATTCCATTATTGAGTCAATTACACCATACTTAGCTGAGATTTTCAACAGATGCATTGATGCTGGAATTTTTCCAGATATTATGAAACATAGCAAAATTATCCCTCTGTTTAAATCAGGAACAAGAACAGATCCCACGAACTTTAGACCGATTTCAATACTACCGGCATTAAGCAAAGTGTTCGAGAAACTTATTCTAATTCAACTATTGTCACATTTCAACAGAAACAAACTGCTTGATAGCAATCAATTTGGTTTCACCAAAGGTCGATCAACTACTGACGCCGGTGCGGTACTTCTAAAACACATCTTTGATGCCTGGGAAAAAGCTCAAGATGCTGTTGGAATTTTCTGTGATCTGTCAAAGGCATTTGATTGCGTTGATCACGAAAATTTAAAGAGAAAATTAAGCCGCTATGGGATAAAAGCTAGTGCCCTTGACCTGGTCTCATCGTACCTTTCGGATAGAACTCAGCGAGTAGTTATTAATGGAACTCAATCGGCGGGGTCCCCGGTAGCCCTCGGAGTGCCTCAAGGTTCAATTCTTGGTCCCTTCCTGTTTTTGGTATACATTAATGACTTACCAAAAGTTGTGCAAGATAGACATGATATAGTGTTATTTGCAGATGACACTTCCCTTATATTTAAAGTGGACAGAAAGGAAAATAGCTTCGAGAGCATTAATGACGCGCTATCAACCATAGTAAACTGGTTTACGGCAAACAATTTGCTTTTGAACGCCAAGAAAACCAAATGCATCAAGTTTACGCTACCTAACGTCAAGCAGGTAAATAACAGCAAGATTAAAATAAAAGGTGATACGCTGGAATTTGAGGATCGAACTGTTTTCCTGGGAGTCACTCTAGACTCCAAACTGCAATGGCATGCACATATAGGCACTCTAGCCGGAAAACTTAGTTCAGCAGCCTATGCAGTGAGGAGAATCAAACAGCTAACAAACGTAGAGACGGCCAGGCTGGTATACTTTAGTTACTTCCATAGTGTTATGTCTTATGGAATTCTGTTGTGGGGAAAAGCGGCAGATATTCGGACAATATTTGTGCTGCAAAAACGAGCTGTACGTTCCATCTATGGACTGGGCGCTCGAGTATCCCTAAGAGAGAAATTCAAAGAAGTTAACATTCTTACCGTTGCATCTCAATACATACTAGAGAATATTATGTATGTTCGGAAAAACATCCACGAATTCAAGGTTAACAGTGATATCCATAACTATAACACTAGAAACAAACATAAGCTTGCTGTGCCCGCCCACCGCCTCCGTAAGGTTAGTACGTCTTTCGTCGGGAACTGTACACGTTTTTATAACAAAGTCCCCACTGATGTAGTGAATTTACCACTTCACAAATTTAAGTCGCACATTAAGCGCTCCTTGTTAAGTAAGGCGTACTACACTGTAAATGATTTTATAAACGATAGAGATGCCTTTAAGCAGGTAGCTTAATTTCATTAGTATAATAAGAGCTAAATAAATATTGTTTTTTTTTACATTGTGAATTAAATATGCTAGTGTCCAGTAGAATTGACACATGAGACAATGATGTTCTCGCTTGATTAAATTGTTTAATTTAATTTTAGTTTTGGACACTTGGAGACCTTATACATCTCTAAGTATTTATTTATTTATTTTATTTTTATTTTTGATTGTACATACCTATATTTTTAATGTTTCTGACACTTAGAGACCTTTACATCTCTAAGTCAACTTAGGCTAGTAATTATGTGAAGCTATACTGTCTTTTTATGTAACATACGAGCACAAAATGCCGTGTCTTACTGTTACATGTTATTACTATTTTAATATTATTATAGGCCGGAAGCTTGAACATGTCATGCTCGCTTAAAAGTCTTTACTTACGGTGGCGTCGTTGATCGGGTCGCCACTTTCCCGAATGAAGGTTGAGGGAGGCGATGGCTGAGATACGCGTCATACTCGTGAACGGGTGCTGTTTGTGGAGACTGGTCTGTTTAAGCTAACACAAGCTATTATACTTAGTAACTTTATTTTTATTAATTAATTACAGTGAGACGCCTCATTCTGCTCTCGTATGTTTCTTTTCTCTTAATGAATGTATTAATTATACAGGATATTGACTCTTGGAGACCCTATACATCTCTAAGGATAACTTGATAAACTATATAATCTTATAGTTCTGACACCTAGAGACATTTACACCTCTAAATATTATAGATTTTTTTTTTGTGTTTTGTATCTGTATTTTTTATGTAATTCGACATTAAGAGACCATATACATCTCTTAGTAATTGTAATACGTTAGATTGAATTGTTAGTTTTATTTTATAAAATTGTTGATGTTATTATTTTTGCTTATATGTAAATTCAATGATGACGTGTAAAAGTGCCCTTGTGGCCTATTTGCGGAATAAATGTTGATGTTGATGTTTGATGTTTGATGAGTGTCACTCACAAATTCGAGCCAATCGCGCAGCCTAACGCATCTAGTTGCGACCAATCGCGCCCGTGATGCAAACTCATCAACCAATCGCGTTGTAGCGTGGTCACACCGCTGTACTGGCCCCATTCATGCCCCATTCTTATTCAACCGGTAAAACACGGAGTAACCATGGTTACAGCAATTTTGATAGCATAGACTGTGCAAGTGTTATTTTAATTGTCATAATTTCATAGAAGTTTGACGATTAACATAACACTGGCACAATCTGTGCTGTCAAAATTGCTGCAGAGTTAGCTTAGTCTGAGTCTACAAATTATTGTTGCTAGAAAGATTTTTGTTTGAGCATTTAATAAAAATCATTTTAACCACTATATTTTATGGTAATTAATTAATTATTATAGTTATTAGCAATCAGAATTAGGTTTTTTTTATAACCTTTTAAATTTAAAGACCATTTAACTCAATAACAGTGATGGCATGTCCTAAAAATAAAATCAAGGTTTGAGTCACTTAAAATACCGGCCAAGTGCGAGTCGGACTCATAAAATTCATTATGCACAAAACCGCAAAAAAAATCATGTTTGTTGTATAGGGGGCTCCTTAAATATTTATTTTATTCTGTTTTTAGTATTTGATGTTATAGCGGAGGGATCATGAGTTACAGCCTGGAGACAAACAAGTTAGTAATAGGGTCCCGTTTTTACCCTTTGGGTACAGAACCCTAAAAATTACATCATCCTGCTGGATTTTTTCGTCTGGCTAGCAGTAAAGTCAAATTGTTTTTTTTTTTGTTAGAAGTTAACTTGGTTGAAAACTTTGAAGTAAATTCCTATTGTAATGATTGATTAGAATAAATTATTATAAAATTAATGATTAATTAATCATTGTTACACTAGAAATTATCTTTTGTCATGAAACATAAATGAAAAAGACATGGCAATAAGATAATTACTTTATTAGCAACTATATCATAGATTGGAACTAAACAAATAGTAAAATACATAATTAAATATATTTTTGTAAACAAAAATATGTTAAGTACTGATCCGAAAACTTGTTATTCAATGCATATTTCTTATTGCCCTTTTAAGGCCAAAGCACACCTAATTGCAATTTTGTAATAAATAAGCTGTCCTTGATTAAATCATTGTAATCTGGTACTCGTACAAACTCAAAAGCGTGAAACTACTATCTGTGACCAATCCAAACCCAATCGGATGACCCAAGGGTCAGACTAAATTATGTTCTATAAACCCACCGGAAATAAAATGCTACGCGTTCCATATCCTCTCGAGAATATAGGTGCGTTTCAAACACGGCCGGTTAGCAATACGCCCGCACCCGACGATGATGTCATAGTCTTATTGAGGTAGATAACATGCAATTGATAAATGGCACGCCCAAATATACATCACCTACACCTTTTTACACTATTTTAAAGCCATTTTCAATGCCGTTTTTCATCAGTTTCCACTTAAAACCCGGAAAAAACATCAAGAAAAAAAGGTGTTTTAATATGTCAATGAGGTAAAAAGCTCGGCGGACGTCCCTATAAATCGGCGGCTTGCCCGCAAATACCATCGTTCCTACAATAAATGACCCATTTCGGACCAAGCACCAGACACACCCTAAATGACTTCAAGCAAAAGAAAGCATTTCCTGCTTTAACAATAGCGTTCCAATTAGAAATTACACATTTTCATGTTCAATGAATGCTAATCGCACGCAATACGCACCGGCAGTGGACTCCAAAGGCGTTAAGTCAGGTTTTCCTGAGAACACTACACCAAATCACTTCACTTTTTGCGAGTAGCTATATTTCTTACACTAAGCACATAAACGAAGTAACATTATAATATCTAGATGCACAGAACGTTATTGAGTATATTTTAATGCACTAGCACCACCGACATTCCGCGTCAACGCGTTTATTTCCGTAATTCGTTCGCACAGGCCCGTCAACCAGCCGCCGCCAGATCGATGTCGTAGTTTCGTTTCGTTGCCGCACGGTCGCAGCGTCGCTGCTGTCGCGCATATTAGTTCCAATGCAACCGCCTGACAAGCCAGATGGCGCTGCAGTCATAAAAGGGATGCCATACGAATTTTTAAAATACCTTACACGAAAGTAAAAAAGGATTGTTAAAAGTAAAAAAATACTATTTTACTCACTGACTTAAATTTTACTCGTTATTCATATAAAGAATAATCGCTCCTGATGGATGGTATTGCGGACTTGAGGTCTACTAATATAACAAAATTGCACCCATTCATTCAACCCAACAATCCCAACATAAGGATAAGGTTCTGGTTCTGGCCCTCATTTAGTTAAATAAATTACCATAAGGACATTGTAGAACAAATTTAACTTTTAATATGATTCATGTAGGTATATAGATTCATATATCTGCCATTTATTGTATATTAGCGTACGTAGTATCTTCTTAGTAGTTTGTGTATATTAGCGACCCGCCCCGGCTTCGCACGGGTTACACAAAATCTTAACGAATTATACACCTAAACCAAAGACCTAAACCTTCCTCAAGAATCACTATGTACATATTGAGAGGTGAAAACTGCATGGAAATCCGTTCAGTAATTTTTGACTTTATTGCGAACATAAATAAATAAAATAAAATAGCCTTTTATTTCGACCTTAAATTTCGAATGATACAGTTTTTAGTCAGGTTATTAAATTATCGCGAACATACATACACATAAACATACAGACGCGGTGGGAGACTTTGTTTTATAAGGTGCAGTGATTTTAATCTCTAAATGAGGGTTTCTTTTATTTTTTGCCATTTTATATATTGTGACATTTTTTTGCCACTTTTGTGTTATTTCTAGTCAGGATCGCGAGCCCTTTTCATCCTTATAGGAGAAAAAAGTGTCCTAAAATTTCCATACATTTTTCAAACTTTCCTTTTTGTTACCGCCATACAAAGTGTATGGGGAAATGGTAACACAATAGGAAAAAAACTCTGGGACATTTTTTATCCAATTGGGATCGAAAGAGCTCGTGATTCTGAGTAGAAATAACACGAAAGTGGCGAAAAAGGTCACAATATATTAAAATGGCCAAAAATAAAAGAAACGCTCAAATAGTACATGAAAGCCCTATATAATCTAAAAGTAAATACCGATGAGCAATGTGCTCTGTCAGCCTATTACGCGTATGCTCACTCATTATTAAGTTATGGCGTTCTACTTTGGGGACACAGCGTTGATGCACATGACGCATTTATTATGCAAAAAAAGTGTATACGCATCATAGTTAACATCAAAATACCCTCTAGCTGTAAACCACACTTCATTCGACTTCGTGTATTAACCTTCCCATCATTATATATACTAGAAACAGCCAAATTTGTACGTAAAAATATTAACCTCTATGAATCCAATACAAATCCTCGCCGAAATCATGATTTAGCCTTACCGGAACCCAAAATTGAGATGTTCAAAAAAAGTCCATACTACAGGTCTATCCACATATATAATAGCATTCCCAGACAAATAAAATCAGAAGAAAATTATAATACATTTGTTAATAAATTGAAACAACTACTTATAAATAAAGCCTACTATTCAATAGCCGAATTTTTGGAGGAATAACAATCTTATGTCCGTACTTTCATAGTCCTAGGTCTACTTTTTATAATCTTGCAAATTCATCTAAGACCTAATTAGAGTAGTTGTTGGTTTTTGTAATGTTAATTCTATACATTGTTATGCTTTTTGTATAAAATACGAGCATTTATTGTAATAAGACTTTAGTATAAGATTAAAAGTAATTGCTATACCCTGTCCCGGTTCATGTTCACTTATGTGTGTACCTTGTATATTTATAATGTTGTACATGATTGCAATGATTAAATGATTAAAGAAATAAATATTAATGTAATCTTTACCCCACTATTTTATTTGATTTGTATCCTATTCTAGCAACATTAGAACTCCGTTCCTGAATGCGTGGAACGTGAAATGTCTCAGGTTAAATTTGTACTGCCTGAATTGCGTAGAAGGGAACGTGTGCCGTTTTGTTTATGCTTTAAGTAAATCTCTTGAAAAAAAATGCAAAATGGTGCAAATAATAATTATTATAATACATATTTATCTTTAACAGTCGTTTTATTCTTAATTGTTATCTATTTTTTTTATGTAAATTATAGATTCAAACTGGACAAAGTACAAAATATGAATTCAGTAACAAAGTTTCTATAACCGTTTTGTCATTTTGAATTGACAATGCATGTCCCCATAAGGCTAACGAACGAAACGCTGCAGCACATTCTACTAAAAATGGCGTTCGCGTAGGTTGTGCGTTACTGTTATCTTTTAGTTTAATTTCAAAATTTTAAAACTGTTGACATAAAACTAAGGTAAGCTTAACGCTATTAATGATTATTTACTAGTTCATTTACTTACAAAATATAATTGAGCTCCAATCATCTATTTTCGCAGAGAAATATGGGTCGGTCGCCAAGTCCAAGGCGGCGGGAAGATCGGCTAGATCGGCGGAGAAACAGAGATCACGACCGGGACCGGGACCGCGAGAGGCGAAGACAGCGCACGCGATCCAGGTCTCGCTCCCTAGACCGCAGACGACGCTCGCCGGACCGCAGAAGGTCGCCCTCGCCCGCGAGAAGACGCCGTTCGCGTTCGATCTCTCCAGGGCCGTCTTCGTCTTTTGTAACTAAAAAGAAGACTTTTGCGGAGCGTCCGATCGTCACCCCCGCTGATTTGGAAGGAAAATCTCCTGAGGAACAAGAAATGTTGAAAGTTATGGGGTTTTGCGGCTTCGACACGACAAAAGGTAAGAAAGTCGACGATAATGTCGAAGGTGAGGTCCACGTCGTTTTAAAACGAAAGTACCGACAGTACATGAATAGGAAAGGAGGTTTCAATCGACCGTTGGACTTTGTCGCGTAGCACCGACCCGTATATGGTTACGCACAATCTAATTTCTATAGAATTTTCAGTTTTCTCAAGTTTTTTGCGACATTTTTAATGTCGTTGTGATATTACTGTTGTATGTGAACACACTAGTTATCTGGATGCACAGCTATGAGCATAATCAATGTCTTAACACATTCAGTGCCGAAAACCTGACTATTGGGTATTTTATGATTTAGTTCCCAGGTCGGACAACCCAATAGTCGGGATTGTGGCACTACTGCTTTATATGACGAAATTGTTATGGCCTGGCGCGGACGTCGTTTGGCTGGGTGGCAATGAATGTGTTAAATATGCTAGTGGTTATTTCATAATGATAATAGGATATTAACTTTAATAATATATGAATGGGATTATACTTCCCATTTTTATAAAGGTGCATCCATACACTGCAGTTAAATTTTGCGGAGCAACTTGGTAACATTAGGTAACTTACCCAGTTACTGTTGCACAATGTTGCACCACAAAAGTTAACTGTGAAGTGGTTGGCTTAAACCATGAGCTTAGTCCAGCCTGGTCAGTTATGGAATGTGGTATTGTAACTGTTAAATAACATACTTGAATATTTTTCATTATTGCACCTACCATATTTTTAAACAGACTTTAGATATTGGCAAACATGCCAGAAGAAAATTTCATAATTCCTGAATAATTTTAAAATTTTAGAATATTTTGATTTATGGTTATACTTTTTTTTTTAGTGCATGATATAACCACATTTTTGCCAAGTAGACACATCAAAACAAAATGGCTGCCCTAAATAAGTGTGTTCACATGTAATATGTGTTGATTCCATTTTTTACTTAGCATAAGTGTTATGACAATGTTTACCATGTTTTACTGAGTGGAGGCCTGTGTCTAGACTTGAATTAGCCTACTGTGAAAACATTCGCAAATTATAGTCTGTATTTTTATAAGGACTTGAAGACTACATTTGGAGACCACTGCCAATTTTGTAGTTCTTGATTTATTGTGAAAATACTCATTTTTGCATTCATCTAGATTTGATTGCTGTCTTCCATATTTATGTTAATTTAATGTTTATCTTTTTACATTTAACAGATTTTTCAATAACATATAATGCAGGTGAAATCTGTTACTATAATTGTTTAAAACACCATTTTTTTAAATCATGTGAACTTATTAATCTCATATTCAAGATGTATTTCCTAAAACATTAAGTTAGACACAGGCTTTATACTCATTTGTTTTGCCAAGTGCCTTAAAAGTTTAAAATCAGTAAAATGGAAATATATAAAAAGGTGGAATTCTAATATAAAATAAATCTTAAAAAGAAACTACTAAGTCTAGTCACTATTCCAATAAGGGCCGCTTCTGTGTTCCAGGGTTAACTAACTTGGAGTTAACCATTTAAATGGGGATTAACTGCACTGTATAATTAACGGTTAACTCCGAGTTAGTTGGCTAGTACTAGGCTAACCCTGCAATGCGCAAGTGGCCCTAAAAAGAAAGTTTACTGTAGGAACCAAATGAATAAACATGTAAACTGATAATCAAAAACAAAATTTTTGCTTCTGCTTTGATAAATAACTCTATATTTATTCTTTAACACTATTGTTACTTACTTTACTTTACTTGATTACAACTTATAAGGCTCCTGGCAAAACACTAATCGTAAGCTAGTTATAAGCCCGCTAAACAGTCCCAGTGCGCAGCCGCGGCCCGCACTGGTCCGGTCCACTGTGTACCCGGGGCTCACTGTGCACCGGGTACACACACCAAGAAGCGCTAGGAGTCGAATCTGCCACTAATATTAATCTGTGTACCTCCTTTCTATCATGCTCTAAGGGCTTTAAGGCCTCTAAGCCCTTTTTTTGGAAATATTTGCTCATATATTGCTTGTGTTTCTTTTATTTTTCTATTATAAAAAGGGATTACACAATGTATATGGTCAAATATTTCTAAATGATTCTTTGGCCTTATTCTTCACTGACTTTGACAGAACAATTTATGGAAGTGTCATTGTTGTATACAAATTGACGTTTATCATGACATTCCACACTTTGTGTTAGCAACTGCCACACAGAGTTGGCTTAGACCGACTAGTTCCAGTTGAATTTCTCGACATTTCCATCGGAAGGTACTAGATTGTTTATAAGACTGAAAGCTGCCTGCCCTGTTCCGTTTCCCGCGCCCCGCGCCACACACATAGCCTTAGATACAGAGTTATTTACACACACACTCACATTCCCCCTATCCTCCACATGTACAATAGTCAAGTCTGTGTTGCCAGAGTCAAATATCATCAGGCCATTGACAGAATGCCGAAATGCTTTTTTTAGTATAGGCATTTTGTGCAGTGCTTTATTGAGATTTAAATTTGTATTTAGTCATTTAAATTTATTTTATACCTCTTAAAATGTTGTAGATTTTTTTGTCTGTTAAGGTGCATCCATACTGCAGATAATTTGTGGAGCAACACGGTAATAATTAACACTTTCAGTGCCAAGAGCCCCAATTCCAATACAAAATGAACCCGACTATCGGGTTCTTGGCACTGAAAGTGTTAAGTAACTTACCTAATGTTACTGTGTTGCTACAATGTTACTCCACAAAAGTGTGGTGTGGATGCACCTTAAAATAAAATAAAATTTGTTTTTAGAAAGTGGCCATCCAACATCCACCATCTAGTTTGCAGCGATTTTGATACCACAGACTGCGCAAGTTTTATCTAAACGTCATATTTCATAGAAGTTTGACGTTTAAAATAACACTTGCACAGTCTGGGCTGTCAAAATCGCTGCAAAATTAGCTTGGTTTGAGTTAATCGTGTTGTCAACATGACAAAAAAATCTCAATAAAGCAAAATATGGTTTGACGATATTATACTCTGTAAACACAGATGCCATAATATACAATTTTATACAATTGTTGATATTTTTTAACTGATATATTGCACCCGCGGCGCGCGGGGGGCACGGCCAGCATCATATGTATAATGATATATGATATGATATATAATGTAGAACGTTGGTGGCGGATCCGACTCTGAAACGCTTGTCACACCACCTACACTTTTGAATGAATCGAAAATACAAAAATACTCTGATAATGACAAAACTAGTCATTATTTTTTCACTGAAATATCCTTACGGAATTATGTAAGTCCTTGATAAAGGTCAAAGGTTAAGCTTGTTTTTTCACAACTTGTAAAAATATCTACAAGCAATGCATTTGGAAATTGAATTACATTGTTTTGCTCATTGTAGAGTTGACCAAGAAAAGTCAGCGATTTTGATAGCCCACGCAGTGCAAGTGTTAATACGTCATAATTTCATAGAAGTTTGACGTTTAAAATAACACTTGCACTGTGTGGGCTATCAAAATCGCTGCAGAATTTTTTGTGGTCTAACTCAATGCATTCTACCTTACCTTTTAGCAAAAAAACGCACCTTTTTCAAGACTGTATCAGAAAAATATTGTTTTCTCAATATAATACAATCAACAGCACAATTTTATCCTCGTGAGTCTAAATGTACATTAAAATGTACATATGCGTTGCAATCTGATTTGAACCTTTCATGGAACAAATAAAGTAGTATTTCTTTTGTTTCATTGCGTTGTAAAACAAACGAAATTGGTTCCAATCCATTTTGAGAAAGTTGTAATGGAGAATCTGAACCCCTATAGTTCGTTGTTTTAGCATTAGAAATAAGGTAAACAATCTTGATGTGTCTTTTAATTGAAAAACACATTTTAAAAATAAGTTACGGCAAATATTCATCGTTACGATTATGAATCGCTTCGCTTGTGTTTCTTTTATCGCTTTCATAAGTAATAGTTACTGATTTTTAAAAAGCGTTTTTCAATTAATGACATGTGACATGTCAAGATCGCTTACCTTCTTTCAAGTTCTTTCTAATGCTAAAAAAACGAACTGTAGTGTAAATTTCATTCGATATCGTGACGTGACCTACGCGTTTGCGTTAAATGTCATTTTGAATGGGATTTTGTCCAAAACGTCACGCTTGGCGCGCTGTTCGAAATCCCATACAAAAATAGATATAACGCGAACGCACGTCACGCTTACAAATGAAATTTACTCTAGCGGTTCTGAAATGAAAATGGATCAATGATGAAATAAATTATTTTTGTGATCTTAGTTTTCTATATTAACATTGTTTTCCTATACTTACCAAGTAACAACGTTACAACTACCTACTATCTAAGATCAAGTTGTCATCTATAATGAGATGTATCCTTATTATTTTTGTAAGTATGACTCGAATACAAAAATATAACTATTAAGTTTATGTTTTGAAGATTCTGAAGTTCTAGTCTTTATTTGTAACAAAAGCTAACATCAAATTATAGAATTTGAAGCATGGTATAATAATATACTCCGCCTGGTACTCCATTCCCGTCTTTTCTAGGTCACCTAACTGACACGGGCCTACGTCATCATGCGACAGCGCTATATGATAATATGCGATAGCGCTATATATAGCGGCCATGTTGTTGTGACGTAGGCCCGTGTCACTCTGGGAATGGAAGACCATGTTTTATTAGACTATGATTTGAAGCAGACCATCCTAATAGCCGAAACACACTACCGCACAGCACCGCGAACTTGGTGCGGTGCGGTAGTGTGTTACGGCTTTAATAATATGGGGTCTGACGGACCCATACAGAATTAAAAACACGTTTTGCTAATATATTGCACAATAATGTTTTGTAAAGTTTTCATTAATTTCATTCCGACTAGTATTTTTTTTCTATTTGAATTGTAAATAAATATTTACCCCCTTATTCATAAACGTCTACTAAAGTTGACAAGCCGATAATAATCGTTTGTCCCTTTCCGACGTATTGGTATGATGGAAAGGGACAAACGATTATTATCGGCTTGTCAACTTTAGTAGAAGTTTATGAATGGGGGGGGGTTAGTTACCATTAAACATGTTCAAATTTTTTTTTTTTTGTAATTATGTGTACTTGCGCCATTAGTGCAGTAATATTCTTTACTAATATTCTATTTCAAAATTTTACTAAAAAAAAAAACTACCTACATTAAATTATTTATAGTTTTTTTTAAATCTATAACAGTTTATTTAAAAAAGTAACATAATATGTGAAGATTCATTCCCACTTGTATATACCATGATTTATTTATACTTATGTATCATTAATAAAAATAAGTGATTCTGTTTGGTTTAAAAATGTATAAAATATTAGTCTGTAAATTGTGTGCCCTTGGCATTTTTGGATTTAAGTATAGTTTAGATAAAACATAATTTAGTATTTATTTAGTTGTAAAATATGCGATGGACATTTTGAAAACGCTCAAAGATCATAGTCAAAAGATCTTTCGGTAATATATGGTATTCTCAAAATGTAGCATTTGTCATACATATTACATGACATAATCATTTAAACTGAATTTTGCCAAATTATACACATCTGAAAAAATATTTTGTGATTGTAAACTAAATGATAATGTTATGTAATAATAATGTTTTTGTTTTTATGAGTGATTTAAAGTCAAAATATATTTTATGTAATGCAAGGGCAAGTTTAAACTGTATTAAATCATTTTGGATAACCTTTTTTTTTCATTTGATATACCTTCTATAAGTACTACACATTCCCTGTACACCCATAATATCTTACTATTCCCAATTTGACACCATTCCACGATTGGTCAGTTTTCCGTTTTGAAGCAGACCATCCTAATAGCCGAAACACAGCACCGCGAACTTGGTGCGGTGCGGTAGTGTGTTACGGCTTTAATGATATGGGGTCTGACGAACCTATACAGGTTGTCCAGCGGTAGATTTCTGATTTCAGTATTTGATAAAATAAAAATAAACTAAACTTATGAAAAGAAGATGAATGCGGATTTTATTTTTCAGTATTTTAATCACATTTTCGTCGCGTTTGAAATTTGAAAATTAATTCAATTTGAAGTCGGAAATCTGTGACTGGAAATGTACTAGACACATTGACATAGATATCTAGGGACTGGCTTTGCAGGAAATAATAATGAGGCATGACAGGGGCCAGAGGGGCTACCGCAAAAACCGAAATTCGCAAATTGCGGGGATCTTTCTCTTTTACTCCAATGAAGGCGTAATTAGAGTGACAGAGAAAAATGCCCGTAATTTGCGAACTTCGATTTTCGCGGTTATAGCCCAGTACAGCGGTGTGACACCACTACAACGCGATTGGTTGATGAGTTGGCAAAAAAGAGTAGAAATTAAAAAGTGGCAACACTGTAGTGTCGTCCCTTTCAAACATAGAGGTACAATAATATAGAGATGAAACGGGGGAGGGGCCAAACGACCGAACGAGATGCACTTATGGAACTTTCAGTAGGAGTAGCAGAGAAGGCGGTATTATTGCTTGTCCTTGTCACAGTCTCACTTTTTGTTTGTTCCCCACCTTTTTATTAGTATGGAGAATGGTGGGCAATAAATTAATTCGACCAATCACAGTGTCGCATTTGCGTATGTTTTGTCCCTCACGGAGGCACGCGTATACCACTTCTATACGATCCTACCTTCTATGCTTTCAAACCAATTTATATAAGAAAACGGGACGACACTACAGTGTTGCCTCTTTTTTGCCAAGCTGTAACTAATTTTGAATTCGTATTACTTGGTATTACTAAAGAAGATTCAAAAGAAATAAAGAAAAAACATAGCATAATGAAATTTCAATAGCCGCGTATTCATTAGAGGCAGCCTCGGGTCGAGCGGCTGCCTCGCCCCGAGGCCGCGCAAGTGGAGACGCTTGCTCAACCTGAGGCTCGCCGCGACACGAAGCAAATTCGTGGCCGCGAGCCGAGCCATATTTTGTCGGTATTTTTACCGTGCTCAAAGGAGCCTCAGTCCGAGCCGTGCATTTGATGGAGACGATCGACGCGTTTTGGCTTTAAACTTGCGTTGCGGATCAAGCTGAGGCGATTCGCCTCGAGCTGATCACAACGTGCCTCGAGCCTTTGCCTCAGAGCGAGCAGCCTCAAACTGAGGCTGTTTGCTTCAAGTTGAGGCTACTCGACCCGAGGCTGCCTCTAATGGATACGCGGCTAATAACCCATGCTCTTTTAAAGAACTCCACCGTCAGGATACGCCGCACAGTTTGGATGTTGTTGTATTAAATTATAACCAGTGATCGGACAAATCATCGCAAAACCATCAAAAATCATTTATATCTCAAAATAGGACAAGATTTATTAAACTCATATTATATACACAGTATCTTTATAAAATTTCCAGATTATACTCAGAAACTGCAGTTCAAAATTGTTAAAAAAATTGTATCATGTTCCATACCATATTTATTTTTGCGATAAATTTTCCGTACTCTGATTATAACCTAGGAACGAAGTAAATAAAATACCATTTTGCTTTAAATTACTGATTTATTATACATATAAACATGTACATTATTCCATGTCTATCTAAATATTACATTGATGACGTAACGCGCAAGCTTTATTTCTTTTAAGGTGGTTCGCTTTCCATACAAAAAACAATTGCGTTATATTAAGTAATTACACACTATTACTACATAAATATGTGCGCATCTGTCTACTTTCGAATGTTTATTTGCACTAAATTGATAGTAAAACTTTGTTTTATACAGAAATCACGCAAAAAAACGTTTTATTTTTTATCAATGCAATACTATAACGTTTTTTGCGTGATTTCTGTAAGTATAAAACAAAGTTTTACTATCAATTTAGCGAAAATCATTCAAAAGTAGATAGATGCGCACATATTTATGTAGTAATAGTGTGTAATTACTCAATATAACGCAATTGTTTTTTGTATAGAAAGCAAACCACCTTAACCAAATTTTATAAAGGTGCATTCAACATTAGCTGCTGTTTACACATGCGTGTTATCTCTTAAATTAAAACTCAAGTGTAGGTAAATTTTTCCATATTATATTAATTACATTTCATTTATAATTTATCTTAATTTTGCATTACATTACAGCAGAACACAGCTTGAGAACAAGGATTGCCTGACTCGTGAATATAACGACCTCGCCGGCGCTCGGCTGTGGTAAACTTTACTCAGCAGACAATTATTTGTCGGCCAAATTAATATAATATTGATATGACATTATATACATACATACATTGAAAATATTTTTTCTTATTATTAAACCTTACCAAACAACAATTGAGTTATGAAATGTTAAAAAAACTTTGTGCTTAATGTGCTTTAGAGAGTTTAGAGCAACGTTTTAAATGGCTTTTTATTTTTTTATCTGTAGCACGGTCACAGAAGAAATAATAGTACTAGGTATAGAAGTCTCCCTCTCTAACAAAACGCGTCTGTTACGATCAGGACAGATATGGCCGCTAGGTGGCGACAGCGCCACGCGCGGCTTATGGCTAGCCACCAAAATTGGTGTGGAACGGATGTACTTTTAGCTACCTGTAGCAAAGCGACGAAATCGCGGAGTGAGCCACGCCTGGCACGGTTGACAATCATAGTGTGAACTGTGAACGAAATAGGGAATATTGCGTGGGGGGCGCCACTACACAATCCATCACAATTTGAGGGTCTACCGCGAAACAAGAAAATCAAAATTTCGTTAACTTAACCTCTCTATCACACTTGCATATTCGAGCGATAAAGAGGCAGATAACTAAATTTCGATTTCCCGATTGGCCGCCAACAAACCGCTTTGATGCATCAATGTTATATTTTATTATTTTTGAAAACTTGTCAAAAAACAGTTTGGCGTAAAAATATTTCTAATGAGTATTGCTGTGTATGTTATTGAGTGAATAAATAAAAAAAACCTTCTGACAAATACGTGGCACGAATTTTTCTTAGACTAACATATCTTCTAGATGTAGACCAAGACAAGTCTGCAACGATTTTGATAGCACGCGCTGTTTATTTG
This sequence comes from Cydia splendana, assembly GCF_910591565.1. Taxonomy (NCBI): domain Eukaryota; kingdom Metazoa; phylum Arthropoda; class Insecta; order Lepidoptera; family Tortricidae; genus Cydia; species Cydia splendana. Next base: position 9,598,493 of record NC_085985.1, read on the forward strand.
AAATTATGACGTATAAATAACACTTGCACTGCGTGTGCTGTCAAAATGCCGTTTTGTCTAAATAGTGTTTAGTTTTTTAAGTTTATAAAGATGCATATATGTGACGTTATCTATGAAAAGGGACCTTATTGTCCATGGCGCTTACGCCATCATTAACTATGGTCCTATACCAATACAATGCCGCGCGACGCTGTGCGGCGTAAGCGCCATCGACAATAAGGTCCCATTTCATAGATAATGCCCCATATATCTTAGTCTGTAGGATATTTGTAATATATGGGCCTACTTGCCTGATTTAAAATGTTAAATAAATAAATGAAATTTTTGCAGACTGCTCTCTACTATCTAACTCTACTATTAATGACTCTTTGGTTAACGTGGAAAATGTAACACTTTAAACTCTCGCGTTTTGTACACATATTTAATGCTGGTGCAACTCAGCTGAAACGTCGGTCGTCGGAATTTAAGGTAAAAACAATGAAATTATATCGCGGTACACCCGTTTGTGTAATTAAATAACGTGGAAAATGTCGTGTAAGTATAGAAAATTCTGAAGCACAAAGTTTTTAACACCTCATTAGGGGTCATCCATTAATTACATCACACGAATTTCTAGGTTTTTTGACCCCTCCCCCCTCCTTGTCACACTTGGTCACATTTGGCAGACCCCCTCCCCCCTGGTGTGACGTCACATTTTTTCAACGATATCGGCAAATATTGATTTAATATTTTATCAAAATATTTTTTACAAAAGTAATACTTACCTATAGTAATTTTATAAACCAAAACTGATTAGGCCAGAAAATTAAAACGAATAATCGTTCCAATAACTTGTTTTTTAACCGTACAGCGAATAAAATAGTTCAAATATTTTTTGTTACTGATGAAGTTACAGTGACGTCACAAAGTTTGTGACTCCCCCCTCCCCCTTGTCACAACATGTCACATTTTCTTGACCCCCTCCCTCCCCCTAAACGTGTGATGTAATTAATGGATGACCCCTTAACCTGATACACTTTAACACTCTTATACAACTCACATCACATAGTACGTCAATATCAACATAATTACATCCTCCTAAGGCCCAAGGTCCTACCTATAGTACTAATTCAGTTGGATGAAATTTAAATCATATTCAATTGGAACAGAGTCGCTTGTGTTTCGTTCAATTTTCAAACAAAATCAACTCTATTCCCTGCACTAAAAGGTTCAAATTTCAGTAGCAAATTCTGGATTTTTCATTTGTATGGCTGGACCTATAGTCTGTATCTTTAGGTATTTAAATAAAAGTAAATAATGTGTACATTTTCGGGTAGTTATAACATTTATTGGTTAACCAACCAAATACAAAACCGCCTGGATCTGTCACTGAACGACCTGACTTCAACCTACATTATTTGATCATGTAATGTTTTCATCCACCCTCAACTGGCTTAAGGAGCCATTTGAGGGTAGATGTTGTTTACTTTTATTTAAATACCTAAAGATACAGAGTATAGGAGGATATAATCTTACATTCATGAGATCAGTAGGATTATTGAATCCAGATAAATGCTATTGGAGTGACCGGTGGACCACTGTGGTCTAACCTTTTCGACGCCGTGTCAAACACAAAAGCTGTCACTCGGACGCCACGTCACCGAAGTGTCAAAACTGAAATTGAACTTTATGCATATGCACGTAGGTCTATGTTGCTCTGTGGTCTGTGAGCGATTAATCGGTCTTTGGCGTTGGATCTGCGGTGCGGATATATCGGTCATTGGCGTCCAAAAGGTTAATCTACTCTGCTTGCAACTACAGATGTGCCGTCACAAAGCGAAATTTTTTCATAGGAGAATTTCGGAAAATTCTCATTAATTTATATGGGGAACAAAACTTTATATTGCCAAAATAGAACATTTATTTTTTAACGTGAATGTTTCCTGAAATTTCAGTGAAATTTTCGGGACCTTTTACATTTGTAGAAACCGCCTACCCCTTAATATTCTCATACAGATGTAGTGCATAATTATTTTCCATCGTATTTTCACGGAAACGTACGAACGTGTCTTGCTATTTCAGTCAGTCTCGGTACAAAAAATACTGACGTTGACTGAGTAGCATGGCAAATACGAACCAGGGATGTCGCGGATGCAGATTTTTTGACATCCGCGGATGCGGATGCGGATACTTAAAGCCTCACATCCGCGGATGCGGATGTCAAGATTTGGTACTTAAAAAACGTCAAATATTACATTTTTAATAATTTTCATTAAAAAAAACGAAACGTTTGGTATTTGAGCAAGAATATAGGTGCGTTTTATTTAATAAACAGTTACTTGGCCGACTTTTCGGAATCTAGACGATTTCGTTACATACAATGACGAAATTACCTAGCACTTACGCCGCCGCTGAGACGTTCCTGTGACCGACTTGGTCGACTTCCGCATGCGCATGAGCTCCGCATCGATTTTATGCGGATGCGGATGTTGAAAATAATACGGATGTTCTGCGGATGCGGATGCGAAAATTCGCAACATCCCTGATACGAACGTTTCCGAGAAAATACGATGGATAAGAATTATGCACTACGTCCGTACTAAAATGCAACCTGTGTTGCACCCCCGTGGATCTATTCAGGGACGAAAACTATCCTTTAACGAACACACAACACTTTCACATAAATATAATACATATATTGTAAGGTAATATTCCAATAACTTATGTAGGTCTCGCTCAAGGAGGTTAAGGGGCAATGCCCCTCGTTTTATTTGTGCTTGTACTTTTAAAGGAGGCTATGGGGCATCGCTCCCTTTTTCTAAATATATTATTAATGTATTATGTTAGTCATTACATATTTTTGCATTAAAATGTCATAATTTAATCATAATTGTGTTTGTGCTTGCTCAAGGAGACTAAGGGGCGTCGCCCCTTTTTTAGGGTTCCGTACCCAAAGGGTAAAACGGGACCCTATTACTAAGACTTCGCTGTCCGTCCGTCCGTCCGTCCGTCCGTCCGTCCGTCCGTCCGTCCGTCCGTCTGTCACCAGGCTGTATCTCACGAACCGTGATAGCTAGACAGTTGAAATTTTCACAGATGATGTATTTCTGTTGCCGCTATAACAACAAATACTAAAAACAGAATAAAATAAAGATTTAAATGGGGCTCCCATACAACAAACGTGATTTTTGACCAAAGTTAAGCAACGTCGGGAGTGGTCAGTACTTGGATGGGTGACCGTTTTTTTTTTGCTTTTTTTCGTTTTTTTTTTTTTTGCATTATGGTACGGAACCCTTCGTGCGCGAGTCCGACTTGCACTTGCCCGGTTTTATACATATACTTATGTATTATGTATTTCATTCGTAATTACATATTAAAGAAGGAAACTAGGGGGCTTTGCCCCTATTCTTACTATTACAAAAACTGCCGATTATAATAGTAGCGTTTCTTTTATGTTTTGCCATTTTATATATTGTGACCTTTTTTGCCACTTTTGTGTTATTTCTAGTCAGGATCGTGAGCCCTTTTCATCCTTATAGGAGAAAAAAAGTGTCCTAAAATTACAATACATTTTTCAAACTTTCCTTTTTGTTACCGCCATACAAAGTGTATGGGGATAATAGAAATAGAAATAGTTTATGGTAACACAATAGGAAAAAAACCTTGTGACATTTTATAAAGGTCGTGATTCTAAGTAGAAATAACACAAAAGTGGCAAAAAAGGTCACAATATATAAGTCTGACAAGACTAACTAAACATGCTTTGTCTTGCAGCTTGGTGACTTTAGTTTAACGTAATTTGCAATAAAAAAAGTCATTATTTAGGGACAGTTCAACAAAGCAACTAGTCTTTTTTTCTTAAGTATCCCAGAACGTTTCTAGGAGACCTAAAAGGTGCCTGGTCGTCTAGAGTATGAAGCCAGTTGAAAACCATCATATTCCTTTCGTACTTACTGAAGGAGGTTAGGGGGCGTCGCCCCTTTTATTACTTATTTTTACTCTAACACATTTTACAATGAAAACGGGTCATTTTATAGTGAGATTCATTATTTTTTATGCTCTTTGACCATATACAGGGTAATTTTTGTACCGTTAGCCACATTGTGCGAGGTGATTAGGTAGGTCATACTGAACATTTTCTAAGGGACCAACCCGGAAATACCAAAAAAAAATTGGCTTCTCATAGAAAACGTCGACATCCACTCGACCAAAATCTATGAAACGGCCAAAAAAAATTTGTGATTTCGAAGTTGGTCCCATAGAAAAAGTTGTTCAGTATGGCGTACCTAATCACCTCGCACAATATGGCTAACGGTCCAAAAATGACCCTGTATTTCAGTTACCAGTTAGCCTAGAAAGGTGCCTGGTCGTCGAGGGTGTGGAGCCAGTTGAAGATCATCATATTCCTCTCGTACTTGCTGAGGGGGCGGCCACGCTCGCGCTCCAGGTCGGCCGCCGTCAGCGCGAGGGCACATGCCTCTGCAAGTTAAAATGTAGATTGATTCTTTCTACTTTAACCTTTCGAGACCCCCTTGTCATTATAAATTGGCAGTTTTAAATTTAAAACCTTATTGTATTTTATTTTAAGCGCTGGTGGCCTAGTGGTAAGAGCGTGCGACTTTCAATCCGGAGGTCGTGGGTTCAAATCCTGGCTCGTACCAATGAGTTTGTCGGAACTTACGTACGAAATATCATTTGATATTTACCAGTTACTTTTCGGTGAAGGAAAACATCGTGAGGAAACCGGACTAATCCCAATAAGGCCTAGGTTCCCCTCTGGGTTGGAAGGTCAGATGGCAGTCGCTTTCGTAGAAACTAGTGCCTACGTCAAATCATGGGATTAGTTGTCAAGCGGACCCCAGGCTCCCATGAGCCGTGGCAAAATGCCGGGATAACGCGAGGAAGAATATTGTATTTTATTTTAATTCATAATGCGATTTGGATGCTGGCTACCCAGGGAGCCGACGGGTCTCGAAAGGTTAAATCATTTTCGTGCCCCATATAAAAAGTCTAATTGTTTTTGCTAGCCTATTAAGGTGTGCCACTGTTGGGAAAAGGCCTCTCCCCTGGTCTTCCACGACTCCCGACATAGCGCCCGCTCTGGCCAGTTGTCGAGAAAGGTGTCTAGGTCGTCCCGCCATCTCCGTCTGGGCCTGCCGCGTCCGCGCCCTCCTTCTGGCATCCACTAGCCCAGGGCTCTCCAAACCCCGGCCCGCGGCAGCCAAGCTCCAGGTGTTCAGACCTAACAGGCAGCAACCAGATACAACCCCCCCCCCCCCCCCACGGCGCCGAAATGCTGTGTGCTGTGGCCCGCGCGAAAATTCTGAGGCGCAACATGGCCCTCAGGTAAAAAAGTTTGGAGACGGACTCGCGCACCAAGGGTTCCGTACCATAATGCAAAAAAAAAACGGAAAAAAAATGCAAAAAAAAAAGGTCACCCATCCAAGTACTGACCACGCCCGACGTTGCTTAACTTTGGTCAAAAATCACGTTTGTTGTATGGGAGCCCCATTTAAATCTTTATTTTATTCTGTTTTTAGTATTTGTTGTTATAGCGGCAACAGAAATACATCATCTGTGAAAATTTCAACGGATTCGTGAGATACAGCCTGGTGACAGACAGACGGACGGACGGACGGACGGACGGTCGGACGGACGGACGGACGGACAGCGAAGTCTTAGTAATAGGGTCCCGTTTTACCCTTTGGGTACGGAACCCTAAAAAGAAATAGTTTGGTTATTCCCACCTGGATGGACGAAGCGTGTGTGCACGGTGGGTCCGGCGTGCACGGGTGGCGCGGGTGGCGCAGGTGGCACGGCGAGCACGGTGGGCCCCGCGCCGCCGGTGGAGAGCGCCGACGCGACCGCCGCGGCCTACACGACATGATAACACTATTACTGAAGTTCAATTAATTGCATGTGATAAACTACTTATGACATCACTTTTTCGTTTTGGCTGTTTTTTCGTTCGATTTAAAAACTAAAGAAAATCAAAAATATTTCTTACAAACTAAAATGAATGGATATATTATTACTACACCTCCGACTTCGAGTACAGTCATAGAGAAATATAGTAAGACAAGAGTGCTCACTCCATACATCAGTTTTGGTACCAAAAATATTAGTATTTTCATAGTCGACATCTAGCATCCAGTAGTGGAATTATCAGTACTTTAAGTAGCAGTAGTAGTACTGTCAAGTGACAATAGATGTAGCACCGACCGGAAACTCTAATCTCAACAACATAAGACTTTCCGGTCGTTTGTCAGGAGAGTGAGTGAATCGACGAACAGCATTATTAACACATTCGACACCGCGTACCCGACTCTCGGGCACTCGTAAACTTTACTCAGATGCCGGCATACCCGCTAGTCGGGCAAGAGCTATAAACCTACACGCGACGCCGAAGTGCCCGACAGGCGGGCAAGCATTGCATCTTCACTACCTCAGGGCTGCCACTGCCACTAACAGTAAAAATTGTAAGTCTTCTGATTATTATGTGGTCGAAAAGTTGGTACAGTTGATTATTATATTTTATTACTTCACTTTGTATTTTTATTTACTTTACCTAATGCGATTACAAAATAAAAATTCTTATTAGTTGGTTACGTGAAATTGCATACACGGGTATGTATCAATAGGAGTTAGAATTAGGAGAAGAACAAAACGGGGAGCCTAAACAGATGAGACAGCAGATTTAATTTTATCCACGTACTTATACGAAAGTTACTTGGCACAGCCCTGAGCGTCCGCCGCTTGCCCGACTAGCGGGTTCGCGGCGTGCGGCATTGAGTTGCACGTCGTTGCCCGACTAGCGAGTACTGTCGGTTTCTGGGGTATTGTTTGAAATTTTGCCTGGTTGCGAAAGTGTTAATGTAGTGTACACAACCAGCTACTGTATGAGCAATATTTCCGCTGCACCTATTTAATTAGTACCTACTTTATTAGTTTTAATTTATAGCTTTAATTTTACTTTATTATTGTAAATGTACACATTGTTTTTTTAAATAAAGAAGTGTGAAATACCTCCAGTTTATCCAAGTTGAACTCCGACTGGGACATTCTTTCCAAGGCCTTGTAGGTGGTGAGCAGCCGTCGCTTTATGTAGTTCTGACGTATCTGACAGACAAACACATTATTGCTATCCAAAATATATGTCTAACACTTACACTAATATAAGATAAAAGATAAAAAATAGTTTATTCAAGTAGGCATATTACAATGAGCTTATAAACGTCAAATAAAGCTACACCGGCTCCAACCGTACACCTCTGCCTCAAGAAGATTTAAATCCCCCCTCAATTGGAGGAGGGTATCCCAATATGGGACCGGCAATAAACTCGGCGGGTCTCATCTTTTCAAAACATTATTACATCTTATAATTAACATGCATTACGAGTAAATGAGAAAAATCCCGCTAACCTGGGGTTAACAATGTATCTTTGACTATAGGTACTAGTCGACGATGCACATACGTCTATAAATAAATACTCGTACATATATTATATACATAGAAAACACCCATGACTCAGGAACATCACACAAAAAAAAGCCCTTAGCGGGATTCGAACCCGGGACCATCGGCTTCATAGGCAGGGCTTAGAGCATTTTAATAACCGGAGTCGCCTTTAACACATTCATTGCCACTAAGTGCTACGGGTTACGCTCGTAGCCACGGTTTAGCCGTATGGAGCGCGTAGTCGCTACGAACAGTGTACTCGACAGTCGGGTTCTTGGCCCTGAATGTGTCAAGAGCTTACCCCTCTGCCGAAAACCTTGCACGATTGTGCAAACTTTTGTATGGACTGACGTTTATCTGACATGGCCATACATTTGACGTGCCCCTCCCCCGCAAAAATCGGCAGACTGTTTTGTACAGAAAAAGACAACCAAGGCGTCTCCAGTTACTAAATTCTCCGCCGGACGATATCGGCTTGTCAGTTGTTCGAAGCTGTCAAATTTTGCGTTTAACTGACAGGCTGATATCGTCCGGGGAACTGGTAATCAGTGGGCCCCTTAAGAGGCAGGGTCACTACCCACTAGGCCAGACCGGTCGTCCGGATGTGATTTTAAGTGCTCCGTAAAAATTTTTTTCACGGAGACACTTCGGTCTTTCGAATCGGTTAAATGCGTTTTTTTTTCAGAAGATATAGAACAGTGATTTAGATTGTAGAATGTGGTATACCTTTTTGTTATCGGAGAGTAGTCGCTGTGCGGGTTGGACACTCGCGCGCTGCGGAGACGGCAGCTGTGACCCGCCCACTAAAAAGCATAACATTATTTTCTAAATTCATAATACATGCCAAGTGTGACTAAGCGCCACTTGCACCATCCTACTAACCTGGGATTAAGCTGTTAAACCGTTAACCCAGTGTCAAATTGTACTGGTAACCATGGTAACTCCAGGTTTAACCGGTTAACCTGGGTTAGTGGAATGGTGCAAGTGGGCCTAAGGGGCTCCCCCACGCCAATGATCTTCGATCTGAAGCTTACGTTTTGTAGCTTATCATATTAACAGCAACGGCTTTAAGCAATATAGTATCCCATATTTACTTCAAAGTCTTCGAGATGTTTGGCATCAAAATTGAACAATTTTAGGCCAAAAAACTGGTTATCTGGCCATAACTTTTGTGTTAATTAGTTTAAAATTAAATTAAAATTTAAAATCCTAGACAAGTTTTTCGAGACGCCCAAGCGCCCTAAAAAAAATCGAAATTTTGTGTGAAGTAGTTAATGGATGACCCCTGAATGGAGAAAAAAAAAACATAGTTTTAAGTTAACCAATTGCATCCTTCATTAAAAAAGTAAAAAAACATAAAATACGAATAGGACATTCAACTTTTAACGCGCAAAGCAGAAATATTACAGGTATCGGTGTAATATTAAAAATACTCCAAATTTTCTCTTAAATATCTCATGATTGGTGGGGCCCAATCTCCTACGGCTCAGCCATACAAATGAAAAATCCATAAATTGCCATTGAAATTAGAACCTATAGTGTTGGAAATAGAGTTCATTTTGGCTTGTTGCAAAATTGAACGAAACAAAGCAAAAGCGACTCTGTTCCAATTGAATAGGATTTAAATTTCATCGAACTGAAGAGGTATAGGTAGGACCTTGGGCCTCAGGAGGCTATAGCTAGAGTGAAATGGGACCACAGACAAAACATCCTCCAGACTGAGCATAGTCGCGCTACCCCCTCTGCCACGCATACGGTAAATTTACTCCATGTTCGAGTCGAAAGTGTCTTTGTGTGACGTTCGTGAACTCGTTCGTCGTTTGAACGGACCAATCACGGCACGGGATCTCGCTCACCTCGTCCCGCGCACCCCCGCATTTTTGGCATCATCAGTTGCATGAAATAATTGCTCTAAACTCGGTCTAGAGGATTCCTAGTCTATGAATGGGACTTATGGGACTCGAACCTGCGACCCACGTGCTGCAGGATCGGGAGGCAGAGCTCAGCGTGAGGGCTTCCAGCGCCGCGCACAGTCCCACTTCTGATGTCGCGCTGAAAAATATAACATATAATATAAATATAAAATAATTACAAATATTATAGGGACATCCTTACACAAATTGACTAAGTTCCACGGTAAGCTCAAGAAGACTTGTGTATTTCACCTGCGCGGCGGGCGCGGCTTGTCGGCGGTGACGTCGTCGGCGCTGAGCGAGCGCCGCAGCCCCAGCGCGGCGCACAGGGCCGCGCAGCCCGCCAGCAGCGACTTGCACGCGTCCGCCGTCTGCAGCGGCAGCCCTGACGACGGCCGTCTGAAACAACAAACGAATAACATTTAACCGTCACACAGGTGCATTTTACGAGCGGCGCGTCAGCGTTTTATATGTAAAAGCGGCGCCCCGCCCGGAAAACACGCCTGTGTGACGAAGCCTTTTACCTTTTCGACGCCATGTCAAACACAAAAGCTGTCACTCGGACGCCACGTCACCGAAGTGTCAAAACTGAAATTGAACTTTATGCATATGCACGTAGGTCTATGTTGCTCTGTGGTCTGTGACCGATTAATCCGTCTTTGGCGTTGGACCTGCGGTGCTGATACATCGGTCATTGGCGTCCAAAAGGCTAAAAACCTACAGATAGTCGCACAATGAGGATATCCTTTTGACCTCTGACAGCGCACAAATTAAAAAAAATCTAGTTGAACTGAAGTGGGACTAGGCGGGACACGTTTGCCGTATGCCAGATGACTTGGGGGTTAAATCAACCACCAATTGGGCCCCACAAAATAGAACCAGTGGCCGAAGCCTCGCCGGCGTTGGCGAGATGACCTCGACGCCTTTGACAGAAACTGGTGGGAGACGGGTCTAAACGGGATAAGTGGAAGGAGGAGGGAGGCCTTTGCCCAGCAGTGGGACACTCTAGGCCAGCGGTCGGCAACCAGCGGCCCGCGAACCGCATGCGGCCCGCGAACCTCTCACTTGCGGCCCGCGAGCCTCCCTGGCTATTTTGTATGTAATATTGACAAACGAAAATGTCTGATAAAGTCATAAATATTAACAAAGTCCGGCCCGCGTCCACTTCGTTAATTGCTATGTGGCCCTTGGCTGCTAAAAGGTTGCCGACCGCTGCTCTAGGCTCATATAATTAAAAATAGTTGAACAACAGAGTAATATAAATAGAGGGAAAGAAAGGAAGAGGAAGACCGAGAATAAATTATTTCAATCAAATAAAAGAAAGGGTTCAGGTCGTGTCATACCAGGAGGTTAAGGAGTTGGCAGAGGACCGGACGAGTTGGAGATTGCTCCACCGACAAGAGCACAGCTCTTTAATATAAAGAAGAGAAGAGAACAGAGTAATAACTTACTTTTGTAACTTGCTTTCGGGATGTGGACTGGCCACTCGCAGGTTCGGATCCGGACCCTGGCCGGCCTGCAAAAACAAAAAAAAAATATTAAGACATGCATTAAATATATCCAGTCAAACCATGTCAATGAAAAAGGCGCGAAATTTAGCGCTATACCCCTTAGCGCCTATTTTTTTAATTTGCCGCTCTTTTCTAATGGCTTGACAAACTTTAATAACAAAATTGAGAAATAATACCTAATTATAAAATAGAGGCTTATTGTGACGAAAGGGAGTTGACGGAGTGGGGCTGTAGTTAGGGGCTAGTTAGTTACGGTCCCTCACAGGCGAGTTACTGTCCCTCACAGACAAGTTACTGCCCTTTACAGGCGAGTTAACTTGCAGGCGAGTAGTCTAAAAGCCCCCGCGTCGCTGGCCGCGCTGGACACGCTGAAGAGCGATAAGTCCGTATTGACGGAGCGGGACTGTAGTTAGGGGCTAGTTACTGACCCTTGCGTGCTAGTTACTGACCCTTGCAGGCGAGTAGTCTGAGAGCCCTCGCGTCGCTGGCCGCGCTGGACACGCTGAAGAGCGATAACTCCGTATTGACGGAGCGGGACTGTAGTTATGGGCTAGTTACTGACCCTTGCAGGCGAGTTACCTTGCAGGCGAGTAGTCTGAGAGCCCTCGCGTCGCTGGCCGCGCTGGACACGCTGAAGAGCGATAAGTCCGTATTGACGGAGCGGGACTGTAGTTATGGGCTAGTTACTGACCCTTGCAGGCGAGATACCTTGCAGGCGAGTAGTCTGAGAGCCCTCGCGTCGCTGGCCGCGCTGGACACGCTGAAGAGCGATAACTCCGTATTGACGGAGCGGGACTGTAGTTAGGGGCTAGTTACTGACCCTTGCAGGCGAGTTACCTTGCAGGCGAGTAGTCTGAGAGCCCTCGCGTCGCTGGCCGCGCTGGAGACGCTAAACAGCGATAAGTCTGTAGTGACGGACTCGCGGGACGGCGAGCGGGCGACGCCGCGCCAGCTTTCGCCGCCCGCCACTTCTAGAATTTTATACAGTCGTGATATAATGGAGAGCTTTTCAGTCGAGTACCGCGTTAAGGCCACGAAGCTTGCTGAGTGGCCTTAATGGATACGAGATTGAAAAGCTTCATTATATCACTATGTTAAAGGTAGATTGAGGGCGAGTAACTAAAATACGAGTTGCTTCGTAATTTTACTTCATTCTTTTGATTGTCACAATTACCCTTATTTTAAGACTTAAATTAACTTATTCGTTGAACGAGCCCTAGCGAGCACCTCCGCTCTGAGGTGCGAACTGTACTGAATGCCTCCTGCCTTCCAGATCCGATGGTGCCACTGATGTTCACAATGGTGGGGGGTGACATAGTGGCGCCACCGGAACTAGTCAAAATAACGATCATTAGTTTAAGGTTTTATTAAGTTAAATTACAAATAAATGTTCTCACAATACCTGAAATATTCGGTTTATGTTAATGGAATAATAAATTACTGCTTACAACTATTGTATACAATACTTCTTCTATGAGTCAACAAAAATAATACTTAAAACTAGTAGAATCATATAGGTAAACAAACAAAAGTATACAGCTAAGATACGCGAGCAGCCGCGATACCTTCATACTCGTACGCGTCCCAGCCGCCGCGGCCCGGCTGGTTGGTCAACGACACCTTCTCGTAACTCATGAGACCCTGGTACTTGCTCCGCGCTTCAATTTCTAGACAGTTTTTTCTCGAGTTTGGCCACCGTAGCCTATGGAGACTAACAAGCAACGCTAAGCGGTTTTTGTAGTCTATGTATGGATGTTGCTATATTAAAGGTGTCACGTATGCGTTTCTGACTTATGAAGCAATTGTTTCAATTGTTTGTATACAACCTAAAATAAATAATTAATTTGAGCTATAGTTTTGTTTCGCCCTCTTGACCACGGCGAGACTGCATCTTACATTATAATGCACATTGGGCCTTACGAGTTTAAATAAAGATCGTTCAACACCCGGTTCCCTAGTACACAATGGGAATGGAGGTCAGCACTGCACTGTCCCAAATACGGGGCTTTGTTTAAAAATGACTAGAAATAGGCTAATATAGTAGGCTATATGCAGCCTATTGTGTGGGCTGTGCGGTTGCACCCACATCCTGGACCAACCCCTATAGACCGAGCTTATAGGACGACTCGCGGTCACCGCCCGTATGGTGTATAGGTCAAATATAAGATTGTTCGCGCGCCACTCCGATCAGTTGCTCCCAAGGTTACGACCTGTTAGCAGTGTGCACGAGTCTAAGAAAATAAATCGTAAACTATTGAATTCATTGGGAAATCATGGGATATTGCAGCCTAAAATGGTGTGGCAAGTCATCTAAGACATCTACTTACGAAACAGATGGAATAACATCCCACAGGAAAGTCAAATTCATTATTTCATTAAATAATGTTTCTTGTCCGCGGGGTTCATTTTATACTGGTCAGTAAGCAGAGGCGAAGTATGTCCGTCCCTTTTCGTCAACTTGAAAATGCAATGCGCTATCCCTTTCCCTTTCGACTAGTGATGTGACGATGATGGTATTTCAGTTGCGGAAACTTCGTGCTTCGTCATACCGTATTGTACCATTTTAGACAATATAATATATAGGTAACATGTTGTGTAAGTTTTTTTAGAATCCTCTAGGCCAGCGGAGCAGTTAGGCCGCATGTCACGAGATGGATCTGATGATGAACTTCAAAGAAGTGCGAGGGAACTCGGTGTTGGTTTGTGATATACATATGTTGTATGGGTTATTTAGAATCCTCTAGGTAAGCAGTTAGGTCTCATGTCACGAGATGGATCTGATGATGAACTTCAAAGAAGTGCGAGGGAACTCGGTGTTGGTTTGTGATATACATATGTTGTATGGGTTATTTAGAATCCTCTAGGTCAGCGGTCGGCAACCTTTTAGCAGCCAAGGGCCACATAGCAGTTAACTAAGTGGACGCGGGCCGCACTTAGTTAATATTTATGACTTTATCAGACATTGTCGTTTGTCAATATTACATACAAAATAGCCAGGAAGGCTCGCGGGCCGCAAGTGAGAGGTTCGCGGGCCGCATGCGGCCCGCGGGCCGCTGGTTGCCGACCGCTGCTCTAGGTGAGCAGTTAGGTCTCATGTCGCGAGATGGACCTGATGATGAACTTCAAAGAAGTGCGAGAGAACTCGGAGTTGATTACAAATACTAGGCATATGTTATTGGTCCATTTGAATATGTTTTCAATACAACCTTCTATGACCTTAATAAAACGGACAAAAGAAAATAATTGTATGAGATTTTGGAGACACTTTTTTCTCGTATCGAAAGAGATTGCGATTCTGAGTGGAAATAATATAAAAATTCTAAACTTTAAAATTCAAGTTCTGGGTACTTTAAACAGATATGCCCTAATATGTTAAGTAAAAATTTCAGGTACATTGTTAAATTACTTAATGAAATATTAAATTAATCAATATAAATTAATCATTATAATTGGTGTGGGCCGCATGTATCTACTTGTAGCTTATAGTTTTGCCGTCCTCGAAAACATTCTCAATTTCAAAAATCAAAATCAAAAGCATTTATTTCGTTTAATAGTACAACATAACACATTCATGGTTGGGACTTCCTAGTAAGCATGTATAATACCTACCTGTGACAGGAAGCCCCACTCTTCTACATTTGTCTAGTACATTTGTACACAGTTAACGACAATAAAGTCTAACATTGTGCATTGTGTAAACATTCATTTCCCATACAAATGACGACCGGTCTGGCCTAGTAGGTAGTGACCCTGCTTATGAAGCCGATGGTCCCGGGTTCGAATCCTGGTAAGGGCATTTATATTTGTTCCTGAGTCATAGGTGTTTTCTATGTATATAAGTATGTATTTATCTATATAAGTATGTATATAGTCGCCTAGCACCCATAGTACAAGCTTTGCTTAGTGTGGAGCTAGGTTGATCTGTGTAAGGTGTAAGACGTCCCATAATATTTATTTATTAATTTATTCATTTAATTATAGCTATGCCTGACCCATAGATATTTTCGATTTTTACTTTATTATAAGATAAGAAGCTTTTAAAAATTTATTTGAAACCTGTCTTTCGCTCCTAACTCTTATAATAATTAAGAAATAGAAAAAGCAAATGGTTGGGCTATGATTGAAATACATGAAATTGTGTAATAATATTTTCCATAATGTCGATATCCAAAGAGGGATTTTTTTTTTAATAATATTAATATCCAGAGACAAAAATTGGGAATATGTTTGTATGGAAAACTGGTATCGAGGCGGTCTTCCCCTTTCATCTTAAGCTTCGGGATCCTAATGTACAGCTTTCCGAAGGGTCAACAATTTGAATATGATGGTCCCAAAGCTGTAAGAGTTCATTGGGCCCATAGTAACCACTGACCTTAAGATAAACCGTATTTTTAACTACTGAATGCATATAAAAACATTTTTGTTTAAATTTGAAATAATACGTTTCATTTATGATTTGCTTCTTGTGAAATATAATTTTGATGTACATAGATAAATTGTTTAGATATTAAGGATTGCAATAAGTCCATATTTGTGCAGCAATGAAGGTTTATATTCAAATTTCATCAAGTGGACGAAAACTGACACCGGACGAAAACTAGCGCAATGACCCTATATGGCTTCATATGCGGTAAAGGGCTAGCACGGATATGGTATGCAAAAAAAATATTTGGCCTGTTAGAGACCATGCTAAGTTTTCAAGTGCTAAGTATGGAGCTCATAAAAATATTCACGCATTCTTATTGCCAAGTTTGTGCAAAATTAGCATGGTCAGTTTACAATGGTATGGTAATCAAAACTTATTTCAATAAGATCACAAATAATATCAAATAATTAAATATTTTTTCTATGTTTCAGTCTTAGTGAGGTTTTGTAAGAGTACCTATAGCAATTATCTGGAAATGATATGTTAATTTAGACTTTAACAACAAAAATATTTCGAAGGCAAGTGGAAATTAACACCTAAAAATAAACAAGCATACAAAATAAAAACTGCGCTTAAATAAATCTTTAAATAATCCTCTGAATCTAAAAAACATGCATATATATTTTAATTTATAACTAACATATTTTTACAAAACCTAAATGCGGTGTCGCATGTTAAAATAACATTTCTAACTCCTATATAATAAATGTCGCGGACCCTATTGATTTTTCGGCACGAAAATAAATATAGGACACTTAATTTGGACCTAAACCGATTCTGCGTACCGATAGGAAGGCGCAAAAAACAAATACTAACCGATCGCTTCGGGATCCACGGTGAATAAATAACTCGAAACACTGTTGAAAAACTACAAAACTATCCACTTATATGCTAAAACACTATAATTATTATGTAAACAATGATTCTTGTGTGGTAATTCGCAATATTGTCAATTTTTTTGGCCTAAACGTCAGACCGGTGAAAATGAAAACTGCTGGATGCGTTCAGGAACATCCGGTGTGATAAGCCGATTATATCATTTCTGGTAACATTGTTATGCAGTATTACCCGCCCAAATTTAAAAGTAGTTACAAAAACTGGTTTTCAATTAAAAAATGAATTATCTGGAAAAAAAAAAAACTGTCAACCTTCTGTCTGTCACTTTGCACAGCGATATTTTTGGCTTCTTTTTCAAATTATACATGGCTCTAGATGCCTAAAACTGCTTTTATTTTATCAAAAAACACCAGATTACTGTGCAATAGTGTGGGCAGGCCCAGTACTGAACAAATAATAACATATCTTTTTGTTTCAGACGTTGTGGTCTTGCACGGCTACGTCGTGTCGCCCTGACGGCCGATGTCAACGTCTACAACGAACTATATATTGTATTTCTAGTGAATCTTGTTATTTTATCTTTAAGTTTTTTGTGCTTTAATTACTGCTGTGTAGTTCCGGTAAGTGGATGCATGCCGCAACTCAATCAGGCGATGGCACGCCATATCCAAATTTTAATTGTGTACAATGCGATAACTCTTTTAAAACGCAGAGAGGCCTCAATATTCATATTTCCAAAAAACACCGTCTTTGTATCAGCCAAAATGACGCCGGTCTAAATTTAGGCCCATCCCTTTTGACCACCCCCCTTTCTGACCATCCAAATTCTATCCCTTTCCATTTACACCTTAGCGAACTTAAAAATAATGTGCCCGTTATTAAAAGAGTTCCGCGCGGCGCCAGGATCACAGTCGCTAAACACCTTTCAGGCCTACTTACAAAATGTGTGGAAAATAATCAAATTGATGATTGGCATAATCTTTTCCTTTTCTCATTCAAAAAGGAATGCCAAGAAGGATAAGACAATTTCTTTAACACAAAAAATCAAAAACAATTGCGTTTCGAATACAACTCCACACATTTCTCGACCTTCTGGATGTAGCTCATCCACTTTCAATAGAACTAAATTAATTGAAAGCAAAATTAGCGACGGCGATCTTAAAGGTGCCGCTCGTCTTCTTTTCACAAACGACGTGCTATCGCCAGATACTCCCGATACCCTCTCGGCCTTACGATCTAAACATCCCCCGGCTCCTTCAGTACCACACTCGTTTGCCCCACCTACAGCTGACCAGGCCTGCCTCCAAATCGAAGGCAAAGACGTTATTGACGCCATATTGTCTTTCAAAGCCGGTTCGGCGGCCGGCCTGGATGGGATCTCGCCCCAACATTTGAAAGATCTTATTTCTCATTCCGTGGGCGACGCAGGTGAGCAGCTTGTCTGTTCCCTTACTAAATTAATAAATTTTATGTTTTCAGGCAAAATTAACACTAATATCGTCCCGATTCTATACGGGGCAAACCTGATCGCCCTAACCAAAAAGGACGGAGGGGTGAGACCCATTGCGGTGGGGTCAACTTTACGACGTCTGGCTTCAAAAATTGCGGTTAGACACATTAGATCAAAATTACAATCCCTTTTTGAACCAATACAGCTAGGTTTCGGCACGAAAGGTGGGTGCGAGGCAGCCGTCCATGCCCTAAGGACCTACCTTTTACCTTTAAAAATGCTTTTAATTCGGTTAGTAGAGACACCTTGCTGACAGAAGTTAAGGACAAAATTCCGGAACTATACAATTACCTTTTCTTTTGCTATTCAGACTCATCTAAATTAATGTACAAGTCACATGAATTATCTTCCGAGGTTGGCTGTCAGCAGGGTGACCCTCTCGGGCCAGCAATTTTTAGTTTGGCTATAAATCCAATTATCAAAAATTTAAAATCAAAATTCAATGTGTGGTACTTAGATGACGGAACCCTAGGAGGTGACGTGAATACTGTACTCTCTGATTTGTCTTTTATTAAGAGTAGTTTCGAAAATATTGGTTTAGAACTGAATTTCAGTAAATGCGAACTCTTTATTCAAAAATCTTCTTGTACTTTGACCAACTTACAACCCAAATTTGACGATCTGACTCCCAATATCAAATCAGTAGACAAGTATTCTCTTTGCCTCCTGGGTTCTCCTATATTCGAAGAATCTTTTCCCGATTATATTTCTAACTCCATAACTAAATTCAAAAGTCACACGGATCGCTTACTCGAAATTAGCCCTCATTATGCTCTTGTGATTCTTAAATTCTGCCTTTTTGTCCCTAAATTTACGTATGTGCTCCGCTGTTGTCCTTTCTGGAAACATCAAAATTTATTGTCGCCCATAGATGATTTGATCAAAATTTGTTTAGAGACGATTCTAAACATTCAGCTAAGTGAGCCTTCCTGGTCTCAAGCGTCCCTCCCCATTCGGTTTGGAGGTTTAGGAATTCGCAAAATTTCCAGTGTGGCTTCCCCAGCCTTTTTGGCGTCCACTCATAGCACGTCTGGTCTCATAGGAAATATCTTAAGGGCTTTGCCCACAAACTGTGAGATTGCGGGCTTTGAGGATGCCAAAAATGCTTTTAAAATTGCTTGCCCAGGCAAACAATTTCCAGACAACCCAAATTCACAAAGGAGTTGGGATAATGTTTACTGTGATTTAACTTACAATACTCTCCTAAACAACTGTACAGGTCCAGACCGCGCGAGGCTTTTGGCGGTCGGAGCCCGGGAAGCCGGTTACTGGCTACATGCCCATCCTTCGCCCAATACTGGTACTTTCTTGGATCCGGCCTCCCTTAGACTGGCGACTGGTTTGCGACTCGGGGTTTCGGTGTGTACGCCACACATATGCTCTTGTGACACGGACGTGGACCGACTGGGACACCACGGATTATCTTGTCAAAAAAGTGCAGGCCGTTTTTCGAGACATGCGTCGCTTAATGACATAGTCCGTCGGTCTCTTGCCACCATCAATGTGCCTGCTCTTCTTGAGCCGACTGGCATTATCAGAGATGATGGCAAGAGGCCCGATGGAGTGTCCTTAGTTCCTTGGAGCTTGGGACGGATGTTGGTGTGGGATGCTACCTGCGTAGACACACTGGCACCGTCCCACCTCCAACGGACTACTGTAAAAGCGGGCGGAGCGGCGGAAAGCGCCGAAATTCTAAAACGTAACAAATATAAGAGCCTCGGTAGAGAGTACCATTTTGTACCATTTGGTGTTGAAACTCTAGGTCCATGGGGTCCCAGCGCGCATAAGTTGTTCGCAGAAATCGCGAAGCGTCTGGTTGACGTAACTGGTGACCGAAGAGCTGGCGGCTACCTCGCACAACGTATCAGCATTGCGATACAGCGAGGAAATGCCGCCAGCATCCTTGGTACAATGCCTCAAGGGCCTATTTTAGATTTAAGCTAGTTATTAATTTCGTTTAGTTTTCAATTAATTTGACGACATTTCTATTTAACTCTAATATACCTAAGAACGGTATGCTGCGACATCTACCGAAAAAATGTAAACCTACTAGGACCCTCACCAAGCTTAGCACCCTGTTGTACGGTAGGCTATGCTAGCAGTTTGGACAAAATTCCACAGATGTCGCTTTATTACGATATTACTTAAAGCTGCGAAGCTGCTTAAAGTTTAGTAATACCGTAGATATTTCAATAGATGTCGCCATTAAACATGTTTTGTATTCTTCATGTATTCTTTCAATAAGTTTCTCAACTATGGCAATAGATGGCGATTGGCGATAGTATGTGACGATATGTTTGAAAATATTCATAAATTTCATAGTATCATATCATAAATAAATATTAATGAAATAAAATAAATAATATTATATGAAGCTTAATCGCGTATTTAAGTTTTAAGATTTACCTCCGACGTTTCGAGGACGGCGTTGTCCCCGTGGTCTCGGAGAAGACTGGCTCAAGTTGACATCAACATCTTCTAGCCGCGCGAGTTTTTCGAACTACCCGCACTTGGTCTTGTTTATCAGTTTGAACGTTTTGCGCACTAGGGATGTCACTCTGTCGACACACAACACTAACGATATTCGATTTATCGACTGTCGATATTCGTTTCCGCTTACATTTACTAATGACTGGATTCCATGTGGATGAGATCTTAAAACCCTCGTCCCGATTAAAATTGCAATGTTTTTTGATTTCAATGGCTTCCCGCACTTTTCTACTGTAGAAATGGCGATCCGTGGAGAGGATTTTAGGGTTATGCAGCTCAATCCAGTGGTTTGGTCCTGACTCCAGCAAATGCTCAGCCACCGCAGACTTGTTGACCTGACGATTTTTGACAGCTGCGATATGTTCCTTAACTCTTTCTGCTATGGTGCGCTTAGTTTCTCCGATATAGGAACTACCACAACTGCAATCTATTTTATAAACGCCAGGTGACTGGAACGGAATAACGTCCTTCGGTGACCTTAGGCTCCCTGCTACTTTGGATAAAGGTGTGTACACCGTCTTTATAGAGTACTTTCCAAGTACTGTGCCAACTTTATCCGTTACCCCTTTTACATACGGCAAAAATGCCGGCTGTCTGGAGACATCAGGACGTTTCCGCGTTGCCTTTCGTCTGGGTTGCCACTTTTTTACCTTGTACCCGTTCCTCCTTAGTACCTCCTGAATATGCGACATCTCACTCTCTAAATATTCAGGGTCACACAGATCATGTGCTCTGTTTACTAGCGAGGTAACCACCGATTGTAAGTGACGAGGATGGTGGTGAGAAAGGGCGTTCAAATACCTGTCAGTGTGTGTAGGTTTCCTATAAACAGTATGAGTTAGGGTTCCATCCACTCGACCAATCACTTTCACGTCCAAAAACGGCAAACTGCGCTGTGATTCCAATTCATACGTGAACTTCGTCTTCGGATGAATTGAATTTAGATATCGGAGTAGTTGCTCCACCTCCTGCTTCCCACCCTTCATAATACAGAAAACATCATCCACATAGCGCTTCCACAACTTCACCGCCCAAGGCTGCAAGTTTATACTGGCTTCGATATGCTGAATATTTAGAGAGTGAGATGTCGCATATTCAGGAGGTACTAAGGAGGAACGGGTACAAGGTAAAAAAGTGGCAACCCAGACGAAAGGCAACGCGGAAACGTCCTGATGTCTCCAGACAGCCGGCATTTTTGCCGTATGTAAAAGGGGTAACGGATAAAGTTGGCACAGTACTTGGAAAGTACTCTATAAAGACGGTGTACACACCTTTATCCAAAGTAGCAGGGAGCCTAAGGTCACCGAAGGACGTTATTCCGTTCCAGTCACCTGGCGTTTATAAAATAGATTGCAGTTGTGGTAGTTCCTATATCGGAGAAACTAAGCGCACCATAGCAGAAAGAGTTAAGGAACATATCGCAGCTGTCAAAAATCGTCAGGTCAACAAGTCTGCGGTGGCTGAGCATTTGCTGGAGTCAGGACCAAACCACTGGATTGAGCTGCATAACCCTAAAATCCTCTCCACGGATCGCCATTTCTACAGTAGAAAAGTGCGGGAAGCCATTGAAATCAAAAAACATTGCAATTTTAATCGGGACGAGGGTTTTAAGATCTCATCCACATGGAATCCAGTCATTAGTAAATGTAAGCGGAAACGAATATCGACAGTCGATAAATCGAATATCGTTAGTGTTGTGTGTCGACAGAGTGACATCCCTAGTGCGCAAAACGTTCAAACTGATAAACAAGACCAAGTGCGGGTAGTTCGAAAAACTCGCGCGGCTAGAAGATGTTGATGTCAACTTGAGCCAGTCTTCTCCGAGACCACGGGGACAACGCCGTCCTCGAAACGTCGGAGGAAAATCTTAAAACTTAAATACGCGATTAAGTCCCGTTGTGCAGTTTGATAATGTTTAATAATCGTGAAAGTTTAAATCAGAATATTATATGAAGTTGTAGCTTAAGGCAGCAAGGAAATTATTGACATTATGACAATAGTAAGTTCGAATGTATGCTACCAAAGAGAAAATTCTTAACTATTTATGATCTTTTATAAATATACCTTAATTTATCTTTATTTTCTCTTCTTTATTTTTACACACAAAACTTTACGGTAGGTGTATAATATTCAGAATACAAATTGTATGAAAATTGTAAATGCAGAAACCTCTGCAAACAATAACACGATGAGACTGCATTTCTCCACATTTCCTGTTTCTATAAGCATATTCCCTGAATATAGTAAAAATCGGACTCGCACACGAAGGGTTCCGTACCACTACGCAAAAAACGGCAAAAAAAATCATGTTTGTTGCATGGGAAATACTCAAATATATATTTTATTATGTTTTTAGTATTTGTTGATACAGCGGCAACGGAAATACATCATCTGTGAAAATTTCAACTGTCTAACTATCACGGTTCATGAGATACAGCCAGGTGACAGACAGACGGACAGAGGAGGTTTAGGGTCCCGTTTTCACCCTTTGGGTACGGAACCCTAAAAAGCAAGCAACGCCGCGCGGCAGAGCGTTGTTGTTTATTGATTTGATCCAAATTCGAGGAAGCAGATCGTTTCAAATGTTTGACAAACTGCGTATTGGCTCATTCCGCGGGGGCTCACATGGCGCCGTTGCCACGGGCAGCCAAGTGACAATACGGTATTTGACTGTATTTAAAATAAATTATTTTACACCATGCATGAAATAAAGCATCAGAAGATTAATAGAGACAGTTATTTTTATACACAATTTCTATTTTAAAACCTGTATAAAACTATAAAGAATAGGTAACTTGATTGTGACGTCACGTCACAGGCTAGTGTTTCATATAAATTCCATAGTTGCAAAATCGTCTTGACAGTTCGAAAAAATTAAAAGGAGTGTAAATTATACCATAAAATTTAGTAGTTATAAATGTTATGAGGTGCCTATACCTAATCATAGCAATAATTATTCAGAAAAAATCTTATATTTTAAGTTAATAATGAGTAAATATTATTGAAATGCATACATATATAATATATTTGGAGTTGAAACTCTAGGTCCATGGGGTCCCAGCGCGCATAAGTTGTTCGCAGAAATCGCGAAGCGTCTGGTTGACGTAACTGGTGACTAGGGTTGCCAACTTTTTTTTGGTGGAATATAGTATTTTCCAGAATAAGGCATCAAAAATATAGTACACTTCAAAAAAATATAGTACTTTTAGATAAAATACTAAACATGAAGTGTAATATACGTTTAATCGGAAATATAGTATTTTAGCGTACTATAAATTATATAGTATTTTTCCAAAAGTATATAGTACAGAGACCCAAAATATAGTACAATACTATATAATATAGTACGGTTGGCAACCCTACTGGTGACCGAAGAGCTGGCGGCTACCTCGCACAACGTATCAGCATTGCGATACAGCGAGGAAATGCCGCCAGCATCCTTGGTACAATGCCTCAAGGGCCTATTTTAGATTTAAGCTAGTTCTTAATTTAGTTTAGTAGTACCACTGTATATATATTGTATGTAAATAAATGATTAAAAAACTATATATTTTATATTAACACATTCACTGCCATAAACAATTATGTGTGTTTATTTTGTACTGGAAACGGGCGCCCCGTGTTGAAATGCAAATTAAATAATCATCTGATAATTAAAACAATCAAAATAAGGCAGTTTAGCTTAAGTTATATTAATTTTACTTCTGTTTATTATTTTATTACATTTATCCCGCTTATAATAACTGAACAAAATATTTATTATTATTTACCAAAACGGAACTTATTTTACTTAGTTAATTTTAGTTTTATAGTCATTTTATAACACTTATTATATAATAAATGAGTTACTTTGCATCAAATAATAATAATACCAAGTTCCCATGTAAGCCGACCCCAAGCTCGTTCCGTAGCTATCCGTATACATAGCTAGCAAGCTATACATAGCTACATACTCATTGTTGGGTATTACGTACCGCCGCAGGCACTTAGCGCAAATACATAGTACTCTTTGAGAAATGATTGAAGTCCTTTGTCTATATTTTTTATACAACTTTTGGTAACAAATCTAATTAATTTATTAAATATTTTGATTTCTGTTTTTTAAATAGTCAATCTACTACATAAAATTGTAAATGTCGTAATTTGGTCTAAAATTTTGCCTCTCGCGACATGAAACCTTCGCAACGATCAAGATTATATTTTTTGAACCACTACGCTTTAGATTTTCGAATATACAATTATAAGTTAGTACATATTAGATTAAAAATCTGTCAAGCAATTTCCCCCTGCGCACGTACCGGCTGTGGAATGAGCTCTCTGCCGAGGTTTTCTCGAGGGACTAGATCACTAGAGTATGGGGGTTATTCAAAAAATTCGGGCAAGTGCGAGTCGGACTCGCGCACGAAGGGTTCCGTACCATATAAAAAAAAAACAAAAAAAAAAGCAAAAAAAAAACGGTCACCCATCCAAGTACTGACCACTCCCGACGTTGCTTAACTTTGGTCAAAAATCACGTTTGTTGTATTGGAGCCCCATTTAAATCTTTATTTTATTCTGTTTTTAGTATTTGTTGTTATAGCGGCAACAGAAATACATCATCTGTGAAAATTTCAACTGTCTAGCTATCACGGTTCGTGAGATACAGCCTGGTGACAGACGGACGGACGGACGGACGGACGGACGGACAGCGAAGTCTTAGTAATAGGGTCCCGTTTTACCCTTTGGGTACGGAACCCTAAAAAGGAGTTTTCAGGTTTTGGCAGAGTCGACAACGCGCATGTTGTACCACTGGAGTTGCAGTTGAGTGTCCTTGTTTGCCACCGACGTACGTGGAAATAGTTTGACAGTGAATAGTATTCACTGAATACACTTTTTTTTATTGTGAAATTACTAGTTTGACACTGACATATTTGCTACTCCGCTAGCGTGTGCGTAACTAACTTTCTGTGCATCTCGCTCGTACTCGCATATTTGCGAGCGAGATGTATAGAAAGTAAGTTACACAGAAGGCGTGGTAATCCCTAGTCATTTCGCAAACCGCCTTATTTTCCGAACTGCCTGTAGCAAAGACATTACATACAAACCGTGGAACTACTTTACTTGTGTACATATATGAGGCAAACATAGGTACATATACATATTTATACTCGTATATGTGAAATGCAGATCGCGTGTCCGTCCTGATTAAAATTAATTCCTCTTCATATATATCTAATATATCTATCTATCCGCAGCGAAAACGTAAAAAATATTTTCAACCCCATTTCCACTCCTTTAGGGGTTGAATTTCCAAATATCTTTTCTCAGTGAAGTTTAGTTAATTACTTATTTTACAAGGGGGCAAAGTTGTTGTTAAACCCGTCGTGCTGATATTGATAAGATAAGTTTGATAACCGATTAAGCAAAAGATCCCAAAATTTAATCGAATTCGAAAATTGGAATCTTGAGCGTTGCGAGGATTTCAAGGTACGTGGCGTGACGCGGGTTAAACACACTTTGCTTCAAAATGTCACTCCATCAACGAGAGGAAAATAACTCTGTCCGTCTGTCTGTTACCTCTTCACGCTTAAACCGCAGAACCGAATGAAATGAAATTTGGTATGTAGATAGTTTGAGGCCCGGGGAAGGACATAGGATAGTTTTTAGGGTTCCGTACATCAAAAGGAAAAAACGGAACCCTTATAGGATCACTCGTGCGTCTGTCTGTCTGTCTGTCTGTCTGTCTGTCTGTCCGTCTGACACAGCCGATTTTCTCCGGAACTACTGGACCAATCAAGTTGAAATTTGGTACACATATGTAAGTTTGTGACCCGAATACGGACATGTAACGTAAACAAATGAATTTTAAACATGGGGGCCACTTTTGGGGGGTAAATGAAAAAATTAAAAAAAAAATTTTTCAAACTATATCATGTTACATATCAAATGAAAGAGCTTATTGTAAGGATTTCAAATAATTTTTTTTTATAATTTTTGAATCAACAGTTTAGAAGTTATTCAAGAAAATAGGCAAAAAATGACCATTCCCCCCCCCTTATCTCCGAAACTACTAAGTCTAAAATTTTGAAAAAAATACATAAAATAGATGACAGGAAAACCTATTAGAAATGTACAGTCAAGCGTGAGTCGGACTTAATTACAGTTTTTAATCCGACCCCTACGGATTTTTTAAAGAGATTTCACTCACGTTTCACATAAAAAATACATTGTTAACAGTGCCGGATTACTTAGAGTAGTAGTTTTCTTAGAGTAATTGGTGATAATTTTCTGATAAGATAATCATTTTAAATATTTAACGGTCTTACCTACTTACGAGTAATTGTAAGGTCAAATTAAAAATAATGTTTAAAAAAAATGTTAAATTGAGAGCTAGCTTAAAGTTTTTTGTACTCGTCGACTTTAATGGTTGAATTAATAAAGACTTTGTAACCAATAAGCAAAACAAGCACGTGCTTACGGCACCACGTTCAGGGAGGGCACCAAAATGCCAGGTTGAAAAAGGTGAACAAATTTTAAAATTAGGGACAGACACATCGTTTTTACCACACGATTTTTTTAGCTGTCCAAAAGCTAATTTGCAAAAATAATGGCGCGTAATTCTTTGGGAAACAATCGGTAGCAGTAGAAGAGTCGTGATTACATGCATAGATTCGATTTCAACCCACTCTTTTGCGGTTCGGCGTTAGGTCTTATGCGAGGCCTTCTGCCTTACGGCAAAGTTGATCTTCTGCCTTAATTACACTTGGGCGTGGATCCAAATCCAAGCTTTCCTCTTTCGCAGCTGGGCCTACTGCCTTTCTCACACTTCGCCAATTCAATTCCAAGCTCTCTGCTTTCTTGCATATTTTATGCATGAAAACAACCTCGATGAGACCCTTAAATATCGAGCCCTATGCGAAGCTAGGCTGATAGAAAACTGTCCCATCCCTTCTCTGTATGAAATCCTGGATTCGCGCCTGGTTGGGACTAAAACTAAAATTGCGTTTTTATATCGAAAAATTTTCACGCTCGCTTCGCTCGCATTTTCAATTACTTTATAAGGTATGATAAAGGTGACATTCGGGTGGCGACTGCAGCAACATTACTCTGTTGCAACGTTACTGCTGCAGTACTGTCAACTTCCGTGATAAAATGATGTGACTGATTTCCATACTAAAAGTAAAAATGTACAACTGTCTATCATATTGCGTTTTTATATCGAAAAATTTCCGCGCTCGCTTCGCTCGCGTTTCTATTACTTTCTACGCTATGATAAAGGTGACATTCGGGTGGCGACTGCAACAGCATTAGGTACTCTGTTGCAACATTACTGCTGCGGCACTGTCAATTTTCGTGATAAAATGATGTGACTGATTTCCATTCTCAGCTGTAATGCGGCAATGAACTTCTCTCAATTTACCCAAAAATCAATGTAATCTTGATGACCCTAGGGAGAGGGGGCACCTAGAAATGCTTAGGGCATCAAAATATCTTAATCCGGCACTGATTGTTAAAAATTGTGTAATATACGGAACCCTTGTAACGCGAGTCCGACTCGCACTTGGCCGGTTTTAATCATCATCATTATCCCACTCAGACGGAGTCGCGGGCAGGCATAGTTATCGAATCGATTTGAAGGTCATTTTATGTTCCCAATTGAAGTACCTACGTATTTAGGTACACGTAATATGTAGGTTATGTACATTATATATATACACATAATATACAAAGCTGTTGAAATATGAAGTTGGCAGCCCTGTGTGAATTAACATTTTTAGTATCGACCATAGAGTTACTAAATGTTGGACGGAGATTTTTTAATTAAAAAAACTTTTTTTAAATACGTTGGTGGTTATCAATATAATAGCCTATAGATAATAGATTGACGCTTGCAAATTGCAATAACTGAATAATCTTATTTAATCAATCAGCGTAACGAGTGGTTAAAATGGAAACTTGAGCGTTGTGAGGATACTTTGCCAGTTTTCGGATAAAATGCAGCTTTACTCATCAGTTTTCGAAAAATAAAGAGAGCCTTTACGACTTGATGTGGTAAAATAGTACATTACGATACAAGTCCGAAAATCGACACGAGTTGTGAATTACCTATTCGCAATTTCGCACACGTATCGTACAACGTTAAGGGGCCCACTGATTAACAGTCCGCCGGACGGTATCGGCCTGTCAGTTGTTCGGAACTGTCAAAATTTTGTTCTAACTGACAGGCCGATACCGTCCGGCGGACTGTTAATCAGTGGGCCCTTTAAAAAGTACAATATCTGGGAGACCGAGCTTTGCTCCGAAAACGTATAAGAACTCTAAATGCGCGTTTTCCCAGAGAAAAAGACCTATACGGTTACCATCAGTTTGTCACTGACATAAACGCCGTCGAGAACGTAATTTACTTTCTATACATCTCGCTCGCACTCGCATATTAGTGCAAACGGGACGTATAGAAAGTAAATTACGTGCTCGACGGCGTTTATGTCAGTGACAAACTGATGGTAACCGTACTAGATAGATCGATTTTTCGCCCCCGAAAACCCTCATATAGCAAATTTCATCGAAATCGTTAGAGCCGTTTCCGAGATCCCCGAAATATATATATATAAATAAATAAACAAGAATTGCTTGTTTAAACGTATTAGATAGATAGATACGGATCTTTAAATTTTCGACATAACTGGTTCCGTAATGTGCTAATAAAATTATCGCACTAGGTAGTGCGCTAAAGTAGCACCATATGGTCCATATGTAACTATAGTTATTTGTACAACAAGAGATCAAAGTTTGATATTTCTTCGAGTGCTTATTTTGAGTCCCGTGCAAGCGAAAGATTCTATAATATCTAATTTAGAATTTTGAGCGTAGTAAGGGATTCAAAAGCGCACGAGATGTAAATAACTTTGATCTCGTGTAGTACACAAAATTTTTCACCCTAAGCAGTGAGAACATACCTAGAGGGACAGAGATAATAGAACCCAAGTATATCGAACTTGTATTAGACCCCGCATGTTGAAATGACATTTGACTATAAAGGTCACTTGAATGTCATTTTGTCTCACTCAGTGAGCAAAATCGCATTTTGCTCACTGTTTTTAAGAAGCTAAGTACCCTTGTTCGAGCTGCTGAGGTGAAAAAGATATTACTGTCATCATTTTACTCTTCCTAATTCTAAATATCACTAAAACCATTAACCACCTATCCGAAGTCGGTAAACTCGACTCTAATCACTCGCTACTTAATGTTGGTACGATTTTAAAATTAAAAACTTGCCTATGTGTGCGTGTGTCTGTGTGCGTGCTTACATAATGAATAAACACTGTGGGTGTGTGGGTGAGCGAGAATGGTGTGGATACGGCTGTTTTCAAGTAAATAATATTGATTATATTAATATAATATGGATGTTTTATTTCCTGAGCGATTCTCAAAAAGTTTGGACATTTCGATCACATCTTAGATTTCTATAAAAATTGATATGCTGGTAGAGTATAAGAAGCTGAACAACTTCCACCACATTTCCCAGAATGTCCCAGAAAGTTTCTAAGAAACATTCCTTTTTTGTTACCAAATTTGTAAGGAAATCTGGTACTGGTACTTTACCAGCATTTACCAATTTTTATAGAAATCTAAGATGTGATCGAAATGTTAAAACTTTTTGAGAATTGCTCTCCTACAGAGAAGCCCTGACGATAAATTTATTTGTTTTAACTTTATTGTACAAAACAGAAAATAAATGTACAAATGTTGGAGTTAGGGCCACTTGCACCATTCACTAACCCAGGGTTAACCGGTTAAACCTGGTGTTACCATGGTTACCAGTACAATTTGACACTGGGTTAACGGTTTAACCGGCTAACCCCGGGTTAGTGGGATGATGCAATTGGCGCTTATTGCCTAATGGCATTCTCTACCAGTCAACCATCGAGCCAAACAGAGACATGTAAATAATCTAATCTATATAGATTAAAATATTTTAATATTTAGATATATTTAAGTTATTTTTGCATGATTTTATATACCATTAACCTTTTGTATAAATAAATTATTTTTGTCCTTTATCTAATAAATCTAATTTATGTATTTTAAAAGTAGGTAAAGTCAGACCAAGAATAGTCTGCAGCGGATTTGATAGCCCACGCAGTGCAAGTGTCATTTTAAACGTCAACCTTCTATGAAATTTAGACGTATAAATAACACTGTCACTGCGTGGGCTATCAATTCCGCTGCAGACTTTTTTTGGTCCGACTATATGTACCTAGTAGGTAGGTATATACCTACTTATATCGTCGAATTCGGGCTAGGTCGATCCCCAAATATATATTTGTTTATAAATAAGTATTACTTATATACAGTCGCCATCAGATATATTGGAGCGGCCAAGGTGTTCAAAAATATCTGAACAAGCACTTTAACGCCCTGACAATAGAGGCGTGTTCAGATATTTGTGAGCGTCTTGGACGCTCCGATATATTTGATGGGGACTGTACCTATTGTGCACAGGCCTCCTCTCAAGCACGAGAGGGTTTAGGCTATAGCCCCCACACTGGCTCAATGCGGGTTGGGGACTTCACATACACCTTTGAATTTCTTCGCGGATGTATGCAGGTTTCCTCACGATGTTTTCCTTCACCGAAAAGCTAGTGGTAAATATCAAATGATATTCCGTACAATTTGATAATATATTTTTAATCAATATAAGGACTTGTCCTGTTAGTCCCATCGCAGCACTTGATCGTGGCGCGCCGGCGAGCGGAATGCAAACTAAACGGCCAGGGCTGTCACCCGATAACAAACATTATTTTATTATTTTACCCATCGTACGAAAATATAGCCTTGCAAGCCAATATTAGGCTACTTTCCTACTTCAACTTCAACATTTATTATATTTTATTTATTAGGCACACAAAACAGATAACATTTTATTACATAAAATAATTATTTTCAGTTAATTTATGAAATATTTATTCAGCAAAAAAAAAGCAGCACAAGAGCACTTTTCCATGTCAACATTGAATTAACATACAAGCAAAAATAATAATAATACGTCAACAATTATAAAAAACAACTAGAGTTAGACCAAGAAAAGTCTGCAGCGATTTTGATAGCCCACGCAGTGCAAGTGTTATTTTAAACGTCAAACTTCTATGAAATTATGACGTATAAATAACACTTTCACTGCGTGGGCTATCAAAATCGCTGCAGACTTTTCTTGGTCTAACTCTAACTGCAACTACCTATTCAAACTAACGTAACTACTTTATTACAATTACTTAGAGATGTATATGGTCTCTTAATGTCGTTGTCGAATTACATAAAAAAACTATAACAATAATATAAAAAAAAATACTGATACAAAAACACAAAAAAAAAACTAGTTTTATCAGCTTTTTTTTAGAACTGTTAAAATGATTTGGTAATATGGAATTAATATTCATATTCATTTATACTGTACGATAGTGTTTTAACACTTTTAACTGAAAAATCGGGTTACAATTATATGAAACTAGCTTCTGCCTGCGACTTCGTTTGCGTGAAATGATGATGATGATTGATAAAAACTATGTTCTTTCTCGAGGCCCAAACTATCTCCATACCAAATTTTATCCAAATCGGTTCAGCGGTTTTAGCGTAAAGAGGTATCAGACAGACACACTTTCGCATGTATAATTAGTATGGATGTAAAATGTTCATTGCTGCCCCCATCCAATGGGTTCCTGGGGGCCTAGCCAAAATGACAATCGTTTGCAGAAAACGAAACGAAACGCTATGCGTCTCTCTATCACTCTTTCATGTGCCATATGAGTGTGATAGAGAGACAGATTATGCGTTTCGTTTCGTTTTCTGCAGAAAACGACTGTCTTGGCTAGACCCCCTGAAATCAAAACAGCCCTATTTTATAAATTCAATCTTAAAATTAATGAAATTGATACTATTTGACACTTATTAGAGCATTTAATAACTGGAGTCGCCTTTAAGAGCTTGCCCCTCTTAAAAACTTGCACAATTGTGCAAACTTTTGTATGGACTGACATGGCTATTTGTACGTTACGTACAAATCATGTAGAAATAGCAATACATTTGACGTCCCCTCCCCCGCAAAAATCGGCAGACTGTTTTGTACAGAAAATGACAGCCATGACGTCTCCAGTTACTTTAAAATTCTTTAAAATGCTCTAAGATTTGACACGATTCAAACTCAAACTTGACATGCCACGACTATTCAAATTTAAAATATATGTATTTATTTCAAAAGATGCAGATATTTCAATAAAAGAAAAAGACATTATATTAAAAAATAAGATTTTTTTATTATCGACTATTACGATATAATTCTGTCTGTTACCAGTTTACGGGAAAAACACTGAAGGCTTCACACTTTTTGCACCATCACCTTCAATTCCAATTAAATTATAAACAATAAGATAATAAATCAATAAACAATTAAATTAAACCTTATCCTTGACTTTCGATGTTGAGTGGTGGCAGCCCTAGCGTTTATCAGCACTCACACACGCGCAGTTAACGCACACGCGCGCAGGTAACGAATTAGGGTCGTCTCTAGCGGCGATATGGTAAAGTATGGTAAGTCATGTTTTTAAAATTTTGAGTATTTCTGGTTTTTTGTTTTTATACAGTATGATAATAACAAGTGGATTTTTGTTTTGTTTTCGTTATAGTTGGAGTATAATAAAATAATGATCTACTGTAAATAAATGTTTAAATCACAAAACGATCCTTTATTATTTATAATACTATTTCCTTTATAACAAATATTTGAGACGTTTCAAAATTAAAAGATTCAATAACAAAACAACCATGACTACAAAACATGACAGTATAAACTTTTTTAAAGTATTTATTTAGAATATTGGCAATTAGTTGTCAATCTACGTAAAAAAAAGGATCGTTATTCATGGAATTGAGAGTAAACTATCAGAACACACGTTATACAACAAATTCATTTAGGACCTCCACTGACCTCGTTAAAAAAAAGTAGGTACTTATTCTCAAATGTTAAATATTAATTCCTTTTTTTTGTGATTTGTGATTTGTTTTTAATTTTTCATTGTGATTGACATCTGTGCATACAATTTATAAAAATACAATTTTTAAGAAAAACGCCCTAGGGCCGAAACGTGACACCTACAACCCGCTTCCATAGATAAACTAACCCAAACGTACATTTTACCATAATAGCCTAATGGGTCATCGTCATCTCCTTAGGAATTAGGATATGTATAACAATTCTTCTATTATCGCCTGGCTGACGGGAGAAAAGAGTAACAAAAAAGAGCTAATCCACGCCTACACAGAATTAGCTCTAGATACATAAATATAATTGCAAATAGAAGTAAAATAACAATAACTCGCCTACTGCTTTTTCTACGTTACCGAAAAATGTAAATTTCGTACTTACCCCCTTTCCCCCGTCCCGTATATTTTTACTCGCCGCTTCCTCGCCCATTGTTCATGTTCCGGTCACCACGGTCACCACAACAGCTTAAGGCAACGCGCATGTTATCACTGCCAGTATAACCTAAACTAGAACATAACCCCTATGACTCCGCCATTTTGAATAATAACCGAAAAAGGAATGACCTAAAAATTCTAACGCTAATCAATAAATATTTTGTATCTTGATATATCTTTTTCTTTTCTTAGCTGTATACTTTTGGTTTAGTTTGTTTGTATGATTCTACTAGTTTAAAGTATTATTTATGTTGATTCGTAGAAAAAGTATTGTATACAATAGTGATATAACCAAGCTTTTCAATCTCGTACCTTACTTAGGCAACTCAGCAAGCTTCGTTGTCTAAACACGGTACTCGACTGAAAAACTCTCTATTATATCACGATTGTATAAAATACTATAGCCTGAACTCTACTCTAACTCTACCATCAGTTTTGACATTGACATGTACGCTCACGTCTACGTAACTTTCTTTCTATGCATCTCGCTCGTACTCGCATATGCGAGCAATAGTGCAAGCGAGATGTAAAAAAAGTAAATTACGTAGACGTGAGCGTTATGTCAATGTTAAAACTGATGGTAGAGGCTCTGGTAAGATTCAAGTGAATGATTGCGCTTTTAAAGGACCATGGGCAACTTTGTATGGAGCCTGGACCCAACGCCAACAGAAATGAGAGTAAGGTCATTAGATAGGTATTTCTATGTACTTCATTTTGTTCTATGGGCACCAAGCGGAATTCCATTGCAGAACTGAGATAGGTAGTTTAGCCAAAATGTCGTCACCCTTATTACCTAGGCAATAGAGACTGAGTAAGTAAATTAATTGCTGCAGGGTAGATGTTCGCGCACCGCCGGGCGAGCACACCGAATGATTTGCCGCGCTCGCCCGGCGGTGGACTCTATTGCCTAGGTAATAAGGGTGACGACATTTTGACTAAAATACCAATTACTCAGTTCTGCAATGGAATTCCGCTTGGTGCCCATAGAACGAAATAAAGTATTATGCACAGTTACATAAGACAATGTTTTATATACCTACACACATCTTATGACGATCGGTCTGGCCTAGTGGGTAGTGACCCTGCCTATGAAGCCGATGGTCCCGGGTTCGAATCCCGGTAAGGGCATTTATTTGTGTGATGACACAGATTTGTTCCCGAGTCATGGTTGTTTTCTTTGTATTTAAGTATTTATATATTACACATATATATCGTTGTCTAAGTACCCACAACACAAGCCTTAATGGGCTTACCGTGGGGCTTATTAGTCAATTCGTGTAAATAAAAATGTGTTAGATGTCCTATAATATAATAATGTGTTCCCTGTGATGTGTTTGCTATTGACATCTCATTACGAATAAAACGTCATCTCGACTGATACTAGAAATGAGGTCAAATATAATTGGTTTTTCAGAGATGTTCCAAATTTGAATGTCATTATTAAATCAATATCGACGTTATTATTTCGCAATAATAACATTTTCACAGAATATATATATATATTTTTTTCCTTATTGACATTTTGTTTTATCAGTGAGGTTGTCTCAAAAGAGAACCTCCTATTCTAATAAATTATATGTATTATCAAAAATGCATGACAATGTTATTCCTTAAAAATAATTCAGCACTCAATGTATCAATTCTTTGTTTTTCTTTGTACATTTATTATGTATTAAGAAGGCTTGTGAAGACAACGATATACATATAATAATATACAAAAACTTACATAGAAAACAACCATGACTCAGGAACAAATATCTGTGTCATCACACAAATAAATGCCCTTACCGGCATATAAAAATATACCGGTTATATACTATATCAATCATATATAATATTATATTATTTGAAAAGTATTTTACATTATAATTTTGTAAATAATGGACCTAAATATTTATTATTCACTTATATGATTATTATTGGATTGTATTTATGTAACTATTCATTAAGCTTCGTTTTTATTCAAAACATAATAAAACAAAACATAACAGATTTACTGCCTTTTAAAGAATACAGCGAGCAAACCCGCGCGGCAGCGCTAGTTTGTCTACTCATAAAAATTATCGTATTACCACTACGTGTGTGTGCGTTGCGGTCTGCACACACACACACACACAGTTGATCTGAAAACACTCAGGGCTGGCGCTACGAAATATTGGCAATAAGGTATTATACTGTATTTAAAATAAATTATTTTACACCATGCATGAAATAAAGCACCAGATAATTATTAGAAAAACACAGATAGGAGTTATTTTTAAACACAAGTTCTATTTAATAAATCGGATAGAAGTATAAAAAGTAGGCGAGTTGACCGTGACGTCACGATGTAATGTTTCATATAAATTCCATATTAGCAAATCGTTTGGACAGTTCTAAAAAAGTAACTGATTTGACTACTAGGAAAATACCCTATTAGTATTGACACGTATTATTTGACCGATTGAAGAAAAATAGAGGTTATGATTGTTAAAGACTAATTCATAAACGCGCTACAAACCTCGATTAGTTAATAATCGTCTGTCTTTATCTGTCATTTTGACTTAAGTATTTGTAAGAAAGGGATAAAACATAATTTAACTAAATCAGGCCCGTAAAGTTTTATGAATAAGGGGGTAAGAAAATGTTGTTTTGACATTTTTTTTTCAGTTTTATTTGTTCCTGAGTCATAAGTGTTTTTTCTATGTACAATCGTACATATTTAAGGATTTATATATTAGGGTGTTATGCCACCTGTCCAATTTCTTTGTCCAATGTCATTGCCTCTCACTCTCTCATTAAAGTGTATTATAAATTTTGGGTTATTTCTACTCAAAATCACGAGGACTATCGATAAAGAAAAAAACATGTGTCCCAAGAAAATGTCAGTTTTGTAACGCATCATTTTGTATGGATGGACCGTTGACCGTTACAAAACTGACACCCAACATTTGTATGAAAAACTGGGGACACTTTTGTTCTTTGTCTCATTCAATAGTACTCGTGATTCTGAGTCTAAATAACCCAGTAGTTGACGGTTTTACGAAAAAAGTAAATGCTAAGTACCATTTTTTTCTGAAAACCTTTCAAGAAAAATGAAAAACTTATTTGCTGTTTTATACAAATTCTTTATTTATGTCATGAAATATCATATAGGTACTTACAATGAAAGTAAAAATCAATATTTGAATAAATACCACTAAAACAACATTTACCCCTACAAATAGCCATCCATCGCCAGCCCTGACACACACACGCACACTCATACCGTGTACACACAGCACACAGCGCCGTGGCGGATATATGAAACCGAATGCTTGTCAAACTAAATGGATACGGTAGCTAGGGCGGGGACAGGGATAATAAACTTATCGATAGATCATTCCTTTGTTCTTATTTATTTTGTTTTGTTTGGTTATGTAAATTGTGTAAATAAGTTGCTAAGTTACCAATACCAATCGTTTATTCTTATATTTTACGGTTATATATGTATATTCTACGATGGACTACCGTTGCCTAGTTTGCTTTTGTAACAGCGCCATCTTTGGTGAAATTAGGACATCAAACTATATCGGCTCGAACATAAGTTTATTTTATTTCGATTTATTGAAGATTATTGTTATAGTGTATGTTTCTTTAATTGTATTAAGGTTTTTAAACACTTTAACGAGGATACTTGAATATAAGGTTCAATTCATTTCGATGGATAATTAACTCGTATCATGACAATTGGTAGGTGAACAAACATGTATAATCGTCTTCTCTTAGCTTGTAATTAAAGAAATAAAAACCTATTAACAAATATCTCAGTTTTCTATAGTACCTACATAATCATTAGATAAATCCTATTGACAAGACGAGTGTCCACAGGGCTAGTTTTTCAAAATAATATGTTTTTATATAATACATTTAAATATAAAACAAAGCATATATTATAAGACTAATACGATAACACAATAGTCTCATGAAATACACGCCCGCCCAGATCACTCTTTTTAATTCTAAATATGAGTATAACTACACATATGCATTTGCAAATTGCGGAAAGTTTAAAAAAAGTTCGAAAAGATCTCGGAAATTTCAGGAAAATTTAACAGGAAACAAAGGAAACTTTCAATTTGGAAATGGAAAATTTCAATCACCATATATAATAATATGAGAAGATTCACAAATTTTACTACGTGCAAATTTCGCAATATCGGAAAGAAGACGGCACATCGGTAAGTATAACGCTCAGAACATCTTGACAATATAGCCGGTCAAACAACTTTGTCAGTTGAAAAAAACGCGAAATTCAAATTTTCTATGGGACGATAACCCTTCGCGCCTACATTTTTTGAATTTGCCGCTTTTTTCTACTAACGGAAATGGCTTGACAGACTAAGCGCCACTTGCACCATCCCACTAACCCGGGATTAACCAGTTAAACCGTTAACCCAGTGTCAAATTGTACTTGTAACCATGGTAACTCCAGGTTTAACCGGTTAACCTTAGTACGGTTACCATCAGTTTGTCACTGACATAAACGCCGTCGAGAACGTAATTTACTTTCTATACATCTCGCTCGCACTCGCATATTAGTGCAAACGGGACGTATAGAAAGTAAATTACGTTCTCGACGGCGTTTATGTCAGTGACAAACTGATGGTGACCGTACAGGTTATTGAATGGTGCAAGTGGCCCTAAAGGGGCCCACTGATTAACAGTCCGCCGGACAGTATCAGCCTGTCAGTTAGAACATAATATTGACAGTTCCGAACAACTGACAGGCCGATACCGATACCGTCCGGCGGACTGTTAATCAGTGAGCCCCTTGCGTATAATTATTATCGACAAGTTTATCGACACTCGTCAATCCCTAGCCGTAGCAGAGTCGCGCACGAGGTATGTACCTCGTATTATTATTAGCAGTGTAAGGCTCGGCGCACACTGCGCTCGCTCAATATTTATTAAATAATAGGGTATTTTCTTACTAGTCAAATCAGTTACTTTTTTAGAACTGTCAAAACGATTTGCTAATATGGAATTTATATGAAACATTACATCGTGACGTCACGGTCAACTCACCTACTTTTTATATTTCTATCCGGTTTATTAAATAGAACTTGTGTTTAAAAATAACTCCTATCTGTGTTTTTCTAATAATTATCTGGTGCTTTATTTCGTGCATGGTGTAAAATATTTTTTTTTTAAATACAGTATAATACTCTATTATTTTATACTAATTTTCAAAACTTGTTTTAATACATTAAAATAGTGTAATTATTAATAAGAGTATAATAAACAATGATTACTAATTAAAATAGCATTTTGAACCAATTAAATTTCGTTAAAAAAACGGACAAGTGCGAGTCGGACTCGCCCACCAAGGGTTCCGTACTTTTTAGTATTTGTTGTTATAGCGGCAACAGAAATACATCATCTGTAAAAATTACAACTGTCTAGCTATCACGGTTCGTGAGATACATCCTGGTGACAGACGGACGGACGGA
Source organism: Cydia splendana (assembly GCF_910591565.1). NCBI lineage: Eukaryota > Metazoa > Arthropoda > Insecta > Lepidoptera > Tortricidae > Cydia > Cydia splendana. The sequence continues at coordinate 9,637,541 of NC_085985.1, forward strand.
CGGACGGACAGCGGAGTCTTAGTAATAGGGTCTCGTTTTACCCTTTGGGTACGGAACCCTAAAAACGAGACCGATATCGATAGAGTACCTATTCTGTCATAATAGTCATGAATTGAAGTTCGAAAATTATATTAATCTATGTGGCGTCACATTGACATTGACATTGTGACGCGTGACATTAAACACATGTGACATATAATCTATCTGACATTAAAGGAGTGACATTAAAGCGTGAACGTCACTTACTTTCTATTAGAGATGCCACGAATATTCGGCAACTATTCGGTATTCGGCCTATTCGGCAACTTATTCGGTATACGGCCGAATGTTGTCTACTATTCGGCCGAATACCGAATATATGTTGCACCTACCTAAAATGAAAAATTACACAAAAAAATTACCAAAAACTAGGTATATTTAATATTTAAAATGTATTCTTGGACAGTAGTTAAATACGAAGGCACGTTTTTGAGCATTTGTTGATTACAAAATAGGTATTTTATTTTTATCATGAGTCTGATTTGATTGACTCTAACTAAATTAATTAATTCAGTTCAACATAAAAATATATCTTAGCAAACGTTGTGCGAACAGTTTTCATAATAATTGTGACTCAAAATGTTCGCATGTCATGCCGAATATTCGGTATTCGGCCGAGAGAGGGGCCGAATATTCGGCCAAATTCACTATTCGGGGCATCTCTACTTTCTATGCATCTCGCTCGTACTGACATATTATTGCTCCCACTTTTAAAATTAAGCGCGAATATGTCTCAATATTTTCAGTCCTATTAAAAAAGTATGTTATTGAAACAAAAATTAAACTTAAATGATGACAATCCAATTAAATGACAGAAGTAATCATCGCTCTGGATTCTCAAATTTCTGGTTTTGAACGTGTTTTTTTGGACCAGTTTTTAGGGTTCCGTACCCAAAGAATAAAACGGGACCCTGTCACTATTAACTCCACTATCCGTCTGTCCGTCCGTCTGTCTGTCACCAGGCTATATCTCATGAACCGTGACAGCTAGATAGTTGAAATTTTCACAGATGATGTATATCTGTTGCCGCTATAACAACAAATACTAAAAAGTGCGGAACCCTCGGCGTGCGAGTCCGACTCGCGCTTGTTTTAGTTTTCGTATCATAAGTCAAGGGCGAGTCGAGGTAACGGCACACCGCACATTTACCTTACGACGGCAAAATACAACTACATTTAACTTTCAACCTTATGTTCGTTTGTTTAAGATTGACTTTTAAATGACGAATTTTGGAGTTACAACTTACAACTTTTTGTAGTTTGTGCGACATTTAACTTTCAATCTTATAGTCGTTTATTTAAGGTTGATTTTAAAATGGTGAATTTTGGACATGCGTCTTTTTATAATGGGGATGATATAATATGATAGCATGTTGAGTTGTGCCTATAGTTTGTTTTTAATTTTAATATTTGTTTTACATAATTCTTTATGTTACTAGTTCCAGTTTAGTTTCTAGTTTTTGTTATTTTGTACACATATGTATATTTAAATTTATAAAAATTACAATCACATAGAAAAAACCGGGCAAGTGCGAGTCGGACTCGCGCACCAAGGGTTCCGTACCATAATGCAAAAAAAAAAACGGAAAAAAATGCAAAAAAAAACGGTCACCCATCCAAGTACTGACCACGCCCGATTGCTTAACTTTGGTCAAAAATCACGTTTGTTGTATGGGAGCCCCATTTAAATCTTTATTTTATTCTGTTTTTAGTATTTGTTGTTATAGCGGCAACAGAAATACATCATCTGTGAAAATTTCAACTGTCTAGCTATCACGGTTCGTGAGATACAGCCTGGTGACAGACAGACGGACGGACGGACGGACGGACGGTCGGACGGACGGACGGACGGACGGACAGCGAAGTTTTAGTAATAGGGTCCCGTTTTACCCTTTGGGTACGGAACCCTAATTAGTAATAGGGTCACGTTTTACCCTTTCGGTACGGAACCCTAATTAGTAATAGGGTCCCGTTTTACCCTTTGGGTACGGAACCCTAAAAAGGAACAATTAGGATGAATACTTACCTATAAAACGTGTATAGGTACTAATTAATAATGCTAATAGGTAAAAAAAACGTCCGAGGCCGCAGCCAAGGTTTCTCTCGGTCAATGTTTCATCTTTACTTCAGACATCGATAGCGAATACATGTTTAAATAAATCAAATAATAAATAAACATTGGAATATATATATTTTTTATTTAATTATTGCACAAACCGATTTGGCCAGATCAAAGTGTGGTAGTGTCACATTTTCATTCTTTAATTTCTTTATTCTTTATTCAGACAAACACCAGTACGGCTACCACCAGTTTTGACATTGACATAACGCTCACGTTTACGTAACTTACTTTCTATGCATCTCGCTCGTACTCGCATATGCGAGCAATAGTGCAAGCGAGATGTACAGAAAGTAAATTACGTAGACGTGAGCGTTATGTCAATGTTAAAACTGATGGTAGAGGCTTAGGTATACCTAAGTTTACAGCTTTATAGAAATTTGACATTCGGAATGATATAAGTTAGCTTGGCCCAACTCTATTAATTTAAATAATAATGAAAATCTTTAATTTCCCAGGAACATTATTATATGGCTGAATGTTTTCTAAACTTGGCATACTATCAGAGATGCTTATTGGAGCGTAGCCAAGGTGCATTGCTGTTATATTATTTGCCGACTTTGGAAGAAAAGAGGTATTCATTCAATTTCTTTTTACATTTTTTTTTTAGTAGGCATGTCTTTCGCCACTCTTCACGCCTTGGTTTTTTAACATAGTAAATATTTATTTAAACCACGGTCATTGTATTCAGAAATTTTAGATAAAATTTTACCTCAAAGCCGACCGACTATTTACCGACTTTGGAAAAAAGAGGTTATTTAGTAATTTTTTTTACATATTAAATATTTATTTAATTGTATTCACAAATTATGGATAAAATTTTACCTCAAAGCTAGCTGTTACCTCAGAACTAAAAATTTACCGAATGTTATTATTTACCGACTTTGGAAGAAAAGGGGTTATTCATTCAACTTTTTTTTAACATTTTAATATTTATTTAAAGCGAGGACATTCTTAATTCACAAATTTGGGTTAAAATTTTACTAAAACTAATAAAAACAAACAATTTTTGATTCGTTTCTTTATATATATCTATCTAAAGTCTATTTTTTTATTCGATAGACTAAAATGACATTTCATACTATGAAATGTTATTTTATGTTCATACTATGAAATGTCATTTTAGTCTACCGAATAAAAAAATAGACTTTAATACCTATAAAAGAGCAGTAAAGTTCTTGCATGTATATTTATTTATTTATATATATATTTCGGGGATCTCGGTAACGGCTCTAAAGATTTCGATGAAATTTGCTATATGGGGGTTTTCGGGGGAGAAAAATCGATTTAGCTAGATCTTATCTTAACTAGTAATAATAAATAAGACAAATATGTGCATTACATAACATCAAATTTGTCTTAAAGGGACTCTGCGCTGTTGGCTTCGGCCCCACGTACGCCTCCCAAAGGCCCGGGCCCCGTGGTAAGACATGTACGAATCTGTCAAAATCCATTTGCCAGTTGCATGTGGCTGGCGTCCGTGTAAGAGTACAGTGAGCAGCAGAAGTTGCTAGGCGGGCGTGGTGTTCAAAATTACCTTGACACGCTCTTATTCTCTAAACAATAAAGTCGCGTCAAGATCATTCTGAACACCTCGCCCGCTTAGCAACTTCGGCTGCTGACTGTACGCAGTAAAATCGTCAGTTTAGTGAGTTTAGTGTTTGCGCCGTGAATTATCATGTTTTTAACATTCGGTGTGCTCCAATAGACGCACGAACGGACAGACACGAGCCAGGGATGCAGATTTTTTGAAATCCGCGGATGCGGATATTTAAAGGCTCAAATCTAGTAGTCAAATACCCTATTCTTAGACAGAAATAGATAAATGCATAGAAAACATCCACAACTCATTCAGGAACTAATCAGGGGCCTTATTCGACATGCCACTTTTGACGTCGCATGTTGAACTTCCGTTGAATCGAATCATTACTTTTCAAAATTTGACATTAGCAATCTACAGTTAGGTGACAACCAAACCAAACCATTATAAACCTTAAAGTAATCATAAAACAAAGCTGTTTTTTGTTAAATTATTGGTTGTACCAAATGAACTTCCGCACTTGATGAACTTCAAATGAACTTCAACAGTTGAATTTCAATTGACGCGAAATCCGACAGTTGTACATGTCGAATTTCGCCCCAGGGTTGTTGCGGATGCAGATTTTTTGACATCCGCGGATGCGGATATTTAAAGGATCACATCCGCGGATGCGACTGCCAAGACTAGGTACTTTAAAACTTCAAATGTGTTGTGTACATTTTTGTAATTTTTATAAAAAAAAACGAAACGTTTAGTATTTGAGCAAGAATATATATAGGTGTGTTATATTTAGTAAACAGTAACTTGGCGGACTTTTCTGGATCTAGACAATTTCGTAATAGGTAATGACGAAATTACCTAGCACTTACGCTGCCGCTAAGACGTTCCTGTACCGACTTGTTCGACATTGATTATGCGGATGCGGATTTTGAAAATAATGCGGAAGTTCCGCGGATGCGGATGCGGATATTCGCAACATCCCTGGCATGAACGCACAAATATATTTGGGTCAGAAACATTTGGGAGAATCGGCGCGTTGGCTATGCTAAATCCATTTTATAGGGTTCCGTACAAAAAGGGTAAAAAGGGGCCATATTACTAAAGACTCCACTGTCCGTCTGTCACTGTCAGTCTGTCACCAGGCTGTATCTCATGAACGGTGATAGCTAGAAGTTGAAATTTTCACAGATGATGTATTTCTGTTGCCGCTATAACAACAAATAAGTAATAAAAACAGAATAAAATAAATATACCTATAAGCGGGGCTTTACAACAAACGTGATTTTTTTGCCGTTTTTAGCGTAATGGTATGATTTCATTTATTATGATAAGGTTGATTTAATTAAAAATAATGATTTTTTTAACAATTTAGTTATTTGTAGGTAAGTATTGGTTTTATTTACTTCATATTAGTTTGATACAATGATGTAATTATATTTCTAGATTTAACTTAGTTTTAATTTAGAAAAACCGGGTTTCCAGTTAAAAACTAATATTTATTTTTAACTGCCTGTATATTAATTTGAAAATAATAACTTCTTAAGCTCAAATTATTTGAATTGTCGATAAAAAATCAGAACTTCGCAAAAATCTACAATTTTACAGCAATTAATAATCAGTCATATCTATCACTTCCTAACCCCGCGTCGTCCAGCCATCATTTATGCGCACACATGCACAACTCGCGTCTGTGTGCGTGCGCCGAACGCTGGCTGTTATGGACACGGCGTTATTATTATTATTATGTATTTTAAATATTGGATTTGTGATTTTATATATGACTGGTGATTATCAAAACTTGAAAACGCACCTAATTTAAACTTTGAATTGTTTCATATTTATTTATTTTAATTTTTCTGTAATCTGAAATTCTGAATTAACTATGAATCGTTTGTCTTTATCTGTCTGTTTCACTTATGTATTTGTAAGAAAGGGATAAAACATAATTTAACTAATTCTGGCTCGTAAAGTTTTATGAATAAGGGTTGGTCGTTAACCTCGCTTGGTACCGACTACCGATATACCGATATTTTATTTACATTTTATACATTTAAGTTGTAAGTCGTATTCTTACATGCAATTCGACGACCGGTCTGGCCTAGTGGGTAGTGACCCTGCCTATGAAGCCGATGGTCCCGGGTTCGAATCCTGGTAAGGGCATTTATTTGTATGATGATACAGATATTTGTTCCTGAGTCATGGTTGTTTTCTATGTATTTAAGTATTTATATATTATATATATCGTTGTCTGAGTACCCACAACACAAGCCTTCTTGACCTTACCGTGGGGCTTAGTCAATTTGTGCAAAAATGTCCTATAATATTTATATTTATATTTTATATTAATAATGTTTATCAAAAAATAATCCGAATATCAGGTAATAAATAAATAAAAACTTGTTAAAAAACGTTAACACACTTATTAATATTATTATCAATAAATTATTATTTATTATATAAAGCACATATAGATGGTCAAGCAAATCTTGTCAGTAGAAAAAGGCGCGAAATTCAAATTTTCCATGGGACGATATCCTTTCGCGCCTACATATTTCAAATTTGCCGCCTTTTTCTACTGACAAGATCTGCTTGACCCAGTATACAATTGAAACCGCATCCACACTAACCCAACAAACAAAATGGAAGACATTCCAGCTTATACACGGCACGCACACATAAAAAATTTGAATGTGTACCATCTTGCCAGTATACACATACCTCCCATCATGTCAAAAACACACAAATGTCAACCCTATTTGTTTAAAAATAAGGGTTAACGCTAATAAAGCGGACGGCAAACTTAACTTTGCATTTGACTTACACGTCATTCAAAACGCAACAATTCTTGACACTGTGTTTTTATATTTTATTTTTTTATAAATTTTCTCATAATTTTTATAAACTTTATTTATAACTAACAATGTTTCACCTAATTTTGAAAGCTTAAATCATTTTAAAAGTAGTATTTGTCCATTTTAAAGTTAAATGTGCAGTAGTACGAACGGCACGCTGTACACCGTGTCGCTTGTTGGTAAGCGGCACGTGTGTTGTGCTTAGGGACGTGCAGCGTTGGCATAGACACAATATTGACCTGCTGTGTACGACGACGGACTATTATTGATAGTTGTAACTTGCAATTGTTGCATTTTAGTATGGATGCAAAAAATATCAAGTGCGATGCGATATAGGGTTTAAAATATTCAAATTCAGATTCATTTATTTAATAATAACAAAATTCAATAAACATTATATTTCATGTCTATTTGAATTTATATTATGATCGTCAATAAAACAATGTAGTAATATAATATTACTAAATAAAATAAAAAAATCATGACATACTGTACTTATTTAATTTTATTACTGTAGATTCTATATTTTCTATAATAAATCGACAGTTAAAAAGGTTTATTAAATTAACTGTATTTCGTAAAAAATATAATAATTAATTATTTCATTAAAAACATTTAATCTGTACTTAGACCCTCTTAGTCTTATATCGTTTAGTAGTAGTAGTAGTAGTAGTAGTATTAGTAGTAGTAGTAGTAGTAGTAGTAGTAGTAGTAGTAGTAGTAGTAGTAGTAGTGGTAGTAGTAATAGTAGTAATAGTAGTAGTAGTAGTAGTAGTAGTAGTAGTAGTAGTAGTAGTAGTAGTAGTAGTAGTAGTAGTAGTAGTAGTAGTAGTAGTAGTAGTAGTAGTAGTAGTAGTAGTAGTAGTAGTAGTAGTAGTAGTAGTAGTAGTAGTAGTAGTAGTAGTAGTAGTAGTAGTAGTAGTAGTAGTAGTAGTAGTAGTAGTAGTAGTAGTAGTAGTAGTAGTAGTAGTAGTAGTAGTAGTAGTAGTAGTAGTAGTAGTAGTAGTAGTAGTAGTAGTAGTAGTAGTAGTAGTAGTAGTAGTAGTAGTAGTAGTAGTAGTAGTAGTAGTAGTAGTAGTAGTAGTAGTAGTAGTAGTAGTAGTAGTAGTAGTAGTAGTAGTAGTAGTAGTAGTAGTAGTAGTAGTAGTAGTAGTAGTAGTAGTAGTAGTAGTAGTAGTAGTAGTAGTAGTAGTAGTAGTAGTAGTAGTAGTAGTAGTAGTAGTAGTAGTAGTAGTAGTAGTAGTAGTAATCACTTTATTGTACATAACATATGTTTAGCGCGAGCTAATACCAAACTACTAACTAACTAAACTACTAAATAACTAATGTTTAGTTTTTAAGTTTATAAAATACATATGTATGTTATCTGTAAGGTATTTGTAATATGGGCCTGTTACCTGATTTAAATAAATAAATAAATAATCAGTTAATAAAATACCCACAGCATTCTAGATTTGAATTCACTATTGAAGCATGTGAAATAACGAAATACCAAACAAAATTGTTTTTGTATTGATGCTAAATTATACGCAATAAAACTCGTACGACTACGTTTACAAATTTAAAAATAATAAAAGCATCAAAACCGTTCGAAACAAAGTGCGGAGCAAAGCTTTATCCGATTTAGCACCAAAAGTGGGTAGCGGACGAAATTATTAATTCTTTATAGCAATCGCATTTACTCTACTTATTTATTGATCTATACTCTGTTTCTTTAGGTATTTAAATAAAAGTAAACAAAATCTACCCTCAAATGGCTCCTTAAGCCAGTTGAGGGTAGATGAAAACCTCAGAATGCTGTTTAAAAGTGAGAGTGTTCGATTGTATGGTGGCGGCTAGGATTGTGTGACTTTAGATATTGGGGAGACACTCCTGACTTCGGGCAAACTCGGCTCCGTTCGGCTCAGCATTGCTCCGAGCAATTATTAGGGTTGACACAACTTGACGTCCCTTTGCGTGCACGACCACAAATAAGATAATGACTTGAATTTTGACAACCCTAAATAGCCGAAAGCCATAAGTTCGGGATATCATGATTCGTCCCTGAATCGCTGTCAAACTTCGGTTTTCTAGGAAGTGTCCTTTCTGTACGGTAGTACTATTATTTATTCTGTGCTTTAGACACGGAACCCTCACCGCGCGAGTCCGGCTCTTGTGTTAACTGCATATTTGTCCGGATTACCAGGTTTATGGCTCACATAAAAATAGAACCAATAAAATCTACTCAATCGACACAGATCATAAAAATACACTGGAATTAAGCGAATAAAATCAAATGTGGAATAGCATGTACAAAAGTAAAAGCACAGAATAAATAATAGTACTAGGTACAGAAGACTCACTCTCTAACAAAACGCGTCTGTTACGATCAGAGCCTCTACCATCAGTTTTAACATTGACATAACGCTCACGTCTACGTAATTTACTTTCTGTACATCTCGCTTCCACTATTGCTCGCATATGCGAGTACGAGCGAGATGCATAGAAAGTAAGTTACGTAAACGTGAGCGTTATGTCAATGTCAAAACTGGTGGTAGCCGTACTAGACAGATATGGCCGCTAGGTGGCGACAGCGCCACGCGCGGCTTATGGCTAGCCACCAAAATTGGTGTGGAACGGATTTTGGTTAGCTAGGTACCTGAGCCTCTACCATCAGTTTTAACATTGACATAACGCTCACGTCTACGTAATTTACTTTCTGTACATCTCGCTTCCACTATTGCTCGCATATGCGAGTACGAGTGAGATGCATTGAAAGTAAGTTACTTAAACGTGAGCGTTATGTCAATGTCAAAACTGGTGGTAGCCGTACTGTACGGTTACCATCAGTACGGCTACCACCAGTTTTGACATTGACAGATTAACTCGCGTTTACGTAAATTACTTTCTATACATCTCGCTTGCACTAATATGCGAGTACGAGCGAGATGCATAGAAAGTAAGTTACTTAAACGTGAGTGAATATGTCAATGTTAAAACTGGTGGTAGTGCTTCAGTTTGTCACTGACATAAACGCCGTCGAGAACGTAATTTACTTTCTATACATCCCGTTTGCACTAATATGCGAGTGCGAGCGAGATGTATAGAAAGTAAATTACGTTTTCGACGGCGTTTATGTCAGTGACAAACTGATGGTAACCGTACTGTTGCAAACGAAATCGCGGAGTGAGCCACGCCTGACAAATTAAGGTAAAAGGTAGGTAGGTACCTACATATCACTACACTTTATAATAGTAGATTGTTAACCAAGGGATGAAAGGCACTCATTTCTAACGAGGTAGTTTGGCGCTCGAACGCAGTGAGAGCTTCAATAGTCCGAGGCTGAAATGATGCCTTTCACCCGAGTTAAACACTCTACTTTTCATTTCGAATACGAGGAAAGTAAAATGCATGTTTTTTTTAAACATGACTAAGTAAGTAGCTAAGTATACATTTTTATAGTATTTTTTGGACCCTATTACTAAGATTCCACTGTCCGTCTGTCTGTCTGTCACCAAGCTGTAACTCAACAACCGTGGTAGCTATAGTTCGTTTTTTTTAGCAATAGAAATAAGGTAAACAATCTTGATGTGTCTTTTAATGGAAAAACACATTTTACAAATAAGTTACGGCAAATATGTAACAATTATGAATCTAACGATCATTTATATTCTTCTGCTTTCATAAGTAATAGTAACTGATTTTTAAAAAGCGTTTTTCAATTAAAAGACATGTCAAGATCGCTTACCTTCTTTCAAGTTCTTTCTAATGCTAAAAAAACGAACTATAGTTGAAATGTTCACAGATGATGTATTTCTGTTGCCGCTATAACAACAAAAACAGAATAAAATAAATATTTAAGTAGGGCTCAAATACAACAAACGTGATTTTTTTGCCGTTTTTTGCGTAATGGTACGGAACCCTCTGGGGGTGAGTCCGACTCGCACTTGGCCGGTTTTTACTAATTAATCCTAAACACATAAACCTCCCAAACGCACCGTAGTCGGTTAAAATCATCTATCCCCCAATAACACAAATCTTATAAAAAGTCCGAATACAAAACCTAGGAGAGCGGTCTGGCGTGCGGGCGAGACGGCACTATACGTTGCCGTACGCAGAGGGAGGGAGCTAGAGATATAATTAAAACTTTTGTCGCCGAGGCTTTTCGAGGGAAAGGATGGGTGGAACAGAGACGGGAATAGATACGCAATAAATGTTGTAATTTTTTATTTAATTTTTAATAGAGTTAGACCAAGAGAAGTCTGCAGCGATTTTCATAGCCCATGTAGTGCAAGTGTTATTTATACGTCATAATTTCATAGAAGTTTGACGTTTAAAATAACACTTGCACTGCGTGGGCTATCAAAATCATTTTGGTCTAACTCTATAATTTTAGAGTAGTCCAGTAGTTGCTTAAATGGTCAGTTGAGTGTGATGCTGTCTCTCAACTAAGATAGATTTAAGATACATACATATTAGGGGCTATTCATAAATTACGTCATTTCAAATTAGGGGGGGGGGGGGGGTCCGGACATCGGATGACGGTAGCACGACGTAGGAGGAAACGGGGTCATTTGAAGCATGATTTTTGGATGATTGTAGGGGGGGGGGGGGGGGGGGGTCAAAAATCGTAAAAAAACGATGACGTAATTTATGGACAGCCCCTTATAAGTAAATTTATATGTTTCTAATGCTACAGTAGCTCGTTTTTTTAGCATTAGAAAGAAGCTAAGCGATCTTGACATGTCTTTTAATTGAAAAACGCTTTTTTAAAATCAGTAACGATTACTTACTAAAGCAGAAGAATATAAATGATCGTATTAGATTCATAATTGTTACATATTTGCCGTGACTTATTTTTAAAACGTGTTTTTCAATAAAAAGACACATCAAGATTGTTTACCTTATTTCTAATGCTAAAAAAACGAACTATAACTTAACTTGTTACTAAACAAAATGTTCACACTCCAATACGGTTACCATCAGTTTGTCACTGACATAAACGCCGTCGAGAACGTAATTTACTTTCTATACATCTCGCTCGCACTCGCATATTAGTGCAAACGGGATGTATAGAAAGTAAATTACGTTCTCGACGGCGTTTATTTCAGTGACAAACTGATGGTAACCGTACAAGTCGACTCCACCGTTTCCCCTGTCCACTTTTTACTGGAATATATTTCAATGAATTCCGTTTATACCCTCCGCTAACCGACTGCGCGGAGTCGTTCCTAAAAACCTTACCTATATTCATACTTAATAGGTTATTGCGATTATTACGTGCTATTTGCTACTTTTGGATAATTTTATTACAATACAAGGGGCTGTTCATAAATTACGTCATCTATTTTTGACGATTTTTGACCCCCCCCCCCCTAAAATCATCCAAAAATCATGCTTCGAATGACCCCGATTCCTCCTACGTCATGCTGCCATCAGCCGATGTCCAGACCCCCTCCCCCCAATTTGAAATGACGTAATTTATGAATAGCCCCCAAGTGCGAAAAGCTAGGAAAAATCGCAACGAGTAGCGATAAATTGAAACATGACACGAGTGTTTTAAATCTACACGATTTGCGAATCTTTTCGCACGTGTATTGTACAACGTTTTACAGTACATATGTCCCTTTAAACTTTTGACATCGCACGAAAAGTGCTATTTTACGCACTAGTGCGGGAAAATAGGACCATATGTACTGTAAATTATCTTTTCGCACGTGTATTATACAACGTTTTACAGTACAGTCACCTGCAATAATATGTTACTCTTCGAAGGCCGCAAAAATATGTGACACGCTCTTATAGCTCTACAAATAAGATCGTGTCAGATATTTTTGCGGCCTTCGTTGTGTAACATATTATTGATGCAGGTGACTGTATATATGGCTCTTTAAATTTTCGACATAGGGGCTATTCATAAATTACGTCATTTCAAATTAGGGGGGGGGGGTCTGGACATCGGATGACGGTAGCATGATGTAGGAGGAAATGGGGTCATTTGAAGCATGATTTTTGGATGATTATAGGGGGGGGGTCAAAAATCGTCAAAAATCGATGACGTAATTTATGGACAGCCCCATAGGCACGTTTTGTGCTAATTAGCTAAATTAGCACCATATGTACTTTTGAGGTACGGAACCCTATAAACAATCATACCATTATTAAAAATAAGCAAAAAGACTCATAATACCTATACTTACCTATATGTGTATTCATCACAATATTTCGTGACGTCATCCTAAACTACATAGTAACACATCGTTATTACCTACGTTGTTAAAGAGTAGCGACCTGAATTGTTCTAAAGTAACCTATTTAATATGCAATATTATGCATGATGTAGGTAAAAACGAAATTTCGTTATCTGCCTCTCTATCGATCGAATAAGCAAGAGTGATAGAGGGCAGTACGTCTACCATCAGTTTTTTATTGACATATACGCTCACGTCTACGTAACTTACTTTCTATGCATCTCGCTCGTACTCGCATATTAGTGCAAGCGAGATGTACAGAAAGTAAATTACGTAGACGTGAGGGTTATGTCAATGTCAAAACTGGTGGTAGCCGTACTGAATTATTCTAAAGTAACCTATTTAAAATGCAATATTATGCAATGAATGTAGGTACCAGTTCGATTTTCGTGTTTCGCGGTAGGCCCTGTGATAATGCTAGTGACGCCCTCTACGCAGAGCTTTGCGTAATATTCCCTATTAATGTCATTAACCCGTTGATGACATTAATTACAGATAATATTTCCAAAAATAACAAAATATTAAAATGCCATAACACAATTAGGTAAAACCGGCCCGTGTGGCGCGGGCCGCGCACATTCATTTGGAGCGAGCGGGTCACGGCGGCCACACGGGGGGGTTTCTACACTCTTTGTTCTGTACCTACTGCATTAAGGGGCCCAATGATTAACAGTCCGCCGGACGGTATCGGCCTGTCAGTTGTTCGGAACTGTCAAAATTTTGTTCTAACTGACAGGCCGATACCGTCCGACGGACTGTTAATCAGTGGGCCCCTTTAGAACAAATTTTGACAGTTCCAAACAACTGACAGGCCGATACCGTCCGGCGGACTGTTAATCATGGGCCCCTTTACGAAAATATTCGATAATCCGTAGAATGTAGTCGTCAAAATACTAAACCTTGTAGAGTTAGACCAAGAAAAGTCTGCAGCGATTTTGATAGCCCGCGCAGTGCAAGTGTTATTTTAAACGTCAAACGTCTATGAAATTATGGCGTATAAATAACATTTGCACTGCGTGGGCTATCAAAACCACTGCAGACATTTCTTGGTCTAACTCAGGAACCGAGTATTTTAGGTGATATAATTTTTTTGTGTACCGTACAAAACTTTTTTTTATTGTATTAGTTAGTCTATAGGAGTGTCCCACTGCTGGGCAAAGGCCTCCCCTCTTTCCCGCCATTTGGTCCTATCCGATGCACACTCCCGCCACTCTTTACAAAATGTGTCCAGGTCGTCCCGCCATCTCCGTTTTGTTGTAAATAAAATAATTAAAATATAATTAATAATAATATAATGATTGCCGAATGGGAGTCCGCTGGATACGGGTGGCGCAGGACCGGTCATTGTGGCTCTCTTTGGGGGAGGCCTATGTCCAGCAGTGGACGTCCTCTGGCTGATATGATGATATAACACTTTAAACTCTCGCGTTTTGTACACATATTTAATTACACAAACGGGTCTACCGCGATATAATTTCATTGTTTTTACCTTATCGACGTTTCAGCTGAGTTGCACCAGCTGTGGTCACGCGGGTGTGTGAAATTATATCGCGGTAGACCGGTTTGTGTAATTAAATATGATATAAATAAATAAAATAAATATTAGGGGACATCTTACACACATCAATCTAGCCCCAAACTAAGCAAAGCTTGTACTATGGGTGCTAGGCGACGATATACATACTTATATAGATAAATACATACTTATATTATATACATAAAAACCGGAACCGGACTCGCCCGAGTCGGACTCGCCCACCGAGGTTTCCGTACTTTTTAGTATTTGTTGTTATAGCGGCAACAGAAATACATCATCTGTGAAAATTTCAACTGCCTAGCTATCACGGTTCATGAGATACAGCCTGGTGGGCTGGTGACAGACGGACGGACGGACGGACAGCGGAGTCTTAGAAATAGGGTCCCGTTTTTACCCTTTGGGTATAGAACCCTAAAAACACCCTTGACTCTGGGGCAAATATTAGTGTTCATCACACAAATAAATGCCCTTACTGGGATTCGAACCCATCAGGACCATCGGCTTCGCAGGCAAGGTCACTATCCACTAGGCCAGATCGGTCGTCATATGATGATGATGATGATGGATAATGATTGCGGAACAGAAACCCGCCCCGTGTGTCGCGGCCCTCGTCGTATCCATTTGGCTGAAATTGCTGTTTAGGCCGCGTACACACCAAGACACTTCTATTTATATTTACTACCGTAATCCTTTCAATTATAGTGTAGGTATGTTTTTAATTACTTACCTTTAAAGTATAGGTTGTTTGGAATAGGGGGCTGTTTGTTATTATATATTACTAGCTTTTGCCCGCGACTTCGTCTGCGTGGAATTAGTGACAGCAGCTAAAGTAGCGCCTGGATAATGCTAATAGCAATCATTCATTTCGCGCATTGCTTACTTCAATTATTAGGCAATGCATTAACTCTTTCAATTCCACCCCCCTTTGCACTCTCTTCAGGGATGATTTCTGACATAAAAACCATCCTATGTCCTTCCCCGGGACTCAAACTATCTCTATACCAAATTTCAACTAAATCGGTTCAGCGGCTTAAGCGTGAAGAGGTAACCGACAGACAGACACACTTTCGATAACGATTTCGATGAAATTTGCTATATGGGTGTTTTCGGGGTCGAAAAATCTATCTAGCTAAGTCTTATCTCTGGAAAAACGCGCATTTTGTAGTTTTTATATGTTTTCCGAACAAAGCTATGAATTGTATAATTTTTCCTATTAAATCTACTAATAGTTTCCAACAAATCTGCAATACGTAAGTAATGTAATAATAATATTTACCATACCGTAATCCCGATAGGTACACGTATTGTACACACACCTAATAATAAAAATAGAAACCAATGCAATCTCGACCTTAACTCAAAGTGGTAAGGTATAATTTGGAACGGGGGCTAAGTTCGGATTATTTGAAAAACGAACACGTCTTCAATGTGTGCGTAGGAGCGGTACACATTAGGCGGTTTTATTTTTAAATAAAGTATTGTTATGTACCTATTTAGTTTTTTAATTAGATTTTTGGTACAAAATATCTACAATTTATTTAGGTATACGTAGACCGGGGTGACTTTGGAAAATTTGGGGTTACTTTGATAGATTTAAAACGGCCATAGAATTACCATTATTCACTATTTCCTGAAAATGTTCCTGTAACTAGTTAAATTACTATATATTCATATTCACCTACTGTAAAAAATCTCGCATAAATATATATTATGGCTTGAAAACTAGAATTTTAAAGTCACCCCGGTCAATGGTACCTATATTTATTTTGACTCGATAGAATGACGTTGGAATACTTGGAATAACTAATTATTTGTCGTTTTTCAATATTTTATGTCAGTTATAGGGTAATTACGTCAGTTGTGCCAGTTTCCGTCCACTTGATGGATTAGCAAATAATACATTTCATTTCTAATTTGCTACTTGCGAAATAAAATTTTTATGATAGATAAATTGTTTAGATATTAAGGATTGCAATAAGTCCAAATTTGTGCAGCAATGAAGGTTTATATTCAAATTCCGTTAAGTGGACGAAAACTAGAGCCGGACTAAAACTAGCGCAATGACCCTATACCGTCCGATGAGAAGTGGACACCATAGCATAAGGGTGAAGTCAACTGTGTAGGTGTCACATGCAGGTTTCCGACACTAACTCATGTACTTACAGATACGAGTAAGTATAGTAAATAATTGTTACCCATCGTAATTATTTTCAAAATATATAATTATTATTATCAATCTTTGGTCGTCCGTATGTATTTTTAAATTAAAAATTATTAATACATAGCTACATATATTTAAATATGTATATAAGTGCTAACTCAGCTTTTTCTATAGGTATCACATCACATTATCGTTATGTACGAAGATAAGTACATAGTTTTATCACTTAAAGTAGTACATAATATATTATCTACTATCTAGTATGTATTTATCTTTTCACCACACTAGCTCGGAAAGGCATACTTTGCACTTCAAAAACTGATAACAAAGTTGCATTTTGTTCACATGTGAGGCAAAGTAATCAAATGCAAATTTTGACTTGTTTTCTTATGTTTGCTGGTAGAATTGACTTTTGATTTTGGATGATAAATATTTAATAACATTCATTTGGATTTAATTTGGTTTGATTTTGTTTGATATTTTACATTTAATATTTGCTTCGGGTTGCATGGTGTGGTGAAAAATTTTGTGTTTCACTCGGGGGCAAATCTTGTTTAACTCTCGTGCTTTGAAACCCTCGCAACGCTCAAGATTCCATTTTTCGAACCACTCGCTACGCTCGTGGTTCAATTTTGGTATCTTTCGCTTGCTCGGGTATCAATATTAGCACGAGCGGTTAAACAACAACTTTGCCCCCTTGTAAAACAAATAACTATTTCAATCACAGTTCGATTCACACACAACACACCACGAGAGTCTAATTACATACCTAGGTACTTATATTGTCATATAAAACTATGTATTATTATTACATTATTAGTATTTGGTTGACGGCAACCATATTGTAAAATAAATATAAATCGAATTCAGAATTCTCACCGTTTCGGAAACAAATACGTATCTAAATACATACGTACGTACACACTAAACACAATAATGGACTTTAAACCATTTCATTAAGGTACATATTGCAATGGACATTTATTGTAAGGGGAAGTATTTCCCGTACTAGAAATAACTGATCATAGATGCACCTTACATGTATATAAATAAGGTCTATGTAATGTCACTTATCACTGGACGACGGTACTGCACTGTAATCGCTAGGTTATGTTCCAAACGCTTACATAGCTTGAGCGAATTGGTTTACACAAAACCAGGATAAGCGCGCTTTCATTATTATTCATACTAACTACACGTCTTGAGGTCACGGTAAATTGGTTCGTAACTATTCGCCCGCGCTCGCGACTACAGGTTAATGCACGATAATCGATTGGTGACGTCACAGAATCGAGTCAATTCAAATTTCGAACCAGTGTTGTTCCGTTGCACTGGAGTTCGGTAAGCAATGTTCACGGAACCCTGAGGGCCGACACGTAAATAGAAATATCGTTATCTACCTTTCTATCGCGCGAATATGCAACTTGCAAGAGTGATAGAGAGGCAGATAACGAAATTTAGATTTTCATGTTTTGCGGTAGGCCTCTGTTGAAACCGATCAACATACTAACCTCTTTTACTGCGCTTTATTATATTTTTACGATTAAGCATTGATATAGTTATTTATTGCGATAAATGCGCATTTACTTACTTATGTTGAACACCAGAGTCGGACCAAGATGGCATTTGCATTGACAAAGTGTGGAAATAACATTTTTGATGTAAAATTTCTATAAAATATGATGTGTAAAACAATGATACTGCCTGTCATTCCATTCAAATTCGGTAAAATAATCCAACTCTATAATTTTGCAAAATCACGAACCTATTGCGTCATTTAAAATAGTATAAGTATATTTATTTATGTAATAATATGAGAAAAACAACAGTACTTTAATTTACGCCGTGAGCGTACAAAATTAGAAAACATTTTTAAATATCGAACAATGCACGTACTGGCCAGAATAATCTTTTTAAATTTTTGCTAGCCAGTGCTGCCAAATTCACAAAGCCAACTTGACAGTTAGTTAGGGGTGGCACTTAAATGAAACATTAGAAATCGTTAGCAGTCATTTCGGTCGCTTTTTGCGGAAACTCAAACCGAGTAAGCTAAAAATAAATTAACTAAAATACCGAAACAGTGGTGCAGTATATGTGGAGCGCTGACATGAAGCCGTGCCCTACAAAGACATATATTTAAACTAATATAAAAAATAAAGTATTTTGTTTGGTTTTCCGATGTTTTTTTGAAGGGTATAGGGTTTTTCAAAAAAGTACTCAAGTTTTTAAAGGGTCGGCAACGCGTATGTAAAATCCCTGGTGCTATACGCGTCCATAGGCTACTGAGACCGCTTACCATCAGGGCCGTAAGCTTGTTTTCCACAAACGTGGTATAAAGAACTTTGTTTATTTTAAATATAACTAACTAACTAACTAACCGCACTATAGTAAGCGAACATTGTAGCTTAGGGACGCTTCTAAGGGCTTTAATAACAAATGCAACTGGCTGACATCAAAACAGTGCATTGTTGTGCACTTTGCCAATCTAATTCTTTGTCAAGTGAACACGACTATAATATTTAGGGCATTATCTATGAAAAGGGACCTTATTGTCGATGGCGCATACGCCGCACAGCGTCGCGCGGCATTGTATTTGTATCGGAGCATCGTTAATAATGGCGTAAGCGCCATCGACAATAAGGTCCCTTTTCATAGATAACGTCACTTAATGTTTGTCTGTAGGGCTAGCACGAACACCGTCTCACATTTACGTACTTAAGTAAAAAATCGATAGGTACCGAGACCGAGTTAAATATTATATCAATCGTAATATTCGAAAGCGGCCTATTAGTATAGTTCGTTTTTTTTAGCATTAGAAATAACTGAAATAAGGTAAACAATCTTGATGTGTCTTTTAATTGAAAAACACATTTTAAAAATAAGTCACGGCAAATATGTAACAATTATTAATCTAATACGATCTTTTATATTCTTCTGCTTTCATAAGTAATAGTTACTGATTTTTATAAAGCGTTTTTCAATTAAAAGACATGTCATTATCGCTTACCTTCTTACAAGTTCTTTCTAATGCTAAAAAAACGAACTATAGGTTTATTAAATTTATTCAGGCGTTAGTCATTAAATTGTATAAATACAGCCTAAGGCGGTACAATTTACAAACCCGTATCTATTTAATAAGTTGTATGAAATACTTCTCGTTGCTTATCTAAACGATATGTCAGCGAGATAATCGATAGGAAACTGTTGTTCATATGAAGCATGTATTTAGGGTTCCGTCACAGAATAAATAATAGTACTAGGTACAGAAGACTCACTCTAACAAAACGCGTCTGTTACGATCAGGACAGATATGGCCGGTAGGTGGCGACAGCGCCACGCGCGGCTTATGGCTAGCCACCAAAATTGGTGTGGAACGGACGTACAAAGCGACGAAATCGCGGAGTGAGCCACGCCTGTCCGTACCCAATATAAAATACGAAATTAGTACTTAGTGAGTTAATTATGAAAATTTAAAACGTGTACTTTGACGCATGCCTCTAAAAAAAACACAGTTCAAAATATTTCACAACCAATCGTATTACAAGTCGTAATTAGAGTGACAGACTAGAAAGATACCCGCAATTTGCGTGTTCGCGGTAGGCCCCCAGTTCTGCTGATAGTATGCGGTCAACGTAGATTATTGAAGCTTATTATCATTCGCTTGTTTTTGTGTGTTCATTATAGTTTGTAATAGCCAAATTTTAAACTTTTTTATTATAGTATACGGTACTGTTGTAGTAGTGTAGACTTTTTTTCAATTAAACAAATGACGAAACCAGAATAATGTATTTAAAATTAATTGACCAATTAATAGATTTACGATCAAACAATAAAGTAAAAACGATATAATTACGAAACAAAGCACAAAACGTAAATTGCATTGTTAGCATTCGTAAACTGTGTAATTTGGACAGTTTTAAAAGAATCTCACGTCCATCCGTTTACTGTGCCAATCATTTATATTTACGTAAAAAATGTATACATGTACGTGTGGCTGTGTGGGTCGGCGCAGGGCCGCCATCTTCGATCGGCGGGTTAAAATTAAAATTATTGAATGACGTTCAATTCGGCTTGATTTTTGCTAAGTGGTTGATTGAAATATGTTTTTTATTTGTAATTTCTGATAGCATCAATGGTATAATAGGTGTAAAACAATTACTTTATAAATTTAGGTATTATATACATTTGAAGAAGTTAATCAATATATTAAGTTTATTTATTTACACGTATGCACATTATTAGTATCGTGAAAAAAATATTACCAACTTTTTTCAGCAGAACTAGTAGAACAAAGGAAAAATGAATAGAAATGTTTTATCAACCTAATGCCTACTATTAGAAAATGTAGAAACCACATAACCGTAATATTTTGTATGGCATATTTCAGGGAAAATGTCAAATATGTATGTATGTATAAGTAGGTAATTGTTAATTTTTCTTACTCCAATAAGGTTATTGTTTGTTAATTTTATAAAGATTGATTTGATATACATATTTAGTTAAAGTTAGAAAATAGGCACAAAACTAATTTATTTTCAGTCCTTGACACGGTTCTTACGTAATACCTAATAAAAAATATCCATTTTAATTTATACAGATCATTAATAACTTACGCATGCTTTTCTACATGAACTAAAACGAATCTTAAACATAAAAACGGAAAATGGTTATAATAATTAAAAAAAAATAAACGTCTTTGTTTCCGAAAACGCCAGTGGTAGCCCTAGGATCGTGCGAGCGGGCAAGAAAATACGGAGCATTTCGAACAGATACGGCCCGAGCCCGCTCAAAGATGGCCGCGTCCCTGCCGCAGCGGAAGCGAAGCGCGCGTGTTTCGGATATTTTTGTTAAACCATCGCCATATTGTTTTTATTGTCTCCAATAATCATAATTAGAATTTACAAACAACCATTTGTTATACAAACACGATATAACAATTAAAAGTACGCGCACCGATTACGTAGTCATGGCGTAGTTTTTTTTTAAAGACTTGCGATTGTGACATTATGCCACGGATTTCAGTATTGTTATTTGTTATTTGAAATTATCTGAAATCGATCTAGCGTATAGTGAACAGGTTTCGTGTAGTGATGTGCTAAAAATAAGGTGTTGAAAACTTACTGTGTTTAAAATTAGTGCATATTTTAAGCTCATGTGGTAATTGAAAGCTAATTATTGTGTTGTGACTAATTAACGTATACTTTCTCCGATTTGTGATGTGCTAGTGATTACGTGTCCTTTGTCTGGATTTGCAAATATGGATAAGCCCTCGTTTAAGGTGAGTGAATCGTTTATCTAAACTGGAAACGTTGATGTCCGTATGCTAAAACAATTATCGATTGATTTAATTATAATTTGATTTAACCTTGATAAAATGAAAGCCTTTATAGAATTTATGTGTCCGTTTTAAACATAAGCATTAATAATTTTGTCTATGAATGAATAAAATGGCAGCGTTCCATTATTACCTTGCTTACGTCATATACCTATTTAGTTAAAAAAATATCACGATTGAATTGAATTTGTAATCGATTGTATTTGTTTTTTTTAACCCTAAAGTGAAATAGGGTTGGCATTATGGCATTAAAGAGTAATTATAGTCGACTCGAACCCCGCCGCTGTTCTCCGTATCACCGCTAGTGTTGTGACCACGCCGGGCGATTATCGATATCGATGTTTTGATATTTTGTTATTTTTGTGCAAACTGATTGTTTAGCAGTTTAGTTTGTTATTTATTGGCGGATTAACACATACATATCACATATATGTATATGTAAACTACAAGAGTACGTTACATTACAAACGAAAATGTAAACATGAAATGAGTCGTGAGAATGCTTGCCAATGTTAAAGTAATAATTAATGATTTCTCATTAGTAATGGTTTTACTTTTCCAATGGCCGTGTCCTTCGTGAATCGTGGCGCATTGATCGTTCACGCTTCAGTTAATAATAATATAATCTATCCGCAGACTGGTGTTAATAATGTTAATAAGAATAATAAAACAATCCGTTCTAACATCAAGCGTCGTGTCTTAGGTAAAGGATTCATGTTATGAATTGTAATATGGGGCATTATCTATGAAAAGGGACCTTATTCTCGATGGCGCCTACGCCGCACAGCGTCGCGCGGCATTGTATTTGTATCGGAGCATCGTTAATAATGGCGTAAGCGCCATCGACAATAAGGTCCCTTTTCATAGATAACGTCACATATTATTACAATAACAGGTTTTTTACGTTTATGATTGAATTGTGAATAATAATCAACTTAAATAAAATTGTGCGCTATTATTGATAAAAACGCTAAAGTCGCTAACATGACATGACGGCTGAAAAGAAAGCGGCGGTTAAAACGCGCGGTTTTTTAAACGTTCTTCATAAACTACTTATCTAATAGGTACTGGTAATTTATAACTTATGTTTTTTTTATGTTTCATATTTGTGTTATAATTATAAGCTTGTTTAAAAATGTATATTTATCGTCTTTTGTTCTTCCTAAAATAATAAGTATGTACCTACAAAACATCGTCTCTATTCATCCAATTACATACTTATAGCCTGTATTTTATTATTTTTAGGTACTTAAATAAAAGTAAACAAATAATTTGTACATTTTCGGGTAGTTATAACATTTATTGATTAAGTAACCAACCAAATACAAACCCACCTGGATCTGTCACTGAACGACCTGACTTTAACCTACATTATTTGATCATGTAATGTTTTCATCTATATACTATGTTTATGTGTGTGATTTTGTTTACTCTTTTTTAAGTACCTAGAGATACAGAGTATAAATATCTTTGAAATTGACATGTCCTTACTATAGGACATAATATAAGTCCGAATATACTGAATAAACGCAATGTCCGTCTGTTTATCCATACCAACGCGGTGGCTAAATATGTATGTAATCATTAACCCATAAAGGCCAATAATAGAGCGCTATTTATAAAAACGCAGCCGCTGTACGCGCGTGTGGCTGTGACGTCACCGTTCCTTAGTTTGCGAAAATGTTTGTCTGTAGGGCTAGCACGAATACCGTCTCTTTCTAATAAGTGCAGTGAGGGACAGAGAGGGACAAGTTTCCCCGGCGATAATATACTCTTGTTGAATTAATGTAAAAAAAAAATTATATGCAAAATCATATTTAGGTAGAAAAGTGACTAAAAATTAATCACGATCTATAATGACTAAGTGCAAACATGCAATAGGTACTTTGAGTACAGTATAAAGCAAGATTTTTTTATGTTAATATAGGTATTTAAAAAAGGTAATATGGCCATTTCCATCTTTTTAGGGAACCGTACTCAAAGGGTAAAAACGGGACCCTATTACTTAGACTCCGCTGTCCGTCCGTCTGTCTGTCCGTCTGTCTGTCACCAGGCTGTATCTCATGAACCGTAATAGCTAGGCAGTTGAAATTTTCACAGATGATGTATATTTTTATCTGTTTCCGCTACTACAACAAATACTAAAAACAGAATATAATAAATATTTAAGTGGGCCTCCCATACAACAAACGTGATTTTGCCGTTTTTTGCCTAATGGTACGGAACCCTTCGTGCGGCGAGTTCGACTCGCACTTGGCCGTTTTTTTTCTTTAGTCAATACATCATACGTATACAAAACAGCTGACGAGGTCAGTTCAAAGGGCGCAGGTGAAATCTGTCAAATACTAAGGTATTCACATTCATAAAAGTATGTGCCACTCAGCATAAAAAGGGACTTTGTGGGGATTGTCACTTACGCCATTAGTCGTCATGCTTCAATACAAACGTGAAACAAAACTACTTAAGCGCCAAACGGCGTAAAGTCACTTTTTATACGATTTACATAAATCTGTGTAAGAATGGAGTGGGCGTATATAGTAGTTTGGACGCTTTTATCTTTTTTTTATTAATTGTATTATTTCCAAATTGACATCCGTCAAAGAACTTCAAGGTGTATTTTTGGATAGAGTTGCAAAGTAGGTATAATTAGCTAAATGCCTATTTGTGATACAATTATTAATTGTAATTACATAAACGACACACGTATTAAAACTACTTTTTCCACCGCTAATTAGGATGTCTTGTTATTATCTGTCTTAATTACTAATCGATGTCCAATTTAATGTAATTCTGTAAAGTCAAGTGTAAATTAATATCGACCTTCGTATATTGACATAAGATTGAATATAGATTGACGTCGCGGTATATGACATCTGTGTAATTGTCTAATTGTGGCGATGTAGCGTTTAAAGTTAAGTACGAATAAAAATTATTAGTCACTATGTTTTTGATACGGAGATAGTTATTTGTTTCACTCGGGCGCAAAGTTGTTGTTTAACAGCTCGTGCTAATATTGATACCCGAGCAAGCTAAGGATTCCATAATTGGAATCTTGAGCGTAACGAGGGTTTCAAAGCACGAGGGTTAAACAAAATTTGCCCCCGAGTGAGTGAAACACAAAAATTTTCACCACACCAACTCGAAGCAAATATTAAATGTAAAATATCAAACATAATCAATCCAAATCAAATCCAAATTAATGTTATTAAATATTAATCATCCAAAATCATCATTTAAAAGCCAATTCTGCCAGCAAACATAAGAAAATAACTCAAAATTTGCATTTGATTACTTTGCCTTTTGTCTCACATGTGAATAAAATGCAACTTTGCTATCAGTTTTTGAAGTGCAAAATAAGCCTTTCCGAGCTGGTGACTGGTGTGGTGAAAAGAATATTATCGGCTATAGTGACCGTTGCTCGGCACCGTTAGTGCTTGAAAATTGAGACCTAGGCTCTCCGAAACATCATCGTCGCGCAAGTGTCTAAAAATACTTGAGTTTAACCGTTAAATTAGTTTTATGACACGACAATTTAAATTCGAACGATTTTAACTTTTTTATCAGTATAAGAACAATTGTTTTAAATGGGTGAATCAACTTTTTCTTGTCACTAGTTGCCATGGTTACGGTCTCCTGGGTCACTCTAAATGAACCAAACTTCAATTTTTTGGGAGTTATAAGGCCTCCCATAATGGGACATCTACTAAGCACGTTTGTAGAACTTGGTACAGCAGCTCTTCTAAGAAACTATGCTATTATTGTCTCCTGGCTGATGGGACAGAATAACTACAAGAAATAGTTGATCGACCCAAATAGTCCATGCTAATGACACCCATGACAATATTATCAAAGACAAAGCCGTATCTGTGAGCGAGTGACGTCACCTCTGTTGGTGGAACTAGAATGTAACTGGTTATGTGACGTCATCAAATCGACACTTGACAGATGATGAAGTTTGTCGCACTTTACACCTATTACCTAATTATTATTAAAATGACAGTTTGATTGTCCCAATTTGTCTAAACTGACATTTTAATATATTTTTTGTGACGTTATCTATGAAAAGGGACCTTATTGTCGATGGCGCTTACGCCATTATTAACGATGCTCCCATATAAATACAATGCCGCGCGACGCTGTGCGGCGTATGCACCATAGACATCCCTTTTCATAGATAATGCCCCATTTACACAAAGTCAGTGGTAAATTATTGAACTGTTATTTCAGTATCTAAGATACCTATCAGTTAATACATAGCTTGTTATATTTTGTTTATGTCGTGTGTTTATTTTAATCGTAATATAATTTACCAAATTAACTTTGGCTTCTCGTTAACATATTCATATTATTATAGTAAAAATATTATTGAAATTTATTCTCACGCTTGTACTATAATAATTTATTTATTTTATACAGCACGAAATTGCTTTTAAAGGAATGTTGTTTATACAATGTGGTATTTTAGTACAAAACAGCTACCACAGAGAAAAAATAGTTGCGTAAAAGACTTTGTACCATCACTCTCCGCAATTGTTGCGCCATTTAGGGTCCTAGCTAAATTGGTTGTTCAATACTTATGCTAATTCTAATTTCCAATTTAGCAAGAACCCTAAATGGCATAACAATCCCGTGTGGTGACTACTTATTACGCATTTTGGTAGTCATTTAACATTGCCACGAAAGTTTAAAAGGTTATTATTTATTAGTCATAAAATGTGACGTTATCTATGTAGAGGGACCTTATTGTCGATGGCGCTTACGCCATTATTAACGATGCTCCGATATAAATACAATGCCGCGCGACGCTGTGCGGCGTAAGCGCCATCGACAATAAAGTCCCTTTTCATAGATAATGCCCCAAATACTATTTAGTGAATACATACAGTATTGGTTTTGTTATTCAAATTGATAACAAGAAATACCTATGATGAGAAATTAACATAAATCGCTGTTTTCCTTACTCTACGTTAAGTTTAATAATCGTTAGTACCGTTTTGGAGGCATTGAATTTAACTAAAATACCCATAATATTAGTATAATATTAAATTATAATAAAAAAATGAATGAATGGAAAAATACATTTTATCCTATGGTTGACTGGTAGAGAATGCCTGTTGGCATTAAGTCCGTCATTGGTTCATTTATCTTTGTGCAATAAAGTTTAAATAAATAAGTAAACGTCAAGAGTAACTACCTTCTGTATAGAATCGGAAATAAAGTTAGAAATATTTGTTGCAATGAAATAACGAACAATGAGCATTCTACCCTAAGAATGAATGGGGCAAAGTGAAAACACTTGGCTATCTCCCTCGCACGCCCGCATCATAATAACGGTGAGGTCATAACACGATTGGTGCATCCTTGTTTCGTTACTTGACAAATATTCGCACCAATAAACGCATTTGTGAAATTTTGGTGACTCCTGAAGTACCGGGTTTGACACAGAATACCCATGTGACACCTGGGTATTGTAATGTTCCAGACTGTGCATTTCAGGTACTTAAAAAAATGGTTGTCTGTAAAGTCAGTTTACGGACGATAATTTTGCGTGATGACGCCATAAGAAAACATTGATGAAAAATTGCATACTTTGGCCGTAACGTTACCATGGAGATCTGTCCACAACGTGACACTTTTTCGTGCATGCTACCGGTGTTCATCGATTTCTAAGACGTTATCACTTCAAAAAGGTCATGTGTCTGTTTATTTTCTTTATTTAAGATTGTTTTTAATTGACAATGATTTAAGTATGTCACTACTGAATTGACAAGCGTCCATAATCTACTGTATTATACCTGCTTCCCGTAGGCGGGTCTCTTGCTTGTTTGTCACCGTCATATTAAAAAAAGATTCCATTCCCATTATTAAATAAAACAGACCCATTCCACGGACTTTGCACGCCGCTAAATGACTAATTATAAATAGGTTATATCAGGTTTTTCCTGACCTGATTACTGATATTATACCACGAGACACACTTTGTGGCCCACTGTATCACAAATATCACAATGAATACATAGGAATTGGTCTTGGAATTGGGCTTTTGTTTTGTGTTTTGATACTTTTGACATACGAATTTTTTTTGGCGTTTCTTATACAGTAAGACTAGCACGCTCCACGCCTACGCAAGCGGTGTGCTGTCTCTCATAAGGATCGGTACGTTACAACGACCACGTACGTTTATCCGGTGTTTGACTTATGATATGAATCTTTTGCATTTATGTATTTTTATTAGGAACGGTTATATAAGTTTTCCTCGAATAGAATTATGTTTCTTAGTAGCTTTTACTACTACGCTGCTCTACAACAATCAATAATAATTCATTACGTACATGTAGGACGTATGTACAATTAATATCTGTATAGCTTTTGAAATTCTATCAGACGTTATCTACAATTTTAATCAAATTGATTGCTTTTTCACGTATTCGTAGGAACTCGAATTATGTAATTGTGACGTTATCTATGAAAAAGGGACCTTATTGTCGATGGCGCTTACGCCATTATTAACGATGCTCCGATACAAATACAATGCCGCACGACGCTGTGCGTCGTATGCGCCATCGACAATAAGGTCCCTTTTCATAGATAATGCCCCAATTATTAGTTAATAATATCTAAGGGTGTGTTATAAAAAGTAAAAACGCTCCTTCTTTTGAAAATGCCTATAATATACCTACTTATAAAACCCAAAATAAATTAATTTTGTCATTTTGGAGTTTAATGCTCCTATCTCCAAAATGTCAAAATTTACTAAAAGCCTCCCATTAACTCGATCTTTCTGTTTAGCCAATGGTTGATTGGGAGAGAATGTCTTGGCATCGAATATGCCATTTGTACTTTCCTGTATTGTGTAACGATGTTAAAATAAAATAAACAAAATGTAATTAATATTAGTTTGTAAACCACCTGCAACCTTTTATAGTCAAATATTATTTAATTAAAATATCAATACATCTAATTAATAAAAAAAATTATAAGTTTTCCAAAAAAAGGTAATTTCTCAATCGACAAAAATCGACAAACCCTACCGACTTGGTCACATCACTACTCATAACGCAACTCGTTGGCATTATGACCGTTTTACTCCATTTTTTCTTTTAAAACGTCACTGCCCAGCGAGTTAGTACATGAAAAACGCGCAGAGACTCAGTAATGAGGACATATCATAGATAAAAAAAAAACTTAACTATATTTTTTGTATGTTTACGTATTCAAATTAAAAGTAGGTATTCTTATTGTTATTGTTACTTTAATATATTAATTCGCCTGACAAAAGTAGTATTTATTTCGTTAAAATTTGACGTTCAGCGTATTTTTCAAGATGGCTGCGATGGAACATTCAGGAACGGTAAGCAACAGCCGTTATCCGTTATCGCTATTTCTGTGAGTTAACCAAAGGTCATTTTTAGAGTTCTGTACCCAACGGGTAAAAACGGGACACTATTACTAAGACTCCGCTGTCCGTCCGTCTGTCTGTCTGTCTGTCTGTCACCAGGCTGTATCTCATGAACCATGATAGCTAGACAGTTGAAATTTTCACAGATGATGTATTTCTGTTGCCGCTATAACACTACAACAAATACTAAAAAGTACGGAACCCTCGGTGGGCGAGTCCGAAACGCACTTGTCCGGTTCCGGTTTTTATGTATATAATATAAGTATGTATTTATCTATATAAGTATGTATATCGTCGCCTAGCACCCATAGTACAAGCTTTGCTTAGTTTGGGGCTAGATTGATGTGTGTAAGATGTCCCCTAATATTTATTTTATTTATTTATATCATACTTAATTACACAAACGGGTCTACCGCGATATAATTTCACACACCCGCGTAACCACAGCTGGTGCAACTTTTTTTAAATGACACTGTGATCTGCCTTTGGGATGCGATCCTGCGAGTATGGGATATGTAAACTTGGTCAAGCAGATCTTGTCAGTAGAAAAAGGCGGCAAATTTGAAAAAGGCGGCAAATTTGAAAAATGTAGGCGCGAAGGGATATCGTCCCATAGAAAATCTGAATTTCGCGCCTTTTTTTACTGACAAGATTTGCTTGACCAGCTATAATTAACTAATTATGGTCTGTCAATGTAAAGCCATTTCAGTCAGTAGAAAAAGCGGCAAATTAAAAAAAAAACGTAGGAGCGAAGGTTAGCGCCCCGTAGAATTTTAGTATTTCGCGCTTATTTCTACTGACAAAGTTGTTTGACCGACTATATGTGAAGTGTTAATTTGTAGGTATGTTATGAGCGTTTATTTTTTGCCATTTTTATATATTGTGACATTTTTTGCCACTTTTGTGTTATTTCTAGTCAGGATCGCGAGCTCTTTCCATCCTTATAGTAGAAAAAAAGTGTCCTAAAATTTCCATACATTTTTAGGGTTCCGTACCCAAAGGGTAAAACGGGACCCTATTATTACTAAGACTTCGCTGTCCGTCCGTCCGTCCGTCCGTCCGTCCGTCCGTCTGTCTGTCACCAGGCTGTATCTCACGAACCGTGATAGCTAGACAGTTGAAATGTTCACAGATGATGTATTTCTGTTGCCGCTATAACAACAAATACTAAAAACAGAATAAAATAAAGATTTAAATGGGGCTCCCATACAACAAACGTGATTTTTGACCAAAGTTAAGCAACGTCGGGAGTGGTCAGTACTTGGATGGGTGATCGTTTTTTTTGTTTTTTTTTTTTGCATTATGGTACGGAACCCTTCGTGCGCGAGTCCGACTCGCACTTGCCCGGTTTTTTCAAATTTTTCTTTATGTTACCGCCATACAAAGTATATGGGGAAATGGTATCTTTTTAATGTTTGACGATCCTTTTGTGAAATTTTTAGTGTTAAATTTGATATGTATAATAATCCAATTTTATTATGGAATAATATTAACATCAATAAATTGCTCTGATAATTAGATTAAGATTAATCGATTCATAAGAGCTTGTTGCTAGGCCTACATGAATAAAGTAAATTTTGTTTGTTTGTTTGTTTGTTTGGTAACACAATAGGAAAAAAACTCTAGGACATTTTTTTTATCCCACTAGGAACGAAAGAGCTCGTGATTCTGAGATTTCGGAGTAGAAATAACACAAAAGTGGCAAAAAAGGTCACAATATATGAAAATGGTAAAAAATACGCAACGCTCTTATCATCTTTTATTATAATGTAAACAAAACAGTACATAATTTACACTGAGACTTGATTTGCGTTGATAATTAATGTACTTAGAATATTAAATAAATCGAATAATCGTGTAACTAAATTGTATGTATCTTTAAGAGGATAACTGATGGTGATGTGTAATAAAAATGGTTGTTCATGTAATTGATGTAAATGAATGAATGACTGAATATGCATGTAGTTTTAAAACTGTTACTACTTAGGGCATACTAAAAATTCCTGGAATTGGCCACTTAGAAAAAACCGGCCAAGTGCGAGTCAGACTCGCACACGAAGGGTTCCGTGCCATTATCTATAAAAACGGTCACCCATCCAAGTACTGACCCCGCCCGACGTTGCTTAACTTCGGTAAAAAATCACGTTTGTTGTATGGGAGCCCCACTTAAATCTTTATTTTATTTTTAGTATCGGCAACAGAAATACATCATCTGTGAAAATTTCAACTGTCTAGCTATCACGGTTCGTGAGATACAGCCTGGTGACAGACGGACGGACGGACGGACAGCGAAGTCTTAGTAATAGGGTCCCGTTTTACCCTTTGGGTACGGAACCCTAAAAATAAGTCTCATTTATCAGAATCCAGAAACTTTCCGTATTGCCCACGTATTATCAAAGAGAATAGAGTGTATAGAGAGTTATTGCCATGGTAAATTATGTAGCCACAGTAAAACTGTCATCTTTCGACAGAAGATTAAAATTTAAAACTTTTAGAACGCCATTTGACTTTGATCCTTATTCTTTTACTGATATGTGTTCAAATTATTTATATCAAATAGTACCTAACGCCATCTACTCGAGATTAGGCCAAAAGATTGCACCATACCTTTGGCCTAGTCTCGAGTAGATGGCGCTACTATTTGATATAAACAAATTAGAACACATATCAGTGAAAGAATAAGGATCAAAGTCAAATGGCGTTCTAAAAGTTTTAATCCTGTTTGGTCCTGGGTTCGAATCCCAGTAAGGGCATTTATTCGTGTGATAACACAGATATTTGTTCCTGAGTCATGGTTGTAATCTATGTATATAAGTATGTATTTATGTATATAAGTATGTATATCGTCGCCTAGCACCCATAGTACAAGCTTTGCTTAGTTTGGGGCTAGGTTGATCTGTGTAAGATGTTCCCTAATATTTATTTTTATTTATTTATTTTTAATCTTTTGTCGAAAGATAGCAGTAAATTTACAGTGGCTACATTTAATTTACTTCAAATATTAATAGTAATACGGAACCCACTAAATGAACCCTAGGGTTTTCTGTCGCTGCCGCGCGGCCCCCGCCCACGTAATAGTTCTAGTTACATTACGAGAATAGGGTTTCACGCTAGGGTTGCCACTGTACCTATTATATTGATTGTTATTAGTGAGATAAAATGTAGTGACTAATGAACGGATTTGTACGCAGGTTGTAAATATAAACAGGTTTTTAACGCGCATGTATTACCTCTGGGGTTGCAGGCGTACGTAGGCTACGGTGACTGCATATGCTTACCATCAGGCGGGTCGTTAGCATGTTTGCCACCGACGACGTATAAAAAAAACCTATTTTTTTGGCCCTTTGTTAAATTTATATTTTGTTTATTTCACGGTAGGGACTAAAATCAGATATAAATCAAACGTTATAATATAAGTACGTCAAACGGTTACTTAAATCTTAAATC
Organism: Cydia splendana; assembly: GCF_910591565.1. Lineage (NCBI taxonomy): Eukaryota > Metazoa > Arthropoda > Insecta > Lepidoptera > Tortricidae > Cydia > Cydia splendana. Next base: position 9,670,200 of record NC_085985.1, read on the forward strand.
TTTTTGATACCTAAGACATATATGTAAAGTAATACTGCTTACACTTGGCGGGCTATAATTCTGTAAAGTGTCATTCTATGGAACTTGCTAACTATGTCAACAAACCGCCATATTGAAATTGTATCTGACTGATGAATTTACTAGTGACTTTTGTTTACATAGTTAGCAAGTTCCATAGAATGACATTTTAACATAAATTATATAAAATAAAGTTTTATTCTATTCTATTCTTACGTCAAAGAAAACTAAATATTTAAATATAATTTACTTTTACAAGATAAGTGGCAACCCTATTCTCCATCCCCAATTCTGGGGTACTTACCTCAAACCCTATAAAAACTGTACATGATTTTAGACCAACTTTGTCAAACTGTACCGCTACCACCAATTTGACACTGACTTATTCGCTAACGTCTGCGTAAATTACTTCCTAATCTTCCTATACATCTCGTTCGCACTAATATCCGAGTACGAGCGAGATGCATAGAAAGGAACTGCCCGAATCTAGCCTTAAGATACGTCAGATAATAGATCTAGAAACGATGTGAATTAGATGTGTCACTGTCAAAAGTGACGTCTTTGTTTGAAGAAACTAAATGCCAGTGTCAGCGAATATGTCAGTTGTACAGGAAGGAATTCCGTGGAGTTTCCGTCAGTGTGCGCTGCCCCTAAGCCATTATCTACCCGTTCACACGGTAAAATATGCTGATTATCAACATAGCTCCGTCTCCTTCCCCCGTACTCTGATCAACGGGGATTACACAACTTAGGGATGAATGCAGTACCATCTTTACCATAAAGGCACACGGGGCCCGTGCCCAGGGCCCCCATCCTCAGGGGGCCCCGAAGGACAGATAGTAACAGTATATTTGATTACCCATAATAAATATAAGATCATGTAGAAAAATGTTAGTTTAATTCGCTTTCTTTACTTTCCAAAAGGGCCCCAAATTCTTATGTGCCCAGGGGCCTTAGTTTAAGACGGCACTGGATGAATGCAAATAATTTTATTAAATATGATGATTTGTGTTTTTTATTAGGAGTCCCACTGCTGTATGTATCATCGCCCACACTGCTAACTGTGCATCGGTGGACCTTATTACCAAAGGAATACGGTCCACAGATGGACAGTTTATGAGTGTTGCTGTTTGTACTGAAATAGATGTATAGTATAAATTATCTCAGTTGAATTTTTCGGGTTCGGGTGCTAATCCGTTAAACAAAAGCCTTTGTTTCTTTTAAGAGCGCTGTACAGCACGTGCCAAAGCAACCATTTCGTTTAAAAAGCAACTATCGTGATAGTATTAAGGTTCAAATTCATGTGACAGCTCGTTCAAAGAACAATCAGGGTGGTCTTGTTTTTGGAGATAACAAAACGTGTTATCTCCGTAATGGGCTGTTTTATGAATTTGAACCATATAAATAGAATGGTAAGTATGCTTTTTAAACGGGCTTGTTCCCGTTACTTATGTCGGGGCTATTAGCAGTAAGTAGTGTAACCACTGCATAAAGGAAACAATACCTTTTGTTTAACAGATTAGGGTCCGAGCCCGAAAAAATCACCTGAGATAATTCATACTATAACATGCCTAATAAAGAAATAGTTAACTAAAGGATGACTCATTAGACCTGTACGGTTACCATCAGTTTGTCACTGACATAAACGCCGTCGAGAACGTAATTTACTTTCTATACATCCCGTTTGCACTAATATGCGAGTGCGAGCGAGATGTATAGAAAGTAAATTACGTTCTCGACGGCGTTTACGTCAGTGACAAACTGAGGGGCTACCGCGAAAACCGAAATTCGCAAATTGCGGGGATCTTACTCTTTTACTCCAATGAAGGCGTAATTAGAGTGACAGAGAAAAATGCCCGCAATTGACGATTTTCGGTATTGGCGGTAGCCCTACTGATGGTAACCGTACTGGCTCCAATTTCACCACGGTGACAGGTGCGACAATTGTAAAACATCACTGTTGCTGACATCACAGGCATCCATGGGCTACGGTTACCGCTTACCATCGGGCGGGCCGTATTGCTGTGTGCCACCATCATTGTATTATTTAAAAAAACTTTATTATATCGGAAAAAAACTGATATTTCTCTTGCTAAGTTTATGACAATTGTCACAAGAAACACTACAATTGTCACGAAATTCCGACATATAACTCATTACCTGTCAAGGATTACCTACAATTCTTCTAAATCTTGACAATTGTCAGAAACTTCGCAAAAGAAATATCTGTTTTTTTCCGATATAATAAAGTTTTTTTAAATAGTACAATGATGGTGGCACACAGCAATACGGCCCGCCCGATGGTAAGTGGTAACCGTAGCCCATGGATGCCTGTGACGTCAGCAACAGTGATTTTACAATTGTCGCACCTGTCACCGTGGTGAAATTGGGGCCTGGAGCTTCCGGCGCATCGTTTTCTATGGAAAGCATCACGTGATCACCTGTCAATGTCATGTCATAGAAAAGTAAGCGCCGGAAGCTCCGGTCCGGTCCGGACACGGCCCGGTCTGGATCCAACCAATGGAGGACTTGGCCACTTTTTCGTTAGAACATGACATCTATTTCAGTTTATAACAGGGAATATTTTCATATCATTTTCTTCCGCAATTTTCGAATTTTGTAATCGAACTAATACTTAAATCAATTAATTCACCAATAGCTAGTTTTTGAGTTTATCGTGAACAAACATACGCACAAACAGACAGACGCGGCGGGTGACTTTGTTTTATAAGGTGTAATGATAGTGACCATCATTAAATTAAGTACATTTAGAATAACTTCCCCATTGACTGGAGTATGTAGCGCTGTCTCGCTCTCGCCGGGGGCTGTTTCAATTTTATACTTATCGATTCAAAGGTCGCGGTACCGTCGGCACCACAAATGATTATTTGCTCGAATTAATTAAAATTGCCTTTAAATAAGTTTATGAGTAAATTATTATTATTAAGGCCCATTTGCACCATTCCACTAACCCGGGGTTAACCGGTTAAACCGTTAACCCAGTGTCAAATTGTACTGGTAACCATGGTAACTCCAGGTTTAACCGGTTAACCCCGGGGTAGTGGGATGGTGCAAGTGGCACTAACACAGTTTGTGGATATTTATGTATTCATATTATAGACGACGATTATTATTTTGACGACCGGTCTGGCCTAGTGGGTAGTGACCCTGCCTATGAAGCCGATGGTCCCGGGTTCGAATCCTGGTAAGGGCATTTATTTGTATGATGATACAGATATTTGTTCCTGAGTCATGGTTGTTTTCTATGTATTTAAGTATTTATATATTATATATATCGTTGCCTGAGTACCCACAACACAAGCTTTCTTGAGCTTACCGTGGGGCTTAGTCAATTTGTGTGAAAATGTCCTTAATATTTATTTATTTATTTATTTATTTATTTATTATTTATAGAAGATAAATAATATAAATATATAATTATCCATCATAACATCGTCTATACCTCTATACCTATGTATAACGAAATTTAAAAAATTGGCCAAGTGCGAGACGGACTCGCGCAAGATGGGTTCCGTACCATTATCAAAAAATCACGTTTGTTGTATGGGAGCCCCACTTAATTATTTATTTTATTCTGTTTTTAGTATTTGTTGTTATAGCGGCAACAGAAATACATCATCTGTGAACATTTCAACTGCCTAGCTATCACGGTTCATGAGATACAGCCTGGTATAACACTTTAAACTCTCGCGTTTTGTAACTCAGCTGAAACGTCGGAATTAAAGGTAAAAACAATGAAATTATATCGCGGTAGACCCGTTTGTGTAATTAAATATGTATACAGCCTGGTGTCAGACAGACGGACGGACAATGGACTCTTAGCAATAGGGTCCAGTTTTTACCCTTTGGGTACGGAACCCTAATGAGCCCTAATAAATTCCAGGGCCATGTTGTTTTGCCGACGCTACTATCAGCGTTTGCCATGTCCGCGCGCATTTCCCGAATCTAAGTAAGGCTCCGACACACATAGTAGGGGAGCCCACGATGCTAAATCGGGATTTACTCGAGCGTCATACAGACCTATTGGAATCGAAATATTAGATGACAAGAAGAAAAAAAAGTTATTATAAAGTTTTTTTTTCCAGCGAACCGGAAAGCGTCTACAATTATTTTTTTTTCGGGACGTTGGTGGAGGGTTAAAAAATCGTTAAGCAGTTTGTGGGTTTGGTCGTTTTTGTCCACTTTAATGCTATATTTTTTCTATAACTTAATATAACACTTATTTGTAGGCATTTTCTTAATCTGACGAACACAAGTTTGACGCCTAATTTTTACATTGTAACCGTCAGATTACGGAAATGTGTGCAAATAATTATCATATTTAGTAATAGCACAATTATAGCGTTAATTTGGACTAATATGACCAAATCCACAATTTGCTTAACAATGTGTTTAACCCCCCACCAACCAAGGGCTCAACATAGATGGCTAAAAGGGGTAAAGGTAGACTACACGGGGTAGCAAGATATCATTCATATCTTAATCTGACGCGCTCGAGTAAATACAAAAATCCCCTCTTGGGCTCCCCTATCAACAGGCGCGGTTTCCGGGCGGTGCCTGGAACCTTAAGGGTTAAGAAAATAAGAGCGTGTCAAGGTAATTTCAAACAGCTCGCCCGCTTAGCAACTTCTGCTGCTGACTGATGCATAAAAAAAACTATTTTGACGTGATAACGTCTTATAAATCGATGAACACCGGTAGCATGCACGAAAAAGTGTCACGTCTCCATGGTAACGTTGTGGACAGATCTCCATGGTAACGTTACGGCCACGTTGTGGACAGATCTCCATGGTAACGTTACGGCCACGTTTTCTTATGACGTTATCACTTATCACGCAAAATTATCGTCCGTAAACCGACTTTACAGACAACCATAATGTTTTTTCTTATGGATACATATCACTAAGCTCCATTTGTAATACGAAATATACGAATACATTATTTAGGTAGCAGTAGCCTTTAAAAACCATCTCACCCCCCTGGCATCCCTTCTCTCCCCATTCATAACCCAACTCTCCACGCATTCCCTACTCACCCCAGTTTACGGTACGGAACCCTAACATTTTTTTTTATTGCCAACAGCTGGTCGGGGCTCCATGCGGCCAGCACGGGCAGTACACCTTCTACAAGGCCCTGAGGATCTCGGGGCGGAGGGAGCGCATCATCGCCATCGGGGACTTCTTCTTTGTCAGGATCTGGCAGGACTCCGAGCTGGTCTCCATAGGTAACACACCCTCCCACTACACTTACAACAAAAAAATTGTCACGTTGTCTATGAAAAGGGACCTTATTGTCGATGGCGCTTACGCCATTATTAACGATGCTCCGATACAAATACAATGCCGCGCGACGCTGTGCGGCGTAAGCGCCATTGACAATAAGGTCCCTTTTCATAGATAATGCCCCATATTTACATGACATTACCTACAGTATACAATGCGCCATGAAAGTTATAGTTACATTTAGATAACAGTATTATGATATGATATATTTATATTTATACATAATAGAGTTAGACCGACATAGAGAGTGTTATTTATACGTGATAATTTTATAGAAGTTTCACGTTTAAAATACGCACTGCGCGTGCTATCAAAATTGTTGCAGACTTATATTGGTCTAACTCAAATCAGGTTATCAATAACAAAATATCCGTGAGACACTGTCACGTTTATAAAGTCGATGATCGAGCAATCAGACAGAGAGATTTATACTGTCCCTTTCTTAGGCTGGCTTTCCACTGAGCCGTTGTGCGGAGATGAGAGGAAACTTGCGTTGCGTTGTAATCCGGAGGAGCGGAGAAGAGATGTGGATTACAATTAGAGATACCACGAATATTCGGCAACTATTCGGTATTCGGCCTATACGACTACTTCGCCGAATATTCGGTATTCGGCCGAATGTTGCCTAAGTGCCTACTATTCGGCCAAATACCGACTATATCTTAAATCTACCTAAAAAGATAAACTACACATTGAAAATAACCGAATACCACTAAATTTAATTTTAAAATGTTTTCTAGACTGATTTTTTGAGTATTACTTGGTTACTAATAATTTTATTTTTATCATGGGTTCTATTTCATTGACTCTGCCTACAATTCACTAGTTTTGAGAAACCAAAATTAAATCTTAGCAAACGTCGTTGTGCTTTGTTGGCGAATAGTTTTCATAATAAATGTGACTCAAAATGTACAAATGTTATAACGAATATTCGGTCGCCGAATATTCGGCGCTAAAACCACTATTCGGGGCGTCTCTAATTACAATACAACCAATGCTATAATTTGTTGATTCCCGCACGTCAGCTCCGCATCACTGGAAAGGCAGCCTTATCCTAGTATTATACATGTATAACCCCAAAAAGAAGGATGTCTTTATTAGTCCAAAAAATAGGTCACTAAAGCCAAACTGTATGTTTTGTGCTGTTGTTATTAAATATATTGCTGTGACCAAAATCTTACTGACAGATAAATGTTAAATGTTTTCTGAAAAGGTATTTCAAGGCAGAATTCGTAAACCGATATATTTGTGACGTTCCACGGCAACAGGTAGTTTATGGCGGCTGGCGCTTATGTCGCATAGCGCCGCAATAATATTGGAGCGGCGTTAATAATAGCGTAAGTGCCAACCGCCATAAGGTACTTACCCGTGGGACGTGACATTTAGTAAAATATTATAAAATAAACCTTAATATACCTTCTCATGATTTCTTTGGGGTCCATTTGTTTCACATAAAGTTTTAAGTCATAATGTATTGTTTGTCATATTATCATTAGTCCTAAAACTGAAACCGTTAACATTTCAGGATTTTCGTAAGGTTATCCTTAGATAGGTTAGGTTTGTTTTATGACAATTCTGAAAAGTTACGCGTTTCTGAACCAAACAAATTACGAGTAACGAAAATTCGATCAAACAATACATTATGACCACAGAATAAATATTACATAGTACTACCGTACAGAAAGGACACTTCCTACAAAACCGAAGTTTGACAGCGACTCAGGGACGAATCATGCTGTCCGTTTCTAATGTATGGCACTATCCCTTTAGGGTTGTCAAAATTCCAGTCATTATCTTATCTGTGGTCGTGCACGCAAAAGAACGTCAAGTGTTGTAATCCTAATAATTGCTCGGAGCAATGCCGAGCCGAACGGAGCCGAGTTTGCCCGAAGTCAGGAGTGTCTCTCATGATCGTGAAGTTGACCGCCCCATATCGAGTGCCCGCAAATGGCATATCTATATCGTTAGTTCATCGTTAGTTCACGTTAGTTCAGTATATTAAATCGTTAGGATCCGACTACAACATCGATTTTTTTAAAAAACAAAAGTGGGGAGGTCAACTTCACGCTACCGCCCCAAAATCGATTTTATGGTTTTTATCAATTAGAATCGATAGATAATCGTTAGTTCACGTTAGTTCAGTATATTAAATCGTTAGGATCCGATTCTAAGTATTTTTTTTTTTCAATTTTGTGGGGCGGTCAACTTCACGTGAAGTTGACCGCCCCATATCGAGTGCCCGCAAATGGCATATCTATATCGTTAGTTCATCGTTAGTTCACGTTAGTTCAGTATATCAAATCGTTAGGATCCGACGCATAACTTGTGTACGAATTTTTTTTTAAAGTAGGGGAGCGCCAACACCGTCTTCCGCTCCAAAATTGTATTTATGGTTCCAATCAATTGGAATCGATATGTAGTCGTTAGTTCATCGTTAATTCATGTTAGTTCAGCATGTGAAATCGTTAGGATCCGACTACATTACGTATTTAAAAAAAAAAACATAAGTGGGGCGGTCAACTTCACGCTACCGCCCCAAAACCGATTTTATGGATTCTTTCAATTAGAATCGTTAGTTCATCGTTAGTTCACGTTAGTTCAGTATTTTAAATCGTTAGGATCCGACTAAAAGATGTTTTTTTTTTAAAAACGAAAGTGGGGAGGTCAACTTCACGTGAAGTTGACCGCCCCATATCGAGTGCCCGCAAATGGCATATCTATATCGTAAGTTCATCGTTAGTTCACGTTAGTTCAGTATATCAAATCGTTAGGATCCGACGCATAACTTGTGTACGAATTTTTTTTAAAGTAGGGGAGCGCCAACACCGTCTTCCGCTCCAAAACTGTATTTATGGTTCCAATCAATTGGAATCGATATGTAGTCGTTAGTTCATCGTTAGTTCATGTTAGTTCAGCATGTGAAATCGTTAGGATCCGACTACATTACGTATTTAAAAAAAATAACATAAGTGGGGAGGTCAACTTCACGCTACCGCCCCAAAACCGATTTTATGGATTCTTTCAATTAGAATCGTTAGTTCATCGTTAGTTCACGTTAGTTCAGTATTTTAAATCGTTAGGATCCGACTAAAAGATGTTTTTTTTTTAAAAACGAAAGTGGGGAGGTCAACTTCACGTGAAGTTGACCGCCCCATATCGAGTGCCCGCAAATGGCATATCTATATCGTTAGTTCATCGTTAGTTCACGTTAGTTCAGTATATCAAATCGTTAGGATCCGACGCATAACCTGTGTACGAATTTTTTTTTAAATAGGGGAGCGCCAACACCGTCTTCCGCTCCAAAACTGTATTTATGGTTCCAATCAATTGGAATCGATATGTAGTCGTTAGTTCATCGTTAGTTCACGTTAGTTCAGTATTTTAAATCGTTAGGATCCGACTAAAAGATGTTTTTTTTTTAAAAACGAAAGTGGGGAGGTCAACTTCACGTGAAGTTGACCGCCCCATATCGAGTGCCCGCAAATGGCATATCTATATCGTTAGTTCATCGTTAGTTCACGTTAGTTCAGTATATCAAATCGTTAGGATCCGACGCATAACTTGTGTACAAATTTTTTTTAAAGTAGGGGAGCGCCAACATCGCTTTCCGCTCCAAAACTGTATTTATGGTTCCAATCAATTGGAATCGATATGTAGTCGTTAGTTCATCGTTAGTTCATGTTAGTTCAGCATGTGAAATCGTTAGGATCCGACTACATTACGTATTTAAAAAAAATAACATAAGTGGGGAGGTCAACTTCACGCTACCGCCCCAAAACCGATTTTATGGATTCTTTCAATTAGAATCGTTAGTTCATCGTTAGTTCACGTTAGTTCAGTATTTTAAATCGTTAGGATCCGACTAAAAGATGTTTTTTTTTTAAAAACGAAAGTGGGGAGGTCAACTTCACGTGAAGTTGACCGCCCCATATCGAGTGCCCGCAAATGGCATATCTATATCGTTAGTTCATCGTTAGTTCACGTTAGTTCAGTATATCAAATCGTTAGGATCCGACGCATAACCTGTGTACGAATTTTTTTTTAAGTAGGGGAGCGCCAACACCGTCTTCCGCTCCAAAACTGTATTTATGGTTCCAATCAATTGGAATCGATATGTAGTCGTTAGTTCATCGTTAGTTCACGTTAGTTCAGTATTTTAAATCGTTAGGATCCGACTAAAAGATGTTTTTTTTTTAAAAACGAAAGTGGGGAGGTCAACTTCACGTGAAGTTGACCGCCCCATATCGAGTGCCCGCAAATGGCATATCTATATCGTTAGTTCATCGTTAGTTCACGTTAGTTCAGTATATCAAATCGTTAGGATCCGACGCATAACTTGTGTACGAATTTTTTTTAAAGTAGGGGAGCGCCAACATCGCTTTCCGCTCCAAAACTGTATTTATGGTTCCAATCAATTGGAATCGATATGTAGTCGTTAGTTCATCGTTAGTTCATGTTAGTTCAGCATGTGAAATCGTTAGGATCCGACTACATTACGTATTTAAAAAAAATAACATAAGTGGGGAGGTCAACTTCACGCTACCGCCCCAAAACCGATTTTATGGATTCTTTCAATTAGAATCGTTAGTTCATCGTTAGTTCACGTTAGTTCAGTATTTTAAATCGTTAGGATCCGACTAAAAGATGTTTTTTTTTTAAAAACGAAAGTGGGGAGGTCAACTTCACGTGAAGTTGACCGCCCCATATCGAGTGCCCGCAAATGGCATATCTATATCGTTAGTTCATCGTTAGTTCACGTTAGTTCAGTATATCAAATCGTTAGGATCCGACGCATAACTTGTGTACAAATTTTTTTTAAAGTAGGGGAGCGCCAACATCGCTTTCCGCTCCAAAACTGTATTTATGGTTCCAATCAATTGGAATCGATATGTAGTCGTTAGTTCATCGTTAGTTCATGTTAGTTCAGCATGTGAAATCGTTAGGATCCGACTACATTACGTATTTAAAAAAAATAACATAAGTGGGGAGGTCAACTTCACGCTACCGCCCCAAAACCGATTTTATGGATTCTTTCAATTAGAATCGTTAGTTCATCGTTAGTTCACGTTAGTTCAGTATTTTAAATCGTTAGGATCCGACTAAAAGATGTTTTTTTTTTAAAAACGAAAGTGGGGAGGTCAACTTCACGTGAAGTTGACCGCCCCATATCGAGTGCCCGCAAATGGCATATCTATATCGTTAGTTCATCGTTAGTTCACGTTAGTTCAGTATATCAAATCGTTAGGATCCGACGCATAACCTGTGTACGAATTTTTTTTTAAGTAGGGGAGCGCCAACACCGTCTTCCGCTCCAAAACTGTATTTATGGTTCCAATCAATTGGAATCGATATGTAGTCGTTAGTTCATCGTTAGTTCACGTTAGTTCAGTATTTTAAATCGTTAGGATCCGACTAAAAGATGTTTTTTTTTTAAAAACGAAAGTGGGGAGGTCAACTTCACGTGAAGTTGACCGCCCCATATCGAGTGCCCGCAAATGGCATATCTATATCGTTAGTTCATCGTTAGTTCACGTTAGTTCAGTATATCAAATCGTTAGGATCCGACGCATAACTTGTGTACGAATTTTTTTTAAAGTAGGGGAGCGCCAACATCGCTTTCCGCTCCAAAACTGTATTTATGGTTCCAATCAATTGGAATCGATATGTAGTCGTTAGTTCATCGTTAGTTCATGTTAGTTCAGCATGTGAAATCGTTAGGATCCGACTACATTACGTATTTAAAAAAAATAACATAAGTGGGGAGGTCAACTTCACGCTACCGCCCCAAAACCGATTTTATGGATTCTTTCAATTAGAATCGTTAGTTCATCGTTAGTTCACGTTAGTTCAGTATTTTAAATCGTTAGGATCCGACTAAAAGATGTTTTTTTTTTAAAAACGAAAGTGGGGAGGTCAACTTCACGTGAAGTTGACCGCCCCATATCGAGTGCCCGCAAATGGCATATCTATATCGTTAGTTCATCGTTAGTTCACGTTAGTTCAGTATATCAAATCGTTAGGATCCGACGCATAACTTGTGTACGAATTTTTTTTAAAGTAGGGGAGCGCCAACATCGCTTTCCGCTCCAAAACTGTATTTATGGTTCCAATCAATTGGAATCGATATGTAGTCGTTAGTTCATCGTTAGTTCATGTTAGTTCAGCATGTGAAATCGTTAGGATCCGACTACATTACGTATTTAAAAAAAATAACATAAGTGGGGAGGTCAACTTCACGCTACCGCCCCAAAACCGATTTTATGGATTCTTTCAATTAGAATCGTTAGTTCATCGTTAGTTCACGTTAGTTCAGTATTTTAAATCGTTAGGATCCGACTAAAAGATGTTTTTTTTTTTAAAACGAAAGTGGGGAGGTCAACTTCACGTGAAGTTGACCGCCCCATATCGAGTGCCCGCAAATGGCATATCTATATCGTAAGTTCATCGTTAGTTCACGTTAGTTCAGTATATCAAATCGTTAGGATCCGACGCATAACTTGTGTACGAATTTTTTTTAAAGTAGGGGAGCGCCAACACCGTCTTCCGCTCCAAAACTGTATTTATGGTTCCAATCAATTGGAATCGATATGTAGTCGTTAGTTCATCGTTAGTTCATGTTAGTTCAGCATGTGAAATCGTTAGGATCCGACTACATTACGTATTTAAAAAAAATAACATAAGTGGGGAGGTCAACTTCACGCTACCGCCCCAAAACCGATTTTATGGATTCTTTCAATTAGAATCGTTAGTTCATCGTTAGTTCACGTTAGTTCAGTATTTTAAATCGTTAGGATCCGACTAAAAGATGTTTTTTTTTTAAAAACGAAAGTGGGGAGGTCAACTTCACGTGAAGTTGACCGCCCCATATCGAGTGCCCGCAAATGGCATATCTATATCGTTAGTTCATCGTTAGTTCACGTTAGTTCAGTATATCAAATCGTTAGGATCCGACGCATAACCTGTGTACGAATTTTTTTTTAAGTAGGGGAGCGCCAACACCGTCTTCCGCTCCAAAACTGTATTTATGGTTCCAATCAATTGGAATCGATATGTAGTCGTTAGTTCATCGTTAGTTCACGTTAGTTCAGTATTTTAAATCGTTAGGATCCGACTAAAAGATGTTTTTTTTTTTAAAACGAAAGTGGGGAGGTCAACTTCACGTGAAGTTGACCGCCCCATATCGAGTGCCCGCAAATGGCATATCTATATCGTTAGTTCATCGTTAGTTCACGTTAGTTCAGTATATCAAATCGTTAGGATCCGACGCATAACTTGTGTACGAATTTTTTTTAAAGTAGGGGAGCGCCAACATCGCTTTCCGCTCCAAAACTGTATTTATGGTTCCAATCAATTGGAATCGATATGTAGTCGTTAGTTCATCGTTAGTTCATGTTAGTTCAGCATGTGAAATCGTTAGGATCCGACTACATTACGTATTTAAAAAAAATAACATAAGTGGGGCGGTCAACTTCACGCTACCGCCCCAAAACCGATTTTATGGATTCTTTCAATTAGAATCGTTAGTTCATCGTTAGTTCACGTTAGTTCAGTATTTTAAATCGTTAGGATCCGACTAAAAGATGTTTTTTTTTTAAAAACGAAAGTGGGGAGGTCAACTTCACGTGAAGTTGACCGCCCCATATCGAGTGCCCGCAAATGGCATATCTATATCGTTAGTTCATCGTTAGTTCACGTTAGTTCAGTATATCAAATCGTTAGGATCCGACGCATAACCTGTGTACGAATTTTTTTTTAAGTAGGGGAGCGCCAACACCGTCTTCCGCTCCAAAACTGTATTTATGGTTCCAATCAATTGGAATCGATATGTAGTCGTTAGTTCATCGTTAGTTCACGTTAGTTCAGTATTTTAAATCGTTAGGATCCGACTAAAAGATGTTTTTTTTTTAAAAACGAAAGTGGGGAGGTCAACTTCACGTGAAGTTGACCGCCCCATATCGAGTGCCCGCAAATGGCATATCTATATCGTTAGTTCATCGTTAGTTCACGTTAGTTCAGTATATCAAATCGTTAGGATCCGACGCATAACTTGGGCACGAATTTTTTTTTAAGTATGGGAGCGCCAACACCGTCTTCCGCTCCAAAACTGTATTTATGGTTCCAATCAATTGGAATCGATATGTAGTCGTTAGTTCATGTTAGTAGCATGTGAAATCGTTAGGATCCGACTACATTACGTATTAAAAAAAAAACTTAAGTGGCCCCACTTAAGGGTCAACTTCACGCTACCGCCCCATAACCGATTTTATGGTTCCTATCAATTAGATTCGATAGATAATCGTTAGTTCACGTTAGTTCAGTATATCAAACCGTTAGGATCCGACGCGTAACTTGTGTGCGGATTTTTTTTAAAGTGTACGCCAGCGTACCTACAAAAAAAACGGTCACCCATCCAAGTACTGACCCCGCCCGACGTTGCTTAACTTCGGTCAAAAATCGCGTTTGTTGTATGGGAGCCCCACTTAAATCTTTATTTTATTCTGTTTATAGTATTTGTTGTTATAGCGGCAACAGAAATACATCATCTGTGAAAATTTCAGCTGTCTAGCTATCACAGATCACGAGATACAGCCTGGACAGACGGACGGACGGACGGACGGACAACGGAGTCTTAGTAATAGCATGCCCTCCCATCCCGAAGGCGTTATAATTATTTTCAAATGGATATCATAGTGTGTGTATCATAATCGGCCATTACGAAATTTTTATCGTACAGATTAAGATTGATTAAGAGATATTTAAAGCGTCATAAATTAAAAACGTTATAAATGAAATACAAACATTAATAACAACACGAATTCAATGCATTAATTTACGAAATTTGAAACCCCAATTATATTGCAACTGACTACGTTATGAGCAACAGCGCACGACAATTATTTCAAGCTGTCGAAGTAATATTGAATATTGACACTAGATGGAGCCACCACGATTCTAGTATGTTTTACGTCATTCGAAAACGGAACGAGTGTGGGTTTCTTTTCCTGAGTTTTGTTTTTCGTTTTAAGACATGATGTGAAGTTTGATTTAGAATAATTATTAATTACAATCGAGTTTTAAATTACGGAATTTAGGTACATACCTAATCTAAATGAGTAATCTATTTTAAAGTAGGCCTGACGTTAAAATACAAATTAAAGAACTCATAGGGCGATGTCTTTCAAAACACATGAATGCTTTGTTTCTAAACAAAATGCATGTTTTGATTTCGCTTGGTGTCCATGTCCAAGTCAAACGCGCATTTTACTCCTTTATTGACCGAAGCGTTTGCGAAGGTCTCCGTTTTATCTCGGGCCAAAATCGTATGTCCGGACGTTCTCCTCGGTTCAATTCTCAACCGATTCTTATCAAATTTTATGACCAGATTCTAGAAATAAAATAGTTTTTTTTCGATCCGAATATTAGATTTTTTTTTCAAAATGGCGGAAAGAAATAGTCGTATTAATATCATAGGAGTTTTTTTTTCTTTTTGAGATATATTTACAGTGCTTGTCAAAAATGTACTAATTTAGTAACGCTGGTACATAAGCCGTCTAGGAGGTATTTAGATATATCATTGTATGTAGATTTTTACTTGAGATTAAGTAGCCAAATTTCGTCACTTTAAGTAAGTGCTATGATGGCGCAGTTTGCAAACACTTGCTTTGATGCATGGAGGTGCCTAGTTCGATCCCTAGTAAAGTGTAACTTTTTGTAAATTTTAAATTTTGTATTTTTGATTGATCAAGCGAGTGCAATCTTTTATTTAACTTTTCGTTAATTTAGTTTTTCCAAATTATTCTAAAAGGCGTAGCCTTACATTTTTTATTCAGTTTTAAGCTATGCTCGCGAGGTCTACAGAGGGTCTACCGCGAACGACGTTGCCACAACTGTTGCCACAGCGCCACTGGTTTATTAATTTCCTTAAATTGTAAACGACGATCTGCATTAACCGCGAAAATCGAAGTTTGTAAGACTTCGAGAGTTAGACCAAGCTAAATTGACAGGGATTTTGATGGTACAGACAGACTGTGCAAGTATTTTTTTTTTTTAATTTCATAATTTAATAGAAGTTTGACGTTTAAAATAACACTAATGAAATAGCTTGGTATGACTCATGCAACTATCTCTGTCACTCTAATTACGACTTAATTTGACTAAAAGAGAAAGATGCCCACACTTTGCAATATTCGATCGCGGGGCATGCCTGCCTCTGGCATTCAGGCGAACTTTTTTGTTGACGGACGGACTCCGACAATTACTGCACTCATTACTGCGACGGGGAGTACGGGCCGATTTATTAATTTTAAGCACAAAAGACTGTTGAAAACGATATATAGATAGGACACCATTTTACAAATTGACCAAGTCAACTCCCACAGTAAGCTCAATAAGGCTTCTATCTATCTATCTTTTTCAATATATAAATATGTTTTTATAAATACTGTACCTATACGTGTGTGTGAACCTAGCATATCAAGTGCTAGCATCTCAAACTTTTATGAGAGTTCTAGTAGCATCCCTAATAGTTCTACAGTTCTAGATGGTTTTTTTAAATAGTTATGCTCATTTTCGCGAAAAAAATGAAATTTTAAAATGAGATGCTAACTTCACGTTTTGACACTCCAGCATCCCAGCCATTACCCACTCCACAGCCTCGAAATAGCATTTAAATGAAAGATACTAACATTTTTAGACGATATATAATGAGTTCTAGTCAAAAGTGTAAAAAAAATTTTTTTCATATATGTATGGGACACGAACATGAAAAATAATTGTAGGTAAATTCTGATTAATGCTAAGTTTGAGCAAAAATCCCAGTTTGGACAACCAGCTTCTCAGCAGTTCTGGATAGCCAGCTCCCACGTGCACTAGAATAACCACAGTTCTATCTTCTAGAAGAAAATTTGACAGAGTTTTGATAGAATATCTCCGAAAATAGTCTTAAAATCGAGTAAATGCTAAGTTCTCAGCGTAGCATCCCAGCCAATGCCGGTCTGATACCCAGCATCTCAGCAGTTCTGGATACGCAGCTCCCTAGTGCACTAGAATAACCACAGTTCTATCTTCTAGAAGGAAATTTGGCAGAGTTTTGGAGGATTATGTTTGAAATAATCTCGAAATCGAGAAATAGCTAAGTTCGGAGCTTAGCATCCCGGCCAATGCGGGCTAGATACCTAGCATCTCAGCAGTTCTGGATAGCAAGCACCTTAGTGAATTAGAATACATGCAGTTCTATCTTCTAGAACGAAATTTGGCAAAGTTTTGAAAGATAGTCTTTCAAAACTCCGAAAAAAGTATCGAAATCGAGGAATTGCTAAGTTTTGAGCTTGGCATCCCAGCCAATGCAGGTCAGACACCCAGCATCTCAGCAGTTCTGGATAGCCAGCTCCAAAGTGAAATAGAATAACCACAGTTCTACCTTCTAGAAGGAAATTTGACAGAGTTTTGATAGACTATGTCCGAAAATAGTCTCGAAATCGAGTAAATGCTAAGTTCTGAGCGTAGCATCCCAGCCAATGCAAGTCTGATACCCAGCATCGCAGCAGTTCTGGATAGTCAGCTCCCTAGAGCACTAGAATAACCACAGTTCTATCTTCTAGAAGGAAATTTGACAGAGTTTGAATAGACTATGTCCGAAAATAGTATCTAAATCGAGAAATAGCTAAGTTCTGAGCGTCGCATCCCAGCCAATGCAGGTCTAATACCCAGCATCTCAGCAGTTCTTTATAGCCAGCTCTCTAGAGCACTAGAATAACCACAGTTCTATCTTCTAGAAGGAAATTTGGTAGAGTTTTGATAGACTATCTCCGAAAATAGTCTCGAAATCGAGTAAATACTAAATTCTGAGCGTAGCATCCCAGCCAATGCAGGTCTGATACCCAGCATCTCAGCAATTCTGGATAGGCAGGTCCCTAGTGCACTAGAATAACCACAGTTCTATCTTCTAGAAGGAAATTTGGCAGAGTTTTGGAGGATTATGTATGAAATAGTCTCGAAATTGAGAAATAGCTAAGTTCGGAGCTTAGCATCCCAGCCAATGCGGGTTAGATACCTGTCATCTCAGCAGTTCAAGCACCCTAGTGCATTAGAATACACGCAGTTCTATCTTCTAGAACGAAATTTGGCAAAGTTTTGAAAGATAGTCTTTCAAAACTCCAAAAAAGTATTTTAATCGAGGAATTGCTAAGTTCTGAGCTTGGCATCCCAGCCAATGCAGGTGAGACACCCAGCATCTCAGCAGTTCTGGATAGCCAGCCCCCTGGAGCACTACAATAACCACAGTTCTATCTTCTAGAAGGAAATTTGACACAGTTTTGATACACTCTGTCCGAAAATAGTATCGAAGTCTCAAAATCGAGAAATAGCTAAGTTCTGAGCTAGCATCCCAGCCAATGCGGGTCAGACACCCAGCATCTCAGCAGTTCTGGATAGCCAGCTCCAAAGTGAAATAGAATAACCACAGTTCTACCTTCTAGAAGGAAATTTGACAGAGTTTTGATAGACTATGTCCGAAAATAGTCTCGAAATCGAGTAAATGCTAAGTTCTGAGCGTAGCATCCCAGCCAATGCAAGTCTGATACCCAGCATCTCAGCAGTTCTGGATAGTCAGCTCCCTAGAGCACTAGAATAACCATAGTTCTATCTTCTAGAAGGAAATTTGACAGAGTTTTGATAGACTATCTCCGAAAATAGTATCGAAGTCTCGAAATCGAGAAATAGCTAAGTTCTGAGCTAGCATCCCAGCCAATGCGGGTCAGACACCCAGCATCTCAGCAGTTCTGGATAGCCAGCTCCAAAGTGCACTAGAATAACCACAGTTCTATCTTCTAGAAGGAAATTTGACAGAGTTTTGATAGACTATGTCCGAAAATAGTCTCGAAATCGAGTAAATGCTAAGTTCTGAGCGTAGCATCCCAGCCAATGCAAGTCTGATACC
The DNA here is from genome assembly GCF_910591565.1 of Cydia splendana. Classification (NCBI taxonomy): domain Eukaryota; kingdom Metazoa; phylum Arthropoda; class Insecta; order Lepidoptera; family Tortricidae; genus Cydia; species Cydia splendana. Next base: position 9,688,458 of record NC_085985.1, read on the forward strand.
CAGCATCTCAGCAGTTCTGGATAGTCAGCTCCCTAGAGCACTAGAATAACCATAGTTCTATCTTCTAGAAGGAAATTTGACAGAGTTTTGATAGACTATCTCCGAAAATAGTATCGAAGTCTCGAAATCGAGAAATAGCTAAGTTCTGAGCTAGCATCCCAGCCAATGCGGGTCAGACACCCAGCATCTCAGCAGTTCTGGATAGCCAGCTCCAAAGTGCACTAGAATAACCACAGTTCTATCTTCTAGAAGGAAATTTGACAGAGTTTTGATAGACTATCTCCGAAAATAGTCTCGAAATCGAGTAAATGCTAAGTTCGGAGCGAAGCATCCCAGCCAATGCAGGTCTGATACCCAGCATCTCAGCAATTCTGGATAGGCAGCTCCCTAGTGCACCAGAATAACCTCAGTTCTATCTTCTAGAAGGAAATTTGGCAGAGTTTTGGAGGATTATGTTTGAAATAGCCTCGAAATCGAGAAATAGCTAAGTTCGGAGCTTAGCATCCCAGCCAATGCGCGCTAGATACCTAGCATCTCAGCAATTCTGGATAGCAAGCACCCTAGTACATTAGAATACATGCAGTTCTATCTTCTAGAACGAAATTTGGCAAAGTTTTTGAAACATAGTCTTTCAAAACTACAAAGAAGTATCGAAATCGAGGAATTGCTAAGTTCTGAGCTTGGCATCCCAGCCAATGCGGGTCAGACACCCAGCATCTCAGCAGTTCTGGGTAGCCAGCTCCCTAGAGCACTAGAATAACCACAGTTCTATCGTCTAGAAGCAAATTTGACAGAGTTTTGATAGACTATGAGTATAACATGAATAAAGCCTTTGTTATACAAAAGCGAGCCATGAGGACTATAGTGCGTATTCCACAAACTGAGTCCTGCCAGGAATATTTCATAAATCTTAAAATACTAATTGTCCCGTGTCTGTACATCCTTCTGCTCCTCACTGACCTGGTCAAAAGTCTAAAGGAGTACGAGACCAATGAAGAGAGGGAGACAGCTCTACAACAAGCTTCCCAGTGAGTGGAGGAACATCGATAGCCTTGTTATCTTTAAAAATAAATTAAAAACACTGCTGCTGAAAGAATGCTTTTATTTTATAGTGGAGTTTACGACCTACTTTAGTAATTTGTCTACGTAATGTTGGTAGTAATTATTTTAGATAAATACGTCTGATATTGTTCTGCATGTTAGATTTTATAATTCTTAGATTTAAGAAGGACCTAGATTTAAGGAACTTAGTATGTAGTTATATTAAAATACAATTGTCATATTGTTCATGAATAAATAAATATTAATAAATAAAAAAAATTGCCCTGTACGCTTGCCTCTTGCTCACACTATGTTGGTGCGAGCGAGACGGACTGCGAGTGAGTTAACGTGATCACTGAAATTTAGGTCCGCCTTCGACTCAAATAAGGGTATACAAGGAGGGCCTGTCGCTACATTAGAAAGTCAGCTGCCTCTATCGCACTTGCATAATGGAGCGATAGAGACGCAGATAACAAACTTCGATTTTGTGATTCTCGATTTTTCGCGGTGGGCCAGTTAAATCTGATTGAATTTGCTTATCACCCATTTGCAATGTAGGTATTTTTCAAGTAAATTTAAAATAGTCAAATTTGGCATCAGTTTAGACACATAAGGAGTTTTTTTATAAACCATAGTGACAAATACTAGTAGGTTGAGTAAGGTCATTTTGCATGCACTTTGGTCTCAGGCGATGCCGCTTGGCACGATTGTTCCTTAGGTCAAACAAAGCTGATTTGCCCCGGTAGCCGGGAGATCGTACCATGCAGACCCCCCAAAAAGGGGGGGGGGGGGGTGAAAGGGTCGGCACCCCAGGTCCAATCTATGCTATATTCCTTCCTTCTAGCAACTAGGGCAAGTTGTATATCATTTTCGTATAATTTAGGGACGGGGAATTCATTTTCGAAATAATTATTATACCATTCCATACAAAAAAAATATTTTTGTACAAAAAATGAAAATGTTATGTAATTTTTTATGACAATTTTGGATGTTACAATCACAGTGTGGCGATTTGCACTAAATAAAAAATTGGACGATGTATCCCATGTATTCCTTATTCAGAAAAATATCACTTTATAGTAGGCACTTATACATTTTTTCGTAATAAAAAAATAATTTATAGAGCGTGGCGGTAACGATTTCCATACAAATGGAACTATGCCCAAAGTCAAAGATTAAAAATGTTTACTAAAACACTGAATTTGGCATTTTAAAAGTTTAAATAATTTTTCTATGCGTTTTTGCCCTTTTTTGGGACAAATTTGTTGTTTTTATTTTTCTTTCATACAAACTTTCTCCCCCCCATTCCCCCCCTTAAGGGTTGATATTTTTAAATTTGTTTTTATAACTAACTTATACCTTTTGTAATTAATCGATGTTCAAACTTTCAGGTTAAAATGTTCAGTAGTTTAGGATCTACATGTGTTTGATCTAAAGACATTTTATTTCATAATATCCCATACATTATAATATCTAACAAAACTCTGCTTACTTCCAGACATCATACAATCTAAACCGCTGAAGATATGAAGCTGAAATTTTCAACATCAATTAAATGCGACAGGTCTAAGTTTAAGATAAAATAAAATTTTATAAAATCAACCCTTAAGGGGGGGGGGGGGGGGAATGGGGGGGAGAAAGTTTGTATGGAAGAAAAATAAAAACAACAAATTTGTCCCAAATAAGGGCAAAAACGCATAGAAAAATTATTAAAACATTATATTTCAACTTGTTATTTTTCTAAAAGGTATAATAATTATTTCGAAAATGAATTCCCTGTCCCTAAATTATACGAAAATGATATATAACTTGCCCTAGTTGCTAAGACTAGGAAGGAATATAGCATAGATTGGACCTGGGGAGCCGACCCTTTCACCCCCCCCTTTTTGAGGGGTCTGCATGGTACAATCTCCCGGCTACAGGGCCAGGTCAACTTTGTTTGACCTAAGGAACAATCGTGCCAAGCGGCATCGCCTGAGACTAAAGTGCATGCTGTTCCATACATTTGTGTTCCTTACTAAACCTACTAATACAAATGTGTTAAGTACTTTACACTCTCTACAGGACAAGCCAAAACTAATAATATGAGCCCAGGATCGAGGCATTTATGCGCCCGAACTCGCATGCGATTTTAGTTACATTGCGGACTGTTGGTCACGTCCAATTCAACCGACCGATCAAAAACTGCAATGTAATGAAACTCGCATGCGAGTTCTCGCATCGTGTAAATGGGCCCCCGTAATAGATATTTGCTGACAGGGTCGAATAAATTTTCCCGAGTTTGAAGTTAAGCCGCAAGTTAAGCACGGCCAAACTTGAAAAAATCAATCAGTAAAAGCGAAATAACTACAGTTACAGATACACTTTCTGAAGAAAGGGAAGTGTATCTGTATCTACTTTTAAGCAATTTTTTGCTCATGTTACAGGCCACACTTGGTATAGTATGCTACATAGTAAACGTTGCCAAAAAATTTAACTTCTTATACCGGGTGTCTCTTGCAAAATCAAAAGATTATGTTTCTTTAGTTTTTGTCTTATTCATACAGTTTAAATATTAGTTTCAATGAACGCTATAATCACTTAATTGACGTCATTTGTGGCTCTTTAAACAACAAAATTCGCAATACATTGCGTCTTAAAAAACATTTTTAAAATCAAATCCTAAGTACAATATACCTACAGCTATGAATACAAGGATGAGCTCAATTTTAATAAACTCAAAATCGAACTGGTTACATACGTAGGTATAAATATATTATACCCAGACATAGAAGTTTTTGTGGCATAAACGAGTGTTTGAGAAAATGAAACATCGATAAGTCATAGATTAATATTTAAAATATGTAACTTCTGCTTGCTTTATATAGGTAAGTTACCGAGAAATTTTAATAATGCAAATCAATACAAAGCGCTACGTAATTTCTTTATTACATATATTTAGTACTTAAAAATTAAAACGTAAACTGTAGTAAGTATACGGTGTCAAAAACATATCAAAAGAGAAGAAGATATCGAACGTGTTGTGTATTTCGCGGTAGCTATATTCTTATAAAATGTAATACATATCTAAGTACATAACGTTAAGGTAACATCGATAACTGACATGTCGATATTTCATTTGGTCAATCACTTTTTTTTGCCACAAAAACTTCTATGTCTGATTATACCACTAAACCTTCGGACGCTAAACACTGGCAAATATTGTTGTCCTTAAACAAAAAATATAGCATAAGAATTTTTTATTAAATTTCAGATATCTTTTTTTCAATATAACACTTTAAACTCTCGCGTTTTGTACACATATTTAATTACACAAACGGGTCTACCGCGATATAAACGTCGGAATTAAAGGTAAAAACAATGAAATTATATCGCGGTAGACCCGTTTGTGTAATTAAATATCTTTTTTTCATACAAATTAACAAATTAATTATAATTTTCAACGCTACAAAAAATACTAACTATAAAAATCAAACCTAAATGAACGTCATTATACTCGTATATTAATCATTCAAATTTATCATTTAACCTTTTCGACGCTGTGTCAAACACAAAAGCTGTCACTCAGACGCCACGTCACCGAAGTGTCAAAACTGAAATTGAACTTTATGCATATGCACGTAGGTCTATGTTGCTATATGGTCAGTGACCGATTAATCGGTCTTTGGCGTTGAACCTACAGTGCGGATATATCGGTCATTGGCGTCCAAAAGGTTAAAAGTAAGTACCTAGGTATATTCTACCAGCCAACATAACCTCTAGCCGCCCAGAGCCTCTACCATCAGTTTTAACATTGACATAACGCTCACGTCTACGTAATTTACTTTCTGTACATCTCGCTTGCACTATTGCTCGCATATGCGAGTACGAGCGAGATGCATAGAAAGTAAGTTACGTAGACGTGAGCGTATATGTCAATGTCAAAACTGATGGTAGAAGTACAGAGGTCTATAAAAAGGTCTCCAGTTCTATTCTAATTTGAATCTTTATTTAAACAAATCAAAATTACATTTGCATTGGCAAGTTTTGATGTCTGGGTGGCTAGTGGATAAAGAAACTATTATCTACTCAAAATTTGCATCAAATTTTATTTCCACACGTAGATAAAATGCAACAAAATTCCTCTCAGGTTTTGAACAATCAAGAGCTTTACGATTACGAGCTTTATAGAGCTGAGTATCTCTTATTATGTTTTGAACGCCCACAAGGCACTGTAATTTATCGTTTAAATATCGTCTATATAAGTTTATTCAAGCCAAAGAATCGTTAGTATCCGTGTCGATTGCTTGCTAGGCCACATTACTTGGCTCGGCTGGTCCATATACAGGGTGATTTCGGGGTCGTGGAGCAAGAGAGCCAGACATCATACAGAATCCAAAGATGAGCCTAATGATGTTGTTAATTATTGTTTATCACCAATAATGATGATTATTTTCCAGATGACGAGTAGGAAAAAACAATTTTGCATACAATTTGGTGACCCTACTCAATGTGACGTCTTGTCGCTGTCCATACAGCGTATGTCAAAAGTCATAGGGTGACCATAATTACTTAGTATAACATTAATTTTACTTGAAAAATCAGAATAATTCAAGTAATTATCTTTTAATCAAATACTACCATATGATAATGTGGATCATTTACAGAGTCAGAAAAAGTGGTTCTGGATCACGACCCCGAAATCAACCTGTATATGAATTTTTCGATTTTATTTTTTTATGGGAAATCTAATGAGATCCTAACGATTTGAATGCCTGAACAAACGTGAACTAACGTCGCTCGATGACTTCACATGGTTGGTTTGGCTGATTTCGGGGTGGGGTGGCTAGCGTGAAGACAGCCACCCCAATTTGAAAAAATAAAAAAAAATGAAGGAATCGGGTCCTTACGATTTTACCTACTGAACAAACGTGAACTAACGATGAACAAACGATATAGCTATGCCATTTGCGGGCAAACGATTTGGGGTGGTCAACTTCACGAGCATACCCTGGTAGGTTATATTTTTGCCGCCAAAAAAGATATTCAGACTTGAATTTGTTTTTGGTTAACCTAGAACTTTCTTTGGTTTTTGGATTAAATTTTTGGAAATGTTACTTTTTGTTACTAAATATTCCCCCTGAGCATTAGGTGACACTTAAATAGCCCAGCTTTCGCACGTATCTGTAAAAATCCGGAATCCTATTTGAAGGTGCTATATGTAGCTTATTTATTTAAAAATATCGGAATAGGTAAACTTGGATTTCCCGGTTTTTTAAGTTTGGTAAAACCAGTTTTGTGACCCCTATTTGTGATCCCCTTGCGTAATTAATGAACGCCCTCTTACTAAACATACATATAATAAGTAGGTAGGTATACGAATTAAACTTTCCTAATTTCTGATTCGGGAGTTCCTATCACCGACATCAAATTTTCTTTAAGTTTCGATCGTTATGGTAGGCCCTCTGATGTTTGATATCATAACAAATTAAATAGGTACCTACAATAACCTAACTTTCCTAAATCATTGATACACTTTAACCGTATTGTTTCAATTTTCCGTATAAATTATAAGTCATTCAAGATTTACCTCTGACGCACAGTGTTCCGTCTAGAACAAGCTAGGTGGACAAAATTCATTATCAAATTTCCACTAATGAGTAATTAGATTAGATAAATAACATTCTTAAACCCCCAAACCCATGAATAGATCATGCCTAACTTTCTAATTTTATAATTTATAGGGCGCCGAAGTCAGCTAATGAGCTAACTAGACGGGGGAACAAACTTTGAATTGTTCGAGAACATCACATTATGTCCTACAGTATATTTGTGTTTGGAATATTATAGAACACTATTGTGTGAATGTATGTGTAAAGTTATCTCAAAAAATATATTGAGATTTTTCGACAAAAAAATTTTTAAAATTTACTTTTTAAAAAGATGTAAACATTAAATTGTACAGTAGTGATTTTTTATTCAAAGAGCAAAACTAAATATTTTACTCTGTAAGTAAAATATCCCCCACTTTTTTAGTGGTGCATACGTCACGAGCAATAAAAATGATTAAAATAAATAATTACTATACAACATTAATTAAACACTTGGTGATTTTCCACTATATTGTTACGCCAATTATTCTACTCAATATAAAAAAAAGAAAATCCAGGGGATTTTGTTTTTACTATTTTTTAAACAATTATAACGAATTTTAGCCCACGCGCACTAATTCTACAGTATTTTTTTTTAATGCACCATAAAGCCTGTACTGAATGTTATCAAAGCGTCAAAGTATCTCCTATTAATACACTGAGCGTTCGACACAATTGTAAAAATGGTTATCCTTAAATTATTTAAATGATCGGCGCGGGGCGGGAGGGGAGGGGAGGCAATGGCGATAACTCAAAACATGCGACCGCAGAGCAACGCGTCGACTCAGGATGTAGGTATCTTAGGAGTTAGCAAACGCTAGTTATATACAGGATGGAGAAAAATATGGGCTCCGTTTATTTAGTAGAATTAGTATTGCATTTAACCTTTACCTACTCGATACTGCCGGTGCATTATGGATGGCTTTATCCATCTTTATTCAAGTGATAAAATATCTGTCACTTTTCACACACAAAGTGACGGACACCGCTTTATCACGCTGTAAGAACGACCATCTTTGACGATCTGGTTTCGACCGTAATGCAAGCTAGATAAACCTTTTTGTAAATATTGACTTAGAATCCAAGACCTTTAACAAAATGGCTGTCATGATAGTCGTTGTCTGGATGTTCTTGGGTGCAGATTTTTAAAACGAGAACTATTTAAAAAAAATATCGGGTGCGGATTTCAAAACATGTTTCCGAAATTGTCGGAGATGCAGATTTCAAAAATAATGTCCGTTTTGGAATCCAAGATGGTGGTCTTGCAATTTTTCGTAAAAGTCGTTATGATATTCATTCCGTACTTTTTAGTATTTGATGTTATAGCGGTAACAGAAATACATAATTAGTGAAAATTTCAACTGTCTAGCTATTACGGTTCATGAGATACAGCCTGGTGACAGACAGACGGACAGATGGACAGACGGACAGTTGAGTCTTAGTAATATGGTCCCGTTTTTACCCTTTGAGTACGGAACCCTAAAAAAATGTTCGTTTTGGATCCAAGATGGCGGCCACGCACTTTTTTGTAAAAGTCGTCATGGTACTCATTTTCGAATTTTTTGGGGGTGCAACTTTCAAAAATAATGTCCGTTTTGGAATCCAAGATGGCGGTCATGCACTTTTTCATTTAAGTCGAGTTGATACTCTTTACAAATACATATTTAGGGGATGCAGCTTTTAAAAACAATGTCCGTTTTGGAATCCAAGATTCGCAATTTTTCGTAAAAAAATCATCATGATCAGACAAAAGTTCTAGTCGCAAAAACGATTGTTTGAGTCTATATAAGAGTATGAGTTTTTTTAGTATTCCGTTATGTTCCTATTAATATTATCTAACATTTTATTACAAAACATTTCGCGTTGTTTTACAATATACCCGTTTTTTATTGGTTGTCCAAAAGACCAAAAGTTGGTTTTCCATAGTAGGACAGATTGTTCCCTTGCAACAGCGCACCATAAAACTTTGTATCATGAAAAAATACTGTCGCGGAATTGATATTAATACACATAATAATTTTTAGGGTTCCGTAGCCAAATGGCAAAAAACGGAACCCTTATAGATTCGTCATGTCTGTCTGTCGGTCCGTCCCCTGTCACAGCCAGTTTTTTCCGAAACTATAAGAACTATACTGTTGAACCTTGGTACTAGTAAGTACGTAGATGTATTCTGTGAACCGCATTAAGATTTTCACACAAAAATAGAAAAAAAACAATAATTTTTGGGGGTCCCCATACTTAAAACTGAAACTCAAGAATTTTTTTTTGGGCTTATTATTAACCGGGCAACTAAAATATTAAACAGGAACTTTCATTGGGCATATAATAATATAATTTGGCTGTGCATTGATATTTTAGCGCCAAAAAATATATATTAGCCTCAAATATAAGCATCATATTATTAAAATAACTGGCAGCAAAATCAAGCCACCCAAAAAAATTATAGGGAACTTAAAGTGATAGATAGGTTGGCGACTAAAATAATAAATTGGCAACTAATATTTTAAAGCGATCATATAATTTAATTGTCATCTAGTTGTTCACACCTAAGTAATCAACTATAGTCATAACTGACCATATCGTTTCAGCTAGGTAGTATTTTAACACGAAAGCTGCTAAATTTAATGAACTCTTTACACAAAACACCTCGAATTAATTTTCCAAAACGTAATGGTCAGTATACTTAATAGTCGGATATTCCTAATCATGACACGCCTAATGGCCATTATACCATTAGATCTTTAAATATTAAATTACTAATTTTAATAGTTACCACTGTGTTCTACTAGAGTCAACAGATAGGTGCGACGACGAGCAAAGCGAGGAGGAGCGTGTTAGGTTGACCGTGTAATGACCAACAAAATATTTTAAAAGAACTTCATTTTTGAATTAATAGAAACGTTTTCTTTTTAAAATATGCTTCATAAATGGTCTCCAATATAATAATTCAGTTGCCAAATAAATACTTGGTACCTGCCTAAAAATAATCAAAAGCTGTAACGGCATTAAAACACAACTCATATTGATATATTTTAAGGCTCCGTTTTTGTTGCCAAACTATTAATTTTAGTACCCATTTCTATGTTTTCAAACTACCCTAAGGTTTCTAATATATTTTTTTTCTAAACTGAATAGTTTGCGCGAGAGACACTTCCAAAGTGGTAAAATGTGTCCCCCCCCCCCCCCTGTAACGTATAAAATAAGGGAATGATAAAAATATGATGTACATTGCCATGCAAACTTCCACCGAAAATTGGTTTGAACGAGATCTAGTGAGTAGTTTTTTTTTAATACAACATAAATCGTAACAAGCAATTTTATTATGTTATTTGCTGCTACGGAACCCTTCATGGGCGAGTCCGACTCGCACTTAGCCGCTTTTTATGGATAAGTATCATCAATAAAACATACCGATTTGTTGTTTGCATGTAACGGTTTATGAATTTCTTGCGTTTATATTTTGTCCCTTGAATTATCTTCGCCATGCAGGCCACTGGACAACCATAAATTAGTTATAAAATCTAAATATAGATAACGTAGCAAGATACTTGACGACAAGTTCAAATTTCTGATAAGCAGATAGGCCTACCCATTTTGATAACACGAAACTCGCGGCGTCAGTCGGTCGAGTACTGTTGGAGAGTGATGGTGGCTTTATTATAAGTCCATTGAATCACTGGCACAAATACATAAATACTTAACATATTACAATAAATTGTATTGTACCAGATACTATTTTACATATATTTTACCGTAAGAGTGAAATAAACACAAAAAATCTTTAGTATTTATTATACGCCTCAAAGTCACAGATAAGTCCCTCAGACAACTAGTCACTTGGACAACGGAAGTGGTACTCCATAGCAGGGATGTTGCGAATATTCGCATCCGCATCCGCGGAACATCCGCATTATTTTCAACATCCGCATCTGCATCCGCATCCGCATAAAATCGATGCGGAGCATCCGCATGATGCGGATGTCGGCCAAGTCGGTAACATGAACGTATTAGCGGCGGCGCCGGCGGCGTAAGTGCTAGGTAATTTCGTCATTATATATAACAAAATCGTCTAGATCCCGAAAAGTCGGCCAAGTTACTGTTTATTAAATAAAACGCGCCTATTCTTGCTCAAATACTAAACGTTTCGTTTTTTTTAAATAAAAAATGCTAAAAATGTAATATTTGACGTTTTTTAAGTACCAAATCTTGACATCCGCATCCGCATCCGCATACGCGGATGTCAAAAAATCTGCATCCACAACATCCCTGCTCCATAGGACATTTTGGTTGTCCCTTGGACAAAAACGATGTGATAAGATTTTTTATAGGGTCTGAAACAAATTCAATAAAGTATGAGAAAGCACTAACGTACCTATATTGTTAGTGCTTTCTGATATTTTATTAAATTTGTGTCATTTAGTACCCTCTTTAAGGTTTATTATTAATATTTCCATTGGACAACCAGATATGTCTATGGGACAACTTAGTTGCCCCTAAATTGAAAAACACATATCTTTATTTTTTTCGTTTTAAATTCGAGCGCAGTTCATATTTTATGTAGAAACAATAACACAATATAAAACAAAGTAGCAGGAGCAATTTTCTTAGATTTCTGTAACTATTTCGCGTATAGATAAAAAGTTCCGATTATGTAAAATAAGAGTTGTCCAGAGGGCTATTTTTATAAAGATAAAAAATTATACTGCATTGTTTAATTAATGTAAGTAAAATAATTGATAACCAATAATTGATGTCTAATTTGACTAAAAATACTTTTGGGTGGTCCAGGGGACAGAGCAGATTTAAGCTGGTGAATTTTTTTCGTCAATATCATTAAAGTCTTAAAGAAACAGCTCTGCTTTATACATAATCATAAACAAGAGATCGATAAATATGGACAATAAGAAAAAAAAATACATAATTTCATCATGTGGACATTTAAAAGTTGATTCACCCATAAATATGGACAATAACAAAAAAAAATCCATAATTTCATCATGTGGAGTCCACATGATGAAATTATGGATTTTTTTCATACAAATTAAATAATATATTCAGTATACGCTGTCATCACTATCAGAGTGTTTGACATTGCTTGTCATGCCTTAAAAATAACAAAATTTGCAATATATTGCATCTGAGAATAAACTGATGTGTAATAAAAACCAAAAAATAAGTTATTTTTAAGTTCCTGGACAAATGTCAATCAGTTTGAGAAGTAAAGCCTACAATTTAATGTCAATATTGCTCCTGGTATACGAAACACCCGGTATATTACAAACATTTGCGATATATAGGCTCATGGATTTTTCTGTAAATACTCGTAAATGTCGTTTACGAAAATTTTGAGGGTGCAGATTTCAAAATTGATGACTATTTTGGAATCCAATATCTGCCATATTGGAAATCGCAATCCACTGCCACGCAATCTACCTATTGCAAATTTTATACCTGCCGCTGCCGTATGCTCTTATTCATAAAAGTCATTTATCTCATTTCCGAAATTGTTGGGGATGCAGATTTCAAAAATAATGTCCGTTAAGGAATCTAAGATGGCGGTCTTGTACTTTTTCATACAAGTCGTGATGATACTTGTTTCCAAATTTTTTGAGGATGCAGACTTAAAAACAATGTTCTTTTTGGAACCAAGATGGCGGCTATGCAATTTTCGTAAAAGTCGTCATGGTACTCATTTTCGAATTTTTGCGGGTGGGTGAATCAACTTTTAAATGTCCACAATGTGGACATTTAATGTCCCTCCTGCACTGCACCCTCAAAATTTTCGTAAACGACATTTACGAGTATTTACAGAAAAATCCATGAGCCTATATATCGCAAATGTTTGTAATATACCGGGTGTTTCGTATACCAGGAGCAATATTGACATTAAATTGTAGGCTTTACTTCTCAAACTGATTGACATTTGTTCAGGAACTTAAAAATAACTTATTTTTTGGTTTTTATTACACATCAGTTTATTCTCAGATGCAATATATTGCAAATTTTGTTATTTTTAAGGCATGACAAGCAATGTCAAACACTCTGATAGTGATGACAGCGTATACTGAATATATTATTTAATTTGTATGAAAAAAGAGAAAATCTAAAGTTTTCATAATTTTTAAAAGTAATTAGTCTAAAGGTATATCGTTTGAAGAGTACAATATATGGTTTAATTATTTGCTCGTGTCGTGTTACAGGAAACACCCGGTACATTAAAATAAACGCATATTAATCGGCCGGTCAAGAATGTCATGATCATACGAACGGTATCCAAACAACGAAAATATACCCCTCCCTTTTATTCACACACTCACAGCATCGTAACGCGTCGGAACGTGTGCCGCTGCCGCGTCACGCACAAAGCCCGGGTTATATAGACTACCACATATAGACCTCGCATTGTTTACTTGCATAACATATACTCTTTCATGTGACATGCCATGTTGAGGAAGAAAGAGACGCATTTAGCACAACCTTACAAAAACCTCGAAGTGAATTGTCGAAATTAAATATGTATATTATGTATTAAGGTGACAGTCCATTTCCAACGACAGCTGCATTACTGTTCATTTTACTATGGAAATTGACAATAACAGCGACGCGTTCAGTACTAGTAGTGCAGCTGCAGTCAGAAATGGAATGTTACCATTACCTGCTAACCGCACTACACTGTTGTGTTCTACATCAACCTATGTTTGCCCCATGATTTAGATTATTATTGATTTTTTCATTACTTAAATACAATAACCGAATTATGCAACTGCGTAGTCAGGCGATATAGTTTAAGGAGTACCAATATATTATAATATGTATAAAACCTGAATCGCTTCATATGCTCTATCTAACAGGTACGTTATCTGTTCTACGCATGTCTGCGCAAAAGTGGCGGCATTTTTAAAATAGCAGTCTCTAATTTATTTGTTATTTATTTTAATTTCTCACAAAGCACTTGTTTTATTTCCAATATTTTTTTGGTAAAGTGTGTTAAATAAACGGACGATTGTAGAAATATTTTGATCTGGAGTGTACGTTTAAGTAAACTAGTTTTTTACGCAACATAAAACAAAAAATACGCCATAATAAATAGATCTCATTGTATCCCGTTGGTGATAGTTTCCATATAAGTAAAGATTTATATTTTGACCAAATCATCGAATTTTCGAGTTGTGTAGGATTTTCTAAGTTACATTTATATCGATTGTTATAAAAAAAACTATAGATTGAGCTTATTTTACACAGCTCACAGGAAATTCTCGGGATTTCTTTGTTCTTAATCATGAACTAACTAACGAAATGTAATTTATACATCCTCCCGACTGTACGACTTTGTCGGTATAGCGTTCTAGACTTTGACCCTAGGGTCATTAATTTCCTGAAGGGCTCAATTAGGGCGCTCCGGATAATCGTACCGTGGGCATCTGTAAACCCTAAATATTGATTAGAAAAAGCTTTCAGAACTGTAGGAATTGATGCAAGGAAAAATTTTTCTTCCCCCGTCTAAACTAGGTAAGTGCAATCGCACAATTAAATCAGTTGCAATTCTGTGATGCGTACCAATATACGGAAAAGAGAATAAAGGACGGCACGCATGACTGTAGCGTTCACGCCTATGTACAGTCGCCATCAGATATATCGGAGCGGCCAAGGTGTTCACAATATCTGAACACGCGCTCTAACGCCCTGACAATAGAGGCGTGTTCCGATATTTGTGAGCACCTTGGCCGCTCCGATATATCTGATGGCGACTGTACCTACCTAGTTGTATAGTAGTTTGCTTACGCACACAGACGCACCTTAAGGCCTGCCGGGCCTGCGCAAACCGGCGGAGCGCAGCGCAGATCACTTAAAAATTATCAATGTATTTTCTTCCCTATTTCAATTATCTTCAGGTATAAATTTAAATGCTTTGACTCCGACCTCGGAGCATCACGGAGGATTGTTACTCCGCGGCATCGAGGAGCACGCTAGAGGATACCGCGGCGGTAGGCGCCAGCATACCGCGGCATCCCCCGGCATGCGCCGAGGCCTCCCGAGTGCGCCGGAGTAGCGCCGGAACGACGGGGGAGAACTCGTGCACACTAGTCACTATCCCTTGTGATAGAGTACACGCGGCGGCATGCCGCGGCATCCCCCGGCCTGCGCCGAAGTGCTCCCTGGTGCGCCGGCCGCCAGCGCCGGGCTGGCAGGCGCTCGCGGTATCGCGGGGGATTTTACCTCGCTGGTGTGCGCTGCGCGGCGTAAATCCTCCTCGGTGATCTGCGCTGCGCTCCGCCGCTTTGCGCTGGCCTTTAGAAATCTGAGTGTGCAGTTTTGGTCGCTGTGCAGTCGCGGCCTTGAGAGGCTGCGCAAGGTTACGCCAGCGCCGATCGATACGAACAATTGTAAAAATCGAAAATGAGCACATATTAAATTAAAAGTAAATAGAACAAACCTATAGATGTAATACGTCGTATTGTCAATACAAGTTTCCAAATCGCACTGTTTTTTGGAAGCGGAACATCGACGTTTGACCGGTCATGACCTTGCATTGGAAATACGAACACCTAGGTACCACTAAAAGGACTAGGTAATAATTATAATTGAATACGAGTATTACCAGTGATGTGATCAATATCACTCGATTCTTAATTTCGCTCGTAGGTACCTATTCCAAAAATAGCATGTCATCGTTTTGACAACCGGTCGGGCCTTAGTAGGTAACCCTGCCTATGAAGCCGATGGGCCCGGGTTCAAATCCTGTAAGGGCATCTAATTGTGTGACGAGCACAAATATTTGTTCCTAAGTTAAGTTATGGATGTTTTGTATACATAGCTATATGTATTAGGTACAGTATTTATAAAAACATATTTATATATTGAAAAAGATAGATAGATAGAAGCCTTATTGAGCTTACTGTGGGAGTTGACTTGGTCAATTTGTAAAATGGTGTCCTATCTATATATCGTTTTCAACAGACTTTTGTGCTCAAAATTAATAAATCGGCCCGTACTCCCCGTCGCAGTAATGAGTGCAGTAATTGTCGGAGTCCGTCCGTCAACAAAAAAGTTCGCCTGAATGCCAGAGGCAGGCATGCCCCGCGATCGAATATTGCAAAGTGTGGGCATCTTTCTCTTTTAGTCAAATTAAGTCGTAATTAGAGTGACAGAGATAGTTGCATGAGTCATACCAAGCTATTTCATTAGTGTTATTTTAAACGTCAAACTTCTATTAAATTATGAAATTTAAAAAAAAAACACTTGCACAGTCTGTCTGTACCATCAAAATCCCTGTCAATTTAGCTTGGTCTAACTCTCGAAGTCTTACAAACTTCGATTTTCGCGGTTAAAGCAGATCGCCGTTTACAATTTAAGGAAATTAATAAACCAGTGGCGCTGTGGCAACAGTTGTGGCAACGTCGTTCGCGGTAGACCCTCTGTAGACCTCGCGAGCATAGCTTCTGAATAAAAAATGTAAGGCTACGCCTTTTAGAATAATTTGGAAAAACTAAATTAACGAAAAGTTAAATAAAAGATTGCACTCGCTTGATTAATCAAAATTACAAAATTTAAAATTTACAAAAAGTTACACTTTACTGGGGATCGAACTAGGCACCTCCATGCATCAAAGCAAGTGTTTGCAAACTGCGCCATCATAGCACTTACTTAAAGTGACGAAATTTGGCTACTTAATCTCAAGTAAAAATCTACATACAATGATATATCTAAATACCTCCTAGACGGCTTATGTACCAGCGTTACTAAATTAGTACATTTTTGACAAGCACTGTAAATATATCTCAAAAAGAAAAAAAAACTCCTATGATATTAATACGACTATTTCTTTCCGCCATTTTGAAAAAAAAATCTAATATTCGGATCGAAAAAAAACTATTTTATTTCTAGAATCTGGTCATAAAATTTGATAAGAATCGGTTGAGAATTGAACCGAGGAGAACGTCCGGACATACGATTTTGGCCCGAGATAAAACGGAGACCTTCGCAAACGCTTCGGTCAATAAAGGAGTAAAATGCGCGTTTGACTTGGACATGGACACCAAGCGAAATCAAAACATGCATTTTGTTTAGAAACAAAGCATTCATGTGTTTTGAAAGACATCGCCCTATGAGTTCTTTAATTTGTATTTTAACGTCAGGCCTACTTTAAAATAGATTACTCATTTAGATTAGGTATGTACCTAAATTCCGTAATTTAAAACTCGATTGTAATTAATAATTATTCTAAATCAAACTTCACATCATGTCTTAAAACGAAAAACAAAACTCAGGAAAAGAAACCCACACTCGTTCCGTTTTCGAATGACGTAAAACATACTAGAATCGTGGTGGCTCCATCTAGTGTCAATATTCAATATTACTTCGACAGCTTGAAATAATTGTCGTGCGCTGTTGCTCATAACGTAGTCAGTTGCAATATAATTGGGGTTTCAAATTTCGTAAATTAATGCATTGAATTCGTGTTGTTATTAATGTTTGTATTTCATTTATAACGTTTTTAATTTATGACGCTTTAAATATCTCTTAATCAATCTTAATCTGTACGATAAAAATTTCGTAATGGCCGATTATGATACACACACTATGATATCCATTTGAAAATAATTATAACGCCTTCGGGATGGGAGGGCATGCTATTACTAAGACTCCGTTGTCCGTCCGTCCGTCCGTCCGTCTGTCCAGGCTGTATCTCGTGATCTGTGATAGCTAGACAGCTGAAATTTTCACAGATGATGTATTTCTGTTGCCGCTATAACAACAAATACTATAAACAGAATAAAATAAAGATTTAAGTGGGGCTCCCATACAACAAACGCGATTTTTGACCGAAGTTAAGCAACGTCGGGCGGGGTCAGTACTTGGATGGGTGACCGTTTTTTTTGTAGGTACGCTGGCGTACACTTTAAAAAAAATCCGCACACAAGTTACGCGTCGGATCCTAACGGTTTGATATACTGAACTAACGTGAACTAACGATTATCTATCGAATCTAATTGATAGAAACCATAAAATCGGTTCGGTTTCGGTTCGACCCTTAAGTGGGGCCACTTAAGTTTTTTTTTAAATACGTAATGTAGTCGGATCCTAACGATTTCACATGCTACTAACATGAACTAACGACTACATATCGATTCCAATTGATAGGAACCATAAATACAGTTTTGGAGTGGAAGACGGTGTTGGCGCTATCCCCTACTTTAAAAAAATTCGCACACAAGTTATGCGTCGGATCCTAACGATTTGATATACTGAACTAACGTGAACTAACGATGAACTAACGATATAGATATGCCATTTGCGGGCACTCGATATGGGGCGGTCAACTTCACGTGAAGTTGACCTCCCCACTTTCGTTTTAAAAAAAAAAACATCTTTTAGTCGGATCCTAACGATTTAAAATACTGAACTAACGTGAACTAACGATGAACTAACGATTCTAATTGAAAGAATCCATAAAATCGGTTTTGGGGCGGTAGCGTGAAGTTGACCTCCCCACTTATGTTATTTTTTTTAAATACGTAATGTAGTCGGATCCTAACGATTTCACATGCTGAACTAACATGAACTAACGATGAACTAACGACTACATATCGATTCCAATTGATTGGAACCATAAATACAGTTTTGGAGCGGAAGACGGTGTTGGCGCTCCCCTACTTTAAAAAAAATTCGTACACAAGTTATGCGTCGGATCCTAACGATTTGATATACTGAACTAACGTGAACTAACGATGAACTAACGATATAGATATGCCATTTGCGGGCACTCGATATGGGGCGGTCAACTTCACGTGAAGTTGACCTCCCCACTTTCGTTTTTTAAAAAAAAACATCTTTTAGTCGGATTCTAACGATTTAAAATACTGAACTAACGTGAACTAACGATGAACTAACGATTCTAATTGAAAGAATCCATAAAATCGGTTTTGGGGCGGTAGCGTGAAGTTGACCGCCCCACTTATGTTATTTTTTTTAAATACGTAATGTAGTCGGATCCTAACGATTTCACATGCTGAACTAACATGAACTAACGATGAACTAACGACTACATATCGATTCCAATTGATTGGAACCATAAATACAGTTTTGGAGCGGAAAGCGATGTTGGCGCTCCCCTACTTTAAAAAAAATTCGTACACAAGTTATGCGTCGGATCCTAACGATTTGATATACTGAACTAACGTGAACTAACGATGAACTAACGATATAGATATGCCATTTGCGGGCACTCGATATGGGGCGGTCAACTTCACGTGAAGTTGACCTCCCCACTTTCGTTTTAAAAAAAAAAAACATCTTTTAGTCGGATCCTAACGATTTAAAATACTGAACTAACGTGAACTAACGATGAACTAACGACTACATATCGATTCCAATTGATTGGAACCATAAATACAGTTTTGGAGCGGAAGACGGTGTTGGCGCTCCCCTACTTTAAAAAAAATTCGTACACAGGTTATGCGTCGGATCCTAACGATTTGATATACTGAACTAACGTGAACTAACGATGAACTAACGATATAGATATGCCATTTGCGGGCACTCGATATGGGGCGGTCAACTTCACGTGAAGTTGACCTCCCCACTTTCGTTTTTAAAAAAAAAACATCTTTTAGTCGGATCCTAACGATTTAAAATACTGAACTAACGTGAACTAACGATGAACTAACGATTCTAATTGAAAGAATCCATAAAATCGGTTTTGGGGCGGTAGCGTGAAGTTGACCGCCCCACTTATGTTATTTTTTTTAAATACGTAATGTAGTCGGATCCTAACGATTTCACATGCTGAACTAACATGAACTAACGATGAACTAACGACTACATATCGATTCCAATTGATTGGAACCATAAATACAGTTTTGGAGCGGAAAGCGATGTTGGCGCTCCCCTACTTTAAAAAAAATTCGTACACAAGTTATGCGTCGGATCCTAACGATTTGATATACTGAACTAACGTGAACTAACGATGAACTAACGATATAGATATGCCATTTGCGGGCACTCGATATGGGGCGGTCAACTTCACGTGAAGTTGACCTCCCCACTTTCGTTTTTAAAAAAAAACATCTTTTAGTCGGATCCTAACGATTTAAAATACTGAACTAACGTGAACTAACGATGAACTAACGACTACATATCGATTCCAATTGATTGGAACCATAAATACAGTTTTGGAGCGGAAGACGGTGTTGGCGCTCCCCTACTTAAAAAAAAATTCGTACACAGGTTATGCGTCGGATCCTAACGATTTGATATACTGAACTAACGTGAACTAACGATGAACTAACGATATAGATATGCCATTTGCGGGCACTCGATATGGGGCGGTCAACTTCACGTGAAGTTGACCTCCCCACTTTCGTTTTTAAAAAAAAAAAATCTTTTAGTCGGATCCTAACGATTTAAAATACTGAACTAACGTGAACTAACGATGAACTAACGATTCTAATTGAAAGAATCCATAAAATCGGTTTTGGGGCGGTAGCGTGAAGTTGACCTCCCCACTTATGTTATTTTTTTTAAATACGTAATGTAGTCGGATCCTAACGATTTCACATGCTGAACTAACATGAACTAACGATGAACTAACGACTACATATCGATTCCAATTGATTGGAACCATAAATACAGTTTTGGAGCGGAAGACGGTGTTGGCGCTCCCCTACTTTAAAAAAAATTCGTACACAAGTTATGCGTCGGATCCTAACGATTTGATATACTGAACTAACGTGAACTAACGATGAACTAACGATATAGATATGCCATTTGCGGGCACTCGATATGGGGCGGTCAACTTCACGTGAAGTTGACCTCCCCACTTTCGTTTTTAAAAAAAAAACATCTTTTAGTCGGATCCTAACGATTTAAAATACTGAACTAACGTGAACTAACGATGAACTAACGACTACATATCGATTCCAATTGATTGGAACCATAAATACAGTTTTGGAGCGGAAGACGGTGTTGGCGCTCCCCTATTTAAAAAAAAATTCGTACACAGGTTATGCGTCGGATCCTAACGATTTGATATACTGAACTAACGTGAACTAACGATGAACTAACGATATAGATATGCCATTTGCGGGCACTCGATATGGGGCGGTCAACTTCACGTGAAGTTGACCTCCCCACTTTCGTTTTAAAAAAAAAAAAACATCTTTTAGTCGGATCCTAACGATTTAAAATACTGAACTAACGTGAACTAACGATGAACTAACGATTCTAATTGAAAGAATCCATAAAATCGGTTTTGGGGCGGTAGCGTGAAGTTGACCTCCCCACTTATGTTATTTTTTTTAAATACGTAATGTAGTCGGATCCTAACGATTTCACATGCTGAACTAACATGAACTAACGATGAACTAACGACTACATATCGATTCCAATTGATTGGAACCATAAATACAGTTTTGGAGCGGAAGACGGTGTTGGCGCTCCCCTACTTTAAAAAAAATTCGTACACAAGTTATGCGTCGGATCCTAACGATTTGATATACTGAACTAACGTGAACTAACGATGAACTAACGATATAGATATGCCATTTGCGGGCACTCGATATGGGGCGGTCAACTTCACGTGAAGTTGACCTCCCCACTTTCGTTTTTAAAAAAAAAACATCTTTTAGTCGGATCCTAACGATTTAAAATACTGAACTAACGTGAACTAACGATGAACTAACGATTCTAATTGAAAGAATCCATAAAATCGGTTTTGGGGCGGTAGCGTGAAGTTGACCGCCCCACTTATGTTATTTTTTTTAAATACGTAATGTAGTCGGATCCTAACGATTTCACATGCTGAACTAACATGAATTAACGATGAACTAACGACTACATATCGATTCCAATTGATTGGAACCATAAATACAATTTTGGAGCGGAAGACGGTGTTGGCGCTCCCCTACTTTAAAAAAAAATTCGTACACAAGTTATGCGTCGGATCCTAACGATTTGATATACTGAACTAACGTGAACTAACGATGAACTAACGATATAGATATGCCATTTGCGGGCACTCGATATGGGGCGGTCAACTTCACGTGAAGTTGACCGCCCCACAAAATTGAAAAAAAAAAATACTTAGAATCGGATCCTAACGATTTAATATACTGAACTAACGTGAACTAACGATTATCTATCGATTCTAATTGATAAAAACCATAAAATCGATTTTGGGGCGGTAGCGTGAAGTTGACCTCCCCACTTTTGTTTTTTAAAAAAATCGATGTTGTAGTCGGATCCTAACGATTTAATATACTGAACTAACGTGAACTAACGATGAACTAACGATATAGATATGCCATTTGCGGGCACTCGATATGGGGCGGTCAACTTCACGATCATGTGTCTCTCCACTGCTGGTATGACTTAAACTTTATGGGAAAGAATTGAGACCCGATTTTTTTTCATTTTTCAATAATGTTTGCATGACAAAATGGAGTAACATCTAATTTTAATACTTGCCATTAAGTTGAGCACCTAAATTGAAAATAATTTCCATGCCATGGTGAAATTATTTAACTATTGTATGAGTTTTGAACTTCTGTCATTACTAATTTAATTTTTAACAAGCAGAAACGTCTGCTAACGATGCTACTAAGCTATTAAACTCACCCAATCCAGAAGCCGTGAGTCCAAGTCTCACCCAATACAGTAATTTTTCCACTTTTAAATTTATTCTGTCATTACTGTCAACTTTAACTGTGGGGTTGGCAACTTGGCAAATGTCAAAGTTTTGGATAAATGGCGCCATCATATCTTGCCCCTTTTTCTATGAGATTTGGCTTCAGTGGCTGGGATCCAGGCCTAAAAATTCCATGAAAAAATTAAAATTTGAGACAATTCTATGGATTGACATGGCAAGCTACGCTGGCGCCATCTGCTAACTTCGACCGGCCAACCCCATTCATATCACTGATGCATCAAATACTAACCTAATCTTTATCGCATATTCCATTTTGCCTCTCATGTCAATATCCATGTTTTTCATTGTATCATATTGTTTATATTTCATTTGTCTGACCATTCCCAATACATTATAAAGCCTGACCAGGAATATATGATCACGGTCACGCGCCATGTTGCGGAATTTCACTGGAACTATTTTTTTCATACTATACTGCAGCGGTTCTCAATCTTTTTTTGACGGAACCCGTTTGGAAAGCGAAATACTTGATTGGAACCCTACAATAAAACAATAGTTTTTAGAAGTGTGTTTTTTGCATAGTAAAATTTTTCGAGGCGACTAAAGCATAGTGTTCTAAATTCCTGCGGAACCCCTGCAGGGGTGTCGCGGAACCCTAGGGTTCCGCGGAACACACTTAGAGAATGGCTGCTATACTGAACCAGGCGTGGCTCACTCCGCGATTTCGTCGCGGCGCTACAAGTACACGCGGCCCACACCAGTTTTGGTGTCTAGCAGTAGTAGTTGCCG
Source organism: Cydia splendana (assembly GCF_910591565.1). NCBI lineage: Eukaryota > Metazoa > Arthropoda > Insecta > Lepidoptera > Tortricidae > Cydia > Cydia splendana. Next base: position 9,711,564 of record NC_085985.1, read on the forward strand.
CGCACCGGTACGGAACGGACGCCTGCTCGCGCTTGCGCCACCTTGCGGTCATATCTGTCGTTATAGACACGTTTTGTTAGAGAGTGAACCTTCTGTACCTAGACCTAGTACTATTATTCATTCTGTGACTGAACTGCCGCCCTATTAGGGTTTGCACGACGGATCCGAAATGTATGGGAAGATCCGCGGATCCGGATCCAGATCCGGATAATTTCATACATTTCGGATCCGGATTGCAAACCCTACGCCCTATACATGAGAATAACAGCGCCCTCTTGATGATGTTCATATATAACTGGTCAGACTTTACATCACATAGGAATAATGTTATTTTTAAATGTAGGAATATTTACACCGAATATCTTTGAGACTACCGAGTAATTACGGTCACGGAATTTGATTTCCACCATGCCACTTCGCAACAAGAGTGACAATAAGATGTGGCTTTCCATCAGAGAAGGGACCTTATGCTTCATCTGCAGTAAGGACGTTTCTATCAGAATTTCTGTTGGAATTTCAAATAGAAACGTCCTTATTGCCCTTGAGGCATAAGGACCCTCTGTGATGGAAAGCCACATATAAAATCCCTAGAAGACCGCTAGAATATAAAATACGAAGTACGAAGTTCTTCAGAAATCAAATTCCTTGACATTTATTAATAAACAAGATGTTTCATTTTCACTGGTCAGAGAAATGTGATTAACTTTAAAAGGGACCTTAAATCAGCAAGCCTTAACCCTCTAGCCACCCAGAGGCCTTTTAAAAGGCCAATATTTCCAATTGTTTTCAGATGAAATAAAATTGCATTTCTCAAGATACACACTTGGTTTTAATTTGTGGCGGCTATTTTCAAAAGTATCAAGACTTAATGGAAACTGATGTAAGGTCCCTTCCAAAAATAACCTATAAGTGACGTTCTTAATCAAAAGGTACTACTTTGTCGTTTGCCATGAGGAAGCGCTGACAGGTTATTCGTATAAAGATACAAGCCAATTTCGTCTATATGGCAAGCGACAAAGTGGTACCTTTTGATTGAGAACGTCACTATTTGCTGTTTTACGGGCAAGTCACACAGAGGAGGAAAGTAAAGGTTTCTAATGTTTCTATTATTGCGAAATATAACATCGAAAGATATCGAAAATTTCTCAAAGTTTCGTATCGGTAACTTATGAAAATTGTTGTTTTTTTATTAATTTTATTATTGTTAAGTTTTCCATAATTTCGAGGAATTCCCTGTACCTATAATATAACGCGACATAAAAATGAGAAATTAAATAAAATGAACCTAAAAAAAACCATACTAAATTGTTGCCATGTTTTACCTAGACTATAGATATATATTGATTATTATATAACGAAGGTATTCCATATATTTGTTATATTGTTACTTCTAATTTTTATCTTTTATTATTTATTTTCGCCCTCTTTTATAATTTTATTGATTTTCCTCTAGTCTATTGTACTGAGTGCTATATTTGTCTATCGTTCTTCATCAATATTCAAAGGTTAACTGGAAGAAATCCCTTGAAGTGATAAGTCATTTGTACTGCCTATCCTGTGCCATAAAATTGTGTTTAGTGTTTTGTACAATAAATATACATACATACAAATTCTAAAAATTAAACACTTAATTGGTGTCTCTGTGTGTCTTGCCCCATAGTTGTAAAGGCTTCGTCACTCAGGCGCGTTTTCCGGGCGGGGCTTGAGCGTTTTACATATAAACTAACCTGAACATACTAAACTAAATCAATAAATTACATTAAAATTAACTTGAAACTAAAGTAAGATAACAACGTCACAACATAAACTTAGTCAAACAACCCGTCACGCTCGCCGCGTTGCCGCGTTTCACGCCCCGCCTGGAAAACGCGCCTGTCTGACGGAACCTTAAGTTCATAAGTCCAAATGCTACTAAACTCATGAAATGTCCAACAGATAAAAAATACCCCGAATGGCTGCCTCCACTTCATGACCAACTAATCATAGGTACTGCATCAGACCATAAATATCCGATTGACACATGTGACGTTCTCAATCAGAAGGTGCCACTTGGTTTACCATAAGGACGCTCTGACAGGTTATCCGTATAAAGATACAAGCAAATTTCGTCTTTACGGTAAGCGACAAAGTGGTACCTTTTGATTAAGAACGACACATATATTGAGACACAGTGAAAAAGTATATGCCCGCAGGCGGTAGGTATAACGACTAGTGAAACTCATAATGGCATGCGTTGTAGAAATCTCCCGCACCCCGCATGCGGGGCTTATCGACCAATGACAACAGTTCCCCGCACGCGGGCCCTCGACGAATGAAACTGAGCCAATAAGGACGCTATCACGTTAAGCACTGTCACGCGTGTCATGTACAAATCTCGTACATTGACCTGCCTGTTGCTATATCTATATTATATTGTTGTTTCGCTCGCACAGTGGCATTGGCCGCCGGTACCATGTGCGCGTGCGATACAGATAGGAACAGTTGGGTTAATGTACGAAATTATTTGTGCTTTGCGTCCTTACTTTAGTTTTAAGCTAGAGTCGGACCAAAAAAAGTCTGCAGCGGATTTGATAGCCCATGCAGTGCAAGTGTTATTTATACGTCATAATTTCATAGAAGTTTGACGTTTAAAACAACACTTGCACTGCGTGAGCTATCAGATCCGCTGCAGACTATACTTGGTCTGACTCTATGTTTTTGTACGTGGTTCGAAAGGTCAACTTTTTCACTGGGCGCTCATACATTGATTATTACTGGTGTGTTTTATAAAACCTTATATGCATGCATTTGGTATAAAACTCGTCACAAACTGTTTAATATCTTGTCACAATAACTGTAATAATATAAAGAAAGTACGTTTAGCACAAGGAATTTAGCACAATGAACTCGCCTGTTGTTATCTCTATCGCACGCGAATAAGTATATTATTGTCCCGCTCGCAAGGTGTCATTGACCGCCATCATCGGCAGGATAGCATAACATTCGCGTGCGATAGAGATAAGAACAGATGGGATCAATGAACGGGAATCTTCGCGCAAAGCGTCCTTCCTTTAGTCAAAGAGAATTTGAAATAGACAGTTACTGTCATGGTAAATTATGTAGCTTCAGTACATTTACTGCCATCTTTCGACAGAAGATTAAAACTGTTAGAACGCCATTTGACTTTGATCATTATTCTTTCACTGATATGTGTTAACTTGTTAAATATTAATATTAACGCCATCTACTCGAGAGTAGGCTGAAGGTTATGACGCCATCGCTCGAAAAGATTGCACCAACCTTTGGCCTATAGTGTTCTAACAGTTTTATCATATGTCGAAAGATGGCAGTAAATGTACTGTAGCTACATAATTTACTTTGACAATCCGTCTCTATACACTCTATTCTCTTTGCTTTAGTTTATGTAAAACAGTCACTTGAAATAACTTTTCGGTGTAAGGAGCTCAATGTAGTCATTGACAATATGTGACGTCCCACGGGTAAAGGTACCTTATAGCGGTTGGCGCTTACGCTATTATTAACGCCGCTCCGATATTATTGCGGCGCTATGCGACGTAAGGTATCTTTTGCCGTGGAACGTCTCATATAATTATTATGTTTATAACACACACCACTGACACTCAATTTGGTATTTAGCACATTTAAACCCGTAGAAATTAACTACTTTACTAGTAACTACCGTGTTATTTAGCTTTCTCTTTTATACTTATAAACTTAAAATAAACAAAAACGGATCACTATACTAAATATTTCATACATGTGACATGTTTTAATGATTTTTAGTGTACTGTCAAAGTCTGAAATATGGGGACTAAGCGACATAAATATGTGTATGACGGGCAATAAGGTAGTCTATATATTTTTGGCGCTTTGTACGTATAGTAATATTTAAGATATTGACTGTATGTACAGTCCGTCAAACTATTACTTTAGCACCCGTGCATACATAGGGTCATCCATTAATTACATCACACGAATTTTTTTGACGGTTTTTTGACCCCTCCCCCCGTCATTGTCACACTTGTTCACATTTGATAAACCCCTGGTGTGACGTCACATTTTTTAATTAAATCGGCAAATCTAATTAAGAGGTTGCACCTGTTATTAATATTTTATGAAAATATTTTTGAAAAAACAAATATGTATTAGTAAGTTTGTATCCCAAAACTGATTAGGAAAGAAAATTAAACGAATTAAAATGATTATCGTTCCAAAAATTTGTTATTTAACTGTACAGCAAATTAAATAATTTAAATAAGTTTAAGTGACGTCACAAAGTTTGTATTTCCCCCCTCTCCCTGTCACAACATGTCACATTTTCTTGACCCCCTCCCCCCCTAAACGTGTGATGTAATTAATGAATGACCCCATAAGCTGCTGCGTAGGGATGCTAAGATTTTTAACACTTGGATTACGTCACAGCAACAGGGGGGGGGGATGGGTCATGCCAAGTGTGACAAGTGTGACAGTACGTATTAAAGACCTTTTTACTATGAAAAAAGTGACAAGGGGGAGGAGGGGTTAAAAATCTAAATTTTGTGTGATAATTAATGGACTAGACGTGCACGTGCGCGTTGTAGTATACAGATCCTTATAGTAGACGGCACACCGCTTGCGTGACGTGTGCGTGCGCGGCTCAAACATATGTGACGTTATCTATGAAAAGGGGCCTTATTGTCGATGGAGCTTACGCCATTATTAACAATGCTCCGATATAAATAAATACAATGCCGCGCGACGCTGTGCGGCGTAAACGCCATCGACAATAAGGTCCCTTTTCATAGATAATGCCCCATATATATATATTTATGTAGCTGGTTTTAATTCGTACGGGTTAAAATGTTTGAAATACCATTGACCTATCGGACGTTTATTGCATCTGATATACTAATATCGTATTTTGTGAGCTTTTCAGCATGCGGAGATAGATTGAGTTAGAATCGCCGATAGATGTCGCTATCGTTTTGCATTGTTTTTTTTTCTAGAGTTAAACCAAAAAAAGTCTGCAGAGATTTTGTCAGCACACGCAGTGCCAGTGTTATTTATACGTCATAATTTCATAGAAGTTTGACGTTTAAAATAACACCTGCACTGAGTGTGTTGTCAAAATCTCTGCAGACTTTTCGTGGTTTAAGGGTAACATTCCATTTCTGACCGCAGCTGCACTACTAGTACGAACGCGTCGGTGTTATTCTCAATTTCCATAGTAAAATGAATGGTAGTGCTGCTGTCGTTGGAAATGGACTGTCACCTTAACTCTACCCTTCTATTTTTCAAACAGCTTGGATACGGTGACAGATGTCTCCATACAATTTACAACTATAAAACGCAAAATCTCTCAAATACATATATTTTTGAATTATAATTCATGTTGAGATGTATATAATCTAGAATCCAAGTTGAAAATTATTTACGACCAAAATTTTAACTGTTATCTTTACAAAAATGTGACGTTATCGATGGAAAAGGGACCTTATTGTCGATGGCGCTTACGTCATCATTAACGATGCTCCGATACAAATACAATGCCGCGCGACGCTGTGCGGCCTAAGCGCCATCGACAATAAGGTCCCTTTTCATAGATAATGCCCCAAATGTATTGTTATTAGTGTTATTACGTACGAATTTAAATACAAGTCGATGCGACATCTATTAGCCTGCCTGGTAGAATAGTAATAATTGTCAAAAACTATGCAGTCACCTGCAATAATATGTTACTCTTCGAAGACCGTAAAAAAATATGGTTGTCTGTAAAGTCGGTTTACGGACGATCATTTTGCGTGAGAACGTCATAAGAAAACATTATCATTACATTACGTAACGTTACCATGGAGATGGAATCTGTCCAGAACGTTACCATGGGTTCTGTCCACAACGTTACCATGGAGATCCGTCCACAACGTGACACTTTTTCGTGCATGCTACCGGTGTTCATCGATTTATAAGATGTTATCACGTCAATATGTGACACGCTCTTATGACTACAAATACGATCGTGTTAGATATTTTTGCGGCCTTCGTTGTGTAACATATTATTGCAGGTGACTGTAAGTACATATGTAGTTGTAGTTTTACAATATTGGGCTAAATTTCCATTGCCCATGAATTACATACGTTTTGGGCGCAAATTATTTATGCGTGAATTGCGATGACAGACGTTTCGACGTTATTATCATATTGCATTGTTTAATTTAAACTAAGGATAAAATATAAATATGGGCCATTTTATTTAAAGTTGTCCCCTACACTTTTTTTTCAAATTTGGCATTTTTATGTTATTTCTACTCAGAATCATGAGCTCTTTTGATCCTAATAGGAGAAAAAAAGTGTCCAAAAACTTCCATACAATTTTCGATCTTTCCATTCCGTGACCGCCATACAAAGTCTATGAAAAATGGTAACGGAATGGAAATAAAAACCTTGGGACACTTTTTTTCTCCTATTAGGATAGAATGAGGTCGTGCTTCTGAGTAGATATAATATAAAATTTTACAAAAATTTCACTATAACGTGTAGGTGGTAACTTTAAATAAAATGGCCCTTATCTGGCCTGAGATACAGAATTTTCCTAGTTCAGGTAGTACTTAGTCATAAAATAAATACTTTTAAGATTTTATAAGCCTGATGTAAATGTATGATTGATTTCCTAAAAAAAAATGTTCTGTCATCGCATCTCACCCATAGACTAGGAATCCTCTAGACGGAGTTTAGAGCAATTATTTCATGAAACCGATGCTGCCAAAAATATGGGGGTGCGGGGGACGAGGTGAGAGGGTCCCGTGCCGTGATGGTCCTTCCAAAGACACGGACGTCACACAAAGACAGTTTCGACTCGAAAATGGAGTAAAACTACCGTATTTGTGGCAGAGGGGGTAGAGCTACTATCCTCAGTCTGTTCACCTTACCCCACCGCCCCTATTCCATTAGCGTTACGACGTGGCTACAACGGCGGCGGCGGCGGCAACCATAGGTCCGATCGCTATGGTTGCCGCCGCCGCCGCCGCCGGTCGCGCAATGTCGTGTCCTTGCCGTTAATGTGTGTGTTGGTCCGCAGGCGAGCTGCAGCTGCTGTGGACCGACCGCGTCTCGGACCAGACCCTGGTCAGCCTGAGGCTGTACTTCCTCCCGGAGAACACTCCTGACGGCCGCCACCAGCACGGACAGGTCAGTACCATTCCATCTTCTAACGCTGCGTCTTACGTAAGCGAACAACTCGCGAACGCGACGCGGCGCGGCGCGGCGGGCCCAAGGCGCTCGCGTTCGCAACGAGATCGCCCACGTAGGACACTTCTATAGGCATCAAAGGATTGATTAACCCCGCGCCGCATCGCTTCGCTTCGCGTTCGCGTGTTGTGCGCCTACGTAGTAAGATGCGTAATGGTTAACAGTACAATTTGACAACGGTTTAAGGCCTCTGCACACCGGCTGCGTGTGCGTGACGTGCACGTGCGCGTTGTAGTATACAGATCCTTATGAGAGACGGCACACCGCTTGCGTGACGTGTGCGTGTGCGGCTCCAACATTTTAACCATATGACATTTTTTTGATAGTTGTATACATTTTCATTTTGAGTTTTAATCGTGTGTCGATAGATGGCAGTAAATTTACTGTTACTACAAAATTTACTGTAACAGGACCCCTCTATACTATCTATTCTCTTTGGTATGGAGAACCGAGCTTGCTGCTTAAATAATGACATGGCAATTGGTTCTATAGTTCGTTTTTTTAGCATTAGAAATAAGGTAAACAATCTTGATGTGTCTTTATTGAAAAACACGTTTTAAAAATAAGTCACGGCAAATATGTAACAATTATGAATCTAATACGATCATTAATATTCTTCTGCTTTCATAAGTAATAGTTACTGATTTTTAAAAAGCGTTTTTCAATTAAAAGACATGCCAAGATCGCTTACCTTCTTTCAAGTTCTTTCTAATGCTACAAAAAACGAACTATACAAGTATGAAAAGGGCTCCCGATCCTGTCTAGAAATAACACAAAAGTGGCAAAAAAGGTCACAAATACAGTATGTAAAAATGGCAAAAAATAAAAGAAACGCTCACATGGCAACTGGTTCTAGTATGATATATAAAACATAATATACATATATTATATCACATATCGTCATCACAACAAACCAATCATTGCCGTCCGTGACCTTGTATGTGTAAGTAGTTAACGGTTAGGCGCCATTCATTTATTACGTAAGGGGCTGTTCATAAATTACGTCATTTCAACTTTGGGGGTGGGGGGGGAGGGGTCTGGACATCGGATGATAGCTTGACGTAGTTTTAGATAGGGGGCTGTCCATAAATTACGTCATCGATTTTTGACGATTTTTGACCCCCCCCCCCTATAATCATCCAAAAATCATGCTTCAAGTGACCCCATTTCCTCCCACTTCATGCTACCGTCATCCGATGTCCAGACCCCACCCCCTAATTTGAAATGACGTAATTTATGAATAGCCCCTAGGTATCTATTAGCCATTTTCAAAATTATCCCGCGTTCGATGCCCCCTAACTCTGATTTCGCGATTTGGGTGTGGCAAACATAATGGCTCCTCTTAACGTTGGGCCAACGCCAACGAGGGACGCAGCCATGCGGTAGAATGAGATAGCAATATCACTTGCTCCCTCTAACGCATAAATGCGTCCCTCGTTGGCGTTGGCGTTGGCCCAACGTGAAGAGGAGCCATAATACCATATCCTCCTAAGGGGCTGTCCATAAATTACGTCATCGATTTTTGACGATTTTTGAATCCCCCCCCCTAAAATCATCCAAAAATCATGCTTCGAATGACCCCGTTGCCTCCTACGTCATGCTACCATCATCCGAAGTCCAGACCCCCCCCCCCCTTAATTGGAAATGACGTAATTTCAAATCGGGTGGGGGGGGGGGGAGGGGGGCTCTGAACATCGGATGATAGCTTGACGTAGTTTTAGATAGGTATCTATTAGCCATTTTCAAAATTACCCCGCTTTTAAAGTTACCCTAATGCCCCCTAACTCTGATATCACGATTTGGGTGTGGCAAATATAATACCATATCCTTCTAAGGGGCTGTCCATAAATTACGTCATCGATTTTTGACGAAAATCATGCTTCGAATGACCCCGTTGCCTGCTACGTCATGCTACCATCATCCGATGTCCAGACCCCCCCCCCTAATTTGAAATGACGTAATTTATGAATAGCCCCTAAGGCCCAAGGTCCTACATATAGTACTTCGTCAGTTCGATGAAATTTAAACCATATTCAATTGGAACAGAGTTGAATTTATTTTGTTCGCTAAATTTTCAAACAAATAAAAATCAACTCTATTCCCTGCACTGTAGGTTCAAACTTCAGTGGCAAATTTTGGGTTTTTTACATATAAGTCATTCAAAGTGGAATTTTCTCATAATTTTTGCATACAAAAATTTTCAAATTCCATTATATATCCGTATTATTGTGGTGGTGTCTTTTTGTGTACCGAAACTACCGAAATACTGTTTAATAGCCACATAACACTTGTTCTTTGACATTGTAATATCATTCAATAAAATAAAACTATTGAAACAAACAAAAAAAACTATAGGTATACTCGATATAATCCGTTTCAATAGTTTTATTTCATCATTGAATAAACTTTAATCATTCTAGATTTAATCATTGGACAATGAATGTCAAAATTCTCAAAACTATGCACTTCCCAGAGAACATTAAAACATTTTGAGAATCAGTGTACAAAATGGCCGCACTTCTCCCAAGTAAACAAACAGTACGATAAATAACCTTCCTTATAAAAAAAAAAACAAAAAAAAAATAGTTTTCACCACACCAGCTCGGGAAGGCTTACTTTGCACTTCAAAAACTGATAGCAAAGTTGCATTTTATTCACATGTGAGGCAAAGTAATCAAATGCAAATTTTGAGTTGTTTTCTTATGTTTGCTGGTAGAATTGACTTTTAAACGATGATTTTGGATGATAAATATTTAATAACATTCATTTGGATTTGATTTTGTTTGATATATTACATTTAATATTTGCTTCGGGTTGGTGTGGTTAAAAATTTTGTGTTTCACTCGGGGGCAAATTTTGTTTAACCCTCGTGCTTTGAAACCCTCGCAACGCTCAAGATTCCATATTTCGACCCACTCGCTACGCTCGTGGTTCAATTTTGGACTCTTTCGCTTGCTCGGGTATCAATATTAGCACGAGCGGTTAAACAACAACTTTGCGCCCTTGTGAAACAAATAACTATTTACATTTTACAACGCATGTTTTGCATTTTTACCAAACGCTATTTAAAACTCGCTATCTGACTAAACGTCAAATTAAAAAAAAAACACTCAATGCACGGAAACCTCAAAAATCGAGTGGCGCAGTCTGTCTCGCTCGCACGCGTGCGGGGGATGCCCCGTCTCGCTCTAATCCCTATTTGGTAACGCCAACTATTTCATGGATGAAATTACGGTAGGGGTGCGGCGCGAGTGCGAGCGGTAGCGGGGGCGGTTTTGAATAGCAAATGAGTTAGTAACTAAATCGTATTATTTTGCGATAATAAACCAATGGAGTTGGCAACTCGCTGGCCCAATATTACAGGGTTCTATGTTTCACTTTTATCGAACTAAAATTTGAACATTGTCATAGTGACATTAAGTCGAATTTCAACTACCTTGAAAATGTAACGTAGAACCCTGTAATATTGGGCTAGCGAACTGTCAAAGGTTGTTGTAAAAGGCGTCAGCATAGGTTTTACCTGTCTCTAGTTTTGATCTATTATAAAGTAAAAAAAAGAACATGAATTCGACACCTTTCGTAGGATTGATAGGTAAATGCTGGCGCTATCTGTGAAGACTTCGACCGGTCAACCCCATTAGGAGCCACTGCCTGATGAAATTAGAAAATTAATAATACCCGTTAAACATAACGTCCATATTTCACCAACTTCAAAAATTACGAAGGTATAAGAAAAAACTGGGTACACCTAAGAAAACTTAAAAAAAAGCGCTTTTTCTCAACCTAGTATTTGAACAATGACAGCATAACTATTCAATTTGATTTGCAAAATCGAATCTAATAAGTTATACCAATTCATAAATTTAACCATAATTCACATCACATAAATTCATTGCAACAAAATTTAAAACCGAATTTAAAATGCACATAATTTCCCTAATCACTTGTACCATACTCCAATACCTAGGCGCGCATACTTACCCGTACCGTCGTACCGTACCTTATTGTAACGGAATAACCGTGAGTTTCCAATGGCACGGCGGTAAATGTATCTTCGTAGTACTTTATGGCTCTTTACGCTGACCGAGAGGAGTTGATAGTTGTTGTTTTTTAATTTTTAATTGAATCAGTTTTTGTTTTTATGACGTGATGTGTTTTTGGTGTTTCAATTTAGTATACATTATGTTGGATAGATATTTCAAATAGATGTAAAGGCGATTCTTAACCTTTTACAAGGAAAAAATATTACTTTTTTTTTTACTAGCCTATTTGAGTATCCCACTGGGCAATGGGACATGTGTCATGTTTTTGTATTTTTTTTAATGCAGAGTTTTTAGGACTTTTTAATAGCCTATGATGATTGAGTCGTGTATTGTTTTTAATCTTAACCGTTAAAGGGTTAACCGTCTTTTATTTTGCAAGACCCTTAGGATAAACAAGTTTAATGAATAATTAAAACAGAGATTAAATACCAAAATAAATAAATTATAAATCTAACCCTAAATAAAGGATAAACTGCTCAATTGTATAAAACTGACTGTCCAACAGAATATTGTGATTACTGATTTAAACTTTGACGATTTAAATAAATTATATTTACTTTAACGGGACTTACTTATGCCTAAGGTCTCCGAGACCACAAGGACAATGCCGTCCACGAAACGTCTGAGGCAGGGATCGGAACCGGTTTTTCGCAAAAACTTAGAAATAACCATATTAATCGAATAATTTTATACTTCAAATGTAGAACTCAGTTGAGTTTTTAGGTAACAACTTCGTATTATTAGATTGCCCAATTAGAAATGAAATAATTAACAAAGAACGAAAAATATACCGCTTTCGTTCCCATACAAAAAATACCGGTATCCGATCCCTGGTCTGAGGTAATGTTAACGTTTAAGTATACGTAATTAATTAGGCTACGCCATTATTTTAGTAAAATTATTAAAAATAATTAGTAATAATAATAATAACGCAAGTATCAAGCAGTGCCGGCGCTATACACAATACATTCGCTGCGACGTGCCATGTGACGACTTGAGCACAGCGAGCGCCGTGGAGTCGACAGAATATTATCTTATGGATTTCTTTGTTCTTTAATTTATTTTTCGTTCAGCGAAATTTTACTTGATATTTAAATTGTGGAAGATAAAATGCTTGTTAAAATATAACTCTTGGAATAGTTGTTTTGTTTATTTATTTTTTTGAGTGATCGAAGCGAAGGTCTCCGTTACAGATCCGTCCGCCTGTCTGTCTGTCAAGACCCTTTACCTATCTCAAGAACGCGTGGAGGTCCGAGGTGTCGAGTTGAGTTCTAAGTTTACGTAAAAAAAAAGATACGGCCGTTTATGCCACAAAAAACGTATATTTCGAGTAATTTCGACACTCTCAAGGGAATCAAAATTAATACGGTAAGTACTTCCCGTTGAGCTAGAAAGAACTATGAAATTTGTCAAGCAATATCGTCTTACATTACAAGTACAGGGAAAAATCTGAAAACCACAAATTTATAAAGAATAATAAAAAAATGTACGGAAACCTCGCCGGGCGAGTCCGACTCGCACTTGTCTGGTTTTTTAAGGTTTTGATCAGAGTATGCCGTAGCAAATATAGTTCAGTTTAATAAAAACTACAATTTTGCGGTAGCCCCCCTCTTAGGTATCTTTTTTTCAGTTCAGTTTTTTTTTTGTTTTTTATAGGAGAGCGCTAGTAAGTTTATTAGTAAAACGCGGAATGTATTAGTAATAATAATAACGTACGGAGTTATTCGTCCGGTATCTTATCCGCGCTCATTCTGTGTAAATAGCCGATAAGCGGCTATCGCGTACAGGCGCGCGCGCAAGTGCACAACAACACCTATTTCATTTCACCATTTTCGGTACTATGGGTCAGGGGTCAGAAACCGGTATTTGCTCCATACAAAAATACCGGTATTCTTAACGTTCGTAATTCGTTCTTTGATTTATTATTTCTTTTTTAATGGGACAATCTAATAATACGAAGTTGTTACCTAAATACATGATTCAGTCCTACGTACAGAGCATAAATAATTCAAAATATTGGGGTATTTCGGGGTTTTAAAAAAATACCGGTTCCGAGCCCTGCTAATAGGTAGTATGGGGTCATACATATTACGTCACGACAACAGGGAGAGGGGGGTCATGCCAAGTGTGACAGTACGTATTAAATACCTCTCTCTTTCCTATGAAAAAGTGTGACAAGACAGGAGGTGGAAGTCTAAAAAATCGAAATTTTGTGTGATGTAATTAATGGATGACCGCTATTCAGTAATCAGTCGCTAAAATCAGTCAGTCAAAATCAAAATATTACTATGTATTTATAAATATTATTTTATTTAAGTAACATAGCAACACGCACGCTTTAATCTTTTTATACAAGTATAATCTTAGTCTAATCTAATTATCAGATCAATTTATTAATGATCTCATAAGATACATTAAATATACATATGTATGTATGTCTTGGCATGTGGATGCCGCAGATAAAAAAACTAACATATAGATCGAAATAAGGTAATAATATTGCGTTGAAACCGTGATTTTTTAATGACATTAATAAAATTATACAAATTTCATTTCAAATAAATATTAGGAAAAAAGTGTAGTTAACACTTTTCGTCGTAAGTGTACGAAGAAGTAATAATAACGCTATTTCGTATGTCGCTCGCTGTACGTTTTTAATGTCCTACCGATAAGCCGGGCTGCGTGGCTCAAACTTTGCATAAGTAATGTGGTTGTCAAACTTTGATAACTTACTATTGTGTTGAACATTTTACTAATTTTATAATATTTTACATGTATACAGCTAAAGTTTTTGCGAATATGTATATCTTTTTAATGTTCTTAATTGGAAAGTTGTCTGACTGTAACGTACGTAGGTACGTCATTTTGTCTGTCCGTCACGCTATCGAAAGAAATTATTCTTTCTTCGGGTTGTGTTATTAACTTGGGATTGAATTTTTCATACAAATTAACCGGTCCGGTATATCGGTTTGTGTATCTATAAAATTATTAATATTTTATATTACCGGTATATGTATTTTTGTTGCATTTCATTTAGCTAATCTGACCCGAACAAACATATTTCAAACATTGCAATTTAAATGAAAAACTTGTAATAAAAAAATATTTATCAAATAATCCCAGCCGTCTCCACGGCTTTCCATTTTAGCAATTATTTACCAGCGCAGGGTTGCCAGCGCTTATATTTTAATGGCTCTGAATATCGACAACTAGAGATTTCTACGTTTCTTTCACTTTTTGTGGCTAACCCGATAGTAAGCGGACATCGTAGTCTACTTTACTTAAACTTTATAGTCTGTATCTTTAGGTATTTAAATAAAAGTAAACAAAATCTACCCTCAAATGGCTCCTTAACCTAGTTGAGGGTAGATGAAAACATTACATGATCAAATAATGTAGGTTTAAGTCAGGCCGTTCAGTGACAGATCCAGGCGGTTTTGTATTTGGTTGGTTAATCAATAAATGGTATAACTACCCGAAAATGTACAAATTATTTGTTTACTTTTATTTAAGTAAGTACCTAAAGATACAGAGTATAGACAAAGGAAATATTTAATTTAAAGGAAAAATGGAAAAATTCATGGCTTCGGGCAAGATTCGAACTTGCTTGCTTCTGGAACTCCGCTCCAGCTGAGCTACCGAAGCAGAAGCCTGCGAATTTTTCCATTCCTTACTTTTGTCATAGAGAAATATAGTAAGAATAGAGTGCTCAACCTATACATCAGTTTTTGGTACCAAAAAGACTATTAGTTTCGTAGTCGACATCTAGCATCGAGTAGCGGAATTATCAGTACCGCTACTTGATACTAGAGCCTCTACCATCAGTTTTAACATTGACATAACGCTCACGTCTACGTAATTTACTTTCTGTACATCTCGCTTCCACTATTGCTCGCATATGCGAGTACGAGCGAGATGCATAGAAAGTAAGTTACGTAAACGTGAGCGTTATGTCAATGTCAAAACTGGTGGTAGCCGTATAGATGTCTCGTGACTCGCGACTCACGAAAATTGTATTGAACAACAATACAACAAATTAATTAATTATTTATTAATTACCTTGTATAAAGATAACATGAGTATAATAAAGGCACGCACACACTACGCGCATAACCCGCCGTGTCCATTGTGCGCGGCGCCTAAGAAAAACAACGGATGTAACTTCTCGCGATCGATTGTTAAGTACGGTCTGCAAAACAGGCGGTTATTGAGGTTATACTGCAAGTTGTTCCCGTGTCTGGACATCGGATGATGGTAGCATGACGTAGGAGGAAACGGCTCGGAGTAATTAACAATGGAGCCGCCATTAACAGACGTTCCCCTCTGTCGAAAATAGGCGGCCAATGGTCAACCATATCTATGGACTGACGTTTATCTGACATGACGTACCTATACATTTGATGTGCCCCTCCCCCGCAAAAAACGGCACACTATTTTGTACCGAAAATTTTAGACATGGCGTCTCCGTTGGTTATATCCTCTAAGGGAAACGGGGTCATTCGAGGCATGATTTTTGAATGATTTTAGGGGGGGGGGGGTCAAAAATCGTCAAAAATAGATGACGTAATTTATGAACAGCCCCTAGGGTTTCTGGATCCTAATTAACACGGACAAGAGGTTAATGTACAGTGTACGAAAAAAATCTTGTTATTGTTAGACATATTTATTACTAATTAAGCCCTTTTTTGCTGACCGTGAGTATTCAAAATGGCGGCCAAAGGACGCCACGCATCGAAGGATTTCTTGCCTCGCTTACAACAAGCTTATCAAATAGAATTTAGAATATGCTCGTTTTTAATCTTATCTTATCTTATACCTTTAAACGACCAATTCTTGTATATTTAGTACTAGTAGTAAAACACTTTGTTGTACAAAAATCAAAACAAAACAGGAATGATAACATTCGTCATTAGTACAAAGGCGAACTTAGCCCTTTAAGGGATCTCTTCCAGTTAACCTTTGAGAAATTGAGGGAGAATTGGAGACGGTAGACATCCGTAATGTCCGTATTTATTTATTTATATGTATATATTGACGCTTATCATGAATAGTGGCTCAACTCAAAATGAAATTCTATTGCATTTAATATTCTATCTTTTACTGGTAAGATTTAAAATCGAACGGCATTTCATTTTGTTTTATGCCACTATTCATGATAAAGCAACGATATTTCGGGGATCTTGGAAACGGCTCTAACGATTTTAGATGAAATTTGCTATATGAAGGTTTTTGGGGGCGAAAAAATCGATCTAGCTAGAGCCTCTACCATCAGTTTTAACATTGACATAACGCTCACGTCTACGTAATTTACTTTCTGTACATCTCGCTTGCACTATTGCTCGCATATGCGAGTACGAGCGAGATGCATAGAAAGTAAGTTACGTAAACGTGAGCGTTATGTCAATGTCAAAACTGGTGGTAGCCGTATAGGTCTTATCTCTGTGAAAACGCGCATTTTTGAGTTTGACAATAATGTTGACATCGCCACACTGTGGTTGCTAATACCATGCAGAGATCGCTTGGTCCGACTACGTATTTCTCGCCCTAAGTTGTCACCCGCGCGTTGCCGCCGCCGAGAAAGTACCCGGCGACCCGTGACGGGTTTCACTTTGTCGTTATCTTGATCCGCGTTGACGCTCGTTATAAAATAAATGTGACGCTCCACGGGTAAAGGTACCTTATGGCGGACGCTTTACGCTGTTGTTAAGGGTTACCACTGATTTACCGGGTATTATATTACCGGGTGTTATTTTTCCTGTTTTGTTTTGATTTTTGTACAATAAGGGGTCATCCATTAATTACGTCACACGAATTTCTAGGTTTTTAGACCCCCCCCCCCTGTCACATTTGGTCACATTTGGCAAACCCCTCCCCCCTAGTGTGACGTCACATTTTTTCTACGAAATCGCCAAATCGAATTAAGTAAGTACCTAAGTATTATTAATATTTTATCAAAATATTTTTGCCGATATAAATATTAGTAATTTTATAACCCAAAACTGCTAGGAAAGAAAATTAAAAGAATAAAAACGATTATCGTTTTAAAAACTTGTTAATAAATGTAAATACAGCGAATAAAATAATTAAAAAAAAAATTTCGGTTACTGATGAAGTTAAAGTGACGTCACAAAGTTTGTGTCTCCCCCCTCCCCCATGTCACAATATGTCACATTTTCTTGACCCCCTCCCCCCCCTAAACGTGTGACGTAATTAATGGATTACCCCTAAAGTGTTTTACTACTACTGTTACTTATAAAACCTAAACGTAACAACATAAACTGGATGTAAAGGTGTTCTCACGGTATCTAGATTGCTAGAGTTAGACCTAGATAAGTCTGCAGCGATTTTGGTAGCCCACGCAGTGCAAGTGTTATTTTAAACGTCAAACTTCTATGAAATTATGACGTATAATGACGATGAAACGGCTATCAAAATTGTTGCAGACTTTTCTTGGTCTAACTCTACCACAGATTCCACAGAATAAATAATAGTACTGTACAGAATACTCACTCTCTAACAAAACGCGTCTGTTACGATCAGGACAGATATGACCGCTAGGTGGCGACAGCGCCACGCGCGGCTTATGGCTAGCCACCAAAATTGGTGTGGAACGGATGTACTTTTAGCTACCTGTAGCAAAGCGACGAAATCTAACGTCGTTCCTACTTTTCTTTCACGGATCTGTACAAAATTGAAGAAAAAATGCGTGATATTAAAACCAATACTAAATTTAAATTAAATGTTAGTACATGGTCACTGGTCAGGGTGGCCCAAAAATAGGTATTTTATTTTTGTTACTGCGGTACCTAACCTAACCTAACCTAACCTATTCGTTTAATACCTTTAAACGAATAATTATTGTATATTTATTTATATATCTGTCTTTCCATATCTCGGGACCCTGGGGTCCCGGACCTTTGGGAGGCGTGCGTGGGGCCGAAGCCAACAGCGCAGAGGCCTTTTAAGACAATTTAATCTAAAAGCAAGGGATACACGTGGCGGATATTTACCATCCCCGAGAGCATAATATGATACATCCGGAGATGGTCCCCGCCAGGTGCAAAGACTATTGCAGTGCAGCACTTTTGTGCTACGATGGAACTAAGGTCATAGGCTATAGATTTGAATGTTGGATGGACTGGATATCGGGCTATGGGAGAGACTAGCGGACACCTGCCGTGACAATCAGTCTCAAAATTGTAAAAGACTCGCCAACTCATTGAGTGGGCCCCGCAATGGCCGCACGCACAGTGCGACAACAGGGCAACGCTTTGGAGTGGCTGTGAGGTTGTCGAGAGGTGAGTCTGCGGTAGCCAGATCCTGGTAATCCGTTCAGCAGGCCATCGGCGTTATGACATTTTACACTTCCAACCTGGAGCATAGGTCCCGCTCTTGCGACTCCACTCTGGCCGGCCGGTGAAGGCAAGCACAGAGGCGAGGGCCAGATGGAAGTGCCCTCTGGAATAGGGGTCCGCGGTGTCGCCACTCACCGTCAGCTCGCCACAAGCTGCCCCCGCGGGGTTATTTATATTATTATTAATAATCCCAAATTCTCCCTGGCAACGGGGATGCACTTATTTTTTGGCCACCGCGTATATAAATACTAATAAATATATGCGCACGTATATGATTAAGTACTAATAAACATAAAAAATATCCATTTAAGTATTGTTTGTAGTATTTGAAGACACTTGGTCGAGCGAAGCGGCCTTGGCCCACATAGTATAATGCAGAAGACGAGTTTGTACTCTAAACTATTAGTTCGTCATACGTACATAATTATAATATAGGGTATTATACTGTATTTAAAATAAATTATTTTAAACCATACATGAAATAAAGCACCAGACAATTATTAGAAAAACACAGATAGGAGTTATTTTTGAACACGAGTTCTATTTAATAAATCGGATAGAAATATAAAAAGTAGGTGAGTTGACCGTGACGTCACGATGTAATGTTTCATATAAATCACATATTAGCAAATCGTTTTGACAGTTCTAAAAAAGTAACTGATTTGATTAGTACAGTGGTGGGCAAATACGGCCCGCGGGCCAGGTGCGGCCCGCGAAAGGATTTATCTGGCCCGCCCCCGGTCATTTAAAAAAATGTATAATATGGCCAGCAAAATAATAAAAATACATTTTTGCTGTAAATATGGTCCTCCTCTGAAATTCCTTCAAGTTTTGGCCCCTCATGAAGAAAATTTGCCCACCACTGGACTAGTACTTCGTAAGGTTAATGGTATATATCCAGGGTTCCGTACCCAAGGGGTAAAAACGGGACCCTATTACCAAGACTCCACTGTATATACGGCTGTCTGTCTGTCACCAGGTTGTGTCTCAAGAACCGTGATAGCTAGACAGTTGAAATTTTCACAGATGATGTATTTCTGTTGCCACATAACAACAAATACTAAAAACAGAATAAAATAAATATTTAAGTGGGGCTCCCGTACCACAAACGTGAGTTTTTTTGCCGTTTCTTGCGTAATGGTACGGAACCCGTCGTGCGCGAGTCTGACTCGCACTTGGCTGGTTTTTAAAATTTCCCCAAATATTGGTTTAAAAAGACATTTTAAATAAAAAAAATCTTTGTTCACTGTACACGTCACCTTAGGGACAATATATCATACTTTAAAAAAACCCATTCGATTTTCAACCTTATGCTCTTTAAAATAAAGCTCAAGACCTTACAAATTACGAATATAAATTTATACCAATTTCGACTTTAATATTAGTGGGATAAGATTCATATTCAAAGCAATATACTTTAACGAATTCGTTCCACGCTTCTGTATAAATATCGTTTGATTTCCAAATTTAAAACAGCATAACTGCTATTTCTGTTATTGGAATTTACACCTTGTTTCAAAGGCGTACGGTTCATTTTCAGTTGAGAGGGAGGATCTATGATGTGTGACCATAAAATTAGATGTGTATGTGTGCGTATATTAAAAGGTTGTGGGTTGAGTGGGATGCTGGTGTAACTCGTAAATGTTATTTTTTATTATTTTATGTATTTAGTTAAGTTAAAATATACGATATAATATATGTATGTATATAGTAGTTAAAGTAATCTTTAATTCATAGTTAGTTTTAATGTTTTTTTTTTATTATTACCAATTATACACAAAAAAAAAGTCAAAAAAAAAAAAGTTAAAGTAATCTATTAATTAATTAGTATAGCGTGTTTAATGAATTAGTATACTAGTTAATGCTAAGGCTATTTAATGTATAAATACATACATACATTTATGGCACTAGATTGTATACATATATTTTGCCTAAAATATTAAATGATTTGCCAGAAGATACTAAAGTAAAATATGTAAACGGGAAAAATAGAAAAAAGTCATTAAGACGCACTTGTTACAATATAACGACTTTAGTTACATATATTAAGAATTTTAATTACTATAAGATAGATATGTATATTGTCATGTTATTTTCTCGAACTCCCCATCGGCATAAAAACCTCCTCAAGGTTTTGCCCACGATGGGTCTTGTAATAATAATGTACTTTAATTAGCTTATTGTTCGATAAATAAAAAAATATATATAAAATATTGTCTGAAATGTTTTAAATTTAACGTGTCTCTTCGACTGTATTATAAATACAGCCTAAAATACAGGGCTAACAGTATACACCTTTAAATTTCACTACGTAAGTGCCTTTTTTTAAGTTTGATAAATATAACTTCATTCCTTTCTTTGCAGCCATGTCGGAATATAAATATTATAGATTAACTGTATTTTAGGCTAAAAATAAAATAAACTGGTATCTTTTAAATTGGTCCTACATAAGGGTAGGTATATATATCTTTAAAAAATTTCTTCGTACGTATATTTAAGTTTGATATATCTAATTTTCCTCCGTGCTATAGTTTGCGTCTATATTGGAATATGAATATTATATAGTCGCCCGAGTACGAGTTAAATATTAAGCGCGTTGCAACGCCAGGGGTCGCAACCCAATATCTTCGTACAGGGTTTCTAGAATATACTACTGTTTCCCGAATTTAGATCCTCTTTATAAGTTTTTAAACTTTTTTTAGACCAAAACGATGATGGACCCCCCCAAATCCAAAAATCATGCTTCAAATGACCCCATTTCCTCCTACGTCATGCTACCGTCATCCGATGTCCAGACCCCCCCCCCCCCTAATTTGAAATGACGTAATTTATAAATAGCCCCAAATACTTAAATACGAGTACATAGGAAACATCAATGACTCAGGAACAAATATCTGTGCTCACCACACAAATAAATGCCCTTACCGGGATTTGAACCCAGGACCATCGGCTTCACACCCAGGGCCACTAGGCCAGACCGGTCGTAAATAAATATTCGAATACTTGCCTGTATTTTCTTAATTCTCAAAAAGCTGTTTTAGCAAAACCAGGTGTATTCATAAATTGCACATTTGTTTATAAAAAAATGAAAATGAAAGGGCTACATGATTGGTTTTGTCTTATCGCGTGTGGCAGAGACAGCTAATTTGTAAGAACAGCCAATCGGTTTATGAAATTCTCATTGCAGTAGAGTTCGCCACCACGCGCAACTTACCGGTGATTCAGTTCACACCTGTTATGGTGCTCCCACAGTGTCTGTTATAAAATGACCGTAGTTATGCAGAAAACGACCAACTCAATTATTTTATCAATGCAGTAAGCGACCAAAGCTACTGAGTTAGGGTGTAAGTCACTTTGACAAAAATAAAAAGTTGGTCGCTTTCTACAGAACTACGGTCAAATGTTCTTCTTCTTCTTATTCTTCTTCCTGCCCTTAATCCCAACTTCATTTGGGGTCGGGCCTTCTTGTGCGTTTGCGCCAGGCCGGTCTGTCCTGGGTTGCCAACAATGGGATATTCTGTTTTTAGGGTTCCGTACCCAAAGGGTAAAACGGGACCCTATTACTAAGACTTCGCTGTCCGTCCGTCCGTCCGTCCGTCCGTCCATCCGTCCGTCCGTCTGTCACCAGGCTGTATCTCACGAACCGTGATAGCTAGACAGTTGAAATTTTCACAGATGATGTATTTCTGTTGCCGCTATAACAACAAATACTAAAAACAGAATAAAATAAAGATTTAAATGGGGCTCCCATACAACAAACGTGATTTTTGACCAAAGTTAAGCAACGTCGGGAGTGGTCAGTACTTGGATGGGTGACCGTTTTTTTTTGCTTTTTTTTTTGTTTTTGTTTTTTTGCATTATGGTACGGAACCCTTCGTGCGCGAGTCCGACTCGCACTTGCCCGGTTTTTTATGTCCCTTTCGACAGTGTACCACCAAGTGGCGGGGGTGGGTGGCGGTTTATATTAATAACATTTTATAACACACAGTGTGGGAGCACCATTATAGAGTGTATTTTTAGTGCTCCTAAAGGCGGGATTACACCAGTGTGCGGCACTGTGCGACATAAGCACAAGCATATTCAGTACAACCACAGAATAAATAATAGTACTACCGGACACTTCCTACAAAACTGAAGCTTTACAGCGATTCAGGGACGAATCATGATGTCGCTTTCTATAGTTCGTTTTTTTAGCATTAGAAATAAGGTAAACAATCTTGATGTATCTTTTAATTGAAAAACACATTTTAAAAATAAGTTACGGCAAATATGTAACAATTATGAATCTAATACGATCATTTATATTGTTCTGCTTTCATAAGTAATAGTTACTGATTTTTAAAAAGCGTTTTTCAATTAAAAGACATGTCTAGATCGCTTACCTTCTCTCAAGTTCTTCCTAATGGATAAAAAATCGAACTATAATGTATGGCACTATCCCTATCGGCTATTTAGAGTTGTCAAAATTCAAGCCATTAACTTATCTGTGGTCGTGCACGCAAAGGGACGCCAAGTGGTGTCAACCCCAATAATTGCTCGGAGCAATGCTGAGCCGAGCGGAGCCGAGTTTGGCCGAAAGGAGGAGTGTCTCCCCACTGGCTTTGCTTAAACCTACAACACTCTTGTAGGTTGAGATGTTTATGGGCGCAATGTAAAAAAGCGCTGGTGGCCTAGCGGTAAGAGCGTGCGTCTTGCAATCCGGAGGTCGCGGGTTCAAACCCCGGCTCATACCAATGAGTTTTTCGGTACTTATGTACGAAATATCATTTGATATTTGCCAGTCGCTTTTCTGTGAAGGAAAACATCGTGAGGAAACCGGACTAATCCCGATAAGGCCTAGTTTACCCTCTGGGTTGGAAGTTCAGATGGCAGTCGCTTTCGTAAAAACTAGTGCCTACGCCAATTCCTGGAATTAGTTGTCAAGCGGACCCCATGGGAATGAGCCGTGGCAAAATGGGATAACGCGAGGAAGAAGATAAGATGTTTATGGGCGGGGGTCGAGGCATAGTAGAGAAGTAGGTCTCCAAAATCCGAGAACCCATAACCTACTTTACCATCGACGAGTACTTGAGGAGTACTGGGGGCCTAGTCAAGATGACAATCGTTTGCGCTGCGACAATGAAACGCTATCTGTCTCTAACGCACTAATATGGAGGGAATAGAAAGCGTTATTTCGTTATCGCAGCGCAACTGATTGTTATTTTGGCTTATGCGCTCTTTATTATCAACTCGTCGCCGTGTGTAGTTTCTTTGCACTCGTACATTCTGCTGATAACAGCTTATAGCTCTGATAAGACTATCAATTGAAATTTACGCGTTAGGCACACTAACGCGCGAATGGGAATTATATCCTTAGACCTACTTTTGAGACAATCAACTTTAAGTATTAACCTCAATATTTGTGATGTACTCAAGCAAAAGGTACATTGTCGCTTACCATAAGGATGAAATTTGCTCGTTTTAGGGTTCCGTACCCAAAGGGTAAAACGGGACCCTATTACTAAGACTTCGCTGTCCGTCCGTCCGTCTGTCACCAGGCTGTATCTCACGAACCGTGATAGCTAGACAGTTGAAATTTTCACAGATGATGTATTTCTGTTGCCGCTATTTATTTATTTATTATTTTATTATTAATATCACAAGAACGGTTACAGTACTTATACCAATTACACTTGCTACTACTTATACAATTATATCAATAGAATTTAAAAAAATTAACCACATCATAACATCATTAAAACAAATACTAAAAACAGAATAAAATAAAGATTTAATTGGAGCTCCCATACAACATACGTGATTTTTGACCGAAGTTAAGCAACGTCGGGCGGGGTCAGTACTTGGATGGGTGACCGTTTTTTTCCCCTTTTTTGCATTATGGTACGGTACCCTTCGTGCGCGAGTCCGACTCGCACTTGCCCGGTTTTTAGGATTCCGTAGTCAACTAGGGACCATAAAGGGTTTTTTTATACGAATAACCTGTCAGAGCGTCCGCGCGCGTACGCGTCCTTGCATGCGACAGTGTGTTACCGTTTGCTTGAGAAACGAGAACGTCACATTTATTGGCTAGCTTTGCCCGCGGCTCCGCTTATCCTTTTTTAGGGACTATCCGAAATCAAGCAAAGTACCTATTATCCGGTATCCGGCCGGATAATAGGTCACTATCCGGTATCCGGACGGATGTTAAATAAACGGTCAGATAGGCCGGATGTTAAAATAACGTCCGGATAGGCCGGGTACCGGATAGTTACCGAATATCCGGTGCATCTCTAGTTACAATGTAAAGTAAAACGCCGTATTATTTGTAAATTTAGGCGGTAACGGTTACATTGTGTATAATAACACCTTGAACCGACCGCTGATCTCATCACAACTCACAAATAACGAAAATGATGTAACGCAGTATTCTGCAAAACGTACTTACGGCACTTTGGTATACGGCGGTAACGTACACTTGTTCAATCTGACGTATTGTATGTTTTTAATACATTGCAGGGTTGAACATATAGTTAGTCAAACCAATTTGACAGTCGGTAAGAAAAACTAATTTTCACATCACCTATTCGAAAAAGGGCTTTTTCTTCCCCGCTAGGAGGGATCAAAGTGGCACTTTTCTTCCCTGCTAGGAGGGATCAAAGTTGTACTTTTCTGTTCTAGGTCACAATTTTTTCTTCCTTGCATACTATTTTTTTGTCAAATAATACATATTTTGGGAACATTACAATTTCCTCATAGTTGATGTGAAAAGCAGTATGTGTCACACGGTATCAAAATTATTTCGTCTTGGGCATTACTTGAATCCCTCATTACGCTCAGGATTCTACTTTAGAATCCATCGCTTCATTCAGAATTCAATGTACACCCTTGACGGAAATATATCATTTTGATCCCTTGTGACACAAACTACTATTATTTCATAATTAAAATAACACATAAACTAAACATAAAACGAATTAAAAACTATACTTAAATATAAATATACACTAAATAAGTATAAAATAAATAACCTACTGAAGCCCGTCCCGGGCTGCCCCCGACGCAAAGGTGCCCATCACGCTCGCTGCGTTGCAGCGTTGGATTGCGACACAACCTTTGCATCAGGAGCGGGGGTCAAGACCCCTTTCAAGCAGGCAACGAAGTTTCAGTGAGAACTTAAAAAATATATGGGAATAATAAAAAAAAAGACCTCAAAGTTTCAAACCCTTCCAACACTTTGGGTACGGAACCCTAAAAACATTTCACCAGTACTAAAAAAGCAGTTGAATAACAACCTCCATTTTAACGTCGGTTAAAATATCCCCATTATAGCACACTTGTATAAGTTCATAAACAAATGTATGGGTATAGATAAATAAATAGTTATAATGTGATATAGCGGAGGCTACTTACCGTAATAAACCCTTCGGAGTGCGAGCGAGATAGCTGCAGCACAGGACAACCGTGGAGACGACTTGATTAAATACTTATTTATTTGTTTATTTAAAAAAAATTGTAACAGGCAACAAGGTCCATATTACCCATATTATATTGGGGTTGCCCAGATTCTGTAGCGCGTCAGGGATGTTCGCGGAAGCGCGGGTAGACTGCTTCTACACCACGATGCGCAAACGAGCCACATCCCTGGTGCGCAGAGTACGGGCCAGCTCCAACAGCATCCTGACCATGATTGCGGACAGGGTTGATGGCCTGTATATAAATAACTGCTGCATGATTAGGGTTTGCAATCCGGATCCGAAATGTATGAAAATATCCGGATCTGGATCCGGATCCGCGGATCTTCCCATACATTTCGGATCCGTCGTGCAAACCCTATGCATGATCCATGTGCGCAGGAATAAGTAGGTGGGGGGATTTTCTCTAAACTGTTTTATTGAGAAAATCTGCTTATTTATTTATTTATTAGAAATAGTTATATGAGATTGTAGTAGTGAATTAGCTAGTAAGTAAATAATTGTGTATATTATATTATAGATACTAACATTAGCCTTAAGATAAAAACTGTCACTAACACTATTGATCCAAGTTGGTCGCGAATAAATGAATTTATTATTTATTATTATTATTACAAATTAATCAATCAATCAATCAAAGCATTTATTTTCAGGCTACTAAGGCCCATAGATACATACCTTACAAACTAACATATATGGATATACAATTATAAAAAACTTAAATACTAAGTGTTAAATTGTATATTTAACAGCGCCATCTATCTCACCTCTTACATACTTTTTAATAATGATCTACATAAACGTAAGTACCTACCTACTTAGTTCCCTACAAAGTGCATAGGTGGTGCTGTTATTAGTTTTAATTATTTTAGGCTAGTTAATTTGTGATGTACTCTTACACTTTCCAAATAGACACGATAAGAAGCACACGCTGTTTTCTCTCCGATTCCCTCAAGATCCTCCGACCTTTTTTTTTTTTTTTTTTTTTTTTTTTTTTTTTTTTTTTTTTTTTTTTTTGACGCAGGGGTAAATGCATTTAGGCATCTCACCCCCAAGGGGGAGGGGGTGGTATGTGGGACTCGCTCCTCCCATAACTCCCTCTGCTAAGCAGGGAGGGAGGGGAAGAGAATACCCACTAACATCCCCTGCGGCGTTGCCCGCGTTACCGTTATTGGGGATCAAGATCCTCCGACCTCCGCCCACGTGCCATCACTAAGTAATCATACCTTACAGACTAACATATACATATAATTATGCATTTTATAAACTTAAAAACTAAACACTATTCATAGTCTGTATCATTAGGTATTTAAATAAAAATAAACAAACAATTAGATTATATATTATTAAAATATGAAATCTGCTGTCATGAGACAATGTATGAACATTTTTCGGTGATTCACGACAATAACAAAAGTGACACACAACACAAGATTATTATACAGGGTGATTCAGGAGACGTGAGCAGTACGGCTACCACCAGTTTTGACATTGACAGATTAACTCGCGTCTACGTAAATTACTTTCTATACATCTCGCTTGCACTAATATGCGAGTACGAGCGAGATGCATAGAAAGTAAGTTACTTAAACGTGAGTGAATATGTCAATGTTAAAACTGGTGGTAGTGCTTCAGGCCTAACACTGTGCATTTCGTAAATTATAAGCAACTGTTTCGTATCAGTATTAGTGAGGTTAACGTTAATTTTCTAGTCGTGTTGAAAAAAAATGTTATTAATTTATTTACGACATGCATGGTCACCCTGAAATTAGAATAAAAAACTACCGATATTCTGTGTCAAATTGAATGTCATCACTGTCTGGTTACTTTTGAAAACTCGTATCTCACTCAAGTTTGACAGTTTATTTTATTCGTAATCAAAATATTTTTATTATTAATTAGGTCTGACGTAATTTATGGACAGCCCCTAGTAGGGTGACCATGATTGTAGAGAATTAAATTTGCCCTCACCAAAAAGTAAAAAAATAGGAAAAAGTGTGGTTGTTTCACCTAAATATGACGGTGATCGATCAATTATCAGTTACTGTGAGTGTGCAGGATTAGTCCTGCTCACGTCTCATGAATCAGCCTGTATAATAAATATGGCATATGAGATCAACTTAAGGGTACCGGACTTTTCTAAGATTGAGGCAATAACTATCGAAGTAACAAAAATGGGTTAAAAATGAAACTAAAATAAATAAAACGAGTCGACTCCACTACGGTTTTGTTCTGCAGTGAAAAAATATCGGCTGCGCGCATACTTGCCGCGCCAGGGCTGCCGCGCGCCTTTATTATTATTATTATTATTTATTAAAAACAACTTTTTTAACGCGACTTCATATTTTTTTGTTGCGAAGATTATAATTACGATTATTAAATGATTTAAAATCATTAAACTAAGTAATTATTAATTAAATCTTAATTCTTTATTCATATATATGGTACAAAAACATGTCAAAAAACAATAACAAAATAACTTAAAATTACAATTAAACTAAATACAAACTATTCTAAAATAAAATAAAACTAAACTAAATCTAAAAAAGGCCCCCGCGGCAAGGTCCCCAAGATGCTGGCTGCGTTACCCCGCTGAACTGCCAGACTGAAGTGTTGAGCGAGGTAACTGCCAGTTCTTGGGCCCCCAGTTGCGTCCCTGAGTCTCTTTGAAAAAATCTTAATATAAATGATTACATGAATTTACATTGTGCATTGTATAAAAATCTGTGTAAGTAACTTCTACTACCACCGTCTATCCCTCTTATTCATAAAACTTTACGGGCCTGATTTAGTTAAATTATGTTTTATCCCTTTCTTACAAATACATAAGTCAAAATGACAGACAACGACAAACGATTATGGAATGTTTATGAAAATATGAAAAGTAACGGAACCCTCTCATGCCTGACCGCAAACTGCACACGTGCCAGATAGCGGACGCCCTTAAAAAAGAATTTGTTTATTCGGTAAATATTCGGCAGTTCGAACCGAACTATTCGGCCAAATACGAACATTAAAAATATGCCGAATACCGAATATTCGGCGCATCATCCCACTATTCTTAAGGGGCCCACTGGTTAACATTCCGCCGGACGGTGTCGGCCTGTCAGTTGTTCGGAACTGTCAAAATTTTGTTCTAACTGACAGGCCGATACCGTCCGGCGGACTGTTAATCAGTGGGCTCCTTTAACCATTTTTAAAAATTTTACTGCTTGAAACGAAAATTCATAAAATTAGAAACGGAAACGGCTGAATAATATAATATAATATAATACAATATAATATAATAAAATATAATATAATCTAGTGTTGTGACAGCCCTGTGCCCTCCAGTTTGCTTCGTTTGCTTGCTTTACTTAGCGCGCGCGAGCCGCAGAACGACGCTGCTGAACTATTTTCACTTCCGATTTTATTTTACACTTGTAAAATCACCTGCTGTTGATATTTTCGCGCAAAAAATAAAAAAATAAGTAAATAATTCTATATTTTATCACGACTGATTAATTAAATTATATTATATTTTGTTGTTTATTCATTGTGAATTTAAATAAAAAAAATCCGTGTAGTTTTATAGTTACAATTAATTAGTATACTTTAAGATTTAATAGGGTATTATACTGTTATTAAAATAAATTATTTTACACCATGCATGAAATAAAGCACCAGGCCCCAATTTCACATCGGTGACAGGTGCGACGAATTGTAAAATCACTGTTGCTGACGTCACAGGCATCCATGGGCTACGATTACCACTTACCATCGGGCGGGCCGTACTCCTGTTTGCCACCATCATTGTATTATTTAAAAAAACTTTATTATATCGGATAAAAACAGATATTTCTCTTGCGAGGTTTCTGACAATTGTCAAAGATTTAGAAGAATTGTAGGTAATTCTTGACAGGTAATGAGTTATATGTCGGAATTTCGTGACAATTGTAGTGTTTCTTGTGACAATTGTCAGAAACCTCGCAGGAGAAATATCTGTTTTTATCCGATATAATAAAGTTTTTTTTAATAATACAATGATGGTGGCAAACAGGAATACGGCCCGCCCGATGGTAAGCGGTAACCGTAGCCCATGGATGCCTGTGACGTCAGCAACAGTGATTTTACAATTCGCCGCACCTGTCACGTTGGTGAAACAGGGGCCAGATAATTATCAAAACACAGATAGGAGTTATTTTTAAACACAAGTTCTATTTAATAAATCGCATAGAAATATAAAAAGTAGGTGAGTTGACCGTGACGTCACGATGTAATGTTTCATATAAATTCCATATTAGCAAATCGTTTTGACAGTTCTAAAAAAGTAACTGATTTGACTAGTAGGAAAATACCCAATATCTTTTATCTTTATCTTTACAGACAAACATGACGAGGCTATACGGAACGCCGCTACTTGACTATTTTTAGCTCCGATTTTATTTTATACTTTGAAAGGTCACTGGCTTGACCTCTGTGTTTTGATATTTTAAACTGCCATATATTCACGTAAAAACAACAAACATAACTTATAATTCAAACTTACAAAACAAAAATATGGTTGTCTGTAAAGTCGGTTTACGGCCGATAATTTTGCGTGATAACGTCAATACGAAAACGTGGATATAACGTTGCCATGGAGATCCGTCCACAACGTGACACTTTTTCGTGCATGCCACCGGTAGCATTCATCGATTTAAAATAGGTTTATAGGTTTTAAAACATATTTTTATAATATGTATGCTAGTTTTAAGGTATTTATGTATGGGCCACTATTAGTTGCCTGAAATAAAGATTTTCATTTCATAAGACGTTATGAATGACGTCAAAATCAATAGAAAAAAAAACAAAAATCCTTTATTATACGCAATTACAATAAATTCATAACTATAGGTCATTTATTTTCAGCATTAGAAATAAGGTTAACAATCTTGATGTGTCTTTTAATTGAAAAACACATTTTAAAAATAAGTTACGGCAAATATGTAACAATTATGAATCTAATACGATCATTTATATTCTTCTGCTTTCATAAGTAATAGTTACTGATTTTTAAAAAGTGTTTTTCGATTAAAAGACATGTCAAGATCGCTTACCTTCTTTCAAGTTCTTTCTAATGCTAAAAAAACGAACTATAATCGTATAATAAGCATTAGCGTGGTTCTTGCTGTGGCGCGCGGTAACATTTCGTAAGCGACGCGCGACGCCGGATTCCGTCCGACGCGCGCTCCGCCCTGCTTGATACTTGCACGGGATATATATTCATAAACAATAATAAATAAGTTTTTGGCAAAAATTTTATTATTGTTACAAGCTTTTATCTCTTACGACAGACAACTAATACCCATCGAGACAACTCTAAAAACCCCTGACACAATTAGGTTGCGTTGTTTCATCACAGAGTTCCTATGGCCACCTCCTGTCTCCATCATCAGATCAGCTCGATGGTACCATAATATTGCATTGTCATCCGATTTATACATGCATGCAGAATTTCAGCTCAATTGGAAACCGGGAAGTGGATCAAATTTAACTTGCAAGATTTGATTACAGACCGACAGACAGACAACGGGACAGGTGAAATAAAAGCTTGTAATATGTATATAAATAATAAATTCAGAAAAGTAGCATTAATAACATTTTTTTTAATATAGGTAGGTACTTGTTTATTTGTGTATTGATTTTTTTGCAACAATATCGCATTGGGTTCTGCCTTTAATGATAATTGTATGTGTGGAAAAAAAATAGGTGAAATCATTATATGAACCCGAACCGTCCTCGATGACTAAATTAAATGATAATACTATAAATAAAACGACTGCATTTAAAAAAAATATTTTTTTATTAGTTGTTTAGTACCAAAAATAAAAGAAGTAAAGTTTTTTTAACGCGAAAAATGTATGGAGTCAATGGAGTGTTGGCCGACTTGGAATAGGTCGTCCTATTAGAAAATATATGCCCAAAGAAAAAAAAATTGCGTCAATTTTTTTTTTCTTTTACTTTTTCCTAATCAGAACACGGTACCGATTAAACGGGTCCCCACTATTTTAGGTTACACCTTGTATAATGGTTCTTTTATAGGGTTCCGTAACCAAAGGGTAAAAACGGGACACTATTACTAAAACTCCACTGTCTGTCTGTCCGTCTGTCTGTCACCAGGCTGTAACTCATGAACCATGATAGTTGACCTTTAGTACATATGGTATGGTAGTAGTAGTATAACCTATTCTGCGGTTGATTCTAGTAGAGCTCTTAGCTCGCTCGTGCTCGGGAATCCATTGGAATGAAACCGCCGGTAATGGGAGCCATTCTGGGTTACACGCTGCTCGACTCTACTTGATACTTGACAAACACAATATAATAAAATCAATATAATTGATTTTTTTTTAAACTTTATTTAAGGAGCGTTTCTTTAATTTTTTGCCATTTTTATATATTGTGACCTTTTATGCCACTTATATGTTATTTCTAGACAGGATCGCGAGCCCTTTTCATCCTTATAGAAGAAAAAAGTGTCCTAAAATTTCCATACATTTTTCAAACTTTCCTCTTTGTAACCGCCATACAAAGTATATCGGGAAATGGTAACACAATAAGAAAAAAACGCTGGGACATTTTTTATCCCATTAGGATTGAAAGAGCTCGTGATTCTAGGTAGAAATAACACAAAAGTGGCAAAAAAAGGTTAAAATATATTATAATGGCAGAAAATAAAAGAAACGCTCTAAGAATAGTACGAATATCGGATCGGACGGACTTGATATTTTTAGTTTAGTCATTGTCAATGTCTAGCTACCCGTTAAATATCTAACATTTTATTTAGTAATTTTTTTACAGTACCTAAAGTTCGTTTTTTTAGCATTAGAAATAAGGTAAACAATCTTGATGTGTCTTTTAATTGAAAAACACATTTTAAAAATAAGTCACGGCAAATATGTAACTATTATGAATCTAATACGGTCATTTATATTCTTCTGCTTTCATAAGTAATAGTTAATGATTTTTAAAAAGCGTTTTTCAATTAAAAGACATGTCAAGATCGCTTACCTTCTTTCAAGTCCTTTCTAATGCTAAAAAAAACGAACTATACATATGGTGCTACTTTACAGCCCTAGGGCGGGATTAAGGACAATACGTGCCTATGCCAAAATAAAATAATTTTAAAAAATTTAACAAGTTAAGCATAGATAGATTCTATAAAATGTGTATGGATCTCACGCCATCTTCTTATTTTACTACATTTACGATAAACTAGTTTCTTCTCCTTTACTTTGTTATGTTTTAAAAAACCGGCCAAGTGCGAGTCGGACTCGCGCACGAAGGGTTCCGTACCATTACCCAGAAAACGGCAAAAAAATCACGTTTGTTGTATGGGAGCCCCATTTCAATCTTTATTTTATTCTGTTTTTAGTATTTGTTGTTATAGCGGCCCATTGATTAACAGTCCGCCGGACGGTATCGGCTTGTCAGTTAGAACAAAAGTTTGACAGTTCCGAATAGACGTGTGCGCCGATTAAGAAATGATCGGCGGCGGCGTTTGCCAAAAAATCGGTGGCGGCGGCGTGTTTTCGGCGTGAAATCGGCGTGACCTTGACTTTCAGGTTTCTTAAGAAAAATCATTAATTTGTTGTTTTTCTTGAAAATATGATCAATGCAGGTTGCTGGTCAGTGAACTACGTATAGTTTGAATATGCTGTGAGTAAAATAGGGTTTGTAAATGAATATAGGATAGGTATAATAACTTGATGTCCCTAACACAGACTTGCATTAAGACCTTTTTTTTTACGTTGGGGAAATGCGTTTACGCATGCCACCTGGCCCGGGGGAACCAGGAGCGATGACGGACTAACCAGTAATAGGACTACCGTCGAAAACCACCAACGAATGCCGAATCCGCCTTGTAGAGGAGCGCCGCAGGATCACTATCAGCATTCGACTGCGTACGCCCCCGGCGGCCGGCCCATGGGCCGCAGACGATTGTGGGTGCCAGTTGGTGAGGCACCCCTAGTCCTGTGAGCCTTTAACAGCAGGGACTCCCCCCGGAGCCCTGCACAGCCCACTACGGTGGATGCAGCAAGTGCGCATAGCGCCTGGCTCTGCCTCCAGCCCGTCGCCGGCGGAGGGGGTGCGCGTCAGGGTCATTCTCGCGCGCACGTTCCGCTGCCTCCTTCTGTGACATTATTTGGTCACTGAAGGAGGCCATCGCTTTCCATGCCTCTTCGCTGTCGAGCATGGCATTAACAACGCTCGGCAACGAAAGGTCTGCTCCTAGTATTGCCTGAAGGGTGGTCCGCTGAAACCCCCATGCAGGACACTCCTCGAGAGTATGACGCGCCGTGTCTACCTGCGCGCCACACTCATGGCACATGGGGGATTCCTCGCTCCCTATATGGTGCAGGTACTTACCAAAGCATCCATGGTCAGTAAGTATCTGCACCATGTGAAAAGCCAGGGTTCCATGCCGCCTTTCTACCCATCGTTCCAGATGCGGCAGTATAGCCTCTACCGTTGTCAGCCCATATTCTGCTCCGCCGAGCTCTACCCTCCAGCGGCGAAGTGTCTCTACTTGGGCTAACGACCGGATGTTTCGCACTTCTTCTTCTTCCGGGAATTCCGCCGCCGCTCTTCTCCCAGCCCTGTAACGGTGGACCTCCGCAAGAATGTGAGCTTGCAGATGCCAGGGAAGGTCTGCAGCCAAGATCGTTGCCGCTGTAAAGGATACCGTCCGATACCCGCGGACGGCTCTCAATGATATTGCCCTCTGTGGCCTGCACAGTAGAGCCCTATTTTCCGCAGAAAGGGCATCTACCCATATAGGAGCACCATATAGGCTCATACTACGCAGGACGCGAGAGTAAAGGAGCCTACATGTGGCGTTCGGCTCGCCAACGTTAGGAAGCAGCCGGCTGAGGGCTGCGGCTGTAGACATCAGCCTGAGGGCAAGACTGGCAAAGTGCGCCTTAAATTGCCAACGGCCATCCAGAATAAGGCCTAGGTATTTCATTTGGGCCTTAACCGCCACAACCTCCCCATATACTCTAATATGGGCATTGTGAGGGGGTCCTCTTCTTGGGCCATGGAAAAGAAGAGCTTCCGTCTTTGGTAGGGATACCTCAAGACCCAGCTGGTGGATTCGTTCCACCATAAGTGAGGTTCCAATAGTCACCTTTCTGGCTGCATCTTCATAAGAGATGCCTCGGCACGTAATAAGTGTGTCATCTGCATAGGCCAGCACATTCATTCCAGGCAGGACTGGGCCCCGCAATTGGCTTGCATTAAGACCTGGTCCCAATGACCTTCGATCCGATCTGTAACTCTCCGTTTTCTCAAGCTTTCCATGGCTTGTCCTATTAAAAATGACATACTTCAACAAAACAGAACTCCACATATCCTTGAAATTTGCTAGACATAGTGGACTGCTATGGCTTTTTTTTAATGGTTTTGTTGTCGTACAAGCACCAGGCTCACTGAGACGTATCTTCTTTCTCGTTTTCTCACTGCTGAGGATCGTGACATGTAATTTGTCTCCATTTCATGCGGTCATAAGCCGTATGGACTGCACGATGCAGACTGCCGCAAGCCGATCTCTTCATAGCGTTTGACCATCTCACACATGCTCCAACTCGAGCACGTTTGCCATTCATTCGGCTTTAAATTCATATGTTTCTCCACATCATACGTTGGATAATATGTCCGAAGAATCTAAGAACTCACCCATGGCATGTTGGGAAGAGCTGAGTGGCGATATAGAGCTCTCTGAGAATGGAGGGGTTGGTTCTCCTAGCTGTCCAAGGTATAAGCAGCAGTTTTCATTCGTTCGTTATCAGTAGACGGTGAATACTTAGGATTACTCATTTACTTTAATTGATGTGTCAAATAGTTTCTGCAACTGGCTATTCAGTTTCATTAAATTAATAATTGATGTATATTTGACAACTGTAACATAAATAACACAAAAAATCCATATTGTAATCGAAGAACCAACTTGGAATAGCTAATTAACAACACTCAAGGTCACGCCGATTTCACGCCGATCATTTATCGGCGGCGGCGGCGTGGTCAAAAAGCCCGGCGGCGGCGGCGCGCCGGCGCGGCGCACACGTCTAGTTCCGAACAACTGACAGGCCGATACCGTACAGCGGACTGTCAATCAGTGGGCACCTTAATAGGGTCCCGTTTTTACCCTTTGGGTACGGAACCCTAAAAAGTACGTACAGTTCCAAGGTCGATGCTCAGTTGTGGTTCGCAACGTTAATTACCTTTTAATTGATTACTTTAACTGACATTGGATATACCTAGGTTAATAGTAATTACAGCGCACTG
This sequence comes from Cydia splendana, assembly GCF_910591565.1. NCBI lineage: Eukaryota > Metazoa > Arthropoda > Insecta > Lepidoptera > Tortricidae > Cydia > Cydia splendana. The sequence continues at coordinate 9,747,942 of NC_085985.1, forward strand.
TTTTAAGACCTAACTATACCACAGAATAAGTAATAGTATTATCATACAGAACGGCCACGCACCGCCCCGCCCCGACTCGCATTACCGCGCCCCGCGACTGGCCGCGACATTAATCTGGCGGACTTCTGTACGGCTACCACCAGTTTTGACATTGACAGATTAACTCGCGTCCACGTAAATTACTTTCTATACATCTCGCTTGCACTAATATGCGAGTACGAGCGAGATGCATAGAAAGTAAGTTACTTAAACGCGAGTGAATATGTCAATGTTAAAACTGGTGGTAGTGCTTCTGGCGTCCTCTCAGTAAAGCGACTTACCCACACATACACAATGACGCGTGTACAGACGTGCCGCGCACACATATAAACGCAAATGATTTTTGATAATTTTGATGTATGGCGTGTCCGCCCTGTGACTAGTGACTATACTCTGTATCTTTAGGTATTTAAATAAAGGTAAACAAAATCTACCCTCAAATGGCTCCTTAAGCTAGTTGAGGGACTTGAGGGTAGATGAAAATATTACATGATCAAATAATGTAGGTTAAAGTCAGGTCGTTCAGTGACAGATCCAGGCGGTTTTGTATTTGGTTGGTTAACCAATGAATGTTATAACTACCCGAAAATGTACAAATTGTTTGTTTACTTTTATTGAAATACCTAATGATACAGTACCTATAAAAAGTACGGAACTCGCACTTGTGCGGATTTCATATAACAAAAAGGTATTCCAAACAATTTGCTTGTATATTTAAACCCTTATATAAATAAGTGGTAATTAATTACACAATGGTGACCTTTACAACATTGGCTTCTGTGACCTTTTGGACTTATTAATATCGTCTCCGGACCCCTGTCAGGCGTGGCTCACTCCGCGATTTCGTCGCTTTGCTACAGGTAGCTAAAAGTACATCCGTTCGGCCCCAATTTTGGGGAAAGCCATAAGCCGCGCGTGGCGCTGTCGCCACCTAGCGGCCATATCTGTCCTGATCGTAACAGACGCGTTTTGTTAGAGAGTGAGTCTTCTGTACCTAGTACTATTATTTATTCTGTGCTTCGGTGACCTCTTGGACTTATTAATAACGTCTCCGGACCCCTGTGAGGACTCTCATCGCCGATTGTTGCGCGGAACAAGGCAGAAATGGGAATATAATTGATATAATCCATATTATATATACATATATCTTTACTAATATTATAAATGCGAAAGTGTGTCTGTCTGTCTCTCTGTCTGCATTACCGTCTTTACCATAAGGGCACACGGGGCCCGTGCCCAGGGCCTCCATCCTCAGGGGGCCCCGAGATCAGACAGTAACGGTATATTTGATTACCCATAATAAGTAGAAGGTCATAGTAGAAAAATGTTAGTTCAATTTTGCTTTCTTTACTTTCCAAAAGGGCCCCAAATTATTCTGTGTCCAAGGGCCCCAGCATAGTTTAAGACGGCCCTGTCTGTTTGTTACCTCTTCACGCTTAAGCCGCCGAACGGATTTAAGTTAAATTTGGTATAGAGATAGTTTGAGTCCCGGGGAAGGACATAGGATAGTTTTTATGTCGGAAATCATCCCTGAAGAGAGTGCAAAGGGGGGTGGAATTGAAAGAGTTAATGCATTGCCTAATCATTGAAGTAAGCAATGCCCGAATTGAATGATTGCTATTAGCATTATCCAGGCGCTATACCTACTTTAGTTGCTGTCCCACGCAGGCGAGGTCGCGGGCAAAAGCTAGTACTGAATAAAATTAATGAAATACTCTGTTAGTGTGTGCCATTACGATACATGTGCGAATACCTATTTCCGCACTTGTATCGTAATGTACTATTATTTTAAATACAGTCTACCCTATTATGTATAATAGTACCCAAAAAGCTTGTCAGACCCACTGCCCACCCCCACCGCTGGGCAAGTGGGCACAAACTATACTCTGTATCTTCAGGTATTTAAATAAAAGTAAACAAATAATTTGTACATTTTCGGGTAGTTATAACATTTATTGGTTAACCGACCAAATACAAAACCGCATGGATCTGTCACTGAACGACCTGACTTTAACCTACATTATTTGATCGTGTAATGTTTTAATCTACCCTCAACTGGCTTAAGGAGCCATTTGAGGGTAGATTTTGTTTACTTTTATTTAAATACCTAAAGATACAGAGTATAGCTGGAGTGATGGAGTCACATTATGCCCGCTATCGATCGATGACTAATAATAGATTCCGTCCGGCGGCCCAAGCCACAGCAGCGGAGAGGAAACGGTCACGGGGGGTTTTCAGAAAAAATGGTAACTTTTACTTTTTTTCGAAAAACAATCAACTTTTGGGTTGTTTAGAATCACGAGTACTATTTATTTTAATGAGACAAAGAAAAAGTGTCCCAAGTTTTTCATACAAATTTTGTTACGGTCCATACAAAATGTATGTAGCTATGTGAAAATGCGTTAAAAAACTGTTTGTGTTTTGGGACACTGTTTTTTAAATGATAGTCCTCGTAATTCTGAGTAGAAATAACCCAAAAGTTGATGGATTTACGAAAAAAAGTAAATGGTACACTTATAAGTGAAAATGTCCTACTACACCTTGCAAATCAAAGTCCCCCGCCGCGTCTGGTGTGTGTATGTATAAACTCAAAAAAAACCGGGCAAGTGCGAGTCGGACTCGCGCACGAAGGGTTCCGTACCATAATGCAAAAAAAAAGCAAAAAAAAAAACGGTCACCCATCCAAATACTGACCACTCCCGACGTTGCTTAACTTTGGTCAAAAATCACGTTTGTTGTATGGGAGCCCCATTTAAATCTTTATTTTATTCTGGTTTTAGTATTTGTTGTTATAGCGGCAACAGAAATACATCATCTGTGAAAATTTCAACTGTCTAGCTATCACGGTTCGTGAGATACAGCCTGGTGACAGACAGACAGCGAAGTCTTAGTAATAGGGTCCCGTTTTACCCTTTGGGTACGGAACCCTAAAAACTACTGAACGGATTTTCATGCGGTTTTCACCTATCAACAGAGTGATTCTTGAGGAAGGTTTAAGTGTCATTTTGTACTGTATTTTGACTTTCCAAAACGTCGCGCTGTTCAAAATCCCATACAAAAATAGACATAACGCAAACGCGAATTGTCACGCTATCGAATTAAATTTACACTAGGGATTCTGTTTTGACATTTGATTCGGTCAAGTTGTGTTCTAATGTATGGGGAAGACAAAATTATAGACAGCATTCAATTAATGTAGTATGACACCTTTGGGTATGGTGCTTTACGTACACTAGTGTCCCATCCCCTCCCCCTGACGCAACCGTCAAAAAACTGTCAACCGGGACATATTTCATGCTAAAAGGGGTTTTAGCATGAAATATGTCCCGGTTGACAGTTTTTTTTATTTTTTTGGGAAAGTATATAATATAGGAAAAAAGTGTCAATGAAAGAAATCCTATTAAATTCCTATTAGATTCATTGAATGCTGGCTATAATTAGTTTTAAAAAAAACTCAATTTGGCCGATTCAATTGTCAGTGACTGTAGGTACGGGTCTTTATGTTTTGCACAAAACGTTCAAGTTTTACGTTAAAAAACTTGTACTTGCTCTATTTTGTTTTTTAGCAACGAAAACTAGTACTAGATAATCTAGAATATCTAGATTCTAGACATAGATATATGTTACGTTAATGTTCATATTGTTCATGCCAAGTTTCATGTGATGGCGTTTTAAGATGAGAGCGTAATTACAATTGTATGGGAGCGGCTAGTGATCCAAAAGACTCGAGCCTTTGGAGCTCTTTTTTTAGGGCTCGCCTCATCTCTTGACGCCTAAAAGGCTAAAAGCCTATTTAGCTCTTTAGCCCCCGAGCCTAGTTCTATTGAAGAGCCTAGACTCTTGGGGCTAATAACCTTATTAAGCCCCAAAAGAGCTAAATAGGCTTTTAGCCTTTTAGGCGTCAAGAGATGAGGCGAGCCCTAAAAAAAGAGCTAAAAAGGCTCGAGTCCTTTGGATCACTAGGAGCGGCTAAAGTGGCTTATTGACTTATAAGAGCACGGCACTCTCAGAGCGCGGGTCACTACTGTATAAACCCTTTTTTTGGGTTCCGTACCCAAAGGGTAAAAACGGGACCCTATTACTAAGACTCCGCTGTCCGTCAGTCTATCACCAGGCTGTATCTCATGAACCGTGATAGCTAGACCGTTGAAATTTTCACAGATGATGTATTTCTATTGCCGCTATAACAACAAATAATAAAAACAGAATATAATAAATATTTAAGTGTGGCTCCCGTACAATAAACGTGATTTTTTGCCGTTTTTGCGTAATGGTACGGAATCCTTCGTGCGCGAGTCCGACTCGCACTTGGCCCGTTTTATGATTTCAGAATCCAAGAATGCGCACATTACTAAACCACATGGACATTTTAACCCCAAAATGTTCCAAAAACTGTTATCACTTAACAAAAAACTATATTTGAACAATAAGCAAAAAGGCGGGACAAAAAAAAAACAAGGTTTTCTAATCTCTAAATTGTATATAAACCTACATATATTAATAAGCGAGTTTGTCCAATGTAAACTCAACCCTATGTTATCAGTTTAAGGTTTATATTGATTTGGCAGGAAACGGGTAGGTTCGGTACATATACCCTTTTTGAATTCATTAACCGTTCAAAACTTCGTGGACGGCTGTGTACTGCGAACGAAGTGTGTTGATACTTGCTTCTTTAAGTTTGAAGGTCGATTTGAATTACCTATTGGATTTTAGTATAAAATAATATCTGTTGAGTTTTATTGAAATATTATTTACTTTGGATCATTAAGCAGAATCAAAAAAGAATGCATAGTGTTTTAAAATATTCATACATATATAAATATAAATGTCATTTCGACTAAAGTAATAACATTTTTACATGTTTGTATCGATAAATAACATAATTTTAAACCATCTATTCGATAAATTGAGGAAGGCTTCGTACCGACGCTCTTGGTTTTCATATCATTATAAAAATATATTAACTGGTGGCTCTGTGAGCTGTAGACCTCGCGAGCGTAGCTTAAAATTCAACAAATGTATGGCTCCACCATTAAGACAAAATTCCAATAACCGAATCTACAAAATCATCATCGAAAGTACACACGAAATTTCCTAAGAATCGGTTGAGAATTCCGACCTGTAAAAGTTAATATATATCGCATAAAACACAAATAAACAAAAAAGAAATGGTTGTCTGTAAAGTCGGTTTACGGACGATAATTTTGCGTGATAACGTCATAAGAAAACGTGGCCGTAACGTTACCATGGAGATCCGTCCACAACGTAACACTTTTTCGTGCATGCTACCGGTGTTCATCGATTTATAAGACGTTATCACGTCAAAACATAAATTAAGGTTAAAATTCATAGCAAAAACATTTTTTCGTTACATTAAGTGGCGCACTGATTAACAGTCCGCCACACGGTCTCGGCCTGTCAGTTGTTCGGAATTGTCAAAATTTTGTTCTAACTGACAGGCCGATACCGCCCGGCGGACTGTTAATCAGTGGGCCCCTTTAAAGTTAAAAATCACACAAATGAAGGACAAAGTGAACCAAATAAACAAATGTTACGTAATTCAAGTGTCAAGTGCGCGCGAGCGCCGGCTCTCATCTTTCACTGGCGCAGGGCCGCACTCGGCGCGCTAATTTAATTGACGGTTTTGGTATTTACGATTTAACGTCAACTTACAGTGATGAGCGATTCCTTGTTTAATTTATATATGTTTTAGAATTTTAAATAGTTTATATTTGACATTGGATGGCAAAAACACGCAGATTCAAGGACAATGTAGTTTAAAAATAGACGACCGGTCTGGCCTAGTGGGTAGTGCATTAATTTGTGTGATGGCATTAATTTGTGTGATGAACCCAAATATTTGTTCTTGAGTCATGGTATAAGTATGTATTTATCTATATAAGTATGTATATCGTCGCCTAGCATCCATAGTGCAAGCTTTGCTTGTTTGGGGTTAGGTTGATCTGTGTAAGATGTCCCCTAATATTTATTTATAGATTAAGTTACTTACTTACTAAATATTTTCGCTTAGTTTGGAGACATTGTCGTGCAAATATGTATATGTATTTTTTATGCAACAGTTTTTGGTTACACTTCAATATTAATACATCTAAGTGAAACTGAACTTAATAAAAACATAAACATGTCTTAAATCATTCGCCTATAAATAAAAATATAAATAAATAAATATTAAGGACATTTTCACACAAATTGACTAAGCCCCACGGTAAGCTCAAGAAAGCTTGTGTTGTGGGTACTCAGACAACGATATATATAATATATAAATACTTAAATACATAGAAAACAACCATGACTCAGGAACAAATATCTGTATCATCATACAAATAAATGCCCTTACCAGGATTCGAACCCGGGACCATCGGCTTCATAGGCAGGGTCACTACCCACTAGGCCAGACCGGTCGTCGAATATATAGGTATGACTATAGGTATGTATTACGTATATTTCTAAGCGTCATTACTATTGATATGAATTAACAAGCAGATATCAATCACTTAGTTATCAATGTCCCGCTAGACCTAGACTAGATATATGTTATGTAATCAATATTAGTCATTAATTGTACAAGACAACTTTCAAAGTATTTTCTAGCTTATCTTATTTTATCTTATCTATATATTGTTAACTAAAGAAGGTAGGTAGGGTTACAATAAATACTTAAATACAAAGGCTTTTACCATACAAAAATTTATCAAAAATAATTCACTGATGTAAGTACTACAATAACTTACGATTAACTATAACTATCAATTTAAATTGAATATCTCTATTAGAAATGACTAATTGGGTTTTAAACGTAATTTAGGCAAATGTAATAATAATAATAACCCGTATTGCCGAGTCCGGCCCCGCGCCCCCCCGCGCCCCGCGCCGCCATTTCGTGTTATTGAGAATTTATGTCGGTTAGGCTGGGGGCACACTGCGCGCGACAATTTTAATTTAACATGTTTATATTTTGATATTTCGTGATTAAATGGTTAATTATAATAAAAAAAGTTTAAATGCAAATAAATTTTATAATCAATCATATCTACATAATCAACACAAACTTACTTAATCAAATTTGTGAATAATTTGAACTGAAATTCTGCTTGAGTTTAGAAATCTATTAATTTAATTAGCTGTAGGTACTCAAATGGAGAGAGCTACACCGACAAGAGTCTAACTCTTAAATTTACGACGTTTTGTAGTAATCCAGTATTTACTTAGATATGTCTTCATTTTTCAATAATGTATACAGATTTAAGCTGAAGGAAACCATACCGCTGTATTATAATACGTTACCAATATGGCTATACAATCTTTCCTAAAGTTGGTATATAGTCGAAAATGTAAAAAAATGTGTAATATTTTTTTTTGCTATTTGAAGTAATTAAACGAATATGTCGCATTATTTTTAATTCGTCATGCCTTCTTTTGTGTATTTACTCGGCGTCATGTTTGATCAGTATGTATTTTCATATTGTTCTCCCAAAAGTATATATGTTAGTACATTCACCATATAATGTTGACTCAGGTGTCCACTAAACCAGCGGTCGGCAACCTTTTAGCAGCCAAGGGCCAATAGTAGTTAACGGAGGTGACGCGGGCTGTACTTTATTAATATTTATGACTTTATGAGACATTGTCGTTTGTCACTATTACATACAAAATAGCCAAGGCGCCTCTCGGGCCGCAAGTGACAGTTTCGCGAGCCGCATGCGGCCCGCGGGCCGCAGGTTGCCGACCGCAGCACTAAACAATTAGACTAAATTTACATAACAAATATTCGATACGTGGACGAGTACAGTCTTGTTATTATTGAAACTGGTAAAGCAGCGGGCTCAGCACGGTTCCATTTTTATCGACTATCACTATGCGCGTCCCTTTCGCACTTACATACTTGTTAGAACGTGACAGGCATGGTGACAAGGGATAAAAACGCGACCGTGCTAAGCCGCCAGGTTGTAGATTGGTATTTTATTTTTATTGATCATAACGCCATCTGTGCCGCACATTTCGAAACAATATACGTTTCCATAGCCAAGTCAAGCCAAAAGTCCACACTGGCGATGTAATATTTAAATCAATAAAATTTGACGTTTACAACCAAAAGGTACCACATTGTCGGTTGTCGATAAGGTTGATTTCAAATCGAATCTATATGGAAATAGCGCCTGACAACCGACAATAAGTACCATTTTGATGGAGAATGGTACAAATAATCACGACTAAATTGCAAAAAAATTGTACATAGTTAAGCACCTGTAATTAGTCTAAAGTTAATTGATTCCATTGTGTTACGACAGTTAAGCCATTTATATTTAAGTTAGATGCATGAAAGTGTGTTAGCGTATGCTATAGACTTATATGTGTACGAATTAAGTACAATAAATACAATACAATTTACATACTTAATTTTCGTAACACAAATGAATCAATTAAGTTAAGACTAATGACAGATTCTTGACTGCGCTTAATTACCTACAATAGGGTATTATACTGTATTTAAAATAAATTATTTTACACCATGCATGAAATAAAGCATCAGATAATTATTACAAAAACACAGATAGGAGTTATATTTAAACACAAATTCTATTTAATAAATCGGATAGAAATATAAAAAGTAGGTGAGTTGACCGTGACGTCACGATGTAATGTTTCGTATAAATTCCATATTAGCAAATCGTTTTGACAGTTCTAAAAAAGTAGCTGATTTGACTAGTAGGAAAATACCCTATTTTTTTGAAATTCACTCTCACAAACACAAATCCCTAAGCATAGTGGGCCAGTGTGCCCCCAGCCTAAGCCCAGGGGCGTTGCACCGACTAGATCCGACGCGCTATCAATTCCGCGCGCCTGTGTGAGTGCGGCGCGTGTGTGAGTGTGTCACATGTGCCGCTACAGGCTGATGCGATTGACGACTTGACAATGTAATAATTATGTATGTATATAAAGTGGTGAAGAATATAAGACCTACCAATAATACTATGGTACCTGTGATAAGCACTGTTTAATTTCTTAAAATTGAAAATTGAATTTAAATGTTTTTTTTTATAATTGTTATTGTTTATATAATTAGATGTGTATAAATACTACCTTCTACCCGCAACGTCGTCTACGTGGGATGGTGGTGGTGATGATATGTATACTAAATTTAATCTAAAACAGTTTAGCGGTTTAAGCGTGAAGAGGTAACAGACAGACAGACGGGCAGAGTTACTTTGCATTTATAATATTAGTAGAGATGTTTTTTTTTGTGTTATTTTCGTTTATAAACTGTATCATGTTATTTTGTATAATTTTACGGTAGGTACTTAACGGGTCTGGACACTCTGGACATCGGATGACGGTAGCATGAAGTAGGAGGAAATGGGGTCATTTGAAGCATGATTTTTTGATGATTATAGGGGGGGGGGGGGTCAAAAATCGTCAAAAATCGATGACGTAATTTATGGACAGCCCCTTATCAATGTTAGTTTAAAATAAAAAAAATATTTCTAATAAAAAACATGTAATATTTACTTGTTTGTATCGTTTTATAAATGCGAATTATGCGATGTTAACATTTAAAATATTAGATAAACACTACAAAGGTGGTGGAACCCAAATGTATAATTGTATCCACAAGTCTTTTAAGACATTGGTCGGTTATGTAAAGATTCAGATTCTAAATTGCTATCAAATAGCCTTGAGCTCGTTCAAAAGTAAAACCCTGTAAAGAAATATCAATATTTCAACACTCTTTTCAGGCCTAAGGGATTTGCTAGGGGTCGGTAGAGAAAAACTGTTAAATTGGAACTTTGAACGAACGTTGAAACCCGTACGTCTACCATCAGTTTTGACATTGACATATACGCTCACGTCTACGTAACTTACTTTCTATGCATCTCGCTCGTACTCGCATATTAGTGCAAGCGAGATGTACAGAAAGTAAATTACGTAGACGTGAGCGTTATGTCAATGTCAAAACTGGTGATAGACGTACCGGAAGCTTATTTTATTTTGATCACATTCTCTCCCAGTCTTTATATAAAAAAAAGGTTTTTTATACCTTATACGCTAATTCTTCGAAAAAGGAAATTGCATGTTATTAGGGGCAACGCACATGTAACATTCCTGAAGTCGTCCATAGCCTACGGCAGCCGCTTACTATCAGATGTAGTGCATGGTTGATGCCAACGACGTAGTGTTACAAAACTTAAAGCTACTTATTTTTATGTGATATGTAATTTATATTTATAAAATGGGATTTTGTATGTTAAAATCACCAGTAACTTGCCGGTTTTAGTAATTGGCCGCCCTAAACTAAATATTAATTCTATTCACCTATAAACATAATTAATTTTAGTATAAGGTGGCCAGTTATTGAAACCTTATACTTAAATGTATTCTGTTTATAGGTGAATAGAATTCATTTTTACTTTAGGGCGGCCAGTTACTAAAAGTGGCCAGTTACTGGCGAATTTCCCTATGTATATAAATGTATAATAATTCACAATAACATGTCGCTATTATATAACACGCAAATCCGAGCCAATTTTAATCTCTCGAAAAAACAGCAACCTGTATGTTCACCTTGTTCGGCGCACTCACACATCGACGCTCGCTCTAGGGCTGCCAAAACCTTCGGAAAAAACTGTTTTGCATCATTTATTCCGGCCGAATTATGCGTATTGTTTCTAAAAATATTTGTATCTTTTGCATATTTAACAGGAATAAACTTGTCTGATTTTGACTTTTTTTTGCCTTGTTTTTTAGTTTACTACAAATGTAAATGGTTCAAAGCATGTAACATATGGGAATTTAATTTTATCTTTTTTAGTGAATGTTTAGTTAACAAAACACTTCACGGCAACAAGCGTCCATAGGCTATGGTGATTGGTCACCGCTTACCATCGCGTGGACCATACGGTTGTTTGAAAATACTTTGTTTTTTTGAAGTTTAATACATGTCGATATTGTCTTTATCATTATTCCTCAATGATGTATATTTAGATGAAAATTATAGATATGATAATATGTAACTATATTTAGTTTGCCATGCAGCTACCACTCAGTATATACCCATGGTATAATAATATACTCCGCCTGGTACTCCATTCCCGTCTTTTCTAGGTCACCTAACTGACACGGGCCTACGTCATCATGCGACAGCGCTATATGATAATATGCGATAGCGCTATATATAGCGGCCATGTTGTTGTGACGTAGCCCCGTGTCACTCTGGGAATGGAAGACTATGTATATACCTATAGATTGGATATCATAGATACTCTAAAATACTATGCATTGACTTAGGGTTTCAAAATATTATAATTGTACTTAATAGACAATTCTTGGTTTCAAAGTAAAAACATGGCATAACGAAATTTCGAAGATTTTTTTCCTTCTTTGTTTGTAAATTGTTATCAATAACATTTTCGGAAACCTACTAAAAAAACAAATTATTTCCCAATAATTACATATTATGTACCTAAATGCCAATTTTTTAATTGACATAATCATTTGAATAAGATTTACAATACAATACAATACTCTTTATTGCACACCTCACATACACGTAGTTTACAATAAATGTACAGTAGCATAAACAAATACGATAGAGGTAACAACAGGCGGTCTTATCGCTTAAGAGCCAATCTCTTCCAGACAACCTTTGGGTATCGGAGACAAAAGAATTAGAATATACGGTAGGTGGCGCAAAAAATATATATGAAAAGCGTTATGGGCTCAATGCCGCAGGCGGAGGTTCTAGAAGGGGTATTCTCTTTATAACTTCTTTTTATTTTTATATATTTTATTAGTATAATTTAGTTTTTATATAATATTATAAGTATTAGTTAAATTTTTAAGTAGGTTTATTTTAATTTTAGTTTAGTTTTTAAATCTTTAATTCATAGTTAGTTTTAATGTTTTTTTTTATTATTACTTAAGACTTCATTTAAATGCGTTGTATAATAAATATGAAAAGTATATTTACAAATTAGTAGTAGTTAAAAAAATTCCTTGCGTGTGTCAACCCTGGCCGCACCCACACAGACGCAGTGTTTATATGTTAAGTTTAATTGTAAACAGAAATCGGGGGTGCTCGCGGTCAGCGCCGGCAAGGGTTCCGCCGATATTTATCTTTTGTTCGCTCATTGGGTTCCGTACTCGATATTTTTATGTTGGGGTTCTTTTGTTTGTTTTCACGTGGTTCCGTATTGTTACTGTTAGTTTGAAAATGCTGAAAAAGCAATTTAGTTGCGGTTTTGTTTGAAATATGCCTATCTAATATACCAGAGCCTCTACCATCAGTTTTAACATTGACATAACGCTCACGTCTACGTAATTTACTTTCTGTACATCTCGCTTGCACTATTGCTCGCATATGCGAGTACGAGCGAGATGCATAGAAAGTAAGTTACGTAAACGTGAGCGTTATGTCAATGTCAAAACTGGTGGTAGCCGTACAGTGATGGCATTTAGATTAATAGAGTTTAACTCACTAATTGAAGGTGTAGTAATTTAGTTTAAGCGTTTAAAGATTTTAATGTGATGGCATTGTTAATTTAATAAATTCGTTTTGCTATATGTAAGTTATTGAACAACTTAAAATTTAAATACAATTTTAAAATTAAATAAATTACTACCTTATAAATAAATGTACGGTTTTAAAATTAAATTAACGTATAAAGAACCCAATCAATAAATAATACTTAATAGGGTATTCTCCTACTAGTCAAATCAGTTTATTTTTTAGAACTGTCTATGAAACTAGAATTTATATGAAACATTTCACAGTGACGTCACGGTCAACTCACTTCTTTTTTATATTTCTATCCGATTTATTAAATAGATATTGTGTTTAGAAATAACTGCTGTCTGTGTTTTTCTAATAATTATCTGTACGGTTACCATCAGTTTGTCACTGACATAAACGCCGTCGAGAACGTAATTTACTTTCTATACATCTCGCTCGCACTCGCATATTAGTGCAAACGGGATGTATAGAAAGTAAATTACGTTCTCGACGGCGTTTATGTCAGTGACAAACTGATGGTAACCGTACTGAGCCTCTACCATCAGTTTTAACATTGACATAACGCTCACGTCTACGTAATTTACTTTCTGTACATCTCGCTTCCACTATTGCTCGCATATGCGAGTACGAGCGAGATGCATAGAAAGTAAGTTACTTAAACGTGAGCGTTATGTCAATGTCAAAACTGGTGGTAGAGGCTCTTGTGCTTTATTTCATACACGGTGTGAAATTATTTAGTTAAAATAAAGTCAAATAATTGAATTGAATTTATACAACTTTTACTTTGAATTTATGCTGGTACATTGGAATATATATATTTTATTTAATTATTGCACAAACCGATTTGGCCAGATCAAAGTGTGGTAGTGTCACATTTTCATTCTTTAATTTCTTTATTCTTTATTCAGACAAACACTAGTACGGCTACCACCAGTTTTGACATTGACATAACGCTCACGTTTACGTAACTTACTTTCTATGCATCTCGCTCGTACTCGCATATGCGAGCAATAGTGGAAGCGAGATGTACAGAAAGTAAATTACGTAGACGTGAGCGTTATGTCAATGTTAAAACTGATGGTAGAGGCTCTGTACGGCTACCACCAGTTTTGACATTGACATAACGCTCACGTTTAAGTAACTTACTTTCTATGCATCTCGCTCGTACTCGCATATGCGAGCAATAGTGGAAGCGAGATGTACAGAAAGTAAATTACGTAGACGTGAGCGTTATGTCAATGTTAAAACTGATGGTAGAGGCTCTGTACGGCTACCACCAGTTTTGACATTGACATAACGCTCACGTTTAAGTAACTTACTTTCTATGCATCTCGCTCGTACTCGCATATGCGAGCAATAGTGGAAGCGAGATGTACAGAAAGTAAATTACGTAGACGTGAGCGTTATGTCAATGTTAAAACTGATGGTAGAGGCTCTGTACGGCTACCACCAGTTTTGACATTGACATAATGCTCACGTTTACGTAACTTACTTTCTATGCATCTCGCTCGTACTCGCATATGCGAGCAATAGTGCAAGCGAGATGTACAGAAAGTAAATTACGTAGACGTGAGCGTTATGTCAATGTTAAAACTGATGGTAGAGGCTCTTGTGCTTTATTTCATACACGGTGTGAAATTATTTAGTTAAAATAAAGTCAAATAATTGAATTGAATTTATACAATTAATATTACGTCCCGATAAAACCAATTTCAAACCTAAGTAGGTACCAGGGATGTTGCGAATATTCACATCCGCATCCCCGGAACTTCCGCATTATTTTCTAAATCCGCATCCGTATAAAATCTATGCGGAGCTTAATGCGGATGCGGCTGTCGAACAAGTCGGTAAAGAGCCTCTACCATCAGTTTTAACATTGACATAACGCTCACGTCTACGTAATTTACTTTCTGTACATCTCGCTTCCACTATTGCTCGCATATGCGAGTACGAGCGAGATGCATAGAAAGTAAGTTACTTAAACGTGAGCGTTATGTCAATGTCAAAACTGGTGGTAGCCGTACAGGAACGTCTTAGCGGCGGCTTAAGTGCTAGGTAATTTCGTCATTACCTATAACGAAATCGTCTTGATCCGGAAAAGTCGACTAAGTTACTGTTTATCAAATATAACGCACCTATACGTCTACCATCAGTTTTGATATTGACATATACGCTCACGTCTACGTAATTTACTTTCTATGCATCTCGCTCGTACTCGCATATGCGAGCAATAGTGCAAGAGAGATGTACAGAAAGTAAATTACGTAGACGTGAGCGTTATGTCAATGTTAAAACTGATGGTAGAGGCTCTATATTCTTGCTCAAATACTAAACTATTCGCTTTTTTTATAGAAAAATTACTAAAATGTAATATTTGACGTTTTTTTAAGTACCTAATCTTGACATCCGCGGATGTGAGCCCTTAAATATCCGCATCCGCGGATGTCAAAGAATCTGCATCCGCTACATCCTTGGTACCTATCTTATTCGCAAGTACTTACCCACATCAGTACGTCTACCATCAGTTTTGACATTGACATATACGCTCACGTCTACGTAACTTACTTTCTATGCATCTCGCTCGCACTCGCATATTAGTGCAAACGGGACGTATAGAAAGTAAATTACGTTCTCGACGGCGTTTATGTCAGTGACAAACTGATGGTAACCGTACTGATGGTAACCGTACTGTACTTGTGTACGCGTATGTACAAACGGAATGACGGAGCGGCCGTAAGTGCTCGGTACAGTCGCGCACGTACGTGTGACGTATGTATGTATGTGTATATGCGAGTATGAAGGTAATATCTCTATCGATTTTGTATTAATAGACCAACACGTGCTGACCACACCTGCATCTATTTGCAATTGATTATTCTGTTTATGACCGAGCGATAGCGAAGGTCTCTGTATCGGCTTAAGGAAAACTGCTGGTATGTCTGGGTGTTCTTTACCTATGTGGCTACCACAACTTGCATATTAGTGCGAGCGAGATGTATAGAAAGTAAATTACGTAGACGTTAACGAATCTGTCAGTTTTGACACTGTCAGTGACTCATGGTACGGGTGCAGGGGTACTTCAAGTTCAAGTTCAAATATCAAAGCAATTTATTGATGTTAATATTATTCCATAATAATAATCAAATTTTAAGAATTTCACAAAAAGATCGTCAAACATAAAAAAAAAGTATTAAAAAAGTCCAGAATGTTTCTAGAATAAAATCTAAATGTAAAAAAAAACATCAAAAGACGATCAGTCGATCAGTTTTGTCATGAAATCATAACTGTGTGTGTTTGTATTTTATATAATCATCATCATCATCATATCAGCCAGAGGACGTCCACTGCTGGACATAGGCCTATTTTATATAATGTAGTGTAGAAAAATGAAACCAGGATCTATGTGGGTTCAGTTCCCGCCGGATCAATTCGATAATTGTTTAAACCTTTTAAAATAACAGTGTTCGCAGCGATATGGCTTTCCTCGCCAGAATAGGGGCGCGAGTTGGTTACTTATTTGAAAGCAATTTTAGTTGCCCCCCCCCCCCCCCCTTCATTTAGAATGCCGGCAGGGGCGGATTCGGACTGAGGGGTTTTTAACTTTTTATTAAGTTTCGCGGGGTAAATTTTTAAGTTTGCATTTTAGTGTATACACACTCCGTACCAATACCAAGTTGCATCTAAATCGGTTCAGCGGTTTAGGTCTAAAGGGACAACAGACAGATAGACAGAGCTACTTTCGCATTTATAATATTAATATGGATTATAAGTATGTATATATACTAGTATGCGGAAGGTAAACTGAATCAATTAGATGGGATTAAAGCATAATATAATTTTTATTTATGTGCCTTATCGGCATCTCTGTCATATTTTAACATAAATATGCCTGATTTTCTTTAAATTATAAATTTAAAAATGCTTGGTTTTTCTTTTCAATGTCGCTGTTATTCCTGAAAAAAGATATTTATTATTCATTTATTTTATTTATTAGAGATAAATCAGAATTATTATTATTAATAATTATAATATTTGATCCAAAAGCATCATCTAGTTAATTTTATATGACTGATATGTACCTCAATGATTATCATTACATTTATGTGATTTCGTGGTATTCACAGGATGGTCTCATCGGAAGCTCAGCGCTGGAAGTCGCTTTCTCCTATGTTTTTAGGTTTTGAATTTTTTTTGTGCTTACGAATAACTATTCTATTTCTAAACCCTTCCTCATAAATAAGAAAACTATAAAAATATGGTTGTCTGTAAAGTCGGTTTACGGACGATAATTTTGCGTGATAACGTCATAAGAAAACATTACCATTACATTACGTACATTACCATGGAGATCCGTCCACTACGTTACCATGGAGATATGTCCACAACGTGACACTTTTTCGTGCATGCTACCGGTGTTCATCGATTTATAAGACGTTATCACGTCAAAAAAGTAAAAAATATACTATATATTACCAACATGTCATGATATAACTATTAATCGTCATTACGTAATTAATGGGCATTTATAGGCAAATCCGGATGCACGTAATATCGATCGGAGTCCGGCCCTGGCGCCTCCCCGCCCGCCGGCAATTTCGCAGGGCTGCGCTATGGGACTAGGTACAGCAGGCCTGCTTACCTGCTTAGGGTTCCGTGGTTTACTTAGGTATCCGAATGATCACTAAATAAAAAAAAATGGTTGTCTGTAAAGTCGGTTTACGGATAATTTTGCGTGATAACGTCATAAGAAAACATTACCGTTACATTACGTATCGTTACTATGGAAATCTGTCCACAACGTTACCATGGACATCCGTCCACAACGTGACACTTTTTCGTGCATGCTACCGGTGTTCATCGACGTTATCACGTCAAAAGTATTATTAACGAAATAAGTAAACTAAACATTAAAATTATGGCTGGTGGCATTGAAATTTACCTAAATTTAGAAAAAATAGTTCTTTGAGCTTAGAATAAATTTAAAAGTGGAAAAATTACTGTCTTGGGTGTGGCTTGAACTCACGACCCCTGCATCGCAGCGTTCGTAATAGCATCGTTCGCAGACGTTTCTGCTTGTTAAAAATTGTTCTTTGTTCTCATGTTCGCTGGCCTGCTGTGTGGCACACACTGTGCTTGCGTCTGTGTGCTCGATCGGCACACACACACAGCCCTAATCTGCCCGGACTGGCACAAATCTCGAATTAGTCTGTACGGTGTACGTATACAGGATGGTCCGAACCTTGACGTCAAAAAATTTAGTTTAGATTCCTCACGTCGTGGGCTATCAGAATATACCCCATGTATGTTAGCCGGTAATTCGTTGTTTTCGAGTTATGATTTTTTAAACTTTTAACTTTTGTTATGAAATTCCGGGGTTCCCATACAGGGTGGCTAAAAAATAACTACATTCCCGTTGCCAGGGAGGTTTTGGGATTATACTGAGCAACTTTTACTATGGGACCAACCCCGAAATCGCGAAAAAGAAATTTACCCTTCCATAGAAAATGGACCAGCCAAAATGTATGAAACAGCCAAATTCTTTTTTTAAACAACCCCGGAATATCATATCAAAAGTAAAAAAATCATAACTCGAAAACTACGAAAAATCGGCTAACATACATGATAAGTACATGGGATATATTCTGAGAGCCCACGATTGAGGAATCTAAATAAATTTTTGGGCGTCAAGGTTTGGACCATCCTGTATACGTGAACGACGCAGAAACAATTCGGTGCGGCAAAAGTCATATTCGGACTTTTGAACTGCACAGTCACCTGCTGCAATAATATGTTACATAACGAAGGCCGCAAAAATATCTGACACGATCTTATTTGTAGAGCGTGTCACACATTTTTGCGGCGTTCGAAGAGTAACATATTATTGCAGGTGACTGTACCCGTACCATAGAGCAGTGTTTTTCAAACTTTGTGGTTTCACGGCCCTTTATGACCACTAATTTTTTTTCGCGACCCTCAAACCCCGTTTCTTCGTTTTTCTATCTATATTGAGTTTGTGAGGAAAGAGAACAGTCGTGAAATGTATTTATTATATACATTCTACGGTACGTCTACCACCAGTTTTTACATTGACATAACGCTCACGTCTACGTTATTTACTTTCTGTACATTTCGCTTGCACTAATATGCGAGTGCGAGCGAGATGCATAGAAAGTAATATTAAGTTACGTAAACGTGAGAGTATATGTCAATGTCAAAACTGATGGTAGACGTACGGCTCTTCTCTTTCCGCACAGTCCATCAATGGTCGATATCAAAACAAAAAAAAAACCGGCCAAGTGCGAGTCGGGTTTGGCAAAAAAATCACGTTTGTTGTATGGGAGTCCCACTTAAATATGTATTAAGTATATTCTGTTTTTAGTATTTGTTGTTATAGCGGCAACAGAAATACATCATCACGGTTCATGAGATCCAAAAAAGCGTTTTGAAGAATTAATTCCCAGCAAGCTGGAAATCATTTTAATACCTTCATTTGGTCCTAAATGTGAATCTGAGTTTGCTCCATCCCAGGAGGTGTGGATAAATTTTGGAAGCCTTGGGAGATACATTTTACCTTGGATTGACAAAACCACTCGAAATAGAAGGAACCCACCGTCAAAATTAATGTCACTACCAGCAAGGTTGTTGTGGATCAGACACTGGTAAAAATAATTAGGACTTTAACACGTACGATTTTACCAAAAAAAAAATTAAATCTGCTTTCCATAAGTTTATTTCAAAGCTGAGCTACGCGACCCCCTTGGACAAGTGCCGCGACCCCCCCGGCCACACTTTGAAAAACACTGCCATAGAGAAAAAAAATACATAGAGTGCTCACTCCATACATCAGTTTTAGTACCTATACGACTATTATTTTCGTAGTCGACATCTAGCATCGAGTAGCGGAATTATCAGTACCGCTACTTGACAATAGATGTAGCGGCGACCGAAAAGTCTAATGCTCAACAATTTTCAGCTAATATTATAACCGGATTAACCGGAACTCTATTTTCAACTTCTGCTTTTAATATTAGTTGTAAATTGTTGTTCAATACAATTTTCGTGAGTCGCGACACTAGAGAATTCTAGTATCAAGTAGCGGTACTGATAATTCCGCTACTCGATGCTAGATGTCGACTGCGAAAATAATAGTCGTTTTTGTACCAAAACTGATGTATGGAGTGAGCACTCTATTCTTACTATATTTCTCTATGCCCGTACCATGAGTCAGTGACAATTTCAAAACTGACATATACGCTAACGTCTACGTAATTTACCTACTTTCCATACATCTCGCTCGCACTAATATGCGAGTACGAGCGAGATGCATAGAAAGTAAGTTACGTTCTGTGTTTATGTCAGTGTCAAACTAGTGGTAGCGACACTGATGTGACATAAAAGTACAGTTGGGTTATAAGAATTATATATAATTTATTTCAGAATTAACTTATTCCATATACACTTAAATAAAACTTAAACTCTATATTCGTTTTTACACATTTAACATACACAATACACATAAATAAAAAACCTGCACTTAAAAAAAACGGCCAAGTGCGAGTCGGACTCGCGCACGAAGGGTTCCGTACCATTACGCAAAAAACGGCAAAAAAATCACGTTTGTTGTATGGGATCCCCACTTAAATATTTATTTAATTTTGTTTTTAGTATTTGTACTCCATTTTGGATTTCACGGGCCTATAAATCCCGGTCTTTTGATAGGCTTGCGTGGGGATACAGATCCAACACGTAGAGGCCCCTTGGAGAGCTTTAATGTCATGTAGAACGCTTGCCGGGACCCGTACGGTTACCATAAGTTTGTCACTGACATAAACGCCGTCGAGAACGTAATTTACTTTCTATACATCCCGTTTGCACTAATATGCGAGTGCGAGCGAGATGTATAGAAAGTAAATTACGTTCTCGACGGCGTTTACGTCAGTGACAAACTGATGGTAACCGTACCGTTCACAGGTGCAACAATAGACACTCGTGAACCGGTCTCTGCAGGCATTAGTAATTGTTATTATTACGATTTGACACTGGGTTAACGTCTGGTACTTGCACCATATGTGTCACAAAAACTTATCAATCCCCTCTCTTCCAGGACGAGGTGTTAGCCATAAACGACAAGGTGGTGCTGAAGGCCGAGGACCTGCTGTCCTGGGTGTGCGGCGGCGAGGAGTGGCGCTGGGGGCTGCGCGCCGTGTGGCGCGGGGACTGCGCGCCGCCGGCGCACCCGCGCCGCTCGCAGCCGCTCCACCACACCCGGCTCGACTTCAGCGATGTTGAGAAGGAGAAGAACGCCATAAGTAAGTATACTAGCCCCCTTAGTTCTCGGCCGGTTTTTTTATTTGTCCCTTATTATGTCTTGCGTCTGCTATGCTATTAGCGCTGGTGGCCTAGCGGTAAGCATGAGCGCTGGTGGCCTAGCGGTTAGAGCGTGCGACTTTCAATCCGGAGGTCGCGGGTTCAAACCCCGGCTCGTACCAATGAGTTTTTCGGTACTTATGTACGAAATATCATTTGATATTTACCAGTCGCTTTTCGGTGAAGGAATACATCGTGAGGAAACCGGACTAATCCCAATAAGGCCTAGTTTACCCTCTGGGTTGGAAGGTCAGATGGCAGTCGCTTTCGTAAAAACTAGTGCCTACTACGCCAATTCTCGGGATTAGTTGCCAAGCGGACCCCAGGCTCCCATGAGCCGTGGCAAAATGCCGGGACAACGCGAGGAAGATGATTGTCTTGTGTCGAGAATACCTGCACAAATAATTGACCCCCCTTGTAAAAACATTTTTCACATCACCTATTCGAAAAAGGGCTTTTTCTTCCCCGCTACAGGGATCAAAGTGTCACTTTTCTTCCCTGCTAGGAGCGATCAAAATTGTACTTTTCTGTTCTAGGACACGATCTTTTCTTTCTTGCATACTATTTTTTTTTGGTCAAATAATACATATTTTGGAACATAACAATTTCCTCATAGTTGATGTGAAAAGCAGTATGTGTCACACGGTATTTAAAATTATTTCATCTTGGGCGTTAACACTTGAATCCCTCATTACGCTCAGGATTCAATGTACGCCCTTGACGGAAATATATCATTTTGATCCCTTGTAACACTAAACTACTATTAAACTTAGCTCTAACGACGAAATCTCTTTCCAGGCGAGGACGCCGAAAGTCCCGGCGTGGTGGTATTCTCGTACCCTCGGTACTGCCGGTACCGGGCGCTCCTCTCCCGGCTCGAGGGCATCCAGGGGGACTGGCTGAGGGACAGTTTAGTTTGTGCGCTGGGCGGCTACGCAGCTCCTACCAAGAACACCAGGATACTGTACTGCAAGGTCAGTCGGTTTGATATTTACCAGTTGCTTTTCGGTGAAGGAAAACATCGTGAGGAAACCGGACTAATCCCAATAAGGCCTAGTTTCCCCTCTGGGTTGGAAGGTGAGATGGCAGTCGCTTTCGTAAAAACCTAGTGCCTACGAGAATTCTTGGGATTAGTTGTCAAGCGGACCCCAGGCTCCCATGAGCCGTGGCAAAAATGCCGGGATAACGCGAGCAAGAAGAAGGTCAGTCGGGACAAGAATTTAGAAGACATTGGTCAGAATATTATTTGCAGGAGAGTGCTTTGGCTGGCAGACATCTTTGCCTCTTTGCAGACAGATATAGCTTGGACCATAGAGAAATATAGTAAGCATAGAGTGCTCACTCCATACATCAGTTTTGGTACCAAAAGGACTATTATTTTGGTAGTCGACATCTAGCATTGAGTAGCGGAACAGTACCGCTACTTGATACCAGATGTCTCGAATGGCGCGACTCACGAAAATTGTATTGAAAAACAATTTACAACTATTATTACAAGCAGAGGGAGTTGAAAATAGACTTCCGGTTATAATATTAGCTGAAAATTGTTGAGCATTAGACTTTTCAGTCGTCGCAACTTCTATTGTCAAGTAGCAGTACTGATAATTCCGCTACTCGATGCTAGATGTCGACTACGAAAATAATAGTCGTTTTGGTACCAAAACTGGTGTATGGAGTGATCACTCAGTTCAGTTGCTTGGACGCATTCTAATTTCTTTTACTGTTCATTATGTAAGCATATATTTTGGATGTGGATTACCTATGTCTTTCTTTGTCTAACATATAACCTCTCATCCAGGACACATTCGAGTACCCAGAGCTTGAAGGGCACGAGTTCGTCTGCAACCAGCTCGCGCCGAAACTGAAGGGGCGACCGCGGGGCAGGCGTCGGAAACGGGCCTCCAACCACTCTCCGTCTCTCTCCGACAGATCTAGTGACAGCGACTCGCAGAAACGCGTCGAGCAACCTGCTGAGGTGAGTCACAGACACCTCATGAGGCGTTTACGAAGAGGAGTTAGTCTATAACCAGCTCGCGCCGAAACTGAAGGGGCGACCGCGGGGCCGGCGTCGGAAACGGGCCTCCAACCACTCGCCGTCCCTCTCCGACAGATCTAGTGATAGCGACTCGCAGAAACGCGTCGAGCAACCTGCTGAGGTGAGTCATAGATCCCTCATGAGGCGTTTACGAAGAGGAGTTAGTCTACAACCAGCTCGAGCTAAAACTGAAGGGAAGACCGCGGGGCCTACGTCGGAAACGGGCCTCCAACCACTCGCTGTCTCTCCGATAGATCCAGCAATAGCGACTCACAGAAACACGTCGAGCAGCCTGCTGAGGTGAGTCACAGACACCTCATGAGGCGTTGAGGATGAGTGGGTTCATTTGTAACAATCGGAGGACGGCGAGACGAGACGAGTAAAAGCGAGAAAAGAAGGGAGCAGTATGCATAGTCTGTCGATTTGTAGCTGGCCCGAACTGCTAATCCTTTGTCTATTGTTAAGTAAAACCGCACGTGCTACTTACCTGCAAAAAAGGGTCTTAATTATTCTAATTGGCACCTGAGCGCGGGCTAGTCCAACGCTCAAAAAACCAGTGTAGGTGGCAGTGTTGGCCGAAAGTTAATCCAAATTGAAAATGCTGGCCATTAACCATTATAAATTGAACCGTAATCTGTAATCGTCCGTTACGGTTTAAGGTTCAATTTATAATGGTTAATGGCCAACATTTTCAATTCGCATTAACTTTCGGCCAACACTGGTAGGTGGTGCGCTCTCCGATAACGCGCCTTTGTTACGCATCTCGATGACACATTTTAGACTGGTTCGACTCGCCAACACTCAGTAACCGTAGAGAATTACACGACCCTTTTTTTACAGGTAGAGGCACGTGCGGTTTTACTTAACAATAGACAAAGGATTAGCGGATCGGGGCCAGCTATAAATCGAAAGACTACTCACTCGTTCCCGGCCTGTCGGGTCTCTCGACGAGTGTGAACACTTGAACAGCCGGCATACAGTTCGTGGCATTATATCCTGCTCTAACACCAAGTGACATCAATGTATGTTTCAGCCTCAGCCGCCGCGGCGGCTGTCGCTCCGCAACGGCGCGCCGGGGCGGGGGGCGGGGTACAGCGACGACGACGACAAGGAGGCCAGCGCCGAGGACCGGACCTTCCTCGACCACCTCAAGCACTTCTACAAGCAGAGGGGAGAGGCCTTCAAACCCGCACACTCGCTAAAAGACCGTGAGTATTCAGAATCAATAATTAAAAGTGGCCGCCATTTTGAATCGCTTCGTCGACCACCTCAAGCACTTCTACAAGCAGAGAGGGGAGGCCTTCAAACCAGCACACTCGCTAAAAGACCGTGAGTATTCAGAACCAATAATTAAAAGTGGCCGCCATTTTGAATCGCTTCGTCGACCACCTCAAGCACTTCTACAAGCAGAGAGGGGAGGCCTTCAAACCCGCACACTCGCTAAAAGACCGTGAGTATTCAGAATCAATAATTAAAAGTGGCCGCCGTTTTGAATGGCTTCGTCGACCACCTCAAGCACTTCTACAAGCAGAGGGGATAGGCCTTCAAACTCGCACACTCGCTAAAAGACCGTGAGTCATGATCATCCTCGCGTTGTCCCGGTATTTGCCACGGCTCATGGGAGCCTGGAGTCCCTATATTATCTTATCTTATTGTTTTCGGGGGCCCTTGCGGATACACTTCGACCCATAGGGATTTTTTGTGCAATTACCCCCTAGAAAAGATCCATCAACTACTCAAAAACTTTTCCCACCATATCCATGTGTCGGATGATGGAGCTCATGGGTAGCGTTTTAAAGTCCTTTGGTTCCAGATCCTGGGGTCCGCTTGGCAACTAATCCCAAGAAATGGCGTAGGCACTAGTTTTTATGAAAGCGACTGCCATCTGACCTTCCAACCCAAAGGGTAAACTAGGCCTTATTGAGACCAGTCCGGTTTCCTCACGATGTTTTCCTTCACCGAAAAGCGACTGGTAAATATCAAAGATATTTCGTACATAAGTTC
The DNA here is from genome assembly GCF_910591565.1 of Cydia splendana. NCBI lineage: Eukaryota > Metazoa > Arthropoda > Insecta > Lepidoptera > Tortricidae > Cydia > Cydia splendana. The sequence continues at coordinate 9,772,916 of NC_085985.1, forward strand.
CGAAACACTGGTACGAGACGGGGTTTGAACCCGCGACCTCCGGATTGAAAGTCGCACGCTCTTACCGCTAGGTCACCAACGCTTCCTTTGAGTAAGTAATATAAAATAGTAAAACTTCTGTAAGTTTTGGCACATCCAGTTAAATAAATTGAAGAATTTTCTTGCCCAATAAAGTCCCTAATTGCGGTTTGTTTACATTCTTGTATATACCTAAAGATACATACTATAGGTACAGGTATTTGGCAACCGATTCTCGTGAAATTCTGTGGCCTGTGAAAAAAGGCGATTCGAATGTTATTTTTTTTTTTGTTTCAGTATCGCTGAGAGCACTATATCACTCCGTGACAAACGCTGGGGGCTACGAATCGGCCTGCAGGCACAAGTTATGGCGACAGATCCACCCCCCTCAGCCCAACACCGCGAGACGACATTACGAGAGGTACATCATTATACAGTATACCAACCCCAGGATACCCAATACACCAGTCAGATGTCGGGACATACGGCTCGGGAGCTGTCCCACCGTGTGACAAGCAGGCTGTTACGACTCAGTCCAACACCGCAAGACAACATTACGAGAGGTACATCATTATACAGTATACCAACCCCAGGATACCCCATACACCAGTCGGACGTCGGGACATACGGCTCGGGAGCTGTCCCACCGTGTGACAAGCAGGGTGTTACGACTCAGTCCAACACCGCAAGACAACATTACGAGAGGTACATCATTATACAGTATACCAACCCCAGGATACCCCATACACCAGTCGGACGTCGGGACATACGGCTCGGGAGCTGTCCCACCGTGTGACAAGCAGGGTGTTACGACTCAGTCCAACACCGCAAGACGACATTACGAGAGGTACATCATTATACAGTATACCAACCCCAGGATACTCAATACACCAGTTTGATGTCGGGACATACGGCTCGGGAGCTGTCCCACCGTGTGACAAGCAGGGTGTTACGACTCAGTCCAACACCGGAAAACAACATTACGCGAGGTACATCATTATACAGTATACCAACCCCAGGATACTCAATACACCAGTTTGATGTCGGGACATACGGCTCGGGAGCTGTCCCACCGTGTGACAAGCAGGCTGTTACGACTCAGCTCAACACCGCGAGGCGACGCTACGAGATGTACATCATTATACAGTATACCAACCCCAGGATACTCAATACACCAGTTTGATGTCGGGACATACGGCTCGGGAGCTGTCCCACCGTGTGACAAGCAGGGTGTTACGACTCAGTCCAACACCGGAAGACAACATTACGCGAGGTACATCATTATACAGTATACCAACCCCAGGATACTCAATACACCAGTTTGATGTCGGGACATACGGCTCGGGAGCTGTCCCACCGTGTGACAAGCAGGGTGTTACGACTCAGTCCAACACCGGAAAACAACATTACGCGAGGTACATCATTATACAGTATACCAACCCCAGGATACTCAATACACCAGTTTGATGTCGGGACATACGGCTCGGGAGCTGTCCCACCGTGTGACAAGCAGGGTGTTACGACTCAGTCCAACACCGGAAGACAACATTACGCGAGGTACATCATTATACAGTATACCAACCCCAGGATACTCAATACACCAGTTTGATGTCGGGACATACGGCTCGGGAGCTGTCCCACCGTGTGACAAGCAGGCTGTTACGACTCAGCTCAACACCGCGAGGCGACGCTACGAGAGGTACATCACTATACAGTATACCAACCCCAGGATACTCAATACACCAGTTTGATGTCGGGACATACGGCTCGGGAGCTGTCCCACCGTGTGACAAGCAGGGTGTTACGACTCAGTCCAACACCGGAAGACAACATTACGCGAGGTACATCATTATACAGTATACCAACCCCAGGATACTCAATACACCAGTTTGATGTCGGGACATACGGCTCGGGAGCTGTCCCACCGTGTGACAAGCAGGCTGTTACGACTCAGCTCAACACCGCGAGGCGACGCTACGAGAGGTACATCACTATACAGTATACCAACCCCAGGATACCCAATACACCAGTCGGATGTGTATTTGACTATCTTGAAAATGCAACATTGAACCCAATATTGGGCCAGCGTAATGAGTGTAATGACGTTGGCGCTTGCAGTCGGCGGTCCAACTTGCTATCGGTACGAAAAAATAACACTAATTACAAAATGTCGCTGTCATTAGCATGATTGTTGTTGTGTGTGTGAGTTTAACTCTAGTGGCGATATACTATATACCGGGTGTGGCCTGTAATATGAGCAAAAAATTAAACTGTAGGCTGTACTCCTCATACTGACCAACATTTGTTCAGCGACTTTTAAAAATAACTTGTCGTTTGATTTTTAATACACTTTAAAGTTTATTCTAAGACGCAATGTATTGCGAATTTTGTTATGTTTAAGACGTGACAAGCAACGTCAATCACAATGATATGGCGTGGCGATGGCGTCCATTGAAGACAATATTTATTTTGTATGAAAAATAGGGAGTCTAAATACTGCATAATTTTTAAAAGTTGTTGAACAAAAGTGTCACCGTTTGAGGAGTACAATCTATGTTTTAATTATTTGCTCGTGTTACAGGCCACACCCGGTATATACTTGCCTATACTATGGACGGTAGAGGAAGGACGATAATCTTTCTGATTACCAGTCCGCCGGACGGTATCGGCCTGTCAGTTGTTCGGAACTGTCAAAATTTTGTTCTAACTGACAGGCCGATACCGTCCGGCGGACTGTTAATCAGTGGGCCCCTGCAAAACTGTTGTAAAAGTATCCGGCTGTCAGCTATACACAATAGTTTCAAATGTTTCCACAGTAGCGCTCAAGTAGCTTAGAACGTAGGCGTTATCCGCGTTAATGACGGAGTGAAGTGGCCAGTCAATTAAATAAAATATTTTAGGTATTTTGGCGCCACTTACTTATTTAAGGTTTTTTGGAACACGAAGATTGTATTCCTTACCTCTACCTTTCATAAGCTATACAAGAGACTTTATGTCACTAAGCGCCACTTGCAACATCCTACTAACCCGGGGTTAACCGGTTAAACCGTTAACCAAGTGTTATATTGTACTGGCAACCGTGGTAACCCCAGGTTTAACCGGTTAACCCCGGGTTAATGGGATGGTGCAAGTGGCCCTAAGACATTGTATTCGTTAACGTTTGCTGCCGCCATATTATAATATTTTCATGAATAACGCGTAACACAAACCTGAATTAACCCAATCAACTTGATTCCAGATTCCTGCTACCCCTGGAGAAGCACGAAGTGTCCGTCGGACTCCGAACGTTGCCCAAGCTGAACGGGGCCGTCGAGCAACCCACCGTCACCATAGAGCTGGCGGATAGCAGAGAACCGAGTCCCGTACCGAAGGAAGAGGCCAAGGACTTCAGCGTCACGTCCAAACCTGCTGAAGAGCTGAACAGAGAGTTCTTGGACTCTTTACCGCCGAAGGAGGAAAATAAAGTAAGATTTCTAACATATATCTCGTTAGTACTGTCCGAAACGAGGAGATACTGTGAGTTTTTAAGTACCAGGAGTATATGAGACAGTAAGAGTCACCATAGAGCTGGCGGACAGCAGGGAACCGAGTCCCGGCCCGAAGGAAGAGGCTAAGGACTTCAGCGTCACGTCCAAACCTGCTGAAGAGCTGAACAGGGAATTCCTGGACTCCTTACCGCCGAAGGAGGAAAATAAAGTAAGATTTCTAACATTTATCTCTTTAGTACTGTCCCAAACGAGGAGATACTGTGAGTTTTTAAGTACCAGGAGTATATGAGACAGTAAGAGTCACCATAGAGCTGGCGGACAGCAGAGAACCGAGTCCCGTACCGAAGGATGAGGCGAAGGACTTCAGCGTCACGTCCAAACCTGCTGAAGAGCTGAACAGGGAATTCCTGGACTCCTTACCGCCGAAGGAGGAAAATAAAGTAAGATTTCTGACATATATCTCTTTAGTACAGTCCCAAAAGACTATACTGTGAGTTTTTAAGTACCAGGAGTATATGAGACAGTAAGAGTCACCATAGAGCTGGCGGACAGCAGAGAACCGAGTCCCGTACCGAAGGAAGAGGCGAAGGACATCAGCGTCACGTCCAAACCTGCTGAAGAGCTGAACAGAGAGTTCTTGGACTCCTTACCGCCGAAGGAGGTAAATAAAGTAAGATTTCTGACATATATCTCATTAGTACTGTCCCAAAAGAGGAGATACTGTGAGTTTTTAAGTACTAGGAGTATATGAGACAGTAAGAGTCACCATAGAGCTGGCAGACAGCAGGGAACCGAGTCCCGTACCGAAGGGAGAGGCGAAAGACTTCAGCGTCACGTCCAAACCGGCTGAAGAGCTGAACAGGGAGTTCTTGGACTCCTTACCGCCGAAGGATGAAAATAAAGTAAGATTTCTGACATATCTCTTTAGTACAGTCCCAAACGAGGAGATACTGTGAGTTTTTAAGTACCAGGAGTATATAAGACAGTAAGTCACAACATCATGGAATTTTGGATCCACCTTGCATGGACTAGGAACGTGTGGGTAATAATAAACGAAATAAAATGCGTTTGTACGGGACAGCTCATGGAATATTCATATTTATATATTCATATTCATATATATTAGAATAGGGAAGTCTAGGCTTAGAAATTATTCATAAGAAAACAAATACCAACTTATCAGCTTCAACTTATGTGAAATGTTTCTTTCGCAGATGAAAATAAGCGTGAAGCCGGTGGAGAAGCTTCTAGAAGAGCCTAAGAAGGAAAAGCAGGAGCCGCAAGATTCCTTCTACTCCGAACTCAAGGCTAAACTAAATCTAGGTTAGTTTATTTTACTATACTTTTCAGGAATACCAGCCTCGTGTTTATTGTAAGACCTCGTTTCTCACTCTTCGTCTTGTTAAGGTGGTTCGCTTTCCATACAAAAAACAATTGCGTTAAATTAAGTAATTACACACTATTACTACATAAATATGTGCGCATCTATCTACTTTCGAATGTTTATTTGCGCCAAATTGATAGTAAAACTTTGTTTTATACAGAAATCACGCAAAAAAATGTTTTATTTTTTATCAATGCAACACCAAAATAACGTTTTTTAGGGTACGTGAGCCACCTAAGAGCGCACCAGAGAGTGGATCAGCTACACTCTAATAACACGAGTTATAAAATTACCTACTCCAGAGCACACAGTCGCTGTGGCCGAAATCGGTCAGGAGAGCATCATCATCATCATGGATTTGGTTTTGTTCCAGGCAACGCGGACAGTAAGTTCCTGACGGAGATAGCGACGGCGCAACAGGAGCTGGTGTCGAGCAGCGCGCTCAGTTCCCTGTCGAGTCTCGTCAACGGTCACACGCTGCCCAAAGACCAGGTAACAATGCTCTCAAAACCTACCTACCTTCTACCTAGGGCATGCAGTACCGGTCCCGGTACCAAGAATTTCATTTCCCGGTTCTGGGCATGGCCGGAACCGGGATTCCCGGTTCTTCCCGGTTCTCAAGGCATCTTATGATTACTTTTAAGAAATTGTTTGTGTTAGCGTACAATCTTTATGAATGACTTATTTTCATATAAATAATTGCATAAGAATTAATAAATGACTTATTTTATTATAAACAAACACTTAATTGGCGTTCCAACCTATTTTACGAAATTAACCTTGCCTGGGCCGAGCCACACGGCCGTAGCGTAGTCGATGCACTCAGCACTATGACGGCACGGCCTGCCTGCACGAATGTCTACTTTACTAGGTTAGTTTGTCGGGTTATTTGGGTCCCCCGTTTCATAGCACCATTATTAAATGTTATATAATGTCTCGAGCTAAAGTACTAAAACATACTACTATTGAAATGCGAATAAATAGTCATATGATGAGAACCGGGAAGTACCGGTACCGGGACTTCAGTATCGGTTCTTTTGACAGTATAAAATTCTTCCGGTTCTCATATTCCCGGGAATTCCCGGGAGCATGCCCTACTCCTACCTTCCTTCCATCCTTCTTTTCCCTCTACCTGTGGAAACTTGTAAGGCCCACTTGCACCATTCCACTAACCCGAGGTTAAACATTTAAACCGTTAACTCAGTGTCAAATTGTACTGGTAACCATGGCAACTCCAGGTTTAACCGGGTAACCCCGGGTTAGTGAGATGGTGCAAGTAGGGTTGCCAACTTTTTTTTGGTGGAATATAGTATTTTCCAGAATAAGGCATCAAAAATATAGTACATTTCAAAAAAATATAGTACTTTTAGATAAAATACTAAACATGAGTGTAATATACGTTTAATCGGAAATATAGTATTTTAGCGTACTATATATTTTTCCAAAAGTATATAGTACAGAGAGCCAAAATATAGTACAATACTATATAATATAGTACGGTTGGCAACCCTAGGTGCAAGTGACCCTAATTGGCTTACTGTATGTTATTACCTAACTTGTTACTCTAGCTGTACATTTTGCTAACAAATAAAATAAAATAAATAAAATATGGTATTTGTAATTTTTTTATGAATGGTATCAGTCGATCCGGTTTGTTTTTAGGGTTCCGTACCCAAAGGGTAAAACGGGACCCTATACCCTATTACTAAGACTCCGCTGTCCGTCCGTCCGTCCGTCTGTCACCAGGCTGTATCTCGTGAACTGTGATAGCTAGACAGCTGAAATTTTCACAGATGATGTATTTCTGTTGCCGCTATAACAACAAATACTAAAAACAGAATAAAATAAAGATTTAAGTGGGGCTCCCATACCACAAACGTGATTTTTGACCGAAGTTAAGCAACGTCGGGCGGGGTCAGTACTTGGATGGGTGACCGTTTTTTTTTGCCGTTTTTTGCATTATGGTACGGAACGCTTCGTGCGCGAGTCCGACTCGCACTTGCCCGGTTTTTTTTATTAGGATCAAATGTCTATATGGAAGCCATTGCATTAAAGCAATACAGAAGTCACAAATGACAGTCAATCAAAGTCCGACAGTCGTACTTCACTCGCGAAACGCCCCTAACAAAACGATAAGTGAACGTGACGTAAAAAAAAAAAATATTTATAATATAGTTAATGTCTTTGGAAATATGCGCTCCTAAAGAAAAAAAATATGTGTGTCCCCCTAACTTTTGAACCACGGGTCCAAGTATTATGAAAAAAAAATCGTGACACAAGAGCTTAATAAATACTTTCAATGAAAACTATAGCGAACATGATCGGTCTAGTCGTTTTTGAGTTATTGCAAAAAATCTTTTCTTATAGACGTAAGTGCAAAGCGCTGCAAAGGTACTCCCTTATGATATTTACTAATAGCCCCCGTTTGGCCTATTTTGACAGAATGGTAACTACGAAACCCTACACTGAGCATGGCCCGACATGCTCTTGGCCGCTTATTTTTCACTGGTGACGCAGCATTCTATGCGGCGCTGCGTCCGCCAGTGTTGCCAGATCGTGCCTAGTACAAGTTTACGTTCCTTTTGAGCAGCTTGCGTACTAAAATCGTACTTCTTCTTTTGCCACGGCTCATGGGAGCCTGGGGTCCGCCTGACAACGAATCCCATCATTTGACGTAAGCACTAGTTTTTACGAAAGCGACTGCCATCTGACCTTCTAACCCAGAGGGGAAACTAGGCCTTGTTGGGATTAGTCCGCTTTCCTCATGATGTTTTCCTTCACCGAAAAGCAACTGGTAAATATCAAATGATATTTCGTACATAAGTTTCGAAAAACTCATTGGTACGAGCCGGGGTTTGAACCCGCGACCTCCGGATTGAAAGTCGCACGCTCTTACCGCTAGGTCACCAACGCTTCTCCAGTACTAAAATCGTACGCTGCCCAAAAATGTACTAATATAATCTGTCAAGCTATTTTAACGGTTTTCATGCTAAAATTTAGGACACTACTTATTTGATATGCCTGAATGTTGAGGTTTGCACGATATGGCTGGTGATTGCTAGTTAGATTATGAAATGACGGCGTTTCATGACCTGCCTAGGAATATCACACATTGAGGTTTGCAGGATATAACTGGTGGTCGCTAGGCAGATCATGAACTGAAGGCGTTTCATTATCTGCCTAGGAATATCACCCCTTGAGGTTTTCACGATATGGCTGGTGGTTGCTTGGCAGATCATGAAATGGCGGTGTTTCATGAACAGCCTAGGAATATCACACCCTACTTATTTGATATGCCTAAACGTCGCCAGGAAAATCGTCAAACGTTGAGGTTTCATGAAATGGCGGCGTTTCATAATATGCAGTGGCAAATTTGCAGTTTTTGCCGCCCTAGGTGGGGCCTAGGCTTTGTAGCCACCCTTCTCTCAGCACCCATCATATTGACTAGGTGCATTTTGAATTATTTCTTGTTATCATCAGCGAATTTTTTGTCACAATTTGCCGCCCCTAATATCTTGCCGCCCGGGCCTAACGTGGGCCTTAGGGCAAATCCGCCACTGATGATATGCCTAGGAATATCTTGATATGCCCGATATAACGATCTGCCGCCGACATATACCTAGATGTTGTTGATTAAGTAGTATGTTGTATTGCAGAGTCGGCCGGCGGGTGCGACGCCGGCGGGGGGAGGGGCGGGGGCGCCCACGCGCAGCTCGCTGCGCGCCGTGCGCGTCAAACCTGCGCGTGCGCAGCATAACGCGCCCGCCAGCACGCGTGAGTACACACACACACTACACCCACACACTGTACACTACACCCACACACTGTCACCGTGCGCGTCAAACCTGCGCGTGCGCAGCATAACGCGCCCGCCAGCACGCGTGAGTACACACACACACTACACCCACACACTGTACACTACACCCACACACTGTCACCGTGCGCGTCAAACCGGCGCGCGCGCAGCACAACGCGCCCGTGAAATGTAAAATGTAATTTTTGACAAAAAACTTACTCTAACTTTGAGCGTTATTGTTGCAGCGCCCGGGTCCCTGAGGCCGGACTCGGCCTCGTCCTCCCCGCCGGCCTCGGTGGCCTCCGGCCCCGGCCCCGTCACCAACTTCGGCATCCACCACCCGCCGCCGCCGCCCGCGCACAGCGACGACGAGATCGTCGAGGTAACTACTATTAATTACATAATTGGTTTTTCTCAGAAACGCATAACTTTTCAGGATTGCCATAAAACAAACCTAACCAACCTATACTAAACCTTACGAAAATCCTGAAAAGTTAACGGTTTCAGTTTTAAGACTAACGATAATATGATAAACAATAAGTCATAATGTATGACTTAAAACTTTATGGGAAACAAAGGGACCCCCGCTTTGGACTCCTCCCTTCCGACGTGTCGGAAGCCGGTGTTGCTCGAAGATACTTATAGGCGGACGTTGCTTCTAGGAATTAATGCTTTCAGCATCACTCGTCCGGTGATCGCCGACCGACTCAAATTTTGTGCGGTTTGAGTTAAAATTTGGTGCAGAGTAATTTCTATTTATTTATTTAACCCTTAATATTTCGCATGCCTTGTCCCGTATTCGTACTGTAATTTACAGTTTCAAAGGTTATTAATTGACTAGCAAATTTTTGACAACGGCATACGAAGGGTTAATTTTTGCAACGTTTAAAATACTGGCCGGCTCCCACGAGTCGCCATTTGACATTTACGTTAACTGCGTGAACTCGATCGCATCCCGTCTATCGCACCAATACATCAACACCTTCCGTGTTTTCTATCGATTTAGGTCCATTTGCACCATCCCACTAACCCGGAGTGAAGCGGATAAACCGTTAACCCAGTGTCAAATTGTACTGTTAACCATGGTAACTCCAGGTTTAACCGGTTGACCCCGGGTTAGTGGGATGGTGCAAGTGGTGCTTAAGGGTTACATTTTGTTTTGCAGGTCCCGTACAAACCCAAAACGCCAGAGATCATAGACTTGGACGAGTACCCGGAGAGCCCCCAGGCCGTCAAGAAGAAGAAACTAGACATCCTCAAGGAACGAGGCCTCGAGGTCACCGCCCTCCCCGGAGCCCCCGCCTGGCCCCCCACCCCCCCTGCACCCCCCCTCCCGCCCCTCGTGCTCGCCCCCGCCGTGCAGCACCAGATCATGACGCAGGCCCAGATCTTCCAGATGTACAACATCATCCCCCCCGCCTACCCCAACGGCGCACCCCCCAAAGTCATCCAAGCAACTAGCGCTTTTGGATCTTCGGGCCCAGAGAAAACGGTGTACGGGAACCCTAAGGACCCCTTCATGCCGCCCCCCCACGTGTTACTCGGAACCCCTCTTAAGCCGCAGAGAAACAGCACGGCCGCGGTACCCTCCACCCCCCCGCAGGATATATTAGACTTGACTTGCAAGACGGTCCCGAAACCCGCCGTAGAAATAGTGAGAATCCCGAGCGTCCCCTCCCCCTCCAAAGTTCCCCCGCAAAATTTAACTAAAAACTACACTCTAATAGACGGGAAAGCTGTCGTGGGCTCCAATTTGGAAATAACCCTCGTGAACCCCAAATCCCAGACCCCTACTAAATCTAGACAGCAGAAACGGTCTTCGAACGGTAAATTCGTCCCTGCAAAAACTCCGACCCCCCCTAAGGAGTATCCGAAATCTTACACCAGCCCTTCGCAGTCTAAGAAACCTCCTATAGTAGTCCCGAATTACCAGGTGAATCCGAGAGACGACGTCTCCCCTACATCCTCCACCGGCTCGGGAAACTCCCAAACGAATTTACTCCAAAACAACATGCTGCAGAACGTTTTTAAGGGCCAGAATAGCTTGCAACAGATGATGGATATGCAGAAAAATGTTCCTAGCATGCCATATGTAGACCCCATGTACATGAGCGCGTTATATAGCAGTCTCGCCGGTTCCATGGACCAGAGGCAGTTGGCCATGTACAGGGATTTCATGGCGAATCAGTTTAGGGGGTATTCTGGGCTTTTGGGGGTGACGCCGACAACGAAAAATTAATCTAGTCTCTGTGTGATAAATTATTTCGCGCGGTTGTAAAAATGACAGTATTTCTGTGGCTTTGGAAGGGCAAATGAAGATTAATTTATGTTTTAAACTTGAAACCTGTTTTAGATTCTAATTACTAAATGTATGAATGTTGATGGCCAAACAAATTGTATATTACATAGATTTAAGGTAGATAAATGGGACTTGGAATGGCGGGAGCATAAACAGGTTTTAAGGAATATTTAAGAAATCGCTGTCATTTTTACCAGTCGCGGTCACCTTTTGGCTTAATCGAGGCGGTATCGTGCATCGTGTAAGGTTAGGCTGTCGAGAAACTGTCACTGAACGACCAGGCCCCTGTTTCACCAACGTGACAGGTGCGACGAATTGTAAAATCACTGTTGCTGACGTCACAGGCATCCATGGGCTACGGTTACCGCTTACCATCGGGCGGGCCGTATTCCTGTTTGCCACCATCATTGTATTATTAAAAAAAACTTTATTATATCGGATAAAAACAGATATTTCTCCTGCGAGGTTTCTGACAATTGTCACAAGAAACACTACAATTGTCACGAAATTCCGACATATAACTCATTACCTGTCAAGAATTACCTACAATTCTTCTAAATCTTTGACAATTGTCAGAAACCTCGCAAGAGAAATATCTGTTTTTATCCGATATAATAAAGTTTTTTTAAATAATACTTTGATGGTGGCAAACAGGAGTACGGCCCGCCCGATGGTAAGTGGTAATCGTAGCCCATGGATGCCTGTGACGTCAGCAACAGTGATTTTACAATTCGTCGCACCTGTCACCGATGTGAAATTGGGGCCTGACTTTAACCTACATTATTTGATCATGTAATGTTTTCATCTATTTTGTTTACTCTTTTTATACCTAAAGATAAAGACTATAGGAACTCAGAACAAGAGCTCATTCGATTATGATAGGAGAAAAAAAGTGCTGATTTGTCACGACGGATTTTTATCAGAAAATCGCAGTCGAAAAGCAGCTTTATTTAGATTTAAAATTAAACTGATTTTCGACTGCGGGTAAAATGACCGGTAGTCTCAGTACGTAGAGTTAGACGAAGAAAAGTCTGCAGCGATTTTGATAGTCAAGCAGTGAAAGTTTTATTTTAAACGTCAAACTTCTATGCAATTATGACGTATAAATAACACTGGCACTGCGTGGGCTATCAAAATCGCTGCAGACTTTTCTTGGTCTAACTCTAACAAATACGGGGCACAAAATACTGGCCGGTAATATCCGGCCTCCGTAGATAGGGGTGCTTTTTTTGACAGTTTGTTTGACGACAGGTTAATGCCAATGCAGAAATGCCACACATATATTATTGTACTGTTTGAATGCCACATTGCGTTTGTGTCTTGCACTTCTGGCCCCCCAACCTTGATGCTGGCAAAATTGTCCCAATGGACAGAAGCCATAAGAACTAAAAACTGAAGTCTTGTGTGAGATGCCGCCTCGATGGGGCTCAGGGCATGCTGGCCACCAGCTGATCTCTGTAGCGACAGGAAGAGACGAATATACCGATTGTAATATATGTACTTGTATTGTACTTCGAGCGATAAAGAGGCAGATAATTAAATGTAGATTTTCACGTTTCCCGGTAGGCCCTTGTTAACAAACCGCCTTGATGCATCAATGTCATAATTTGTTGTCTTGTCAAAAAACAGTTTGAGGCACAGTATGTATAAGTTACTCTATGGTTTACTAGTGGAGCTAGTGCTGCACTCTGGCGGCAGAACATTGCAGTAATACCCCCCTATTTTAAGTCCTTCCTGTCGCGAAAATGTAACGAAAAATGTGGGAACAATTTAGATTTCTTTTCGTTTCGGGCGTTTTGTATATAATAAATAGTGATAATTGTTTTTAATTTAAAATTACAATGTGATGAATAACATTTACCAATGTTTGCACTTCACGAATTTGCGATATTTTAAAATATATTTTGATTTTGTAAATGTATCAGAAAACATATGTACAGTCACCTGCAATAATATGTTACTCTTCGAAGGCCGCAAAAATATGTGACACGCTCTTATGGCTCTACAAATAAGATCGTGTCAGATATTTTTGCGGCCTTCGTTGTGTAACATATTATTGCAGGTGACTGTACCAAGGACATTGTCTTAATTATTTATATGAGAATTGTATTATAATTCATTGTTTTTAAAGACCAAGGAAAGTCTGCAGCGGTTTTGTTAGCCCACGCAGTGCAAGTGTTATTTATACGACATAATTCCATGGACGTTTGACGTTTAAAATAACACTTGCACTGCGCGGGCTATCAAAATCGCTGCAGACTTTTCTTGGTCTAACTCTATATGTTTTTTTATAATTCTGAAGTATTCGTGAAATAAATAATTGTATGGTAATGTTTATTTGTCACATTTCTAGCTATAACTTGGCTGTGGCAGAACCGTACTGATATTTTAGAGGGATTTTTCATGCTTGGTACTTCTAAAAAAAAGATATATTTGGAATGTTTTATTGACCGGAGCGTAGCGAAGGTCTACGTTTCGACTGGAGCATTTTGCTTTTGTATGTCCGGATGTTCTCCTCTACAGGTCGCAATTCTTAACCGAATCTCGTGAAATTTTGTGACTGGATTCTATGTCTAAATAAAAATTTTTTGTCCGTCCGGTTTTTTTAATTTTTTTTAAATGGCGGAGTCGTGATAGCTTGCGCCTAAACAAATAGTGGTATCGGTACCATACGAGTGTTTTCTTTTTGAGATATGTTTATAGATTAAATGGCCAAAAATTCAGAAAATTTATTTCGCTGGTTTCGGAGGTATTGAGATATTTAATTTTAACTAATTTTAATTTGAGAAGGAGTAGCTAAATTTCGTCAACCCATCTAAGCACTATTTGGCTCAGTTTGTAAACGTTCGCTTTTTCTGTTTGCACAGAGGGTCTGGGTTCGATCCCCAGTAATTGTATGCTGGGATATTATAACTTTTTGTATTTTTTTACACATAAATTTCGTATTGTTTTTTTTTAATTTACTATATTTAAAGCTCTTAGCACCATGTTATTTAAAGCTCTGCTCGCGAGGTCTACAGCTCACAGAGCCACTAGTTTTATTTCTAATCAATATTTTTAACTGTTAATTTTTTTTTCATTTTCCATACAGATGTTCTGCATAATTATTTTCCATCGTTTTTTTTTCACGGAAACGTCCGAACATGTCTTGCTATTTGAGTCAGTCTCGGTACAAAAAGTACTGAGGTTGACTGAAGTAGCATGACAAATACGAACGATTCCGAGAAAACACGATGGAAAAAAATTATGCACCACATCTGTACGACAGTATGACAGGAAGACAATAGGCATAAATATATGATTATTTGAGGAAACTTCCAAAAACCAAGCATGGAAAAGCACCCTAGAGAAATACAAAATGGCTCTGGCCTTCAGGCAAGTAATGCTCTAAAGATGCGTCCCCATCCGAACAGCTTCAATACGAATAATAGCGCAATTTCTACACCATAAGTAATTAATCTTAATGTACACTCAGCTGCAGAGAGAGGTGGCCCCCTGCATATAAATTTGTTTGCAGGGGGACTGTACACACACGTATGTACACTTGTATGTATTAAGAGAAATTTCATTACGCAAATTTATGTGTTATTCAGATTTGTGCAAAGATAATTTTGATTTGTTATTGTGATTACAAGCTCATTGTCATTACCTATATCGATTGCTTTATATTTTAACACAATTATTGTCCTTTTTGAAGTGAAAACTTCTTTAGCGGCGCTGTGCACTTTTTATGATGGGGAAAAAATATTAAACTCGCGACAGGTCACGTGACCGACAGATTGAAAATTCGTAAGACGGACACGTGACCTGATCGAAAAACTGTTACAATGTCATTAAGTTTTCACTTCTGCCGGCACTCCCGGAGTGCAACCCGTTGTTTTTTTATATGGAACTTCAAGCAGGTAATACCTACTTAGAGATGAAGACCTCAAAAATGCTGAGTATTATAGATCTGCAGAGATAACTACCCCCCCCCCCCCTACAAAAGTTTCTACAAAGGGGGTTAGTTATCTCTGCAGCTCTGTACAAGTCGATGTTATCTTAGTGGTAAGCTGCTCAGATGGCGACGAAACCTAAACATAGTTTCATAGATTCCATCTCTTAAGTGTTTTTAGGTTAATGTTTTTTGATCGCGATGTAAATATTATTGTGAGAGAGTGCGTACGAGCGAGTAAATAATGAAAATTATAAATGGTTTTATTTCACTTGGTTTATTATTTTTGAATCGCCAACATATTCACCCTGTGTCTACTGTCAAAGAACAAAAAAACTTATGACATTTTATCATTTTTAGGGTTCCGTACCCAAAGGGTAAAACGGGACCCTGTTACTAAGACTCCGCTGTCTGTCCGTCTGTCACCAGGCTGTATCTCGTGATCTGTGATAGACAGCTGAAATTTTCACAGATGATGTATTTCTGTTGCCGTGTTGCCGCTATAACAACAAATACTAAAAACAGAATAAAACTAAGATTTAAGTGGGGCTCCCGTACAACAAACGTGATTTTTGACCGAAGTTAAGCAACGTGGGGCGGGGTCAGTACTTGGATGGGTGACCGTTTTTATAGATAATGGTACGGAGGAACCCTTCGTGTGTATGCGAGTCCAAAACGCACTTGGCCGGTTTTTTTTTAATTTTAGAGAAAAACTTAAATAATAAAGAAAGATGAGATTTATTTAAGTGATACATATTTTTTGTCAGATCAAATATTTGTCTTTCTTCTAAATAATTTTTGGATTTTTTAATTATTATAGGAGTTAGGATTAATAATTCGTATGGAATTGTTTTGGACTCATTTAAAGTAATTAAAAGTAGTTTAATATACATCAAATTCTAAAAATATTTTCCATACTATCAATATCCAGGGGGGAAAATGGGTACTACGTTTGTATGGAGAAGCCGGTCTCCAATATCCTAAGTGCGATCACTATAACAAATGGGGCATTATCTATGAAAAGGGACCTTATTGTCGATGGCGCATACGCCGCACAGCGTCGCTCCGATATAAATACAATTATTTATATCGGAGCATCGTTAATAATGGCGTAAGCGCCATCAATAATAAGGTCCCTTTTCATAGATAACGTCACAAATAATACCACCAAACGTGACTTTTGAAACATTTATTCCAACACAGTTGCAATGGGTGACATAACTATAGTCGTACGGACTTGAGAGATTACCTGCCGATGAATGGCATTATTGGCATTGATATCTTGTTAACCTTTTGGACGCCAATGACCGATATATCCGCACCGCAAGTTCAACGCCAAAGACCGATTAATCGGTCACAGACCACAGATACCTACGTACATATGCATAAAGTTTTAGTTTTGACACTTCGGTGACGTGGCGTCCGCGTGACAGCTTTTGTGTTTGACACGGCGTCGAAAAGGTTAATAGAAGATAACGATGCCATTCATCGTCAGATAGTCAAGTGGATCCCGACATTTTAAAACCATCCGACTGTACTAAAGTTACAAACGAGTTTACTATCCAAATTATACTTCATAAAATAATATATATTTTGTTTGGTTAGTGCAACTATTTTATACACCAAATATGTATCGACCATAGAGTTAGACTTATAGACCGTAGTCAAACAATCAATTATTCGTTCATCACAGGTACATAAATAGGTAATAAGATATAGGGCTATATGTATAGTTCGTTTTTTTATCATTAGAAAAAAACTACGCGATCTTGACGCGTCTATTAATTGAAAAACGCTTTTAAAAATCAGTAACTATTACTTTTGAAAGCAAAAGAATGTAATTAATCGTATACGATTATTATGATTCATAATTGTTACATATTTGCCATGACTTATTTTTCAAAAGTGTTTTTCAAAACGAACTATAAACCACAATTTTTTTCTTACCCACTCTACCTCTGTATTTTTAACTGTCATGGTTTCAACGTACTTTTTCCGAATTGCCTAGACAGCATGGCCAAAGAGAAACTAGACGTGTTTGTCCTATAAATGTGACGTTCCACGGAAAAAGGTACCTTATGGCGGCTGGCGCTTACGTCGCATAGCGCCGCAATAATATTGGAGCGGCGTTAATAGGCTAGATGACATATTTTCATTTATGGTATCAATCGATCAGGTTTGTTTTTAAGATCAAATGTCTATATGGGACCCATTGCATTAAAGCAATACAAAAGTTAGAAATGATAGTTAAAGTCCGACAGTCGTACTTCACTCGCGAAACGCTCCTAACAAAACGATATGTGACCGTGACGTCAAGGTCACTGAGAGTCCATCTTGAAGTATGAACAAAACAAGAAAATTGCGTTTTAGTCGGTGAAATATTGCGTTTATGTATATAGTTGCTATACAATCTTTTTTTGGATAAAATGTGAGGAATCCAATGGTATCCTTACTTATTTCGTTTTTGGAAGTTAAAAAAAGACTTAAATTTTTAAACTTTCAGGTGCTGTATTTTTGTATTATTTCCATATATTTTTTTAATATCCACAAGATTGTGATAAATTGCTCATTTGCTATCTATTTTATTTTACTAGATTTTGTTATAAAATTCAACATGTGTCATTATCCCTATAATAGCGTAAGCGCCAACCGCCATAAGGTACCTTTATCCGTAGGACGTCACAAATGTTTTAAGGTTAATGTTGAGTGCTCCAGGGTTTCAAATAGGCTTAGAGCTATCAACCCCAATGTTTTTTTATTACAATTAGTCCTAAAAGTCTGATGTCGAGCAGTTAGGGCTCTAAGAGCAGGTAGAGGACCCGTAGGACTCTTTCTGGGCCTTGGGTGCTTTTGGACTTGTGGCCGTCAAATGGCCCTGAAGGTGTATCGAGCCGCGTTAGGGCTCCAAAGTCTGACGAGTAATACTTGATAACGGGTTATTCCCATTAGTTACCACCAAGTTCTTACCAGTGGTAACTACTGGGAAATTTTATTCCCAGTACTTACCATGGTGGTGGTAACTACTGGGATTTTTCTCCCCAGTAGTTACCAGTGGTAAAAGGTGGGAAAAAAAATCCCAGTAGTTTCCACTGGTAAGAACTTGGTGGTAACTAATGGGAATAATCCTTGATAACTTATTTTTACAAGCGGTAGGTTAGTTCTAAATATGTAATGTCGGGTCGTGCAAGGATCCGTTGGAGTCCTAGGGCTCCTCCTCAGCCGTACCGAGCACGGCGCCGCTGTAGGCGAGGTCCCAGTAGTGTTCGACGCCGTGTTTTTGGAACAGCTCCCTAGCTTGCTTCTCAGTTGGTAACACCTGAAAGTACCATAGAAAAAATTCATAGAGTGCTCACTCCATACATCAGTTTTGGTACCAAAAAGACTAATATTTTCATACTCGTAGTCGACATCTAGCATCGAGTAGCGGAATTATCAGCACTGCTAAGTACCAGTAGTAGTACTGTCAAGTGACAATAGATGTAGCACCGACCGGAAACTCTAATCTCAACAACATAAGATTTTCTGGTCGGTGCTACGTCTATTGTCAAGTAGGTATTATGTACTTTTTAATATTTTGGGGTTCGGAGTAAAAGGGAAGGGTAAAAACGGGACCCTACTATTTTACATTACTAAGACTCCGCTGTCCGTCTGTCTGTCTGTCACCAGGGTGTATCTCATGAACCGTGATAGCTCGACAGTTGAAATTTTCACAGATGATGTATTTCTGAAGCCGCTACAACAACAAATACTAAAAACAGAACATTTAGGGTAATTCGCCAATAACTGGCCGCCCTAAACTAAAAATGAATTATACTCACCTATAAATTGAATTCATTTTAGTGTAAGGTGGCCAGTTATTGAAAGCTGGCCAGTTATTGAAACCTTATACTAAAATTATTTTTTTGCCGTTTTCCGCGTAATGGTACGGAGCCCCTCGTGCGCGAGTCCGACTCGCCCTTGGCCGGTATTACCTTGAACTTGATGTCTCCGAAGGCGCGCTGCTTGGTGCTGCCCTCCCACACCAGGGTGCAGGTACGGAGCCCCTCGTGCGCGAGTCCGGCTCGCCCTTGGCCGGTATTACCTTGAACTTGATGTCTCCGAAGGCGCGCTGCTTGGTGCTGCCCTCCCACACCAGGGTGCAGGTACGGAGCCCCTCGTGCGCGAGTCCGGCTCGCCCTTGGCCGGTGTTACCTTGAACTTGATGTCCCCGAAGATGGCTATTCATAAATTACGTCATTTCAAATTAGGGGGGGGGGGGGGGGTGTCTGGACATCGGATGATGGTAGCATGACGTAGGAGGAAACGGGGTCATTCGAAGCATGATTTTTGGATGATTTTAGGGGGGGGGGGGGGGAATCGTCAAAAAACGATGACGTAATTTATGGACAGCCCCAAGGCGCGCTGCTTGGTGCTGCCCTCCCACACCAGGGTGCAGGTACGGAGCCCCTCGTGCGCGAGTCCGACTCGCACTTGGCCGGTATTACCTTGAACTTGATGTCCCCAAAGGCGCGCTGCTTGGTGCTGCCCTCCCACACCAGGGTGCAGGTACGGAGCCCCTCGTGCGCGAGTCCGGCTCGCCCTTGGCCGGTATTACCTTGAACTTGATGTCTCCGAAGGCGCGCTGCTTGGTGCTGCCCTCCCACACCAGGGTGCAGGTACGGAGCCCCTCGTGCGCGAGTCCGACTCGCACTTGGCCGGTATTACCTTGAACTTGATGTCCCCGAAGGCGCGCTGCTTGGTGCTGCCCTCCCACACCAGGGTGCAGGTACGGAGCCCTCCGTGCGCGAGTCCGACTCGCACTTGGCCGGTATTACCTTGAACTTGATGTCCCCGAAGGCGCGCTGCTTGGTGCTGCCCTCCCACACCAGGGTGCAGGTACGGAGCCCTCCGTGCGCGAGTCCGGCTCGCCCTTGGCCGGTATTACCTTGAACTTGATGTCCCCGAAGGCGCGCTGCTTGGTGCTGCCCTCCCACACCAGGGTGCAGTTACGGAGCCCCTCGTGCGCGAGTCCGGCTCGCCCTTGGCCGGTATTACCTTGAACTTGATGTCTCCGAAGGCGCGCTGCTTGGTGCTGCCCTCCCACACCAGGGTGCAGGTACGGAGCCCCTCGTGCGCGAGTCCGGCTCGCCCTTGGCCGGTATTACCTTGAACTTGATGTCTCCGAAGGCGCGCTGCTTGGTGCTGCCCTCCCACATCAGGGTGCAGGTACGGAGCCCCTCGTGCGCGAGTCCGGCTCGCCCTTGGCCGGTATTACCTTGAACTTGATGTCCCCGAAGGCGCGCTGCTTGGTGCTGCCCTCCCACACCAGGGTGCACGTGTTGGGCACCTCGGCGCCCTCGGCGTCCTTCACCAGGTCCTCTTCCCACTTTATACGGTTCAGCATTAATCTTGAAACAGAAAAATATCATGTTCTTCTTCATATTTAATTACACAAACGGGTCTACGGGGATACTGTGAGTGTTGCGTGTCGTGCCGTGGACAATAAACATTGAACTGTAATTTTTTGCATTGCATTGCATTTGCTGCATTGAATTTAACGGGGAGCTGCAATTTCTTTGTCTACCCTGAACATTTTAATAAACTAATTTCGGGTATAGTGTTGTTTTATTAGTATCTCCGTTGACATTTGCTGGGACGTCAGTCTTTCCGTAACCACAGTCATGTGTAGCTGTTATTCACTTTCACTTTAAACTTCACTTTACTCACCGCTTGTACTTGGCGTGTTGTTTAGGGCCCCCTTCCACCACCACGACGCAGCAGCCTCGGTGCAGCACCACACAGTCATGTGTAGCTGTTATTCACTTTCACTTTAAACTTCACTTTACTCACCGCTTGTACTTGGCGTGTTGTTTAGGGCCCCCTTCCACCACCACGACGCAGCAGCCTCGGTGCAGCACCACACAGTCATGTGTAGCTGGTGTTCACTTTCACTTTGAACTTCACTCACCGCTTGTACTTGGCGTGTTGTTGAGGGCCCCCTTCCACCACCACAACGCAGCAGCCTCTGTGCAGCACCACACAGTCATGTGTAGCTGGTGTTCACTTTCACTTTGAACATCACTTTACTCACGGCTTGTACTTGGCGTGTTGTTTAGGGCCCCCTTCCACCCCAACGCCGCAGCAGCCTCTGTGCAGCACCACACAGCCATGTGTAGCTGTCGATCACTTACACTTTAAACTTCACTTCACTCACCGCTTGTACTTGGCGTGTTGTTTAGGGCCCCCTTCCACCACCACGACGCAGCAGCCTCTGTGCAGCACCACACAGTCATGTGTAGCAGTTGATCACTTACACTTTAAACTTCACTTTACTCACCGCTTGTACTTGGCGTGTTGTTTAGGGCCCCCTTCCACCACCACGACACAGCAGCCTCGGTGCAGCACCACACAGTCATGTGTAGCGGTTGATCACTTACACTTTAAACATCACATATATATATATATATAGCCAAGTAAACATATACAGAGAGATTGTCCGTGAATTTTTATCTTAAAATAATAGTAAACACAATGTAGAATCAGTGAAAGTGCAAAGGAAAACATAACCAATCAACTTACATTAGGTTATCATATTCCGATATTCAATTTCAAGCACGCACTAAACAAAAAACACAAAGGTGAGAAGCTAATTAGCCGTTACATATTGATATATTAGATATTTTAAATTCAAAACAAAGGAATAACTGCCTATTCTCAAGAAATAACGGTACACTCAGGCAGTCACTCAAACATTAATTGACTGCATGACTGACAGTTGACACTTGTGCATATTGTGCCAACCTGAAGAAATTACCTGAGTGTTGCTACACCAGAATAGACAGCTGGGCGTTTTTGAAGATAGCTCAAACATACTCCGGAATCGAGCGCCACCTATTGACGCGCTAAGAAGACTATGACAATAACAATACAGATTGACATCTAACTTTGATTTAAATTAGAATATTGCTTGATATTACATAATAATGACTCCAACACATACAAATAAATCTAATGCATGCTCTAGATGTAAGAAAATACTAAAAAATAAGGAATACTTAAAATGCTCAGGCTGCTTAAAAATCTTCGACCTTGAATGCACAGGAAATGTTACTCCAGCGAGATTTAGATTAATGACGAGTAACAATAAGTTAGCCTGGAAGTGCCGTAACTGCCACGAAAATACCCAAAAAAAGGCAACCCCACCACCAACTGTTTCACCTACTGAAAACACTGTAAATAAATCACCAGACAACATAACTCAGAGAAAACGGGTTATACCATCAAAATCTAATTCCTATGACGTATCGCATGCTGACATTGATGATAATATATTAAGTTCCACGCTTAGAGATGTAAGTACGTACGAAAGTCCTCGAAGTCTCCCGAGCATATCTAACATGGAGTCATCGCAAATAGTCGCCCTGAAAGCACAAATTGAAGAACTTACTGTAGAACTGTCAAGCGCACATGATGAAATTACTAATCTAAATATTGAAAATCAAGACTTGAATAAACAACTAGAAGATTACAAGGAAAAAATATGCGTATATAACACACTACTTAAAGAACACCCTCAAGGCAAATTCTCTCCTACGAAACATATATTACAAAGTCCAACATTACCCTTAATTAGCACCATTAATATTGAAACTGATAATAAAATAAAGGACCTAGAAAATAAAATCACAACTCTCAATAAAAAAATTAGTACATTGCAGATTAAATTAAGTAAGGCGTTAACTACGAATAAAGAAATTAAACAACACTCAGATGCATTAATAAACAAAAGCGTAACGTTTTCTCGCATACAGCAATCAACAAGAACACTACAAAAGACCATCAAACAATTAGAAAAGGTCAGCTATAATTCAAGTTTTGAAAAATGTCACCCTGATCTGACAAAAAATCATCTGTCACCTGACCAAAATAACCTGCAAGACGAAGTAGAAGACTCCGAATTAATAAATACATTTAAGAAGCCATACAAACACAAGCCGAAGCTATTGCTCTTGTCCGATTACCACGGATCTGACATACTGCGTCCCCTCTCCAAAATAAGAAGGAATGATTATGATTTCTCAGCTGACATTATACACCACGGAACAACGGAACGGGTCCTACAAAACGTTCACCAAAAGATAGCTGATTTTAAGAAAAGTGACTGTTTGGTTATAATGTGCGGAGGCAGTGACTATAACATTACACCTATTAGCAAGATCATAAGACTTCTAGAAACAACTGTTAAATCTGCTACTCATACCAATATAATTATTTGTGACATACCGTATTCCATTAATGATTATTCTGAACATTATAATAATTTTGTACATAAATTAAATTCAGCAGTTCATAACAAATTTGACAACATGCCGCATGTATGGCTACAATCTAATAGTATTTATTTAGGAAAGACAGATTACCAAAATGATGGTAACCAATTAAATTATAAAGGAAAATCCAAATTAGCACAACATGTAAACAAAATACTGAAAACTGTGAATGAAAAATATTATAACAGTAGCATTTTTTTATGAATAATGATAAGCAAGATTGTAATAACTTATTAGAAAACAATAATAATGATATTCTCACTTATAAAAATATTTATGTACTTCACCAGAACATCAATGGATTAATTAATAAAACCGATTTATTGTGTGTTAATCTACAAGAACTAAACGATTCTGAAAAACAAATTGACGTAATCTGTATAACTGAACATAACATGAAAGCTGGCGATGAAGTTCACCTGTCTATTCCAAATTATAAATTAGCAGCGTACTTTGCAAGAGACAACAGAAACGGAGGCTCTTGTATTTTAATACGAAACATTCACAGTTTCAATATTATATCCGAAATCACAAATGTCTCGATTCCCAATATCATAGAGTGTACTGGAATTGAGTTAATAGAACATAAAATCATTATTGTCTGTGTATATAGAGTACCAAAAAATAATTTAGCTACAATATCATTGTTTTTATGCAAACTAAATGAAATCTTAAATAAGTTCTGCCACACTGGAAAAAAGATTGTCATCTGTGGTGACTTCAACATAGATCTACTCAAATCTACTGTACACTCGATAGATTTCAAAAACCTCATAAGCAGTTACAACCTTAAGCTAGGAATATTACAGCCTACTAGATTATCCAGTCGCACTTGCATAGACAATATAATCCACAATGTTAGAGGCAGTAAAGCTGAGGTTTTAGAATTAGCTCTATCGGATCATACCGCACAATTGTTAAAATGTCCAGTAAAGAAAACATGCTCCATTCCATATTGGTTTGTAGAACAAATTGATTTATCAGAACAAAACATTGTCAAATTCATAGACTGTCTACGTAATATTAGTTTTAGTGATGTATTTTCAGCAGCCAATCCAAATGCAGCTTTTGATAGTTTCTTTGAGATATTTGACCTACTCTATAAATTATGTTTTCCTAAGAAAAGAAATAGAATTAACACTACGACTAAACCTAAATGGATAACAAATGGTATTAAAAATTGCTGTAAACGGAAAAGAGAATTGTTGTGGAAATATAGACTGACACGAAACCCTGACCTAAAAGAAAAATTAACATGTTATTCCAGACATCTTAAAAGAATTATAAGCAGTGTTCAAAGATCCAAAAATGACAGCTATATTGAACGATCAAAGAATAAAACAAAAGCCACCTGGAAAATTATTAACCCATCTAAGGCTAGGTACCCTACTGAAAACATTAAGCAAATTGTATCCAATGGAAAGACAGTTACACATCCTAAAGATATTGCAGAGGAATTTAATAACTATTTCGTGGACCAAGTTCGTCCTGTTATTCCTCATAATAGCACTAGCAACAAAAATAACTATAAGAAAACAATGACATACTATGCTAACACCCTATTTATGAAACCGACTAATCCTGATGACATAAAGCTAATAATAAATTCTTTAAAAAATACTAATAGCACTGGATACGATGGTATACATACGAAAATAATAAAACAAACATCTGACATTATCTCTCCTATACTCAGCCATATAGTAAATTTATGTATTGAGCATGGTGAGTTTCCTAGCAAACTAAAGGTATCCATTGTGAAACCTCTTTATAAAAAGGAGGATAAATATGACATGAAGAACTACAGGCCTATTGCGTTAATCTCTGTCTTTGCCAAAATCATAGAGAAAGTTATATACAACAGTCTTTATAATTACTTTGAAAAAAAAAACTTATTTGCAAACGAACAAAAAGGGTTTCGAAAGGAAAAATCGATAAATTTGGCAATTTTTGATTTAGTACAAAAGGTAATCAATAACATGGACAAAAAAATCCCTACATGCGCTTTATATATGGACATGTCAAAAGCGTTTGACTTTGTTGACCATAATATTCTCTTAGACAAACTACATGCTTATGGAATTCGCGGTAATGTTTTCAGTCTAATCCGTTCCTACTTGAGGGACAGGAAACAAATTACACAAATTAAAAGAATATCTCCCAGTACGAAAAAAGAGGAAACCTACTCATCTAACTTTAGGAACATTTGTTATGGGGTACCCCAGGGAAGTGTGTTGGGCCCACTATTGTTTTTAATTTACATTAATGATATGCCTAAAGCCACGGTACACCCGATGGTTCTCTTTGCAGATGATAGCACCATTATTTTTTCTGGACATAATGTAGAATCGTATGAAACTGACATTAATAATACCTTAGAAACTATTATAGAATGGCTTGATAACAATAATCTTAGAATAAACCTGGACAAGACCAATATTATGACATTTAAGCAAAGAACCAAATCCACTAGTTTAAACATAGTTTATAGGGGACATAAAGTGAATGAAACGGACGTAACAAAATTTCTAGGATTAAGTATAGATAATAAGTTGACTTGGAAAACACAAACTGACAATATATGTAATAAATTAAGTAAATATTCATACGCCTTATACAATTTGAAAAAAATCGCAAACGAATCGACACTTTTAACCGCCTATCATGCTTATGTCACATCTAATTTAAGATATGGTATCCTTTTTTGGGGAAACTCCAGCAATAAAGAATGTGTATTTAAGGCTCAGAAGAAATGCATACGAACGATTTGCGGGGTCCAAGAAAGTGAGCCATGTAAACCATTATTTAAAAGGCTTAAAATACTTACATTGCCATGTTTGTATATATACGAAATGACCAATTTTGTAAATACAAACCACAACCTATTTAGTAAGTTTAAAAGTGTTCGCCTGCAAAACAAACTAAAGTCTTTGCAAAAAGTACCAAGTAAAACGGCATTTTTACAAAAAAGCATACTTGGAATGGCTCACAAAATATATAATAAGTTACCGGAGAATATAACAGCATGTAAGGACAAGGATAATGTTTTTAAAAGAAACCTAAAAGCTTTCCTTACCGAGAAAGCATACTACTCTATAACAGAATTTTTGACTGACTTGTAATTATTGATCCTGACCACTATTATCACATAATATTAAGATTTTATTTTCTTCTAATTACCTATTAAGATTTACTGCATGTGATAACCCTGTTTTGACTATTATTGTTTATCTGTGATATTACGATTAGAGTGTGTATTTTTATTGAATTTGTATGTCAATAGGCACGACATAGTGATACTGAAACATTTATTTAACATCTTGTAACCTACCTATGTTGAACAAATAAATCTTTGAATCTTTGAATCTTTGAATCACTTTACTCACCGCTTGTACTTGGCGTGTTGTTTAGGGCCCCCTTCCACCACCACGACACAGCAGCCTCGGTGCAGCACCACACAGTCATGTGTAGCGGTTGATCACTTACACTTTAAACTTCACTTTACTCACCGCTTGTACTTGGCGTGTTGTTTAGGGCCCCCTTCCACCACCACGACACAGCAGCCTCGGTGCAGCACCACACAGCCGGTCATGTGGAGTTGTTGCGCGTTCACTTCCACCTTGAATTTGGCTGAGGCGCATTCGAAAAGGTCACGCACTCTGTAATAGGGATGATGACACATGTTGAATTTTATAACAAAATCTAGTAAAATAGGTAGCAAATGAGCAATTTATCACAATAATGTGGATATTAAAATAATATATGGAAATGATACAA
This sequence comes from Cydia splendana, assembly GCF_910591565.1. Lineage (NCBI taxonomy): Eukaryota > Metazoa > Arthropoda > Insecta > Lepidoptera > Tortricidae > Cydia > Cydia splendana. Next base: position 9,799,921 of record NC_085985.1, read on the forward strand.
TAATACAGCACCTGAAAGTTTTTAAATTTAAGTTTTTTTTAACTTCCAAAAACTAAATAAGTAAGGATACCATTCGATTCCTCACAATTTATCCAAAAAGAGATTGTATGGCAACTATATACATAAACGCAATATTTCACCGACTAAAACGCGATTTTTCTTATTTTGTTCATACTTCAAGATGGACTCTCAGTGACCTTGGCGTCACGTTCACTTATCGTTTTGTTAGGGGCGTTACGCGAGTGAAGTACGACTGTCAGACTTTGACTATCATTTCTGACTTTTGTATTGCTTTAAATAGACTGTTGATGCTAAAAAAAAACCTAACTGATTGATACCATAAATGAAAATTTGTCATTTAGCCTATTAGACGATAATATTGGACACATTCTACCCCAAATGGTGGGAAAATGCCGATGACAGGGTCGAGTGGAGAAAACTAAGGGAGGCCTTTGCCCAGCAGTGGGACACCAAAGTAGGCTAGGGAAAAAAAAATTGACTTGGTCAGTCAGCAAAAGCAGCTGACACAAATGGTCTCACCGAAATCAACGCTGACTTTCGGGTCAGCATTATGGTGAGCTGGCCGCCTATTTCATCGTATATTCTATTTTATGTTGGTCGTACTTATTATACTTCTGTTTTCAATTTAAGTTTATTACGAATACAATAAGTAATTCCTTATTTCAGGTAAATAGGTGACGTAGACAATATGGTGAACACACATCACACATAACAATAATAAACTAAACTGTTTTGTAAGTGTTTTTATATTTTACTTTTATATTCATATTATAACTACTCGAGAGTAGGCTGAAGGTTATGGCGCCATAGCTAGAAAATATTGCACCATACCTTTTGCCTACAGTTGAGTAGATGGCGTTAATATTCAACAAGTTAACACTTATCAGTGAAAGAATAATGATCAAAGTCAAATGGCGTTCTAACAGTTTCAATCTTCTGTCGAAAGATGGCAGTAAATGTACTGTAGCTACATAATTTACTTTGACAAACTGGCATTGTGGGTGTGGGCATGAAGGCCGCAAAGCTGAAATGGGACTGGGCAGGGCACATCTGCCGAATGCACCCAGAACGCTGGGCCAAAGTATCCACGGACTGGATCCCACAGGATGGATCTCGGGGCAGAGGAAGACCCAAACGGAGATGGCAGGACAACCTCGATACATTCTGTGGGGAGTGGCGGGAGTGTGCATTAGACAGAGACAAGTGGCGGGAAAGAGGGGAGGCCTTTGCCCAGCAGTGAGACACATTAATAAGCTAAGAAAAAAAAAATCCGCCTCTATACACTCTATTCTCTCTGTACGTATCTTACCTGTACACGGCGACGTTGACGCCCATACTTGTGTCTTCTCTTATTTTTCGATCAATCTGAAAATAAAAAGGAATGTTTTTTATAGTTTGTCAAAGGACTGTCTCATTTCAATCATAGACAGAGAGAATCATACTATCTTTGTCTTCACTAGTACTAGCACCCAAAAGAAAAGGATGAGTATAGTTTTCCTGGTTCTTACTGACTTACAAAATGGTTTGACCAACTATATAATTTTAATTATTACTAATTCGGGTTCCGTACCTAAAGGGTAAAAACGGCACGCTATTACTAAGACTCCGCTGTCCGTCTGTCTGTCTGTCACCAGGCTGTATCTTATGAACCGTGATAGCAAGGCAGTTGAAATTTTCACAGATGACGTATTTCTGTTGCCGCTATAACAACAAATACTAAAAACAGAATAAAATAAAGATTTAAATGGGGCTCCCATATAATACAGTAAAATTATACATTTTGCGTTTGCGTCAAATCCGGTAGTTCTGATTGATTGCAGACTTGTTTATGATGTTGGCCCAATGAATAATCCAAGTTTGTGACCTCGAGCGCCGAACGCAACTTTGTCAAAAATCGAATGAACCTCAATTTTTTTTAGATTTGGGCGATTATAACCCTGAAGTACTAGTTTTTGATAGTAACTTCCTAGGGCGTTTTTAAAGTAGACTAAATTTGCTACAATACGACACTAGAATTGTCTCTGTACATCTAATATTTTCCGAGATAAAGCCTTTCAAAATGTACATTTTTTTCGAACTTGTATTATTAGGCTAAGTAAGTGCAGTGAGTATACGGATTAATACAACAAACGTGTTTTTTGCCAGTTTTTAGCGTGATGGTACGAAACCCTTCGTGCGCGAGTCCGACTCGCACTTGGCCGGTTTTTTTTACACGGCTTGCTCCGCGCAGAACATACGTATGCAGCTAGCGACATCTATGATCGAAATAAAAACTGTACTTCACTCTGAGGTAGAAACTACTATCATACCTAACTTTATAAAATTATAGAATAATTCACAAGAAAGATCAGTAACTAAGTAAATATTCTTTATATAAAATTACAGATCTACAGACAATAAAATACTCGTTCACAGATGGCGCTAGTAGTACTGTCCTGCGTTACAGCCTCAGTGATAGTTACGGCGCTCGCCGATGGATGTCTCCTGCCTGCATTTTAAATGGCGCTAACGCTTGTTTCCCGTAATTACACGATCTTGTGCAAGATGTTTAGTCGGACATCTCTACTCTGTATCTTCAGGTACTTAAATAAAAGTAAACAAACGATTTGTACATTTTCGGGTAGTTATACCATTTATTGATTAACCAACCAAATACAAAACAGCCTGGATCTGTCACTGAACGGCCTGACTTAAACCTACATTATTTGATCATGTAATGTTTTCATCTACCCTCAACTAGGTTAAGGAGCCATTTGAGGGTAGATTTTGTTTACTTTTATTTAAATACCTAAAGATACAGAGTATAATAAGGTCACAATATACAGTATGTATCAGAACGAAAGGCCAAGAAAGAGACCCATTAATGTTTAGGTCATACCAAAGACATATGTAACTTCGTATAAGACGAATAAAGTCTAAGGAAAAAATGTGCCTCGGGATTCAAGTAAAAGTCATTCTCGAATAGATGCCGCACACACCTTTAGCCTATCCTCGGCTAGATGGCGTGACGACACTGTTTCATATTTAACAATTTTAACACATAGATATCAGTGAATGAACATGGATCAAAATGATATAAAAATAATAAAATCATTTATCCATATACATACATTTTTTGATAACTTTATACGTTTCCATTTTGAGTTTTAGTCGTGTGTCGATAGATGGCAGTAAATTTACAGTGACTACAAAATTTACAATGACAGGACCCCTCTATACTATCTATTCTTTTTGGTCATACTGAGCAGTAATTAATGGGTCTCTTTGCCTTTCGTTCTGATACATACTGTATAGGTTAGAACGAGAAAGCGATGTGTAAAGAGACATTTAGTTACCTTCTCCCTCTTCTGGTCCTTGGTGAGCGCGCGCGCCTTGTTCGCGTCGAGATGTGTTTTCTGTCGCTTCGCGATTTGCTCGCGGACTTTCGCCTCTATCGCCGTGGGGTCCTGCACCGCCTCGGTGCCCAGAGCTCGCATGAGGTTGGATATCCTGAAAATAATTATTCATTTAATAATAAACTTTCAATATCCTGGTTGGTTTTCTATTTATTTCGTAAGAGTTCTAAGCAGGTAATTGCAGTTCGAATACTAACCTAACTTACAAAAATGTAACTCAGCAAACGTAAATAATTATTCATTTAACGGCCTCCTAGCCTAGTCGGTAATGACCCTGCCTACGAAGCAGGTCCCGGGTTCGAATCCTGGTAAGGGCCTTTATTTGTGTGTTCATCACAAATATTTGTTTCTGAGTTATCGCTCAGCGAAGGGTTTTGCCACACCTCGGACACTGGCGATCAAATGTATGAAACAAACGCGTTCCTACGCACACAGTCTAAGCTCGTGTAGGTGAACGCGTACCATGCTTGTGTGAGTGAGATAAGACGTGCTAGGGTTGCCGCCATTTTGTCAAGTTCGATAACCTCAATGACTGAAAACTCATTGCGCGAATTAGGAAGAAATAACAATCGTATTATGCTGTAAGGTGGGTATCTAAGCTCGATTTATACAATAGTTTCCTATTTTGAATCAGTATAAACGAAGAAACAAAATTTTTGTAAGGAAATTCAGGCCACCAAAATATTACGTAAGTTAAAAACATGTTTTTTTGTTCATATAGATATTGTGTTGTTTTCAGTGTGATCTGATAGGTTTTGTAAATATTTGTTTAATATTTGAATATTTTACGTGGCCTCCGCTCTGCGCACCGCGTCGTCGCGTCCTTGCCAGCCGGTAACTGTGAGGTAACTCCTGAGGTAACAGGTACTTTCAACGGGAGGCAGGGAGTGTCCATACTGTACGTTAGTACTCTTTATTATACTGTGGTTTTGCGCATCTCTAGTTCTAATAGGTACAGACCTGAGCTTGGGCTCGGGCGGGGCCTCGAGGCCGAGCCGGACCCGTTCCTGCTCCTCCTTCCAGGCCTCCCTGCGTGACTGTCGGCGCAACTTCTTCCTCTCCTTCTTGGTGAGGAACACGGGCATGTATGTCGGCTTGAGAGGCTCCGCTGTGGACAAAAAAATTATAAATTCATATATTTTATCATATTTTGTAGCAAATAAGGTGGTACGGTGGCGTGGGGACCGGCTGATGATAAGCAGCCACCGCAGCCTATGGGTGTTTGCAACTACAGTGAAGAAAGTTACTTACACGTATGTTGTATTGCTGATTGCTGACTCTACAAGCTTAAAAACTTTTGACTTGTTTTTACTGGGGGTTTTCGGGGGCGAAAAATCGATCTAGCTAGGGCTTATCTCTGGGAAAACGCGCATTTTTTTAGTTTTTTAGGGTTCCGTACCCAAAGGGTAAAACGGGACCCTATTACTAAGACTTCGCTGTCCGTCCGTCCGTCCGTCCGTCCGTCTGTGACCAGGCTGTATCTCACGAACCGTGATAGCTAGACAGTTGAAATTTTCACAGATGTTGTATTTCTGTTGCCGCTATAAGAACAAATACTAAAAACAGAATAAAATAAAGATTTAAGTTGGGCTCCCATACAACAAACGTGATTTTAGACCGAAGTTAAGCAACGTCAGGCGGGGTCAGTACTTGGATGGGTGACCGTTTTTTTTTGCCGTTTTTAGTCCGACTCGCACTTGCCCGGTTTTATTTGTTTTCCCGAGCAAAGCTCGGTCTCCTAGATATTTAATATTTAATTGCGTATGTCAATTAATTTACATATGCTAGTCTTCTAATTAGATACCTCATTAAAAATAATTGAAATCCAGGAAAATAAGGCGTTTGTTGTGGCGACTTCCGGTACAGTTACCTGGAATAATATGTTACACGACGAAGGCCGCACAAATATCTGACACGGTCTTATTTGTAAAGCCATAAGAACGTGTCATATATTTTTGCGGCCTTCGAAGAGTAACATATTATTGCAGGTGACCCTGTAGAGCACTGTAGACCTCAAATGTACTGATTTTTATGTACTTTGTACTGTCTTACATCTACAGTACAATCAGCAGCAGAAGTTGCTAAGCGGGCGAGGTGTTCAAAATTACCTTGACGCGCTCTTATTGTCTTAACAATAAAGTCGCGTCAAGATCATTTTGAACAACTGGCCCGCTTAGCAACTTCTACTGCTGACTGTACTACAGATAAATGGTACAAAAATCACATATTTTCTTGTCATTGCATGACAAAATCGTTAAACTAGGAAACATACGTAAACAACTATATTCCTAGTATTGGATTACCAATAAAAACCGAACACCGAGGTAGTACACGCATCACACACAGTATAATAACTTGGTACACTCAGAATCGAATAGATGGTGACATTGGTGACGACAAAAGAGGATAAATATATACAGTTGTGTATACAGATGTATAAAGTTGTGTATACAGTATACACAACTTTGTTACCCCAGGAATATGGATGTGGTCTGATATATTTGGCCACTTTGGCAGTCGCTATCTATTTGAAACTCCATATGCGGATCGGGAAAAGGTGGTTTTACTGAGGTACAATTGCAACTTTTACTTTGTGTACGTACTTTATTAGAACGAAACCAAAAAATCGTTAATATCAGATAAATGTCTTTTATGTTTTATAAGGACATTGTCAAGAAAACGTGTACCATTCGAGTTAATTAATAAAATTATTATAAATAAAGTGCGTGTACATTTTCTCAGTTTTATGAAGGTTTTTAATTTTATTTCATACATTGTATAGATCATTACAAGACCGTCTCACAATTATTTTATGAAAAAGTCAGAGCACTTTTGTTATTAACAAAAAAAACTGCTGATTCCAAGTACATAAAACCCAAAAATTGTACTCTTGCCAAAAGACATAAAAGGTACACGTTTTTCAGAAAACTTCCAGAATCATCATTTTTTTATTTTTTTATGTTTATTGTATAGTATTAATTAAGAGGAATATTAAATGATTATTTTTGATATACTTATATTTTTTTAATTATGAGCATTGTAGCTTGAAATAAATGTTTTTTTTATAAAAGTCTTAGTACTCGCAATAATTATATTGTGCCTCAGCCTCACAATGAATCACTGATAACTGAAGTCCAAACAATTCATTTACGTATTACACGCGAAATGGTTCGCACCTGCATTACATGCGAACATTACTTACAAGAAAATAGTGCGAAAACTACATTTAAAACGTTTTATATTGAGACTTGTCATTGTGAAATGGTGTACGAATAAATAAAACTAATTAAAGTTTTTTTTTAGCACTAGAAAGAAGGTAAGCGATCTTGACAAGTCTTTTAATTGAAAAACGCTTTTTAAAAATCAGTAGCAATTACTTATGAAAGCAGAAGAATATAAATGATCATATTAGATTCATAATTGTTACATATTTGACGTGACTTATTTTTAAAACGTGTTTTTCAATTAAAGAACACATCAAGATTTACCTTATTTCTAATGCTATAAAAAAGGAACTATAGAGAAGATACAAGTGCAAAAACTACATTTTTAACTACAGCTATTACAGGCTAAGTTTCATTGTAAAACGGCGTAAGAAACAAATAAACCAAACTAAAAAATAAAAAGTGAAATTGTAGACACAGTTAAAACGGTTTTTAACAATACAGTGTGATTTTACTGTATTATAAACATAAAAGTGAAGATTTAGAAGTGAAACCCAATGATTAAAACAATGATATTGGACTAAACAGTGAAAATATTAAAAGTGCACACTTATACTCTGTATCTTTAGGTATTTAAATAAAAGTAAACAAATAATTTGTACATTTTCGGGTAGTTATGACATTTACTGGTTAAACAACCAAATGCAAAACCGCCTGGATCTGTCACTGAACGACTTGACTTGACCTACATTATTTGACCGTGTAATGTTTTCATCTACCCTCAACTGGCTTAAGGAGCCATTTGAGGGTGGATTTTGATTACTTTTATTTAAATACCTAAAGATACAGACGTGTATGATCTTCAAACTCGAAGCTGTATTATCAAAGGTTAAAAGTCAAGAATCATTGATGTGATAAGTGCTGTTTAAACAAACTTGAACTATATCTACAGTTTTAAATTTGAAGCTAGATTAAAAGACATTGAAAACCATAAAGTACGAACATTTAAAAACAAAACAAAACAACAAAACAAGGCGATATTCTTCATTGATAAAAACGACGTCGCAACCAAACTTTCCTAAGCTAAAGAAATAACGATATAGTGACAGAGGATCTATTTAAATATACAGCAGGCGAAGATATAGCAAACAGCAAGTCTAATAGTTGATAGAACGAGACAGCAATTAGAAAAGGACAATAAAATATTGATGAGAAAGAAAAGCGGGAAAACCAAAAAGGAACTGAATATAACAAGAGACTGTTGACTAAAAGAAATGGGAAGTAACAATAAACATTGAGGAAACAACACGTATAGTAACTTGAACAGTCAACCTTCAAGAATTAGTAGCGAAGAAATTGCTTCAACACAAGTTACATGCAATATTAACAACAGTAATAATTCATCAACAGCTTCTCAAACGAAATAAATTACTCCGGTTGAAGGTGGAACCGTAGAAAGCAGCCGCCATTCCTAATAAAATCAACATTATTACAGAACGAAGTGAAATCATAAATATTTATTTACTTAGATACAGTAATTGGACGTTACATAATATTATTTATAAAACTGTGTATCCTGCCTGCATGGAAGCGTGCAAATCATATTAATCATAACAAAATTCAAATAACGATGGACATCAATATAAATTACTCATCAAATGTCACTTACAAATAGCTTAAGATATTCTTAGAACAAATTGAAGTAGGTACTTTCTTTTAAACATATTTTAATTTGTGTTTTTTTTTCAAGTAGTCACACTACTATTTAAACTATAAGTAAACGGAATAAATGTCAGTAGAAACAAATAGTGACACTAGAAAGCCATCTGCTTAGTACATTATTAGGCGTTGATTTAAGCAGTAGTGGGAGATCTAACAAAGAAGTGCCTACAAGGAAAGAAGAATACTAATACTGATAACATTACCTTCAAAAGACATATTCAAAGTTCAAAATGTACACAATACCAGTGTATTTGCTTGTAGGGATAATAAACTTATTTGCCAAAAGGAATAATTATAACATAAAGATAGACGATGATCCAGATTTCCAAATAAGAGTCAAAAGAGACGGAGGAGCGGTTATCGGTGATATACATGATAGAGAGCATATTATAAACATGTTGAAAAATCATAGAATAGAAAGAATGAAACGGGAATCAGCTAAATATAATTTTGATCAATTAAATATGCCATACACTAATGGAAATCCACAAATTCTAGCAAATTATACTCATGATGGTAAAGATTTTAATCCGTATGCAACTGATTATAGTTATGATAAAACTGTCAGCCCAATAGTTAAAAGGAGCGATCCCTATTTTTACAATAAACCGACTACAAATTATGACCCGTTTTACAATGTAAAAAATAGTTATGTCAATCCTAATACTAACAACGGTTATAACAACAATAATTTAAATGCTGGCATTAATAATTATAATCCAACTAATGGTACCAATAATTATCCAAATAATGGCTACTATAACAATAATCCAAATACCGGTAATTATAATAATTATAATCAAAATAATGGCTTTTATAATATCCCGAATAAAAACGCACAATATAACGATAATATCCAGCTACGAGTATCCTATCCAAATAGCTACAATAATAATGCTAATAACGCAAATTATAATAGCAATAATGATTACAGCAATAATAACCAAAAGATTGTGTCAAATATCCAGAAAATTGAGCCAAAAAATCGTAATAATGGTAATAAAAATAATAAAACAGACGTAACGCCAGAAACATCAACTATTACAATTTTGGAAAGTTATATCTTTGGGTTCGGTAATAAGTGTCCTGTGGGCACGGTGAAAATAGGCAGGAGGTGTATGAAGGAAGAAGATTTAGAGTAGTATATTGCAAAAGACACAAGTACGAATAAACTAAACCCTAATGCTTTTAGGGTTCCGTAGTTAAAGGAATACAATTGCTAAACGCTTCATTAAAGATTATGTGGAAATACATATGTAAATATCAAAGAACCATGGCAATATTTTATAACATTTGTAAGCTTAGTATATGAAGTCTTCAATTACATACATAACATAGTTAATTTAATACAATAGTAGTTTGTGTTACAAGAAATCAAAATGACATATTTCCGTCAAGGGCGTACATTGAATCCTGAGCGTAATGAGGGATTCAAGTGTTAACGCCCAAGACGAAATAATTTTGATACCGTGTGACACATACTGCTTTTCACATCAACTATGAGGAAAATAAAAAATCTTAGTGTTGACACTACAGTGTTGCCACTTTTTAATTTCTACTCTTTTTTGCCAGGCACGATGTTCATAGTTAATTATTAAATTAATATTAATATTTTATACTGGCAATGAAATGTCGTTGAACAGAAAAGTGCCACTTTGATCCCTCCTAGCAGGGAACAAAAATCCATTTTCTGATTAGGTGATGTGAAAAATAAATATAGAGTATGTGCGGAAAGAGAAGAGTCGTGGAATGTATTTGGCCCCATACATTGGTGTATAGTAAAGAAATATATTAGTGTTATAAATAAATATTATATTTGTTTGTAAATTTGTTGGACTTTTATTATTCTCGACGAACATAATGTGGCTTTCCGTCAGAGAAGGGTCCTTATGCTTTATCTGCAATAAGGACGTTTCTATCAGAATTTCCTTTGGAATTTCAGATGGAGACGTCCTTACTGCACTTGAAACATAAGGACCCTTCTGTGATGGAAAGCCACATATCGCATTACGGCTATAACTAAGAGCTGCTGCTGTGAAATTTGATACGATATCTTTGCTATTTTAATAACATATGTATGTACATGTACCTAGGTATATACAAGAACATGTACCTATCTTGAGATTAGAGATGGGCCGAATATTTGGTAATTATTCGGTATTCGGCATATTCGGCGTATTTTTCAAAGTTCGTATTCGGCCGAATAGTTCGGTTCGAACTGCCGAATATTTACCGAATAAACAAACTCCTTTTTTAAGGGCGGCTAGTAAGTTAATAGTTGGTCAAACCAATTTGTCAGCCAGTAAGAACCAGGAAAACTATACTCATCCTTTTCTTTTGGGTGCCATTACTAGTGTAAGACAAGACAGTATGATTATCTCTGTCTATGATTGAAATGAGACAGTCCTTTGACAAACTTTAGTTTTCAAATCGCGGACCTGTATGAACTTGTTTTCAGCGTTTTAGGCAGTTCTAGCCTAACCGAATATTCGGTTCGGTATGATTTAAACCGAATATTCGGCCGAATATTCGTATTCGGCAAAGTCCATATTCTGCCCATCTCTACTTGAGATATACCTTATCTTCTGACCTATGCTCACCCCTATCATCTCGATTTTTTGTCCTTTTCTAGCTTTGGTCCGATGGTCCTATAGTCTGTATCTTTGGGTATTTAAAAAAAAGTAAACAAACAATTTGTACATTTTCGGGTAGTTACAACATTTATTGGTTAACCAACCAAATACAAAACCGCCTGGATCAGTCACTGAACGACCTGACTTTAACCTACATTATTTGATCATGTAATGTTTTCATCTACCCTCAACTGGCTTAAGGAGCCATTTGAGGGTAGATGTTGTTTACTTTTATTTAAATACCTTAAGATACAGAGTATAGCAAAATACAAGAAAGTTAGTTTTTGCTACGAGATCCGATTTTAATAAACGAAATAGAAAGCACGAACGTAGAATCTTGAGCGTAGCGAGAATTAAAAATGGCAAGATGTGTTAAACTTACCTACCTCAGCAATGAGATCATATTATTGCTAAAATACAACTTAAAATACTGTACTGTACTTAAAATAAATAATATATTTTACGTCACCCTTACGCTACGCGAGGAGAAAATCTCACTTCCTGGCCAAGGCAAGACGTATAACTTTAGAAAAACCACGGGCGGTAATTCGTAAAGCCCCAGATCGCATATTTATGCGCACCAGCAGTACCGTCTTTACCATAAGGGCACACGGGGCCCGTGCCCAGGGCCCCCATCCTCAGGGGGCCCCGAAAAGTAACGGTGTATTTGATTACCCATAATAAATAGGTCATAGTAGAAAAATGTTAGTTTAAATCGCTTTCTTTACTTTCCAAAAGGGCCCCAAATTATTATGTGCCCAAGGGCCCCAGCATAGTTTAAGACGGCCCTGCGCACCAGCACCAGCGATCTGGAGCATTCACGAATTCACCTCCCTAGGTATGTAGGTAATGTACATAGTCTAATAAAACATGGTCTTCCATTCCCAGAGTGACACGGGCCTACGTCACAACAACATGGCCGCTATATATAGCGCTATCGCATATTATCATATAGCGCTGTCGCATGATGACGTAGGCCCGTGTCAGTTAGGTGACCTAGAAAAGACGGGAATGGAGTACCAGGCGGAGTATATTATTATACCATGGGTAATGTACTATTACAGTACATATGGTGTTACCTGTAAGTTCGTTTAATCCTATCATTATTTGTGCGACAGGGATGTCAAACCTATATAGGTACTACATATAGGTAGAGAAATGTAAGATAACCTGGACGTACGTCGTGTGTATCTCATTTTGTATACTTCAGCCGCTTCGATACTTCTGCTAAGTGTACCAGACCAAAATAACATTAAATCGAATTATTTACGATGTCTGAGCTCTGAGGCGATAACCAGTTTCATACATAATATGTACTAACATCAATTAACTGTGTACCTTATGTGCTTGAAATAAGGTCGACATTGTCAGTTAAATATGAACGATGATGGCTAGAACCAGTTCTTCAAATCGCAAATCGTGTAGCCTCAATAGGGATGATGACACATGTGGAATTTTATAACAAAATCTTGTAATATAGATAGCAAATGAGCAATTTATCACAATAATGTGCATGGATATTAAAATAATGTATGGAAATAATACAAAAATATAGGACCTAAATCTTTCAAAATTTAACTTTTTTTTGAACTTCCAAAAAGGAAATAAGTTAGGATACCATTCGATTCCTTACATTTTATCCAAAAAAGTTTGTTTAGCAACTATATACATAAACGCAATATTTCACCGACAAAAACGCAATTTTCTTGTTTTGTCCATACTTCAAGATGGACTCTCAGTGACCTTGACGTCAAGTTCACTTATCGTTTTGTTAGGAGCGTTTCGCGAGTGAAGTACGACTGTCGGAATTTGACTATCAGACTTTTGTATTATTTTAACGCAATGGGTCCCATATAGACATTTGATCCTAAAAACAAACCTGATCGATTGATACCATAAATAAAAAATTGTCATCTAGCCTATTATGTAAAGCCTATTGTAACTTTGGACTTAATATTCATAGCAAATATATGTGAACAAAGCTCTTGGTTGCCATCTTGAAATGCACTCAGAATATATTGTCACTAACAATGTTTATATAAAATATCTGGGAGACCGAGATATGCTTCGAAAACATATAAAAACTCAAAAATGCGCGTTTTCCCTAGATCGATTTTTCGCCACCGAAAACCCCCATATAGCAAATTTCATCGAAATCGTTAGATCCGTTTCCGAGATCCCCGAAATATAGATGCATATTAATAAATAAATATACAAGAATTGCTCGTTTAAAGGTATTAGATTTAGACCAGAGATCTATTTTATGCGTGAAATCTGAATATGTCAAGGAATTAAATAACGACGCGGACAAAGTGTCAAAAATATATAATACATATTATTCCCCATACATTACCGCAGTGTGTAATATTTTTTTCATTTCTCATGCTCTGAAAGAGGATCATTGTTGTTTTAAAAGGTGTGCAGAAAATGATACGTTTCTGCACTAGAGCATTTTAGGTTCCAAGTACGATTTAATTATTTTTTTTACGACAAGCAATTGAAATTTGGGTATAAATGGATTTGTTATACAATTTCCATTCTGATATTTGACTCCCCATTCCATAAATAACGATACTTTTGCCTAAATTGTTAATTGAAAGTACCCTCAAAAATACTATAAAAATGTATACTTAGTCATGTTTTTAAAAAAAACACATGCATTTTAATTTTCTCGTATTCGAAATGAAAAGTAGAGTGTTTAACTCGGGTGAAAGGCATCATTTCAGCCTCGGACTCACTGCGTTCGAGCGGCAAACTACCTCGGCCGGAATGAGTGCCTTTCATCCCTTGGTTAACAATCTACTATTAACACTTTGTCCGTGTCGATATTAAATACCTTTACTGTACATTTGTTATGGATCACGAGATCAATTAATATTGGTTAGTAGGAATGCTCTGAAACGGTTCGTCTACTCTTGATAATACTACTGAAGAATTCAGATTAAAAGAATATAATATTGACTAGATATTTAGTTTACCGTCCCTCTCGCATCAGTATGTGTGTGCGAGCGAAATACGATAAATATGCGATCAATAACATATTTCAAGATTCACAACGCGTCAGATAACAGGTCTATCTATTTATGTGCCATTTATAATATATTCGTTAGCGAGTACACTTGTTGTTGTATTATCTATTTATACTGTTTATTATATAGATAATATTAATAATTAATGTGTATTCATTATAAAGTTGTAATCGCTACAGCGCTAGTGGTATACGTTATTAGTGAAGGCGAAAGTGGTTAAAATACGGAATTTTTTTTAGTGTACGTGCTGAATAAAATAAGTGCTATAAGTATATATAGAAAGACTTTAACAATTATCTTACAAGAAAGTATGTTTAAATGGTTATAAGTGAAGATTTTAATGAAATAAATATGGAATAAACTTTTTAACTTTGACAGTGTGAAATTTTCTTGTTAAAATATTATATTAAAGAACAAGATATACAAAACTAGCGAAAGAAGACAAGAGTGAAGAATATTTAAATTCCTAAAGATAAAAAGGAAGAAGCGAAGTAAAACAATATGTTATTCGTCATGGCATTGCTAATGTGTACACTAAATGTGCTGGGAGAGCCAATTAATGAAGAAAAACATAATAATTCCAAGTCTGCAATGAATATACAAGGAAAATTCTCACATCGCCAAGAACGAGACATTATTATCTACGCAATAGACGACCAAGGATTGGATTCTAATAAAAATAATCTGAATTATGTAAATAATAATGCCGGATACAACACTTACGACTCGAATTCTGATGCTAATAATGAAAATTATGCACGCAATAATCGGTATTCTGGAATGAAGCCGAAAGTAAGAAATTATAGGAACGCTGAACCAGAGAATACTACGGTTGAAAGTTTTATATTGGGGGGGATAAAAAAATGCCCCAAAGGCAAAGTGAGGGTGGGTTTGAGGTGTTACTGGCCAGAAGAGGCACCCGAGTAAATGTGTTATCAAGTTTAACCTTTTGGACGCCAATGACCGATATATCCGCACCGCAGGATCAACGCCAAAGACCGATTAATCGGTCACAGACCAACATAGACCTACGTGCATATGCATAAAGTTCAATTTCAGTTTTGACACTTCGGTGACGTGGCGTCTGAGTGACAGCTTTTGTGTTTGACACGGCGTCGAAAAGGTTAAGAGCATCTATCATACTTATATGTATGGTCAGCTCTGCAGAGACAACTGACCCCCCCCCCCCCCCTGCATTGAAATTTGTTTGCAAGGGCGTCAACTATGTCTGCAGCTGACTGAAAAAGGTTACAATAACATAAAATTAAATATACGATAAACCGTTTAAGGATTCCGTACACGAATTATCCCTAATGCTCTGGTTTCCTAGGATAGCGGTGCCGTCATATAGCGGCCGTCTCCATACTAAATAATACGGCTAAATATGGATGTCGTATAGTATTTGTATGGAGACGGCCGCTATCCTAGGAAAACCGGTCTTAAGGGACCCCGGTCGATACCCATGGCGCTTCCGCTGTATGTTTGTCTGTCTGTCGGTGAGCTGTGCCTCATGAACCGTATCTAGGCAGCTGACATTTTCGCGGTGCATGTTTATATTTCTACTGGTATTGCAGCAAATAATAAAATAAATAATGCAAGGTAGTTATATACAAAAAAAAATATTTCACTCAATAAAAATCTCATTATCCTCATTGGAGTTCAAATCTCAACCAGTTTTCTGCACAAATCATCTAGGTATGTAATTATTAGAGATGCCCCGAATAGTGAATTTGGCCGAATACCGAATATTCGGCCCCTCTCTCGGCCGAAAACCGAATATTCGGCATGACATGCGAACATTTTGAGTCACAATTATTATGAAAACTGTTCGCCAACAAAGCACAACGTTTGCTAAGATATATTTTTATGTTGAAGAGTATATACTCGTAGTTAGTAATATCAAATCAGACCCATGATAAAAATAAAATATTTTGTAATCATCAAATGCTCAAAAACGTGCCTTCGTATTTAACTACTTAAATTGAATTTAAAAAATCGACTAGTCTACAATCGGCAAAAATAGCATATTATCCTCTTTGCTTCGTCTTCTAGATTAGAAATAAACACAATGTAGTTTCACGTAATGCTTGACCTGAAACACTGAATTTGAGAGAATAGAAAAAGTAAAAAATTTAAAACGTATTGACACCTGACATTTCCATCATTCACAATTTTCAGTGCTACGCCTGTAGACACGTTCTATTTTAGATTTTTTTTTTATTTAAGCCTTTTATTTCTTTAATAATATTTACAATACAATTAAATTTAAATTATACATTTTACAATTATACAAAATGTTGATATAAAATTTGATTATTACACAGACACGTTCTATAACAAACAGCATTCTTTTCAGTTATAAATAAATTTTACTGTTTAACTATCATACAATGGGTAAGAGAAAGCATAAAGATCGTGACTACGGTTATTTGCTTCACAAGATAAAGAAGCTAGAGAAGAATATTAAACGACACCGACATGATGAGGACACGGAAGGTCAGTCCTTTAACATTTTATACGAGTATCTCTTTCAGCATATTAACGACAATAGTTATGGATATGCACGACAATCATTATTTATCACGTGTATGGTTCGCACTGCGGGCAGTTTTTGGGGCTGTCACTTTGCTTACTGACGTGAATATCTGAATAAAGTTTAATATGTATGTCTACAACTTAACATTTTCCACGTGAATGGTTCGTACTGCGGGCAGTTTTTGGGACTGTCACTTTACGTTCTGACGTGAACATATACGAGCAATGCGGGCAACCTGTGGGGTCGTCACTTTGCCGTAATTACAACTCTACCAATGTGTACATCATCATATAATTATGCAGATGATCAACAGCTTATAAGTATATATTTACAGACGAGTTGCCAGTAGATGACGATTACTCGGTAACAGAAGAGGATATAAATCATTTTGAAACCATAAGATCGACCGTACACATACCTGAACAATCGTCAAAACTCGCCACACCAACACCACCACGGGCACCTACACAAACATCTGTGCAGCAAACAGTACCCCCCACCTCTCCCGTACAAGATACTCTTTTATCGAATACGCAGATACTGCCGCCATCGTAACCTGTAGAATCATCTGAGGAGACAGGAGACGTGATTCTAGACAACACTCTTCTAGAAATCCTGGGTGAGGATCCGTCATTAATCCAACAATACGGAAAAGAAATTCAAAACGATCTAGCAAAGCGACTACAGCATATTGCAACTAATGGCTTAGCCAAGGAAGTTCGTAAAGAGCTATACGACAGGTACTTACCTCCTAGCAACTGTCCCTTGATTGACGCTCCAGAACTCAATCCAGAAATAAAAGCTGCGGTCTCAGATACACTAATAAAGCGAGACAAAGCTATTGAGTCGAAACAAAAACAACTAGGTCGAGCAATATCGTGTATTGCCGAGGCTCTCACTAACTTGCCGAAACCTTAAAAACTGCAAAGTCCATTTCGAAGTCGGGAGCCGATCTGAAATTACCAACGTCTTCTAATAAAGTTTCTGGGCCTAAAAACAAGCCTTACACACCGCAGCAATACACAGGAGCCCAACCTAAAAGAAATAATTTAAACTGGAAGGCTCCTCCTCTGAATCGCAGGCATCAGGGGAGCCAGAAGAGCAGGGAGCCTGCTTCTTCCAGGAATCAGCATGCGAGCAGCTCGCGAACATCGTATCGAGCGTCACGCCACAGGTACTCGAGCCGCCGCTAGATGGAACATCGGTGAGTCACACTGGCAGACTATCCCGTTTCTACTATCAATGGTCATTACTGACCTCGGATCCGGTTATTTTATCTTGGATAGCGGGGTATGAGATAATTACACATCGTCCCGTGGTGCAGGTTCATGCTCCTAAAGGCAAAACTTTCTCAACTAAAGAAAAGCTTCAGATTTCAGATTCAATTGCAGACTTGTTAAAATCTGGCGCTATTTCTGAATGTGAACCTTGCAATGGACAATATTTGTCAACAATTTTTTTTTAATTCCAAAGCCAAACGGTAAACACAGATTTATCCTTAATCTCAAAAACTTTAATAAATTCATTGATACAGAACATTTCAAACTCGAAGACTTAAGAACTGCTCTAAAACTGGTTTCTGAGAAATGTTTCATGAGTACCCTAGACCTAAAGGATGCTTATTTTTTAATACGTATACATGATAACTCACGAAAATATCTTCGATTCGAATTCAATTTAAAGCTGTATGAATTTAATGTATTACCATTTGGCCTTAGTACTGCTCCCTTTGTGTTTACCAAGATAATGAAACCAGTCACCAAATTGCTCAGAGCATGTGGTTACCTGTCCTCTGTATATTTAGATGACTTTCTCTTATTAGGAAGCACATTTGAGTCATGTTTGGACAATATTATAGCTACAAAGCAATTGTTAACAGCTATAGGCTTCGTTATAAATGAAGAGAAGAGCAACCTAGTACCTAGTAATAGGTGTAAATTTTTAGGTTATATCATAGACACCAAAAATTTCCAAGTTACTTTGCCTGATGATAAAATAAATAAAATAAAGAAAGAATTGAATCATTTTAAGACTGTCCGCCGGTGCAAAATAAGAGATTTTGCGCGTTTAATCGGCCTGCTTAACTCGGCATGTCCTGCAGTAGAGTATGGCCGGCTTTACACTAAAGAATTCGAAAGGCAAAAATACTTCAGCTTAATCAATGACCCAGAGAATTTTGACAGCTATATGAACATACCTCAGACGCTGAAGTTAGACTTTGATTGGTGGTGTCACGCTATTAATAAACCTATCAACAAGTTTAAGTATGACGACTACTGCTTGGAAATTTTTAGTGATGCTTCTACCTCGGGATGGGGGGCGGCGTGTGGAGAGGACACTGTAGGTGGCCCTTGGTCCGTAGAGGAGAGTTGCAACCATATTAACTATTTAGAAATAATGGCAGCCTTTCATAGCTTAAAAACTTTTGCTAAAGGCATGTCAAACTGTCAAATCTTACTTCGTGTCGATAACACGACGGCAATTTCCTATATTAATCGAATGGGCGGTGTGCAGTTTCCTCATCTCCACCGCGCTGCAAAGGATCTTTGGCAGTGGTGCGAGGCGCGGAATATTATTGTTTACGCCTCTTATATTAAATCGGTAGATAACACTGTGGCCGACGCGGAATCGCGTCGTCCTCACTCGGATATCGAATGGGAACTAAATAATTCCGCTTTCAAGATTATCGTTAAACAATTCTGTATGCCAGAAATAGATCTTTTTGCTACTTCCCTGAATAAAAAATGTCATATATATGTTTCCTGGTACAGGGATTCACACGCACTTACCATAAACGCCTTCACCATTCCATGGAACAAATATTACTTTTACGCGTTCCCTCCTTTTTCGATGATTTTAAAGACGATAAGAAAAATCATAAGAGACAACGCTACCGGTATAATGGTAGTCCCCTTTTGGCCAACTCAGCCGTGGTTCCCCCTATTTAAGCAACTACTTGCCACGAATCCCCTATATTTTGAACCTAGTAGCGACTTGATCATATCTAATTCCAGCGATCGCAGTGTACACCGCCGACTTACCCTGGTTGCCGGAGTCTTATCCGGGAGTCGCTACTAAGACATGGGACGCCTCCGTCATCCATCAGTATAATGGTTGCATCTCTATCTGATAATTCCATAAAGCAGTATGATTCTTGCCTAAAGAAATGGCACAGTTTCTGTACTACTAATAATGTTGATTTATTCACTTCCTCGGTAACAGAAATATTAACTTTCCTTACACAGCTGTATGAAGCTAATGCTCAATACGGTACTTTAAACAGCTGCAGATCTGCTCTATCCCTACCTTTAGGCGCGCATATTGGTAACGATGATCGTATTAAACGGTTTTTCAAGGGCGTTTACAGAATGCGCCCGCCTCTACCTAAATATAATCAAACATGGAACACTTCAACAGTATTAGATAGCCTAGCATCTTGGTTCCCCAATCAAAATCTTGATCTGAACAAGATAACTAGAAAACTTGTTACTCTGCTTGCTCTCGTAACTGCTCACAGAGCTCAGACATTGGCTAAATTTTTTTTAAGTAATGTTGAATTTCATATAAACGAAGTCACTATTAAAATTCCCGATCTCGTTAAAACCTCGAGGCTAGGTGCAGCTCAACCTATGTTAATATTACCGGCATTTCCGGAAAAGCCAGAAATTTGTCCGGTTAATACGCTATCTGTTTACATAGATAGAACCAAATTGTTACGTCACAATCACGATTCTCTCTTCGTGAGTCTAAAAAAACCTCATAAACCAGTAACTTCACAAACGATAAGTCGTTGGATTCGTTTGACTTTAGGAGAATGCGGTATAGATATCACAAAGTTTACTGCACATAGTACGCGACATGCAGCGACCTCTAAAGCGCATAGTCTGGGAGTAAACTTGGATGTAATAAGAAAAACCGCTGGATGGAGCGGGTCTTCAGTTATATTTGGTAAATTTTATAACAGGTGTATTAAAGAGACCGATAATTCAACATTTGCCAAAACTATTATGTCTAATGTATTATAATTAATTGGGTTAATACTTTGGTAACCATTCAATGTTTACTGACAATTAGTTTTTGGTTAAAGTATTAAATTTATTTGTTTATTATTAACTTGGTTTATTTATTTTATTCGATATTTCACTATTCCTCTCAAGGTCTACATTGTGTTTATTTCTAATCTAGAAGACGAAGCAAAGAGGATAATTAATGATTAAACGAACTTACCATAAGTGAAGTTCTATCATAATTATCCGAGTTGCTTCGTCGAATAGATTAGAATCCCGCCCTCCCTTTTATACTTGACCCTATTGTGAAATATCTTCATTAAATAAACATAAATAGTGATAGGTATAAACTACCTATATGCATACTTAGACGTATGCACATATGTATATAAAAGTATGTTGTATCTCTGAACTAAATGATGGAAATGTCAGGTGTCAATACGTTTTAAATTTTTTACTTTTTCTATTCTCTCAAATTCAGTGTTTCAGGTCAAGCATTACGTGAAACTACATTGTGTTTATTTCTAATCTATTCGACGAAGCAACTCGGATAATTATGATAGAACTTCACTTATGGTAAGTTCGTTTAATCATTAATTATGCTTATGCCTACTCTTGGCTCAAGTACGGTATTATCCTTTGGGGACATAGCACAGACGTAAACGATTTATTTTTAATCCAGAAGCATACGCATCCTCGCGAATATTAGGATCCCAGAGAGCTGTGTAGACCATACTTCATCAAGTACGAAATTCTTACCCTAACTTCGATGTATATTTTCGAAATTTGTAAATTCGTAAGAAAACATTCGGACCTATTTACAAAGTTAGTAGACCAGCCCCGACGCTTCGAAACAAGGTTTAAGCATGATTTAGCATTGCCGTCAACTTCTAAACTAAAACTTCATAGTACAAGTCCAAACGTCATGGCAGTTAAAATATATAATCACCTTAAAAACGACATCAAAGCTCAAACAAATTACAAAAAATTTTATAAAATGTTGAAAGACTTTCTAATAAATAAATGTTATTACGACCTAAAGGACTTCTTCGATGATAATGTTACAGACACCTTCTAAATAATTTATTATAATTAAAACAATGACATTTACAAATACTTACCTAAATTATAACTAAAATTAATTGTATGATATGTTATTGTATATTAATTAATTTATTTTAATACATTTATTACAGATCTGAACCTGATTTTGAGAAAAAGTAATACATACAATACAATTTTGTTTAGTACATACAATACAATAAAATTATAATAGTTATAAGTAAGTTATGCTGTGCCCTTACAGGGTCCATGTGAGACATTGTACATATATTATATTATATTTGACATCTATACTGTACGATGGTTGCAATAAAGAATTATGAATTATGAATTACTTTCCAAGAATACATTTTAAATATTAAATATACCTAGTTTATTGTTATTTTTTTGTGTAATTTTTCTTTTTAGGTACGCGCAACAGATATTCGGTATTCGGCCGAATAGTAGACAACATTCGACCGAATACCGAATATTCGGCAAAGTGGCCGAATAGGCCGAATACCGAATAGTTGCCGAATATTCGTGGCATTTCTAGTAATTGACCGAAGCGAAGCGAAGGTCTACGTTTTGACTCGGGCATTTTGCTTTCGTATGTCCGGATGTTCTCCTCTACAGGTCGCAATTCTTAAGAGCGCTATTACATTTCGGCGTTGAGCGAGTTTAGGTATTTTACGCGCTGCGGCAGGCCGTGCGAGCTCAGTACGCCGATCCCTTCTACCACACTCGCACTACAATGATGGATTAAACATTCTTGATCCTTCGCGAAGCATATTGAAATCAACCATAACAACACTAACTGTACTTAACTTTTAAAGTTCTAAAACTGATTTGGTAAGTACGAAAATACTAAATGCAGTGCAAATGTACATAGGGGCTGTTCATAAATTACGTCATCTATTTTTGACGATTTTTGACCCCCCCCACCCCTCAAATCATCCAAAAATCAAGCTTCGGATGAATCTGTTTCCTCCTACGTCATGTTACCATCATCCGATGTCCAGACCCCCCCCCCCCCCTCCTCCCATTTGAAACGACGTAATTTATGAATAGCCCCATACTCGTACTTATGAAGGTATATTACTCGAAAGAAATTATAGGTAAGTACCTACTCGCTTATTTACATGTTTCGTCATTGCATTTGGTACCTATAGGTTGTAAAGTTTGTATCAACGAGGGTTTAAAAACGAACTGGTACTGAGGATCTGATGATGATTAAGGTGGTCACGGATACCAATCAACCATGTAGAAACATGATTAGGCTCGTTTGATTCGTCTCAACAAGATCTTTGACACTGAAGATACACAGGGTCTGATGATGGAGCTGGAAGGTGGCCACGGGTACCAGTCTATCATGTAACTAAACAACTTCGTGTTTGGGCTCGTTTGATTCGTCTCAACAAGATCTTTGACACAAGACAGTACTCAGGGTCTGATGATGGAGCTGGAAGGTACCATTACCAATCAACCATGCAACTAAACCACATCGTGTTTAGGATCGTTTGATTCGTCTCAACAAGATCTTTGACACTAGGTGATACTCAGAGTCTGATGATGGAGCTGGAAGGTGGTCACCGGTACCAATCAACCATGCAACTAAACCACTTCGTGTTTAGGCTCGTTTTATTCGTCTCAACAAGATCTTTGACACTAGGTGATACTCAGAGTCTGATGATGGAGCTGGAAGGTGGTCACCGGTACCAATCAACCATGCAACTAAACCACTTCGTGTTTAGGCTCGTTTTATTCGTTTCAACAAGATCTTTGACACAAGATAGTACTCAGGGTCTGATGTTGGAGCCGGAAGGTGGTCACCGGTACCAATCAACCATGCAACTAAACCATTTCGTGTTTAGGCACGTTTTATTCATCTCAACAAGATCTTTGACACAAGGTAGTACTCAGGGTCTGATGATGGAGCGCGAAGGTGGCGACGGGTACCTGTCTATCATCATCAGCTCCATCATCAGACCCTGAGTAGTATCTTGTGTCAAACATCTTATTGCGACGAATCAAACGAGCCCAAACACGAAGTGGTTCAGTTACATGGTAGACTGGTACCCGTGGCCACAGTCCAGCTCCATCATCAGACCCTGAGTACTAACTTGTGTCAAAGATCTTGTTGCGACGAATCGAACGAAACCAAACACGAAGTGGTTTAGTTGCATGGTTGATTGGTACCGGTGACCACCTTCCGGATCCATCATCAGACCCTCAGTACTACCTTGTGTCAAAGATCTTGTTGCGACAAATCAAACGAGCCCAAACACGAAGTGGTTCAGTTACATGGTAGACTGGTACCCGTGGCCACAGTCCAGCTCCATCATCAGACCCTGAGTACTAACTTGTGTCAAAGATCTTGTTGCGACGAATCGAACGAAGCCAAACACGAAGTGGTTTAGTTGCATGGTTGATTGGTACCGGTCACCACCTTCCGGATCCATCATCAGACCCTCAGTACTACCTTGTGTCAAAGATCTTGTTGCGACAAATCAAACGAGCCCAAACATGAAGTGGTTCAGTTACATGGTAGACTGGTACCCGTGGCCACCTTCCAGCTCCATCATCAGATCCTGAGTACTATCTTGTGTCCAAGGTCTTGTTGAGAC
The DNA here is from genome assembly GCF_910591565.1 of Cydia splendana. Classification (NCBI taxonomy): domain Eukaryota; kingdom Metazoa; phylum Arthropoda; class Insecta; order Lepidoptera; family Tortricidae; genus Cydia; species Cydia splendana. Next base: position 9,824,096 of record NC_085985.1, read on the forward strand.
GAATCAAACGAGCCTAAACACGAAGTGGTTTAGTTGCATGGTTGATTGGTACCGGTGACCACCTTCCGGCTCCAACATCAGACCCTGAGTACTATCTTGTGTCAAAGATCTTATAGAAACGAATAAAACGAGCCTAAACACGAAGTGGTTTAGTGGCATGGTTGATTGGTACCGGTGACCACCTGCCGGCTCCATCATCAGACCCTGAGTACTATCTTGTGTCAAAGATCTTGTTGAGACGAATCAAACGAGCCTAAACACGAAGTGGTTTAGTTGCATGGTTGATTGGTACCGGTGACCACCTTCCGGCTCCATCATCAGACCCTGAGTATTATCTTGTGCCAAAGATCTTGTTGAGACGAATCAAACGAGCCCAAACACGAAGTGGTTTAGTTGCATGGTTGATTGGTACCGGTGACCACCTTCCGGCTCCATCATCAGACCCTGAGTACTATCTTAAGTCAAAGATCTTGTTGAGACATATAAAACGAGCCTAAACACGAAGTGGTTTAGTTGCATTGTTGATTGGTACTGGTGACCACCTTCCGGCTCCATCATCAGACCCTGAGTACTATCTTAAGTCAAAGATCTTGTTGAGCCGAATCAAACGAGCCCAAACACGAAGTGGTTTAGTTGCATGGTTGATTGGTACCGGTGACCACCTTCCGGCTCCATCATCAGACCCTGAGTACTATCTTGAGTCAAATAAATACATATAGAATGTCAGGTCGTTTCAAATATTTTTAATCCTGTCCGGTAGTTTATTAAACTGTACCATTATAAATTATAATACTATAAAAACAGTGCTAGGATCAAAGTCTCTCGTTGCGGTTTACACGCACACAGTATAGCGTTTTACACGGCGCCCGCCGCACACAATGATAAAAAACCTCGTCGTCGCCGTTGAAAATGTGCGGAGCCGACCGACACACGTCCTGCCTCTACAAGCTCTGCCGCGGCACTGAGCTGGCGCAGCGCGCGTCATCGGTAATATAGAGTAGTTTTCAAAAAATTGCCAAAAAATTATAGTAGAATTTCATAAACACTAATGTATACCAACAGTATAAGCAAACGTTGCAGATTGCTTGAGTATGAAAATGACTTCGATATTAAGTAGATTTTCGTAGGAATTGACACTTGTTTCGGAGAGAAAATCGAGTTCGTTTTACTTTGATTTTCTCTTTCTCAAAGGTATGTAGGAAAAATATAGTTTGATATGCCTAAAGTACAGGGTATTAGTAATACAAAATAGCCAGGTTTAGCAGAGTAAAATTCTCAACATTTCCAAATAAGAGCTCGCCATTCAGTGCTTCACGGGGTTTTTCGGAAACGACCATCAGAAAAAAAATCATTAATAATTTAATAAGTCCTTTTTCTAATATTTACAACGATATTTATAAAGATAAGAAGACGCTTTTACTGGAACAAGTACTCATTGTTTCTAATAATGAGCGCAAAGTCCTGAATTTCGTCACTAGTATCATCAATTTTGCATTATTTCGACTTTTCTTGTAAGAGCGCTCTTAAGAGCGCTATTACATTTCGGCGTTGAGCGAGTTTAGGTATTTTACGCGCTGCGGCAGGCCGTGCGAGCTCAGTATGCCGATCCCTTCTACCACACTCGCACTACAATGATGGATTAAACATTCTTGATCCTTCGCGAAGCATATTGAAATCAACCATAACAACACTAACTGTACTTAACTTTTAAAGTTCTAAAACTGTTATTTGGTAAGTACGAAAATACTAAATGCAGTGCAAATGTACATAGGGGCTGTTCATAAATTACGTCATCTATTTTTGACGATTTTTGACCCCCCCCCCCCCCTCAAATCATCCAAAAATCAAGCTTCGGATGAATCTGTTTCCTCCTACGTCATGTTACCATCATCCGATGTCCAGACCCCCCCCCCCCCCCCACTCCTCCCATTTGAAACGACGTAATTTATGAATAGCCCCATACTCGTACTTATGAAGGTATATTACTCGAAAGAAATTATAGGTACCTACTCGCTTATTTACATGTTTCGTCATTGCATTTGGTACCTATAGGTTGTAAAGTTTGTATCAACGAGGGTTTAAAAACGAACTGGTACTGAGGATCTGATGATGATTAAGGTGGTCACGGATACCAATCAACCATGTAGTAACATGATTAGGCTCGTTTGATTCGTCTCAACAAGATCTTTGACACTGAAGATACACAGGGTCTGATGATGGAGCTGGAAGGTGGCCACGGGTACCAGTCTATCATGTAACTAAACAACTTCGTGTTTGGGCTCGTTTGATTCGTCTCAACAAGATCTTTGACACAAGACAGTACTCAGGGTCTGATGATGGAGCTGGAAGGTACCATTACCAATCAACCATGCAACTAAACAACATCGTGTTTAGGATCGTTTGATTCGTCTCAACAAGATCCTTGACACTAGGTGATACTCAGAGTCTGACGATGGAGCTGGAAGGTGGTCACCGGTACCAATCAACCATGCAACTAAACCACTTCGTGTTCAGGCTCGTTTTATTCGTTTCAACAAGATCTTTGACACAAGATAGTACTCAGGGTCTGATGTTGGAGCCGGAAGGTGGTCACCGGTACCAATCAACCATGCAACTAAACCATTTCGTGTTTAGGCACGTTTTATTCATCTCAACAAGATCTTTGACACAAGGTAGTACTCAGGGTCTGATGATGGAGCGCGAAGGTGGCGACGGGTACCTGTCAATCATCATCAGCTCCATCATCAGACCCTGAGTAGTATCTTGTCTCAAACATCTTATTGCGAGGAATCAAACGAGCCCAAACACGAAGTGGTTCAGTTACATGGTAGACTGGTACCCGTGGCCACAGTCCAGCTCCATCATCAGACCCTGAGTACTAACTTGTGTCAAAGATCTTGTTGCGACGAATCGAACGAAGCCAAACACGAAGTGGTTTAGTTGCATGGTTGATTGGTACCGGTGACCACCTTCCGGATCCATCATCAGACCCTCAGTACTACCTTGTGTCAAAGATAGTCCGGTGGCCGGCTGCATGAAACAAACCTCATCAAAAAATAGAATATACCTACCCTGTAGAGGTACCTGACATTTAGTAGCTTCCAACGCACTTGGTCGGCCTAGGCTTAACCTGGCAGATTTTGTACAAATGGCAAAAACGTTGGACAAAAATTCATCAAAAAAAACCTCATCGAAAAATAGAATGAAACTTGTATGGTAGTATACCTGACCTTGAGGACAGTAAAAAAAAAGTGGTCGGCCTCACCTTAGCCTGGCAGTTTTTGCAGTCCGACCAGATTTATTGGGTCACGTGAGAGCTACAATTTACCTCATCGAAAAATAGAATGAAACAAACGGATTATAATAGCTAAATTAAGCCTGTTTACGTATGTCTTGGTCGGCCTCACCTTAACCTGGCAGTTTTTGCAGTCCCACCAAATTTATAAAAAAATCATCAAAAATTTTTTATCGAAAAATCGTATGAAACTGGTATGGTACGATGGCTGCCTTTGAGGACAGTAAAAAAAAAGTGGTCGGCCAAATCCTGTGTTGGCAGGTTCCTGTGTCCGACCAATTTTGTGGTACCACGTGAGAGCTACAATTTTACCTCATTGAAAAATAGAATGAAACAAACGGATTATAATAGCTAAAATAAGCCTGTTGACGTATATCTTGGTCGGCCTCACCTTAACCTGGCAGTTTTTGCAGTCCGACCAAATTTATAAAAAAAACATCAAAAAATTTTTATCGATAAATCGTATGAAACTTGTATGGTACGATAGCTGCCTTTGAGGACAGTAAAAAAAAGTGGTTGGCCAAATCCTGTGTTGGCAGGTTCCTGTGTCCGACCAATTTTTTGGTACCACGTGAGAGCTACAATTTACCTCATCGAAAAATAGAATGAAACAAACGGATTATAATAGCTAAAATAAGCCTGTTGACGTATGTCTTGGTCGGCCTCACCTTAGCCAGGCAGTTTTTGCAGTCCGACCACATTTATAAAGAATAATAATTTCTATATTGAAAATATGGTTTCTTCGCAGCTTGAACTTAACTTAATAATGCTAACTGAAAAAAGTCATAAGTAAATGAGTCCATGGAGGTCTTAGAGGGCTTTAAAAAAAAAGAAAACATTCAGTTAAAATTTTATTCATAAATCTATCTAATATCTAAATAACGTTTTATAACTACTGTCGTGGTTTCAGAGTAACACTTACGTTGAGATGATGTCTCACAGATGTCAAAAATAAAAAGGTTTTCATCGATTTTTGACAAGTTTTGAATCGTATATCCTACTTTTCCACTACAGATAGAATGAGGAGGCATAACTGACATTTTATCACACCAGGTGGCGCCTCCATAGTGGAGTTGCTGTCACTGTCAAATCACATACATTGTTTCCAATAAATTGTAAACATTCTCCTTTTTAACCGACTTCCAAATCCCAAAGGAGGAGGTTATCAATTCGGTTGTATGTTTTTTTTTCTCCACAATACTGCAATAGTGTGCGACAAATTGTGGAAATATACCTATAGGATCTCCCTTTTTTTTCCCAAGGACCCGATATGCATAAATCGGTGAGAAAAAGCTTTGAGTACCAAAAACTAAGGCAAATGACAAAGACCGTTTGTGTAGGCTGCATTTTAAGGAAGATAAATATTTTGGAAAGAGTAAATACACAGGTAAGCTAAGTTTGAACGAAGTAGTACATAATTTAGGGCATAATGGCTTGGCCACACATGCTGTATTCCATACGCATCATGACTTTGTGTACCTATCTGATGGGCGGGCGTATATGAAACGCCTTCTTGTACATGCAGGTGATCCAGGTATACACCAAAGCTTAGTTTTCAATCGAACACTTGTAATATAAGAGGAAAAACTGCACGTGAGCCTTCCAACATTTTAATAAACGGTAAAATACACAAGATAACCTCACATATATTAAGTGATTATCTTTGCATCAAATCAGCCTTTTTTCCATCAACTGTAGCATTTCTCCTTCGAAGCTCGGTTTGTAGAAAAGAAATTCCCACCTTTTACCAGTGGTAGTTATACTGGGAATAAAAATTCCCAGTAGGTACCACCAAACCGAGTTGGTGGTAACTACTAGGAATTTTTTTTCCCAGTAGTTACCAGTGGTAAAAGTTGGGAAAATAATTCCCAGTAGTTACCACTGATAAGAACTTGGTGGTAACTAGTGGGAATAACCCTTTTATTGTTAATAATTACTGTTAATCATAATCATCTTCGGAGTCGAAGTCTGACGAACTTTCCCCAGACTCCGACTTATCTATTGTTATTTCTTCGACTCGCAAAGGCGTTATGTGTCCTTCAAACCATTTGATCTTATACATTTCATCTCTTAATGTCCAGCCACAATGTGTTACATCAAATTTGATGCAAGTGGATTCTGCCGCACACTGCCACATTGAATTTATGAAAGCCGTCCGTAACAAGCCATACGTCAACAGGTTTATTTTAGCTATTATAATCCGATTTTTTTTCATCCTATTTTCGATGAGGCAAATTATAGCTGTCACGTGGTACCACAAATTTGGTCGGACTGCAAAAACTGCCAGACTACGGTGAGGCCGACCAAGCCATACGTCAACAGGTTTATTTTAGGTATTATAATCCGTTTGTTACATTCTATTTTTCGATGAGGTAAATTGTAGCTCTCACGTGGTACCACAAAATTGGTCGGACACAGGAACCTGCCAACACAGGATTTGGCCAACCACTTTTTTTTTACTGTCCTCAAAGGCAGCTATCGTACCATAAAAGTTTCATACGATTTTTCGATAAAAAAATTTTTGATGATTTTTTTATAAATTTGGTCGGAATGCAAAAACTGCCAGGTTAAGGTGAGGCCGACCAAGACATACGTCAACAGGCTTATTTTAGCTATTATAATCCGTTTGTTTCATTCTATTTTTCGATGAGGTAAATTGTAGCTCTCACGTGGTACCACAAAATTGGACGGACACAGGAACCTGCCAACACAGAATTTGGCCGACCACTTTTTTTTTTACTGTCCTCAAAGGCAGCTATCGTACCATACAAGTTTCATACGATTTTTCTATAAAAAAATTTTGATGATTTTTTTATAAATTTGGTCGGACTGCAAAAACTGCCAGGTTAAGGTGAGGCCGACCAAGACATACGTCAACAGGCTTATTTTAGCTATTATAATCCGTTTGTTTCATTCTATTTTTCGATGAGGTAAATTGTAGCTCTCACGTGGTACCACAAAATTGGTCGGACACAGGAACCTGCCAACACAGGATTTGGCCAACCACTTTTTTTTTACTGTCCTCAAAGGCAGCTATCGTACCATACAAGTTTCATACGATTCTTCGATAAAAAAGTTTTGATATTTTTTTTATAAATTTGGTCGGACTGCAAAAACTGCCAGGTTAAGGTGAGGCCGACCAAGACATACGTCAACAGGCTTATTTTAGCTATTATAATCCGTTTGTATCATTCTATTTTTCGATGAGGTAAAATTGTAGCTCTCACGTGGTACCACAAAATTGGTCGGACACAGGAACCTGCCAACACAGGATTTGGCCGACCACTTTTTTTTGACTGTCCTCAAAGGCAGCCATCGTACCATACCAGTTTCATACGATTTTTCGATAAAAACATTTCGATGATTTTTTTATAAATTTGGTCGGACTGCAAAAACTGCCAGGTTAAGGTGAGGCCGACCAAGACATACGTCAACAGGCTTATTTTAGCTATTATAATCCGTTTGTTTCATTCTATTTTTCGATGAGGTAAATTGTAGCTCTCACGTGACCCAATAAATCTGGTCGGACTGCAAAAACTGCCAGGCTAAGGTGAGGCCGACCAATTTTTTTTTACTGTCCTCAAGGTCAGGTATCCTACCATACAAGTTTCATTCTATTTTTCGATGAGGTTTTTTTTGATGAATTTTTGTCCAACGTTTTTGCCATTTGTACAAAATCTGCCAGGTTAAGCCTAGGCCGACCAAGTGCGTTGGAAGCTACTAAATGTCAGGTACCTCTACAGGGTAGGTATATTCTATTTTTTGATGAGGTTTGTTTCATGCAGCCGGCCACCGGACTAAGATCTTGTTGCGACAAATCAAACGAGCCCAAACACGAAGTGGTTCAGTTACATGGTAGACTGGTACCCGTGGCCACAGTCCAGCTCCATCATCAGACCCTGAGTACTAACTTGTGTCAAAGATTTTGTTGCGACGAATCGAACGAAGCCAAACACGAAGTGGTTTAGTTGCACGGTTGATTGGTACCGGTCACCACCTTCCGGATCCATCATCAGACCCTCAGTACTACCTTGTGTCAAAGATCTTGTTGCGACAAATCAAACGAGCCCAAACACGAAGTGGTTCAGTTACATGGTAGACTGTAACCCGTGGCCACCTTCCAGCTCCATCATCAGATCCTGAGTACTATCTTGTGTCTAAGGTCTTGTTGAGACGAATCAAACGAGCCTAAACACGAAGTGGTGTAGTTGCATGGTTGATTGGTACCGGTGACCACCTTCCGGCTCCAACGTCAGACCCTGAGTACTATCTTGTGTCAAAGATCTTATAGAAACGAATAAAAGGAGCCTAAACACGCAGTGGTTTAGTGGCATGGTTGATTGGTACCGGTGACCACCTGCCGGCTCCATCATCAGACCCTGAGTACTATCTTGTGTCAAAGATCTTGTTGAGACGAATCAAACGAGCCTAAACACGAAGTGGTTTAGTTGCATGGTTGATTGGTACCGGTGACCACCTTCCGGCTCCATCATCAGACCCTGAGTATTATCTTGTGCCAAAGATCTTGTTGAGACGAATCAAACGAGCCCAAACACGAAGTGGTTTAGTTGCATGGTTGATTGGTACCGGTGACCACCTTCCGGCTCCATCATCAGACCCTGAGTACTATCTTAAGTCAAAGATCTTGTTGAGACGAATAAAACGAGCCTAAACACGAAGTGGTTTAGTTGCATTGTTGATTGGTACTGGTGACCACCTTCCGGCTCCATCATCAGACCCTGGGTACTATCTTAAGTCAAAGATCTTGTTGAGCCGAATCAAACGAGCCCAAACACGAAGTGGTTTAGTTGCATGGTTGATTGGTACCGGTGACCACCTTCCGGCTCCATCATCAGACCCTGAGTACTATCTTGTGTCAAAGATCTTGTTGAGATGAATAAAACGAGCATAAACACGAAGTGGTTTAGTTGCATGGTTGATTGGTACCGGTGACCACCTTCCGGCTCCATCATCAGACCCTGAGTACTATCTTGAGTCAAATAAATACATATAGAATGTCAGGTCGTTTCAAATATTTTTAATCCTGTCCGGTAGTTTATTAAACTGTACCATTATAAATTATAATACTATAAAAACAGTGCTAGGATCAAAGTCTCTCGTTGCGGTTTACACGCACACAGTATAGCGTTTTACACGGCGCCCGCCGCACACAATGATAAAAAACCTCGTCGTCGCCGTTGAAAATGTGCGGAGTCGACCGACACACGTCCTGCCTCTACAAGCTCTGCCGCGGCACTGAGCTGGCGCAGCGCGCGTCATCGGTAATATAGAGTAGTTTTCAAAAAATTGCCAAAAAATTATAGTAGAATTTCATAAACACTAATGTATACCAACAGTATAAGCAAACGTTGCAGATTGCTTGAGTATGAAAATGACTTCGATATTAAGTAGATTTTCGTAGGAATTGACACTTGTTTCGGAGAGAAAATCGAGTTCGTTTTACTTTGATTTTCTCTTTCTCAAAGGTATGTAGGAAAAATATAGTTTGATATGCCTAAAGTACAGGGTATTAGTAATACAAAATAGCCAGGTTTAGCAGAGTAAAATTCTCAACATTTCCAAATAAGAGCTCGCCATTCAGTGCTTCACGGGGTTTTTCGGAAACGACCATCAGAAAAAAAATCATTACTAATTTAATAAGTCCTTTTTCTAATATTTACAACGATATTTATAAAGATAAGAAGACGCTTTTACTGGAACAAGTACTCATTGTTTCTAATAATGAGCGCAAAGTCCTGAATTTCGTCGACTAGTATCATCAATTTTGCATTATTTCGACTTTTCTTGTAAGAGCGCTCTTAACCGATTCTCGTGAAATTTTGTGACCGAATTTTATGACTAAATAAAATTTTTTTGTCAATCCGGTTTTTGGAATTTTTTAAAAATGGCGGAGTCGTGATACCTGGCGCCTAAACAAATAGTCGTATCGATATCATAAGACTTTTTTCTTTTTGAGACATGTTTACAGAGTTAATAGCAAAAAATGCAGAAAAAAATTATCGCTGGTTTAGGCGGTATTTAGATATTTAATTTTAACTAATTTTAATTTGAGAAGGAGTAGCTAAATTTCGTCAACCCATCTAAGAACTATTTGGCTCAGTTTGTAAACGTTCGCTTTTTCTGTTTGCACAGAGGGTCTGGGTTCGATCCCCAGTAATTGTATGCTGGGATATTATAACTTTTTGTATTTTTTTACACATAAATTTCGTATTGTTTTTCTTTAATTTACTATACACCGTGTTTTTATTGAATTCCGTTAACTTCGGGGTATAGTTAAGTACGTTTATAAGAACTAAATGGCATAGTTAATTTTCAAAAAAAAAATTTTTTTTTGTTTTCTTTTTTGTTTTTTTTTTGTTTAAAAAGTAATTAAATGTAGCATATAGCGTTGTTGTAACACGGGCATTACATTTAACTCAACCAAACAATTGAAATCTGTGACATATCAATGTCATTTCGTACATCAATCGACCGAGATTGTACTTAAGTTTAGTAGCAAATGTATGAACTCATTCTAAACACTAATCAATATGTAAGCCGGCCCTAAGGCAAGTGTACACGCTTGTAGAGGCCTTATAGTAAAAAAATAAATTATGGATTATCTCCGAAATTGACTTAATTAGAACATCGGTGTCTTTGAGAAAGTTACTTGATTTAAGCTCAGGAATGCACCCTTGAAATTAACGGAAATCAAAAAAAACACGGTGTATTTAAACCTCTTAGCACCATGTTATTTCAAGCTCTGCTCGCGAGGTCTACAGCTCACAGAGCCACTAGTTATAGTATTTTACACTGGCCAGAACCATAACCACAGTTCTCTAATTCACAAATCACTTTATCTCGTAGGTACGAGCTTGTTTCTAGTATAAGTTAACCTCGCCACAAGGGGAAAGTATTAGCAATGAGAGATCATATCTGAGCGTTTCTTTTATTTTTTGCCATTTTTGTATATTGTGACCTTTTATGCCACTTTTGTGTTATTTCTAGTCAGGATCGCGAGCCCTTTTCATCCTTATAGGAGAAAAAGTGTCCTAAAATTTCCATACATTTTTCAAACTTTCCTTTTTGTTACCGCCATACAAAGTATATGGGGAAATGGTAACACAATAGGAAAAAAACCTCTGGGACATTTTTTTATCCCATGAGGATCGAAAGAGCCCGTGATTCTGAGTAGAAATAACACAAAAGTGGCAAAAAAGATCACAATATATAAAAATGGCAATAAATAAAAGAAACGCTCATCTAGGAGTACATCGGTCCGTCTATTGCTCGGCAAGCTTTCTGCATGACAGTTACTGAGGCTGAGAGGGTATCCACCGCGAAATTCTAAAATCAAGGTATAGCCTCTCTGTCACTCGTACGTATTAGAGTGAGAGAGAGGGAAATCAGCGAATATTCTATATTTAGATGTTCGCTGTAGCCTCTCCTAATATTGCAATGGCTAATCGACCGCAAGCAGACCAGTCACGGTGACCTCTGAATACATGTAATTGTAATCTAATTCGAGCTCATGCTTTACTGGTTAGCAGGCAGGTCTTTGGTAAGTAATAGGGAATATTTAACTCTTAAGTCGATGAACCATTCTCGATCCAATCGTTAGCGAGTATACACATTACAATATTATCTTCTATGTATATTGGTGCTGGTAATTAGAAGACAAAGGAGTTACTAGCCGCTAATGTGACTTATTTTTCGAGAGAATCTGCAATTAATTTTATGACAATAAGTGTAACAAATGCTGTAGTAAACGTTTAAGCTACAGATTTAAAGTGTGACCAGTGAAATATTATAGATGTTGTATATAAAATAAATACAGATGAATATTTAAAGTGTTGGCACTCTTTTGAGCAAGGCAAGAAAAAACATAGTTTTGACTTAAGGACTGCATTTTGTTGTGATGTTTACTGAAGCAAAGTGTACGTCGTAAAAATAAAATACACCAATAAGAATTGAGAGTTTAATGTTAACGATTTGGATTGTAAAATTTAACTAAAAGTGGTGTAAACTGAGAGTACTGAGTACGGGAAATTTAAAGAATACTGAAAAATCAAAAGGAAAGGTGATGTTATTAATAACAGTCCTATTTTGTGTTACATGTGTGATAGGAGAGCATAGTTATGGAGAACCACTTGACGTAATTGACAACTATGAGACAAATAATAACAACGATTTGTCAATAATCCCAATTCTAAATAAATCTATATATCGTGAAAGAAGAGACGTTATTATTTACGAAACAACTAACCACAGCCCTGATTCTAGTTATGATAAACCTAAATATTTAAATAATAATGGCAGATATAACGTTTATGACTCAGATTCTGAAGCTAATAATGAAAATTATGCACGCAATAATCATGAAAATACGAAGCCAAAAATAAGACATAATAGAAACGCCGACACTGAGAATACAACAAAAGTGGATCTGAGCGCAATAATGGGAGGCGCGTTGTCAAAATGTCCTAAAGGCAAAATAAGGATTAATTGGAAGACGTGTGGATATCCTGATGATTATTATATAGACGAGTAGGTACTGACAGCGCTTGTGGCCTGGCGGTAAGAGCGTGCGACTTTCAATCCGGAGGTCGCGGGTTCAAACTAGGGAATGCTCCTGAGTTTGTATGGCGAGAACCGGGAATTCCCGGTTCCGGTACTGTATTTGTATAAAACCAGTACCGGGAGCACTCCCTAGTTCAAACCCCGGCTCGTACCAATGAGTTTTCGGAACTTATGTACGAAATATCATTTGATATTTACCAGTTGCTTTCGGTGAAGGAAAACATCGTGAGGAAACCGGACTAATCCCAATAAGGCCTAGTTTCCCCTCTGGGTTGGAAGGTCAGATGGCAGTCGCTTTCGTAAAAACTAGTGGCTACGCACGGTGGGCTGAAAATCGGCCTCCAAAATTAATCTTAGCTAATTTGGTTGGAAAAATAATTAATTATAATTTTTTTTCAAAATCTTTGTATGGTGCGTATCAGAAAAATCGAGTTTTCTCCGAAACTAAAAAGTTAACCGTAATATCCTGACAGATGATTTTAAAACCAATTATTCTTGATTTTTCCACATAATTAGAATTTTCCTACGGGGTCCACTTTTTTTTTTTAAATCGATATATATATTTTATTTTTTTTATATATATTTTTTATTTGAATACGGTTATACTCGTTATTTTGACTACAAAAAATGAATTTGAGTTTGATCGAACCAATAACTTACGCGTAGTGAATTTTTGTTCTAAGCAAATGTATGGAGCGTACGAGTAAAACGGATTTTTTTTTTTCAAAATTTAAAGGTATACCGTAATATCCTTGCAAATGATTTAAGTCCCAATTACTAAGGATATTTTGACATAACGCGAACTTTTCTACCGTATGCACAAATAAAAAACTATTTTTCATGCTGAAATAGCTTTTTCTCATTGTTTTAATCAAATAAATAATAAACATACAAGAGTTACAAGTAGAACATTGAAAATAAAATCATTACATCCTTTACATTATTACCTTGTATCCTCTTTATTACATTATCTTTGTACTTAATGAAACAGTATTTAACAAATGACACATTGACAACTGATGAGTCTAAAATTAATGATCATTAATGAGGTCCGGTTACAATCGTTAGTAGATACTATGAATGCAGTTTAATCATTAAGGTTTTAATCATTATGCTTATAATTAGAGGTAAAACTAATTACAATAACAATGATATAGAATGGTGGTGTTCATTAGTACTAGCAATAAATAGGTAATGGGTACATTTTATATTTTAGTTCATCTTGAGCTTCTTAACCGCTAACTTATACGACCATAAACCATGGACAGGCTTATTACGAACTTGGACTTGTTTGTTATCCTAAAATCTCAAGGATCTAGTTGAAGTCACGAAGCTTTGTTTGAAATAGTGCTAACTAAATCAAACCTTAACCTATCAGAAGAAGATCGTGACACCTTGAAAGAATTTTGCCGAAGATTTACAAGAGCTGCTACTGACAGATGGAAGAAAAGCCAACGGAACACAGAAAAATTTAGAACAATGTATGGATCTTGGTTGAGATTTTAGGATAACAAACAAGTCCAAGTTCGTAATAAGCCTGAAAGAGGGAGGATTTCAAAGATATTAGACTAGACTAGACTAGAGTCTAGCTAGACCCATATGGTGAAAAGAATAATCTAAATTCAGGTACTTAAGTAAGAGATTTGAAAGGCATATTTGAAGGGTAGAGGTGTCATACTTTAGAAGGTTCTGTTTTGTATGGAAGCATTCTTGCTCAAGAAGAACGGAGAATGTTCTTGAGAATGGCACAACCTATTCAAGGGTGATAACCATAGATGTAAGTAAATTGAGGTAGATATGGTACCAGGCGCACGATCGTGAGCCATTAAATATAGGTTCCGGAACCTATATTTAGTTAGTCGTATAGGTGACGCCAACCTGTCAAGTTGTCAAAATCCTTGGATCAAATTTTAGTTTTGTCAACTATGAACGTCACACGTCTACATAAATAAAAGGTCATTGGTGATAACTGACAAGACAAGGTGTCTCAGGAAAATAAGTAACCATTAATCATTTCATTGCAAAAAATTCGCGTTATGTCAAAATATCCTTAATAATTGGTACTTAAATCATCTGCAAGGATATTACGTTATTCCTTTAATTTTTGAAAAAAAAATCCGTTTTACTCGTACGCCCCATACATTTGCTTAGAACAAAAATTCACTACGCGTAAGTTATTGGTTCGATCAAACTCAAATTCATTTTTTGTAGTCAAAATAACGAGTATAACCGTATTAAAATAAAAAAAATATATAAAAAAAATAAAAAAATATATCGATTTAAAAAAAAAAGTGCACCCCGTAGGAAAATTCTAATTAAGTATGTGGAAAAATCAAGAATAATTGGTTTTAAAATGATCTGTCAGGATATTACGGTTAACTTTTTATTTTCGGAGAAAACTCGATTTTTCTGATATGGCGCCATACAAAGATTTTGAAAAAAAATTATAATTAATTATTTTTCCAACCAAATTAGCTAAGATTAATACTGGGACATAATAAAACCTAACAAAAGCTATTCCAATAAAAAAAAGTTCAAATTTAAGACTTCGGTTTCTATTTCTATGGAGGCCGATTTTCAGCCCACCGTGCTACGTCAAATCATGGGATTGGTTGTCAAGCGGACTCCAGGCTCCCAGGAGCCGTGGCAAAATGCCGCGATAACGCGAGGAAGAAGAGTAGGTACTAACAGCATCGCTTAACTAACTTTTAACTCATCATAGGTGGTTTACATTACACATTGTCATTTATCTGGGTGGAGGTTGATATGTCACGATGGACAGGCAATATTAAATATAGAAGCCTTTATGTATTGTCATACTTCATAGATAGGTGGCGGCATGGCCTTAGTTTTTAAGTAATTAATTTAGTGAGAGCTGGCAGCTTTCTCACACTACGTATTAGCATCGCAAAACAGCGGGGAAATGCTGCCAGCGTCCTCGGCACCATGCCAAAGGGGCCCAATTTATTAGATGTATTTTAATTTTATTTATTAAGTATTAGTTTTTAGTTTTATTTTATAGATAAGTTAGTTTATTTTTCTTTTTAGTGTATCTACCTGAAACTGAAAATAAAATTATTGATTGACGATTACTTTGTGAATTATTGTAATTCTCTAAATAAAATACCTGTAATACTTATGGGCATGTTATTTTATTCAATTTACAATCGATGAACGAACGATGAGTTAATCATTAATAACCATCCCATCCTAAAAAATCTGAAAAATTATAGAAAAAAACAAATAATAAATTCCGTTCAATAGATATTATTTTAAGTACATGGCATTATTTTTTTCCCAACTGAAAATTTTGATGGCCCATCACTCTAACCTCCACCGATTAACAGCTGCCAGACGCCCGGATTCAGTTATAAGGATAGTATAACAAACTAACTAGAGTAGTTTCGTTCTCTCATTAGAGTCGGACTATGATATATCACTATATCTTTACAGACTTTGCTGTGACAAAGTGTGGAAATGTCATTATCAATGTCAATATGACATTTATAGTGGCACTTGGCTCACATTTATTGTACATCAGACCTTCCGACCTTGCTGGGCCAGCCAGATATTCCTTTTCATATATTTTAGTATGGAGATAAGTAAGGTGAGCGTGGGTCAAGAGATAAGACTATAAGCATTAAAATAGCGTTATTATCAAGCCATACTTCTACAAGTACACACTTATTAACAAACATATTATACCAAGAAAAAACGTGAAGAAACAACAAGTGAAATGATTCGTATAATATTAGTTATTTGTGGGGTGTGTGCCTTAGGAGGACAAGGTACGGAAAAAACAGATATAATAAAAAAATATAAGCATAATAATAGCAATGAAATTGCAATAACTGATATTCCGAAGCCACCTTTCAGTCTCGAAGACAATAATGCAAATGATTGGAATTCTGATATTAATAATAAAAATTATGCACGCAATAATGTCCATTATTATAAAATTATGAAGCCAATAATAAGAAATTATAGGAACACTGATGTTACAACTGGCACGGAGGCTGCTGTTGTTTTTGGACTATCTCAATGTCCAAAGGGCAGAGTACGAGTGGGGTTAAAATGTTATAAGGAAAGTGAAGTGCCAGAATAATATTACTATAAAAATAAAAAACATCTAAATTCTCTATAATTATATTTAAAACCAGATTGGAGAATAAA
Organism: Cydia splendana; assembly: GCF_910591565.1. Lineage (NCBI taxonomy): Eukaryota > Metazoa > Arthropoda > Insecta > Lepidoptera > Tortricidae > Cydia > Cydia splendana. The sequence continues at coordinate 9,840,144 of NC_085985.1, forward strand.
TGCGTAAAAGAATTATGTTAAAACCAGTTCACAGACCGAATTTTTTTTTTCGATGTGGCGCGCGCACAGCTCTTGTGAGCAAGGACCCCGCTAAGGATACGGGCGAGCCTTGCTCATATGCATATCTGCCGCCATTTTTCCCTTAGTCGCCTTATACGACACCCACGGGACGAGATGGGGTGGTGCTATTCTTTTCTGATGCCGGCACCACACGGCACTCACAGACCGAATATAACAAAATATATATTTTGTGCTCAAGAGGATCACTGGATAATGGAAATCCCTTCTGAGAGCCCTATGTCCCTGATGGGGGATAACATCATCATTAAATACCATGACCGCATTTGGACTTCACGCGTATTATGGATGGTTTTATCTTTATCCGAGTGATAACCTAGCCATACAACGGAAAAATTCAGAATTTGCGACTGAAATTTGAACCTTTAGTGGAGAATAGAGTTGATTTTGTTTGAAAATTTAACGAATCAAAACAAATGGGACTCTGTTCCAATGGAATATGATTTAAATTCCATCGAACTGAATTAGTACTACAGGTAAGACCTTGAGCCTTAGTAGGATAACATAAGTGTCACTTTTAAACACCACTCGATCGAAAAATACACAAATACGACATACATCCGTTCAGCAGTAATTTTTTTTACAAAAGGAATTTCATACAGGATAATATGAAAAGCTGCATTCGGAAGACGTATTGGATTACATTTTGGAATTTTTACACAAGGAAATGCACACAATAACATATAGGGGGCGTGCATGAACATAGGGGGCGGCACAGGAGCCGTCAGATTTTTAGCGCGAGGCGTAAATGTGAAGTTAATTCTTCCGATGTAGCCCACAAGATGGCAGAACCGACTATGCACAAGAAAACGGACGAGAACGGTAGATGGCAGCACTTGCTTTGGCAATGTACGTGCTTATGTTTCCGATTCAGGCCACAAGATGGCAGACCCTCCAAAGCGCACAGTCCCTATTAAGAAAATATAATAGGGCCGAGTTTATCCAGTGGAAGTTGACACCAATGTGATTTTCAACAATGGGGTTGGCCGGTCGAAGTATTTAGCAGATGGCGCCAGCATAGCTTGCCCTGTCAATCCCTAGAATTGTGTAATTTTTTTTTTAATGGAATTTTATGGCCTCGATGCCAGGCCCTTTAAGTCAAATCTCATAGAAAAGGGGCAAGCTATGATGGCGCCATCTATGCAAACCTTTGACAATTGCCAACCCAGGCCCCAATTGCCAGGCGTTCTTTGGCATACACTAACACCTGTGTAGATTTTAAAGGAACCAAGCTAAAGGGCGTCTTAAGCGAGAAAGCGTAATAGCCGGATAAAAAATGTATGTAAATAAGTTGAATTGATCAATATAAAAAGGCTTATTACACGAAAATCGTATTAAACGTGAAACAGGTCCTCATGTAGCAGGATTTGCCAAAATGCTATGAAAAGAAATATAAAATTTGATACCCGAGTGATAGGAAGAGAATACATAGCCTATGGACGCTTGCTCCAGGGATCACACTTTACGGTATGCTGTTTTACAGCTTGAGAAAAAGGCGCCGTCTTCAAATGTTATTAATAAATATCTGATTGATATAATCGATACAATAAAGCAATTATTATCGAAAACGTGTTTTTACTTATAATATTATGAAGTATACAGAACTGCACCCAATCATAGAGAAATAATAAGCATAGCGTGCTCACTCCATGCATTAGTTTTGTTACCAAAACCCTTATTATTTTCATAGTCAACATCTAGCGTCAAGTAGTGGATTTATCAGTACGGCTACTCGACAATAGATGTCGCGACGAACGGAAAATCTAATGCTCAACAATTTTCAGCTAATATTATAACCGGATTAACCGGAACTCAATTTTCAAATCCTTCTGCTTTAATATTAGTTGTAAATTGTTGTTCCATACAATTTTCGTGAGACGCGACACTCGAGACATCTAGTATCAAGTAGCGGTACTGATAATTACGCTACTCTATGCTAGATGTCGACTACGAAAATAATTTTTGGTACTGATGTATGAAGTGAGCACTCTTCACTCTATGCTTACTATGTGTGTGTTACTATGACCAACTATGACATCATGGACCGCGGGCAGAAGGGGAAGGGGGTACCTTGCCGTAATCACAGAATAAATAATAGTACTAGGTACAGAAGATGCACTCTAACAAAACGCGTCTGTTACTATTAGGACAGATATGACCGCTAGGTGGCGACGGCGCCACGCGCGGCTTATGGCTAGCCACCAAAATTGGTGTGGGACGGATGTACTTGTAGCTACTTGTTGCGACGCGACGAAATCGCGGAGTGAGCCACGCCTGCCGTAATACAGTGTATACTAGTACCAAAACATATGTAACTCCGTATAAGATGAATAAAGTCTAAGGAAAAAACGTGCCTCGGATGTCAAGAGGAAGTCATTCTCGGACAGATGGCGCATACACCTTTGGCCTATCCTCGGCTAGATGGCGGTGATGACACCGTTTCATATTTAACAATTTTAGCACATACGTATCAGTGAATGAACATGGGTCAAAATGATATAAAAATAATAAAATCATTTACCCATATATATTAATTTTTTGATAGTTTTATACGTTTTCATTTTGAGTTTTGGTCGTGTGTCGATAGATGGCAATAAAATTTACTGTGACTACAAAATTTACTATGACAGGACCCCTCTATACTATCTATTCTCTTTGCTAGTACGGAGGGTAGCTTCCTTTCGCTATACCTTGCACGTCCATATAAGTATAAATATATCTATATGTATAGCAATGTACCACACCGCATTTTGTACGTAGTATAAAAGTAAGCAATAAATATATTGATTGATTGATTGATGATTGACTATATTTCTTTATGCCCGAAGCCAAATTGTAGAGTTAGACCAAGAAAAGTCTGCAGCGATTTTGATAGCCCACGCAGTGAAGCGTTAATTATACGTCATAATTTCATAGAAGTTTGACGTTTAAAATAACACTTGCACTGCGTTGGCTATCAAAAGCGGCGTGGCTCACTCCGCGATTTCGTCGCTTTGCAACAGGTAGCTACAAGTACATCCGTCCTACACCAATTTTGGTGGCTAGCCATAAGCCGCGCGTGGCGCTGTCGCCACCTAGAGGTCATATCTGTCCTGATCGTAACAGACCCGTTTTGTTAGAGAGTGAATCTTCTGTACCTAGTACTATTATTTATTCTGTGCCGCTGCAGACTCTTCTTGGTCTAACTCTATTTCAGTCTTTTTTTACAAGCTTTTTATTAACTTGTAATGTACCTATGTAACTATGTTTGTACGGGTCAAATCTTGCAAGTTAAATTTGACACACTTCCCGGTTTTCGAAGAAGATGAAAATTTGCATACATGTGTAAGTCGGGTGACAATGCAATATTATAGTACCATCGAGCTGATCTGATGATGGAGACAGGAGGTGGCCAATAGGAACAACGCAACCTAACTGTGTTTGGGGTTTTTAGAATTGTATCGATGAGTATTAGTTGCCTGTGGAAAGAAAAGTACAGTCAGCGACAAAAGCTTGTAACAAAAATTTAACTTTTGCCATAAACTTATTTATTCAGCAAGCTTTTAGAGTACTTACTTGGCGGCCGAAGCCTCTGCGGGTGCTCCACCAGGTTGGTGACAGCCTGCACATTCAGGTTCCTCACGATGTCATCTTCCCCGGTATTGCACTCCGTCACCCTGTGCTGGCTCTGTTCTGCACTAGTCGCACATTGTGCCTCTCTCTCTTCCGCCGTCATGAGGATCACGCTGTCCCACCTGGCAAAAAATATTTGACTTAAATTAACTTTACAGTACATATGGTGCTACTTTATCGCACTAGTGCGATAATTAGTACATTAAGTAACTATGTGGGTCATTCCATAATAAACGCTACCAAGGGTTCAAAAATGAAAAATAGTTTAAGAAGTCAACACTAACCTATTTCCATAGAAAACATACCAAACCTTCATGTCAGAAAAAAAAAACCGGAAAAAAATCAATTTTTACATATTTTTCATGTACTTGATCGCAACGTTTAAATGATAGGCGTAAAACTAATTTTATACAGCGATATTGGCAAGACTAATTAAAAAGAAAGTAACTGTAAACTGTTACAAATTTCCCGCAGTTATTAAAAAAAATATCGTAATTTTATAATTTGTCTTTAAAAATATTAAAAAGCATGGATTAATCGGTTTTTAGAAGAGTATTCTAGACTGTGGTCTCAAAGTAACACCCGAAACGAAAAAGAGATAAAAGTATGTGTAACTTTTCCCGTAATTAACTATAGCCAAACATGTTTTGCCAAAGAAAGGCTATGATGTGAACCTATGCAAATGTGTAATAGTTGTTGTTTTAGCGTCTGCTTTAGTCGTATGTTTTAAAGTTTGAAGTTGTGTAACACCCGAAACGTGTTGATCGTCCGCCTGTCATTCCCCGGCTTTTCTCCGTGATGGTTAGTGCTAGAAAGCTGCAATTTGGCATGGATACATAAATCAATCATGGCGACAAAGTAGTAACACAAAAACTACAAAAATATTTTTTTTTAGGTTTGCTCCTGTACAAAATATTTTTAATTTTTTTGCGACTTTAATCCTGTGATGTGGGGTGTCGTTGGATAGATCTTTCAAAATGAATAGGTGTCACCATCAACCATTTTTTGATTAAGTGAATATTTTCGGTAATATTCGCATCGAAAGAAAAATAATTATGATATCTTCGAGAAACAGTTTTTATTGTTAAGATTAATGTATTTTATAATAATTCAGCATTTATTACTTATGTTTTTCATCGAATTTATTAAAACGACAATAATTTCAATAAAATGAGCCATAATTTCGTATAAATCTGTCTTAATTTCGTACTCGTAACACCCGAAACGAACCATGAGTAACACCCGAAACAGGTAATTTATTTTATTAAAATTAATTGAAAAGTGATACTAAGTGTTACTTCAGTGTTTCAGTAGGCTATACTAACTATTATTACTTGACATAAATAAAACTGGAGGTTACTTGACAAAATTCGCTAAATTATGCATTTTGGTACTGATGGTCAGAAGGTATAGGCCAATTCCTGTAACGCCCGAAACAGCTACTTTTTAGTGATTCTCTCGTTATTGCTCTTATACTTTAATTATGTGTGTACAGGAAAATAAAATATTATCAAAGTAGTAGATGAATCAATAGTTATAACCTCCTAGTTCCTGTTACAATATCCAATAAAACCTTATTTTAAGAGTTCAAGTGTAACACCCGAAACGGTGGAATGACCCATGTCGAAAATTTAAAGGGCCATGTTGTAAAACGTTGTACGATACGCGTGCGAATACTTTCTATCCTTCCTATTTTTCGCAGTTGTATCGTAATGTACTAATACCCTGATATAATTGTTACATACTTGCTGTGACTTAATTTTTCAAGTGTTTTTCAATAAAAAGACACGTCGAGATTGTTTACCTTTTTTCTAATGCTAATAAACGAAGTGTAGTACGTTACCATTCTATGTCGGGCACGGAGTTGCTATCGGTCTTGTCTAAACCTACATATTTCTCAATGATATGGTTTGCAACCATACTATAGAGAAATATGTATATCTATATTAGTCTTTTTCAAACCGGAAGGGTAGAATGACACATGTCAAAAAGTGATTAGCATTGGAAAGTCAAATGGCGTTCTAACAGTTTTAATCTTCTATCGAAAGATCGCAGTAAATGTACTGTAGCTACATAATTTACCATTACAGTAACTCTCTATTTCAAATTCTCTTTGGTACGAGTAAGTTACCATTCTATGTCGGGCACGGAGTCGCTGTCCGTCTTGTCGGACGCCAGGAGCGCTAGCTTGGTGGCCGATGAGATGCCGGTCTTGCGCGCGATTTGCGATATCTCGTTCTGTAGCTTCTCTAATTGGGCCTGAAACATAAGAAAAATATATGTGACGTTATCCATGAAAAGGGACCTAATTGTCGATGGCTCTTACGCCATTATTAACGGTGCTCCGATAAATATCGGATTATAATATTAGCTGAAAATTGTTGAGCATTAGACTTTTTGTTCGTCGCGACATCTATTGTCAAGTAGCGGTACTGATTAATCCGCTACTCGACGCTAGATGTCGACTACGAAAATAATAGTCGTTTCGGTAAGAAAACTAATGTATGGAGCGAGCACTCTATGCTTACTTATCTATGCTTGTATCAATAAAATTACACTGTAATATTAGGTCCTTACCTATGAAATTGGCGTTTTTGTTCATAGATATAAGTCTGATCCTAGTTTTTTTTTTTTTACAAAAGTACATACACAATTACAATAAAACTACAGTGCACTCAATAAACAACGATTTTACATACAATTAATTGTTATTTTTTATTGACCGAAGCGAAGCGAAGGTCTACGTTTTGACTCGGGCGTTTTGCTTTCGTATGTCCGGATGTTCTCTTCTACAAGTCACAATTCTCAACCGATTCTCATGAAATTTTGTGACCAGATTCTATGATTAAATAAAATTTTTATGTCAATCCAGTTTTTGGAAATTTTTAAAATGGCGGAGTCGTGATACCTCGCGCCTAAACAAATAGTCGTATCGATATCATAAGAGTTTTTTCTTTTTGAGATATGTTATAGATTAAAATTAAATGGCCAAAAATTCAGAAAATTTATTTCGCTGGTTTTGGAGGTATTGAGATATTTAATTTTAACTAATTTTAACTTGAGAATGCGTAGCTAAATTTCGTCAGCTTATCTAAGAACTATTTGGCTCAGTTTGTAAGCATTCGCTTTTTTTTGTTTGCACCTAGAGTCTGGGTTCGATCCCCAGTATTTGTATGCTGGGATATAACTTTTTTTATTTTATTATTACACTTAAATTTCGTATTGTTTTTTTTTTATTTACTATATTTAAAGCTCTTAGCACCATGTAATTTAAAGCTCTGCTCGCGAGGTCTACAGCTCACAGAGCCACTAGTTGTTAAGTGTTCAGAATTAAGCCTTGAAAATAGGTCTTTTCATGTGCTGTCGGTTCGAGTATTAAAATTACTTATATTTTTCTAATGGTACCAATTTTCAAGAAATGGAGATATTGAAAACATACCTTAAAGGTGTCAAAAATTACTGGAAAAATTTTGTTTGGTTTGAATTAGCCATCAAAAAAATATCCGCAAAATTAATTGTATGGAAATTCGTGTTTCGTTGAAATTCTCCGAACAAAACGCCAATTTCATAGGTAATGACCTAATATAACACTTTAAAATCTCGCGTTTTGTACACATATTTAATTCTATTATCTATAATAATATCTCCATGAAAGAGTCATTTTCTACTCGTCGACTGTAATTCTTGAATTAAGATTTCGTATACCAAACTGCATTTGGGTACTTTCAACAACAACAACTCAACTATAATATTCATTTCGATACAGTTTAGTCAACTATAATCAAATTGACCAATCACAGCTCGCCGCTGTCAAGAGGACGAAACAAAACCATAGCTCAAATTCATTATTTATTTTAGGTTGTATTGTAGGAACAATTGCTTCATAAGTCAGAAACGCGCATGTGACACCCATAATATAGGAACATCCATAGACTACGAAAACCGCTTAGCATTACTTGTTAGTCTCCATAGGCTACGGTGGCTAAAATCGTGAAAAAATCTGTTTAAAATTGAATTTAGCGCTACACAAGTACCAGGGCCTCATGAGTTACGAGAAGGTGTCGTTGACCAACTCGCCGGGCCGCGGCCGGGGAGCTACGGGAGGGAGCTAAAATTCACTGTACCTTCATCCTAAGCCTCTCGGCTTGCTGCCTGAACTTGCCCGGCTCGTGGAAGCGGAGCGCGCGTCGCGTGCGGGTTGGGGGCTTGACGGTGACCCGGGGGTCCATCCAGGAAGCATCGCCGACGGGTTCAGAGGTCGCAGCTCCGGACAATTGGGCCTTGAATTCCTCGCGACGCTTCGCTCTGATGTTGGCCTGTAAACATGATAAGTTTTTGGCAAAAATTTCATTTTTGGTACAAGCTTTTATCGCTGACTGTACTTTTCTTACGACAGACAACTAATACTCATCGAGACAATTCTAAAAAACCCCTAACACAATTAGGTTGCGTTGTTTCATCACAGAGTTCCTATGGCCACCTCCTGTCTCCATCATCAGATCACGACAGTACCATATTATTGTATTGTCATCAGGACTACAAAGTGCTACCAATTTTCATGACGCTACGATCCTTGGAAGATGGTTAAATTAGTTACCTAAGATTTCATTACATAGTTACATACAGGTCGTTCTAATAAAAGCTTGTTAAAAAGTGTTCGAATAACTATCATCATCATCATCATCATATCAGCCAGAGGACGCCCACTGCCGGACATAGGCCTCCCCCAAAGAGTGCCACAATGACCGGTCTTGCGCCACCCGCATCCAGCGGACTCCCGCGACCTTTACCAGGTCGTCAGTCCACCTTGTGGGGGGTCTACCCACGCTGCGCCTTCCGGTACGAATAACTATAATTTCCAAAAACTATAAGGATTTCTTTTGCATGGAACCTGCTTCTTTTAGTCCGTTAAAATGCAAACTATATCCCCGAAACATAAAAATAAATCGTTTAAACTTTTTAGGATTCCGTACCCAAAGGGTAAAACGGAACCCTATTACTAAGACTTCGCTGTCCGTCCGTCCGTCCGTCTGTCCGTCCGTCCGTCCGTCTGTCACCAGGCTGTATCTCACGAACCGTGATAGCTAGACAGTTGAAATTTTCACAGATGATGTATTTCTATTGCCGCTATAACAACAAATACTAAAAACAGAATAAAATAAAGATTTAAGTGGGGCTCCCATACAACAAACGTGATTTTTGACCGAAGTTAAGCAACGTCGGGCGGGGCCAGTACTTGGATGGGTGACCGTTTTTTTTTTTTTGCTGTTTTTTGCATTATGGTACGGAACCCTTCGTGCGCGAGTCCGACTCGCACTTGCCCGGTTTTATTTAACTTTTTGCCTACGCTATAGTGTAATTAGGGTTCCGTACCCAAAGGGTAATTAGGGTTCCGTACCCAAAGGGTAAAACGGGACCCTATTACTAAGACTCCGCTGTCCGTCCGTCCGTCCGTCCGTCTGTCACCAGGCTGTATCTCACGAACCGTGATAGCTAGACAGTTGAAATTTTCACAGATGATGTATTTCTGTTGCCGCTATAACAACAAATACTAAAAACAGAATAAAATAAAGATTTAAATGGGGCTCCCATACAACAAACGTGATTTTTGACCGAAGTTAAGCAACGTCGGGCGGGGTCAGTACTTGGATGGGTGACCGTTTTTTTTTTTGCCGTTTTTTGCATTATGGTACGGAACCCTTCGTGCGCGAGTCCAACTCGCACTTGCCCGGTAATTTTTCTTCTCCCTCAGAGCGTCCTCTGAGGCTCTGACAGGTTAGTCGTATAAAGATACAAGCAAATTTGTCTTTATGGTAAGCGACAAAGTGGTACCTTTTGATTGAGAACGACATATATTATTGCGGGTTCAATGAGTATTTACAAAGCATCTGTTCGTAAGAAGTATGATATATTTTGTGGAATTAGTAGGGTAGGATGTGTGGGGGTAGGATGTGTGGGGGTAGGGTGTGGGGTGTGTGTGTGTGGGGGGGGGGGGAGGTATACCTTGAGGGTGGGCGCCACGTGTGTGAGCTGCACGCGCTTGCCCGCCGTGTCCACGGTGCGGCCCTCGCGGTCCAGGATGAGCGGCGCCGGGCCCGTGCTGCCAGCACCCGCCAGCGCTCCCCCTGATAAACAGTTCATACTAGTTTATGTCACTGCTGCACACAGACAAGACATCCTCCAGGCTGAGCATAGTAGCGCTACCCCCTCAGCCACAAATATACGGTGGTTTTACTCCATTTTCGAGTCGAAGTGTCTTTGTGTGACGCCCGTGTCTTTGAACGGACCAATCACGGCACGGGACCTCGCTCACCTCGTCCCCCGCACCCCAGTATTTTTGGCAGCATCGGTTTCATGAAATAATTTCTCCTCCGTCTAGAGGATTCCTAGTCTATGCTGCTACATAATGATAGGCATTAAAACTCGAGTGTGGGTTTATGAAACGAACGCAGTGACTTTCATAATAGTATCACACGAGTGTTTAAATGCGTAATTATATACAGTTACATACACTGCTTTATCTACACACATATTATAAACTTTCTATGATACTCGTATATTCACTAACCTCATATTACAGCCGACATTGAGCCACTTCGCTCTCTGGCGGAACTCGCGGATATGAGGTGGCGTCTCCGAAATATCTTTATCGCACATTTTACACGAAACTTTTGTTATAGTTACTTTAAAAACAACAAAAAAATTAAGTAGAAACAATTGCTTTATAAGTAAGAAACGCGCATGTGACACCCGTACTATAGCAACATCCATAGACTACGAAGACCGCTTAGCGCTACTTCATTTCTTTTATTTATTTGCTTGTTAGTCTCCATAGGCTACTGTGACCAAAGCCGAGAAAAAAACTGTCCATAAAATGTAATTTAGCGCTACACAAGTACCAGGGCCTCATGACTTACGAGAAGGTGTCGTTGACCAACGCGCCGGGCCGCGGCGGCCGGGGCGCGTACGAGTATGAAGGTATCGCGGCTGCTCGCGTATCTTAGCTGTATGCTTTTGGGTTGTTTACTTATATGATTTAAACTATTATTTTTGTCGACTTGTAGGAAAAGTATTGTATGCAACGTCGTATAAAGTAGGTCAAAAATTCTCGTGGCGTATTCCTTTACAATGGTCGCCTACGCCTGCGGCTCCGGTTCATATTGTAACCCACGCCACTCCCCTTTTTTTACCATTTCTTATACAACGGTTGCATAAAAAACTATTATATTACATTTATTTTTTAAGGAAGTACATTTTTTGTTTACAGTGGTAGCTCGAAGTGACGCCCTTCTTGTGCGATACATTGACGGTCCCTCTTAAATGTTTCTAAATGAACTTTTCTTAAAATTTGCGGTGTAATTAAAAAATAAATGATAGATTTATTATTTCATAAACGATAGTTTTATTATTTTATTACAGTTTATTATCGCAAATAATGAATCTCAAGCAGTTTTATCTCTTACGACACCGACGTTCTTTGAGGGGTGAGTCGTTTTACTAAATGTATGGGAGGGTTTGAAGTTAATGTTTGGGATATTTCTGCTTTCATTAAAAAAAATATATTAATGTAATTTTACTCATTGGGTAACGCACTTTCGATATCAATTTGAAGTTTTCTGATTTCTGTTATATTAACTCACATTTATAGACGGGTCTAACGCGAATTTTATTCGATTACCTTGATTTACCGACGTTTCGAACCAGGTTTCACTGGTCGTGGTCGCGGCTGACTGATGTCCCAGCAAAATGTCAAAACAGAGATTTGTGGAACTACCCGACGAAAAGTCTATAAATGTGAGTTAATATGTGTTCTGTTATATTTACGGAATTATCGCCTAGCTACACTTAACGATTACACTGTATAGGTATACCTATATATTAAATGAAGTATGGATGTAATTACCGGCGAGTTTCCTCTGTATGCGCGCCTGCAGCTCCGCTATTTTCCTCTGCTTCTCAAGTTCCTCGGCGCTCTGCGCGGCCGAGGCGTCTGCAACAAAACATAATGCTTTACTCATACTCATTCTTTGTTGGTAATAGGTTAATTACATGTCAGCTTACATAACTAGTACAAATAACATAAAAGTAAATTAAAATTACAACATATTCATTACAATACTTGCCTAGGTTTATATTTTTATCAATATTTCGCAGTCAGAAATTCTTCTATATTATAGAACAACCGCTCAACAAGCGACGCTTTAAAGTTTATTTAAAAAAATTAACAAACTAGGTGCGTCTGTTATTACTGTTGGTAGATTATTATACACAGAGGGGCCCATGACGTGTATAGTTTTTGTCGTCTTTGCTAAGCTACGGGGCACCGCTGCTAGTTTGTGTCCGTATCCGTATTTTACGCTTTATCACACACAACGAGCCGCCTCGCGAGGAAAGTGCCGCGCGGAACAGCTCGGTTTGTGTAGACGTGCCTCGCCCGAGGCAATGTGGCAAGGCACGTGTACAAACACTGATAACGGGGTCTGGGCCTCACCTGGCTTAGAATACAGCACCGGCTTGATGACGGCCGGCGGCGGCATGGTCTTGGAGGGTAAAGTCGCCTTTATCTGCTGCGCCGTGGCCGCCGCGGCAGCCACAGGTGTCTTCTCTCCTTTCATGGCGGTGAGAGCGCGTTTACGTTCTTCTATCTCTTTCTGGGCGTTCGCCATCATCACCTGAAATTTAAGGTCAGTTTACATACATACATACATATAATCACGCCTATTTCCCGGAGGGGTAGGCAGAGACCACGGATTTCCACTTGCTACGATCCTGACATACCTCTTTCGCTTCCTTCACTTTCATAACATTCCTCATACACGCTCGCCGGTTTAGGGTGCTCTTGACCTGGCCTTTCTTCAGGATTTCCCCGATCTGATCAGAGAAAGTCCGCCGAGGTCTACCCCTTCCAACTCCCACTTCCACTTCTCCTTTAGGTATACACTATCTTTGTTAGCCTTCTTTAACTCATTCTTTCCACGTAGTTTAGACGAAGACTATTTCAGCCGCCTAAATTACCGCGCCTAAAAGAGGCACCGTATAAACACTTTCGGTGCCATTTTTTCGCGGCATGCCAGCGCTGGCACGGAATAGAACACGCGCCTATTTCTTGGCGCCAGTAACCCCCGCCTGCGTTTCTCGCGCCTATTTTTCGGACCCGTGTAAACACGTCTCTGCCAGTCGCTAGCACGCCTCTTGCTTTGCTTTGCTTTTTAGACTTCAGAGCTCCTGAATTCATTTTAAATAATGGAGATCCTGAGATAGACTACAGATCTCCTGATATCCTGAGATCCTGGATCTCCTGCGTTATCAGGAGATCTAGGATATGCGCAAAAACTAGAACCGTCGGCTGTGGTGGCGCGCTAATTTAGATTGTCCCCAATATTTATAATTAGAAATGGTAAAATTGAAATCTAATACACAAAATATAAGATTATTCTCACCTTAATCCGATCAGCACTTAACCCAGTAATCTTCGAGCCAATAGTCTCCGACCCCTGCACCGGTAACGGTAAGACCTCCACACCATTCCCATTCTTATCCTTCTCCCGCTCTCTATCCTCCTCTCTTTCCTTCTTATCCTCATGCCGGGACCGCTTGCTGTCCTTTTCTTTCCTGTCATCTCTCTCTTCATGCTTGCGTTTTGAGGATTTTGAAGAGGATACCAGTTCGGATGCCAATGCTATAATTTTGTCGGCGAGCTTACTCGCTTTTTTTGAATCTATGTGCGATGATATTTTGTCTATGATTTTTCGGCGTTCATACCTGGAATGTTATGAAAATATATTATTAAGGGGCTCTATAGATTATACAGGTCCAAGGGGAAAAAGAGGTTGAGGAAAACCTCAAAAACGATGGGCAGACAACATCATACAACTAGCTGGAAAGAACTGGATGGAAACAGCAAAAAACAGAGAGAAATGAAAGGGTAAAGAGGATGCTTTCACCCAGCAGGGATCAGTGCCATCAAAAGTGAAACCAATCTAACATATAAAGCTATAATAATAATAATAGATTATACAATTTAGCTGGTACTGGTAACCATGGCAACTCCAGGTTTAACAGGTTAACCCCAGGTTAGTCGGATTGTGCAAGTGGCGCTAAGTGCAGGAACTAGGCCAACTATTATTTATTTATTATTATTTATATCACAGACATGATTCATAGTTTTTTAGTACTTTAACTACTACCTCTAAATCATAATTAGATTCCAAAAAAAGTAAGACAATGTTGCCACTTTTTACTAGCGCGTCTTGTATTTATGTAAAAATAAGTAAGTAAAAGTACTTTTTTAAATTGTAGGAGTAAAATTAGAAATAAATAAATTATCTTAGCGTGTTTATTTATAAAAAGGAATTTACTATTTTACAAACAAATTATTGCAGTGGCAACATTTTTTGGAATCTAATTATGATTTAGAGTATAAATGCTTAGAAGGCTAAATGCTAAAATTAGTAACAAAATATGGATTGCTAAAAGGAAGCTAAGGAAGATTTTTTTATTTTAAGGTTTTGGTAGGGTAGGAGTCTCCCCTAGTAAATATAGTCTAGTTAAGTAAGTGGGAAGACACTCCTCCTTTCTGGCAAACTCTGCTCATTGCTCCGAGCAATTTTTAGGTTTTATACCACTTGACGTCCTTTTGTGTGCGCACAACTACAGATAAGATAAAGACTTGAATTTTGACTACCATAAATATCGGAAAGGGATAGTGCCATACATTATTAAGGGATAGCATGATTCGTCCTTGAATGGCTGTCCAACTTCAGTTTTGTAGGAAGTGTCCTTTCTGTACTGTAGTACTATTATTTATTCTGTGGTTAAGTCCAGTTTCCATGTGAATTTTTTCATGACATTTGTTTAAATGTATAAATTCAATATAAAAACTACAATTTTGTGTAAGCTAAGCCCCCTCTTAATACTAAAAGGCAATTTCTACCAGTCAACCATAAGCTAAACAGAAAGATTGAGTATATAACTATTGGTATAGTAATAAAACAAATATCAATTATACACTCAAGCCTGTCACAAATTCTTTGAATGGGACTAATGGGAGTAAGGGCGGGCCTGTGCTAATGGACTCTCACACAAATTTGGGTCCCTTCCAGGCCAAACTGCTGGGGCATTTTGCCTCCTTTTCCACCTCTGAAGATGCGGCAGTCATAATATTTGAGGCAGACGAGGCGCCCTTGCACATCCTCACAGAGTGCCCTTGCCTAATGCGTACTCGTGACTTAATCCTGGGCGGACACATATTGTGCCCGGAGGAGTTAAAGTCTCTCGAGATCAAAAAAATCCTGCAGCTGTTTGTAGTTGCAGGTTTGGATCGAGAGTTGTAGTAGGTGGCGATCACAATAGATCAGGGATGGTCGCAGTGATACATAGGCTTTAGAGCCTTATATAGCCCCTAACATGAAGAAGAAGAAAAGTCATAATATTTACAAGTTAATAGGAAGACGCCACTCACCCGCTAGTGAGGCAATAGGAAACGGTCGAAAGAAGCGAGCTATCCGACTTCCCGATGGTCCTGTAAATGGCGCGGTCGAGCGACGACCGGAGCTCCTCCACCTCGCGCCGGGACAGCTGCGTCGCCATCTCTGACAACACAAAATCACCAATACACCGAACTCAAGACGATAAGAATTTTGAGGTTATGTCAGTACCTTTGGTTCAAGATCGGTGCCATTTGTAAGTAATGCCGAAATAAGCGTGACGGACGCTGTTTTACTTGTTTGGTGGAATGGATTTATTGGATTTTCGGGCGAAAATATGAGCAACGCAATTGCAAAAATATACGTTTGACGACTTTGACGTGATCGTAAACAAGATTTGTTTTTTTTTACCGTCGCTTTTGGACTGTTTGGACTGAAAACCATAAGCAAGTAGGAACAGTAAAGTGAAGTCCAGATTGGGTGATCAAATCGACCGATTTGATCAGAAATGAAATTGGGATCTATTTCCAGTCTAATCACCAAATTTAGATTTATGGTCATATTAGAGCCCTCTAAATTGAGAAATACCCGAAAACGAACTGGTATTCTTGCGTCCGCACCCCATTTTATCGGTAAAGTAGCTAACACACTATCGCACCGCACCAAGGTCATTGTGGGACGCACCCATAAGTAAGAGGGAGAAAGAGATATCGCTGTCTCCGTCTTACTTATGGGTGCGTCCCACAATGACCTTGGTGCGGTGCGATAGTGTGTTAGCTACTTAATATCGGTCAGAATCAGCGGTTGAATTCGGCGAGCCAAATTGGTGTTTGCGTCTGCATGCCTGATTCAATCGGACAATTTAATCAGATTGGTGAAAAATTGACTCGTCTGGATATGCCTTAATTCCTAGGCGTAATGTACAGACACATCATGTGCGACCTGATAATTAGCGAAATCGGCGAGCCGAGGCCATGCCAGCGAAAGAGTAGTATAATAATACCAGCTTTAATAGGTCTTATAACTTATTTTAGACCAAGTTTAGACTTCGACTAATCGATTTCAGAAAATAATCGAATGTACACTTACCCCGGTTATATAACACACGTTAACTATAAATCGTAGCGATTACTGTGCAGTCCGATTTGCGCAGTTTTGTCTACCGTATGTATGACAAATCGTTACGATAATCGACAACGATTTTTCATACACACGGTAGATAAAAATGCGCAAATCGGACTGCACAGATGTGGCACAGATTAATCGCTACGATTTATAGTTACGTGTGTAGCCGGCATTAATGTACATCCAAAGTGTACATCACTGATAAACTAACTTATCTTATCTGTGGACATAACAATTGCCAGTTTGGGTTTTGCTATTGTTGTGAACGTGAAATAATTGTAATTTAACTGTTGACACTGTCGTAAAAACAACTTAGAACACAACGTATTTCTCAATCTAATTCTGTGAAATTATCTAAAGCGTTTTCAGTGCACAAACATAACCTCGAAATGTCTGACGACGAAGATGTAATATTAGTGAAGCGGACCAAGCAGGTCCACTATGGATCACTGGAAGAGCAGGAAAAGGCGCGGCTCGCAGCCCTGGCTGCCGCGGCCAAAGAAGGCGTGGAGGATACTGGAGGAAAAGACTTAGGAGACATCCAGGTTTCGAATGGTGAGTACCGGTGTTGTAAGTTAAATCATCATCATCTTCCTCGCGTTACCCCGGCATATTGCCACGGCTCATGGGAGCCTGGGGTCCGCTTGACAACTAATCCCAAGAATTGACATAGGCACTAGTTTTTACGAAAGCGACTGCCATCTGACCTTCCAACCCAGAGGTAAAACTAGGCCTTATTAGGATTAGTCCGGTTTCCTTCACCGAAAAGCGACTGGTAACAAATATCAAATAAAATTTCGTACGTAAGTTCCGAAAAACTCATTGGTACGAGCCGGGGTTTGAACCCGCGACCTCCGGATTGAAAGTCGCACGCTCTTTTCAATTCATTCAGTATGTATTAAAATCAATTTTAATACATACTGGTTTTAGGCGGTTAGTGTAAGCTGGGCTGCCTACAGCGTGATGCTGTAGACCTCATATACCTGTGCTCATCTGCATCAATGCTAACATAACTTTGAACTACTCCACTCCCTCAAACTCAATTATACATCAAACTCAAGCTAAATATGAGTATGAATAAATTTGATACATTTTAAATCAACCTCACAGGATACAGCAGCATAGACAATCCACTGATATTTATCTACAATTTCCAGAATACATGGATCTGGAAGATGAGATCTCCAAAGACAAAAAGGCTTTGCTGGAGGAATTTGAGCGCAGACGGAAGGCGCGGCAGCTGAATGTGTCAACAGATGATGATGAGGTTAGTACACGTAGTATACATTGTCCCATTGTGCAGGAACGCGCAAAGAGACACAAGCCACCTGAAGCTGTTGCCGACATGGCTTCCTAACAGTCCCTACTTCAGCTGCCACAAATGCGGTTGCTAATGCCGGTCCCGCATTGGCATATACAGCCACGGCGGACGTTGTTAGCCGATTTTCGTGTTTCGCGGTAGGCCCTGTGAGTATCTAGTGACGCTCTCTACGCAGAGTTTTGGGTAATATTATAGAATGATTCTTGAGGAAGGTTTAGGTGTATGACTTGTCAAGGTTACAAAACCCGTGCCAGGCATGGCTCACTCCGCGATTTCGTCGCTTTGCTACAGGTAGCTAAAAGTGCATCCGTTCCGCCCCAATTTTGGGGAAAGCCATAAGCCGCGCGTGGCGCTGTCGCCACCTAGCGGCCATATCTGTGCTGATCGTAACAGACGCGTTTTGTTAGAGAGTGAGTCTTTTGTACCTAGTACTATTATTTATTCTGTGCCCGTGCGAAGCCGGGTCGGGTCGCTAGTTTATTATAAGTTTTTTTTACTAGCCTATTTGAGTGTCCCACTGCTGGGCAAAGGCCTCTCCCCTTAATTTCCACGACTCCCGATTTGGTGCTTCCTCCGGCCAGTTGTTCAGGAAGCTGTCCAGGCGGCTTAGCACGGTCGCGTTTTTATTCCTTGTCACCATGCCTGTCACGTTCTAACAAGTATGTAAGTGCGAAAGGGACGCGCATAGTGATAGTCGATAAAAATGGAACCGTGCTGAGCCCGCAGGTATTATTTATAAGTTAAATTCAATTAAAAATTTCAGGTGCGCAGGAGTCTCCGGCAGTTAGGAGAGCCGGTGTGTCTGTTCGGCGAGGGGCCCGCCGAGCGGCGCGTGCGGCTCCGAGATCTGCTTAGCTAGTAAGTTTCCTTCTTCTTTTCATTCTGTGAAACGCCCCTAACAAAACGATAAGTGAACGTGACGTCAAGGTCGCTGAGAGTCCATCTTGAAGTATGGTCAAAACAAGAAAATTGCGTTTTTGTCGGTGAAATATTGCGTTTGTGTATATAGTCGCTATACAATCTTTTTTTTGATAAAATGTAAGGAATCGAATGGTTTCCTTACTTATTTACTTTTTGGAAGTTAAAAAAAAGAGTTAAATTTTGAAACTTTCACGTCCTGTATTTTTGTATTATTTCCATATTATTATTTTAATATCCACATTATAGTGATAAATTGCTCATTTGCTATATATTTTACTAGATTTTGTTATAAAGTTCAACATGTGTCATCATCCCCATTGTAACATGTACAAGCTGACTATTTCAGCTTGGGCGAAGACGCGATCCACAAGAAGCTAGAAGAGGAGGAAGCTAGGATAGAGCGAGATAGAGGACGCGAAGGGACCTGGTACCACGAGGGGCCTAAAGAGTTACGCGAAGCTAGGCTCTGGATCGCTAAATACTCGCTGCCGAGGGCAAAAGCAAGGTAATCTATTTTTAGTTCTCAAATTTATCGCTAGATGGCGCTAGTAGTATCAGTGGGGAGACCTCCTTTCGGGCATTCTCAGCTCCGTTCGGCTCAGCATTGCTCCGAGCAATTATTAGGGATGGCAAAACTTGACGTCCCTTTCCGTCGACCACAGATAAGATAATGATTTGAATTTTGACAACCCTAAATAGCCGAAAACGATAGTGCCATACATTAGAAAGGGACAGCACGATTCATCCCTGAATTAAAAACTTCGGTTTTGTAGAAAATGTCCTTTCTGTACGGTAGGGTAATTCCCCAGTAACTGGGCTCTTTTAGTAATTGGCCGCCCTAAACTAAAAATGTATTCTATTCACTTATAAATAGAATTCATTTTAGTATAAGGCGGCCAGTTATTGAAACCTATGCGTCAATCTATGCGTCCAAAGTTAAAACGGCCGTTTATGTTTTGAGTTCAGAGATCGACGAATCCAGCCACATAAAAACTAGTTTGATGTATTCAAGGGGTACTTAAATACAAAATACGTAACGGCCCCCTTTTTTAAATACCTGCCGTTAAATTTAAATAATTCACGGAAACGTATGAACGTGTCTTGCTATTTCACTCACTCAGACTCATAGACTAGGAATCCTCGTTGACTGAAGTAGCATGACAAAAACGAACGTTTCCAAGAAAATACGATGGGAAAGAATTATGCATTACATCAGTACTCCAAATAGTTATGTGTGATAGTGTGATGTCTGTCCAGATTAAACAAGGCCCGGGCGGAGCTGCAGCTGGCGGGCAGCGTGCGCGCCGCCAGCAAGCAGGACGCGCAGCGCCGCGCCGCCGCCGTCGCCATCTACTGCAGTCAGGTACCATTCGCTTATAAATGCTATAGGTACAGGGCGGACACGCCATACATCAAAAATCATTTGCGTTTACATGTGTGCGCGGCACGTCTGTAGACGCGTCATTGTGTATGTGTGGGTAAGCCGCTTTCCTGAGCGGACGCCAGAAGTCCGCCAGATTCATGTCGCGGGGCGAGGTAACGCGAGTCGGGGCGGGGCGGGGCGTGGCCGTTCTGTATGATAGTACTATTACTTATTCTGTGCTATAGGCCCCGTGCATGAACTATAGGGGGCAGCATAGGAGCCGTCAGATTTTGGCGCGAGACGTAAATGTGTCGTTTATGCTTCCGATGTAGCCCACAAGATGGCGGAACCTACTATGCACAAGGAAACGTACTGACGAGAATGGTAGATGGTAGCACTTGTTTTGGCAATGTAGATGTGCACATATGTTTCCGATTCAGGCCACAAGATGGCAAACCCTACAACGCACACGGTCCCTTATGACCACCATTTTATTGGTTAATGTGATGCACACAGATATTTTCATTCCATTCGTGCCAGCGCGAATCGCATTTGTGAATCGACTTCTCTCCAGATCGATCTCTCTAGATCAGTGGTGGGCAAAGTACGGGCCGCGGGCCAGGTCCGGCCCGCGAAAGGATTTTATCTGGCCCGCTGCCGGTCATTTAAAAAAAATTAATATGGCCAGCAAAATAATAAAAATACATTTTTGCTGTAAATCTGGCCCTCTGAAATTCCTTCAAGTTTTGGCCCGTCATGAAGAAAGTTTGCACACCACTACTCTAGATGGCGCTGTGCTAACAACAAACTAGCGAACGATGTCCGCCCATCTGAATGTTCAAGATACTGCCATGTTACTAATTTGCCAGATTCCGATCTATCCGTTTTAATGTAATCATATTTTTGTATGCAGTTCATATGTTATTGCACTGCGTTTCAGCCATAATTTAATGTACAGTCACCTGCAATAATATGTTACACAATGAAGGCCGCAAAAATATCTGACACGATCTTATTTGTAGAGTCATAAGAGCGTGTCACATATTTTTGCGGACTTTGAAGAGTAACATTATTGCAGGTGACTGTACAATTTGACTGTTTCAATAGGGAGTATTACTGCAATGTTCTGCCGCCAGAGTGCAGCACAATTTTTTTTAGTATACCATAGAGTAACTTATACATACTAGGCCTTAAACAGTTTTTTGACAAGTTTTTACTATGACATTGATGCACCAAGGCGGTTTGTTTACAGGTGGTCTACCACGAAAATACAATGAAGCCGCCATTAACAGGCGTTCCCCTCTGTCGAAAATAGGCGGCCAATGGTCAACCATATGTATGGACTGACGTTTATCTGACATGACGTACCTATACATTTGATGTGCCCCTCCCCCGCAAAAAACGGCAGACTATTTTGTACCGAAAATTTTAGACATGGCGTCTCCGTTGGTTATATCCTCTAAGGCGAAAATCAAAATTTCTTTATCTGCCTCTCTATCGATCGAATAGGCAAGAGTGATAGAGAGGCAGAAACCGAACTTTCGATTGTCGTGTTTCACGGTAGGCCATGTGATTGACCTAGTGACGCCCTCTACGCAGAGTTTTGCGTAATATTCCCTATTAGTAGACCTATAGTTAAATAACACCAGGTCTACGGGTGGTATTCCACCTCTCCAATGTGTATTTTGTCTCACATTTTGTTTAATGAGAGAGTGAGACGCAATGACATTGGACCATTATATTGGACAGATTGAACACTACCCTATGGTAAAGTGGCATTCTATGGAACTTGCTAACTATGTAAACAAACCGCCATATTGAAATTGTCAAAAGAATGATGAATTTACTAGTGACTTTTGTTTACATAGTTAGCAAGTTCTATAGGCCCCGTGCATGAACTATAGGGGGCAGCACAGGAGCGGTCAGATTTTTGGCGCGAGGCGTAAATGTGTCGTTTATGCTTCCAATGTAGCCCACAAGATGGCAGAACCTACTATGCACAAGAAAACGTACCGACGAGA
The DNA here is from genome assembly GCF_910591565.1 of Cydia splendana. Classification (NCBI taxonomy): domain Eukaryota; kingdom Metazoa; phylum Arthropoda; class Insecta; order Lepidoptera; family Tortricidae; genus Cydia; species Cydia splendana. The sequence goes on from NC_085985.1 coordinate 9,862,011, forward strand.
ACGGTAGATGGTAGCACTTGCTTTGGCAATGTACATGTGCACATATGTTTCCGATTCAGGCCACAAGGTGGCAGACCCTTTACATTTCATGTTTCACCGCGAACTAACGAACGTTTTAATCCCGTAGTTTAACAAACTGACGTACTACATAACCATAACAATGACTCTGTCTATCTTAAATCAGTATATTTTTGGAAACCGTGTGCCGATTTCGCGCACTGTTTTGGGCTTTGGGGCTGTCCATAAATTACGTCATCGATTTTTGACCCCCCCCCCCTATAATCATCCAAAAATCATGCTTCAAATGACCCCATTTCCTCCTACTTCATGCTACCGTCATCCGATGTCCAGACCCCCCCCCCCTAATTTGAAATGACGTAATTTATGAATAGCCCCTTTGTGTATTTAGTAACTGCACAGAATAAATAATAATACTACCAAAGACATATGTAACTTCGTATAAGATGAATAAAGTCTAAGGAAAAAACGTGCCTCGGAAATCAAGAAAAAGTCATTCTCGAATAGATGGCGCACACACCTTTGGCCTATGCTCGGCTAGATGGCGTGACGACACCGTTTCATATTTAACAATTTTAACACATAGATATCAGTGAATGAACATGGGTCAAAATGATATAAAAATAATAAAATCATTTATCCATATATATATATATACATTTTTTTGATAGTTTTATACGTTTTCATTTGGAGTTTTAGTCGTGTGTCGATAGATGGCAGTAAATTTACTGTGACTACAAAATTTACTATGACAGGACCCCTCTATACTATTTATTCTCTTTGGTACTACCGTACAGAAAGGACGCTTCCTACAAACCCGAAGTTTGACAGCGGTTCAGGGTCGAATCATGATATCCCTTTCTAATATATGGCACTATCCCTTTAGGCTATTTAGGGTTGTCAAAATTCAAGTGATTATCATATCTGTGGTCGTGCACGCAATGGGACGTCAAGTTGACCCTAATAATTGCTCGGAGCAATGCTGAGCCGAACGGAGCCGAGTTTGGCCGAAGTCAGGAGTGTCTCCCCACTGGTAATTGGAGACGTCATGGCTGTCATTTTCTGTAGAAATCAGTCTGTCGATTTTTGCGGGGGAGGGTCACGTCATATGTATGGCTATTTGTACATGATTTTGTACGTAACGTACAAATAGCCATGTCAGATAAAAATGAGTCCATACAAAAGTTTGCACAAAAGGTATTTTCCTACTAGTCAAATCAGTTACTTTTTTTTAGAACTGTCAAAACGATTTGCTAATACGGAATTTATATGAAACATTACATCGTGACGTCACGGTCAACTCACCTACATTTTATATTTCTATCCGATTTATTAAATAGAACTTGTGTTTAAAAATAACTCCTATCTGTGTTCTTCTAATAATTATCTGGTGCTATATTTCATGCATGGTGTATAATAATTTATTATAAATACCTATTGTGCTAGGTTTTCGGCAGAGGGGTAAGCTCTTAAAGGCGACTCCAGTTATTAAATGCTCTAAGGCTTTGGGTAATTTAATAGGGAATATTACGCGAAACTGCGTAGGGGGCGCCACGATCAGTAATCAGTCACAATCTAAGGGTCCACAGCAAACTAGAGTAGAAATTTTGTTATCTAACCTCTCTATCACTCTTGCATATTCGAGCGATAAAGAGGCAGATAACTAAATTTCTATTTTCGCGTTTACCGGTAGGCCCTGGTTAAGGGGCCGGTATATGACGTTTTCGATTTAGACCTCACTTTGTAACCATAATTTGTTCAATAAATGTTTAATAATTGCATTAAATTACACGTAAATTTGTTCACGAAGAAACCGTGTACCGACTCTTCATGCCATTGTATTTTTAATTTGCTGTTATTCTCTACAAATCGACACTAAAAGTATCAAAAAATCAAAATATGGAGTTCCGTTTGAGACAGAAGCAAAACAATTTTGTCTTTGACAGTAATTGAATTATTGTATGATTCTGAAAGCTAGATAATTCAGCTACCAATTTATTATCGATTTATATTTTTACTCACAAAGACAACACAGAAATTCAATCTCAAATGTAAACTTTCGAACAATTTCCATACATTGACGACATCACTCAAAATTCTTCTTCAAGTCAGATGCCCGTTGGGGCTACACCGGAGCACACGTGTACTTCTTCAAATGAAAATGACAGCTTGATTTTCTTGCTTTTGACAATTATATTGACATTAAATCATATACGCACACGAGAAAGTATACCAGTAGATAAATTGTATTTCAAAAAATAGGGTACATAAATATCTGCTCGCGTCTCATTTAAATTTGATTTGCTGTTATAATGGTTGAAAACCGCAGTAAACTATCTTAAAACAATACGATTACAGTCGAATTTAAGTATTATGTTCCTTCAAAACTCGCTTAAAATGAAAAAAGTTTAAAGACTCATCTTTACTGATTGGGATCAATTTTTATTATGCTGGTATCATTTTGCGTCAGTTTAAAAACGTATTTGACTTCTGTACGTCAATGAATTTTGATGACAATTGTAATCTTGTATTATATTATAGAACTTTTATCTTAAAATAATGCCTATTAACAGGAAGAGTTATGTAATTCGTATAAGTAATACCTGAAAGTCTTGTACCTAGATCTGTAATACCATGGATTGCGACGAATAAATGATAATGATTATGCGGTTCGTTCCGTCTATATGTATAGGTAAACCAGAACTTTGGGAGTATTGTCAAGAGGGCGCTCGTTTTGAATTTTATATAGCAACAATTTGTATAGTGGGGACAATGGAAATTGGCAGATGATTTTTGTTTTATTCCGACAACTTTAATAAGTGCGAAGTTTGATGTTTGGATATTTCTTCGGTTTTTACGCTATAAAATTCGTGAATTTTACGACGTATGACACATAAATCAAAATCATCCAAATCTATTTTCTTTTTTTTGTTGTCTTTTTTTTAGGTTTGGTCGTTTAATTCCGCCCTTACGCCCTTCGCTAGCAATCCGTGATACCGATGCATGCGATACACCTAATACACAAATCAAATTATTACAAGACATCAACCAAATCGTGACGACCTGACTATAGTGACATTTGTCCATAAGTTTGAAACTTACCCGTCAATTCAGGTGGTAATTTCGTTATGTTTTCTAATGGAAGAAATTTCTCTCCCGCACGTTTTTTTTCCAATAAATAACTATATACACTATTTACAACTTTTTCTCTGTAAAATCTAAAACTTTCGGCATGATTATTGCAGTCTAATAATAATTCACACGAAACTAGACAAAGCAATGTTTACATTGTCAATATTGACAACTATCATAAAGGGTAGATGTTGTCTATTATTAAAGTTGTTGCCATTGCTAGAAATTAGTACCAACAAATTTCCGTAACATGGCGCACCCTCAATAGATCCTGGTTCACCTATATAATGCGTGTACGTGCTGTTCTCTGAAAATCTTCAAGAAAAAATAACGGCTAGACCAGCACTAAGTACTAGCGAGTTTTTGCGGCTTTGGAGACCGAGATGAAGCTTACAGGCCATTAGCGCTCTAGTTATTGTTATGTATACCTATGTATCGAATGTTTTATAAATTACCTATAAAAAGCAATGTTTTATTTCGATTAGGTCTACATTTTGTGCATATTGCATATCTGAAGTATTTTCGTACTAAACTTGAAACTTTCGTTGAAACTAAATAAAATAATTATTCCAAATGTACAGTCGCCTGCAATTTATGTTACACAACGAAGGCCGCAAAAATATCTGACACGATCTTATTTGTAGAACCATAAGACCATGTCACATATTTTTGCGGCCTTCGAAGAGTAGGTACCGTCATTATCACCAACTTTGCCCGCTTATTTTTTAAAACGAATTTTGTCAAAAAACATCACATCATATGTCTTTTTTTGCTCAGCACGTCCATTGTGATCAAACGCATCAGTTTATTTGAAAAAAAAAAAATATTTTTTATCGTGTTTTTACTCATTTTTTTGCGTTTTAGAGGGCGGGCAAAGATATCCGGGGTTTTCGCCAACATTGCCCACGTCAATTTGGTATTCAAATACAGCTCGTATGATGATGATGTCTAAGGATCACTTAAAGGTTTTGGGCAATCCTACCATTCCCTGTTAATAACTTAGCGATAAGTGTAAAAACTTAAAAATAAATTTGCTGGGCAATGTTGCCTACCCGTTTTTGCCCATTTCCAAATAAGGCTCGCCTAAGCATTTTACAAAGGCTAGGGTTGTCACTTTTGAGAAAATCTGTTACAATAGTTTAATGGCCAAAAATATGATTTTTGTTGTGTTTTTCATTCGTTAACGGGATAAAACATCTAAATAAAGGATAATAAGACAAATTAAATACAGTATATATTTATAAACTTATTTTAGTGTACAAACATAACCTTCTTTTACTTGCGAAGTTGGGTAAATTAGATGAAAGTGACAACCCTAATCCGTTTTTGGTGGTGGGCAATGTTGGTATAGATGCCAAATTACGGATTACTTTGCCCACCGCTAAAACTTTTGTGTATTTAGGCCTTTTTAGTTTAAATCTCAATAGACATAATCTATGCTTCATGTGTTATAACTCAAACCCGGAAATATTTGTCAAAGGGTTCTCAATTTTTTCTACTTGCATTCATTATTTATCAATTTTTTGCCCGCCGAAATATACCCTATATTAGACAACTCGCTCAAACTCTAAATTCCCAAGTCAAGTTATGCACAAGTTTGGGATATAGTTTTGTCAGAAATATAAACTATTTTCTACTAAAAATAGCAGGGTGGCCATAACTATTATAATTTTTTCTACATTAACGAATTTGTTTAAAATTGTCGTTTTGGGCAAAGTTTCCCTGGAGGCAAAGTTGGCGCTAATGACGTAACATATTATTGCAGGTGACTGTACATAAATGTTTCGGTGATTTTGAGATTATTTTTAGGTTAGTTTACTAACAATCAAGTTATGCAGATACCGATTTCGTGAACGTATAAGTAGTAAGGTACCGCTATTGTTTAGCGATACCGATTATTTTTGAAGGTAAAACTATACCGGTTGAAATATAAAGATATTAAAATTACAGCAGGGACAACCATTTTTTATAGGTGTACCTAAACCATCATTGGCCGAGCGTTAGCAAAGGTCTCCGTTTCAGCTTGGGCAAAAATGCTTTTGTATGTTCTCCTTTGCAGATCACATTTCTCAACTGATTCTCGTGAAAATTTGTAAGCAGGTTCGATAGAACTATTCTGTTTCGCTTTATCCGCCAAAATGGAATTGCCACCCTGCTGAAATTTTATTTATTTAAATTCCTATTGAATGGATTTTGCACCTTATGAAAAACCGTATAGAGTAGTAAATAACATTTTACATCTGACTTAATGACATCTTGTTTTATTCGCTTTAACTGTACAAAACGCGTATCTCGACAAAGCAATATTAGGTAGTAAAACAGTCAACAATCAAATTAATTAAATAGGTAAGTACGTCACGTGTGACATGAACAGACAAGGAAAGCAAGATTAAATGCATTGTTTCTCTTTCATCTTTCAATGGAACGCTTTTACCCTCAAAGGAGGCTGGTCAATACTAAACTAAAAGTCCCATCTTAAAAAAAACATGATGGGTCACTGACCTGTCCCAGTAAAGTGAGGTAGTGTGCGTGAAGTGCGCTTGTGTGTGAAATGGGGTAAATTGACAGAATCTGAAATTTTACCCACCGCTACTGTCGCCTTAACAAACCGCCTTGATGCATCAATGTCATATTTTATTGTCTGTGAAAACTTGTCAAAAAACAGTTTAGGGCACAGTATGTAAGTTACTCTATGGTTTACTAGCTAGCTTAGTGCTGCACTCTGGCGGCAAAATATTGCAGTAATACCCCCTATTGATCGAAGCTTTAGCGAAGGCAAAGAGAATACAGTGTATAGAGGCGGATTGTCAAAGTAAATTATGTACCCACTGTAAATTTACTGCCATCTTTCCACAGAAGATTAAAATGTACAGTAGCTACATAATTTACCCTGACAGTAACTCTCTATTTCAAATTCTCTGTGGCGGAGGTCTCTGTATGAAGCCAGTCACAGACGGAGCGATAAAGGCGTTCTTACGATATATTTACATTTCATGTTTTAGTTTCAAGATTCGCCGCTAGATGTCGGTGTACTTACCGCAAACTAACTAACGGTATAATGCCGTAGTATACCAAATTGACACTTGTAGTTTATGAACAACATTGACGTGTTTATACTTTTAATTACAATGAACGTATTTTTGGAAGCTGTGTGTTTATTTTAGCGCACCGCTGTGTGTAATTGATGACTTTAACTATGGCTACAAATATAATGACCACCAAAAAATACTTTGGTACCCTAAATAAAAAAATCATGCTTACCAAAACAAATTACTGAACACCAAAAAAATAAGGCCTAAAATTAAAAAAAGTACCACCGTTTTAATTACGACTGCACTTCAAATTGTATTCAAATACCAAATATATTGAATGATCACTAAAAATCATTAATGATCACCAAATCTTGAAGACCAAATTAATGCGATATTTTCACCAAAATAAACCACTATGATTACCAAAAAATGTATACATATTACCAAATAAAGTAAACTGATGCCAAAATGACTAGCCCCTCCCGCTCAACCCCCCGTACCCCGCACGGCATAGCATTTCGTTATGCTACTAGAAAAGTAGGTTAAACTGCTATCAGTTAAGTGGGTTAGGTTAGGTTAGCACTGCGACCAGTGCGACCCTTACAGAAATGAAATGGTACTAGAAAAGTAGGTTAGGTTTGAACTGCGACCTTTACAGAAACGAAATGCTACTATATAAAAGTGGGTTAGGTTAGAACTGCGATCCCCACAGGACCGAAATGCTACTAGAAAAGTGGGTTAGGTTTGCTATCCTATTAAAGCAAATTACTGTAAAATAATCATTCTTCCAGAAACGAAATGCTACTAGAAAAGTGGGTTAGGTTAGGTTTGAACTGCGACCCTTACAGAAAAGAAATGCTACTAGAAAAGTGGGTTAGGTTAGGTTTGAACTGCGACACTTACAGAAAAGAAATGCTACTCGAAAAGTGGGTTAGGTTAGGTTTGAACTGCGACCCTTACAGAAAAGAAATGCTACTCGAAAAGTGGGTTAGGTTAGGTTTGAACTGCGACCCTTACAGAAAAGAAATGCTACTAGAAAAGTGGGTTAGGTTAGGTTTGAACTGCGACACTTACAGAAAAGAAATGCTACTCGAAAAGTGGGTTAGGTTAGGTTTGAACTGCGACCCTTACAGAAAAGAAATGCTACTAGAAAAGTGGGTTAGGTTAGGTTTGAACTGCGACCCTTACAGAAACGAAATGCTACTAGAAAAGTGGGTTAGGTTAGGTTAGATAGATAGATAGATAGATAATTTCTTTATTCATACCCACAACATACACGGCATTAAAAAAGTACAAGATAAGAACATGCAAAGCAACTTAATTACTAAAAACTATTAACTATTACATTAAAAAATTATGAAGCCATGTGTCGTGGCACAGAAAAGGCGCTGGCTCAGCATTGTGATGCGGCAAGCCACATCGCTGGTATTCTGCCAGTACCTTACATACAAATATGCAACGCTTATTTAAAAATAGTTGGTACGAGTAATATAAGAAAAAACTACTGTGCAATTTGTGTGTGACGTGTACATTATTGTGTGAGTGTATCAGTGGCGGAGCGTCCATAGAACTCGATTCCCATCGGCTTGCCTGATATTCAGGCTCTTGGGCCATTTTCTTTAAACTTATGAAGAAAAGGAAGGGCAACTTAGCTACGGCTTGCCTACGAACAATCTAGACGCGCCGCCACTGGAGTGTATGCGTGTGTGTGTGTGTGTGTGTGTATTTTTGGACATTTAGTAACGTTACAGTATTAAAAATTTCGTAATTATTAGGTACTACCCGAATAGTGCGGTTGGCAAAGTAAAAAGTGGTTTAAGAAGAAAAAGAAGGGAGCAAGAGTGAGTTTAAGGCATATGCTTTTATATGGTTAGAACTGCGACTGTTACAGAAATAAAATGTTACTAGAAAAAGGTGACGAAGTGGATTAATTAGTTTAATAGGATAACGATATATTAAATATTTGCACATTTTTACTTAAAATGTGGTTACAATTTTGGTGGTCATTTACTATTTTTGGGTTTACCTACAATGATTATTTTGGAGTCATTTGCTTTAATAGGATAGCAAGATTTAAAAATTTGGTTATTTTTTTACATTAAAATGGAGTTCTAATTTTGGTGGTCATTTACTATTTTTGGGTTTACAATGATTATTTTGGTGTCATTTTCTTTAATAGGATAGCAAGATGTAAAAATTTGGTTATCATTTCACATTAAAAGGGGGTTTGAAATTTGGTAATAATTTACTATTTTTGGGTTAATAATTATTAGTTTGGTGTCATTTCCTTTAAAAGGATAGTAAAATGTAATAAAATTGGTAATCATTTCACATTAAAATGGTGTTATAATTTTGGTGATCATTTATTATTTTAGGGTGGTAAAATAGATTTTTTTGGTATAAAATTTTACTAAATCTGGTGATCAGTTAAATAGCAGCCTTTAACTATACCTTATCAAAGAGAATAGATAGTATAGAGGGCTATTGCCATAGTAAATTTTGTAGTCACGGTACATTTAGTGCCATCTATCGACACACGATTAAAACTTAAAATAAAATTGAAAATGTATAAATTAATTAAAATTTGTATACGGATAAATGATTTTTAATTTTTATTGTTCCATACTGACCCATGTTCTTTCACTGATATGTGTTAAAATTGTTAAATAAACCATAGTCATTACTGTTAACCATTAGTCATTATTGTTCAAAAACTGCAAGTGTCAATTTGTTTTATATACTTGTTTTATGAGGTCAAAGATATATATGTAACTCCGTATAAGATAAATAAAGTCTAAGAAAAAAACGTGCCTCGGAAATCAAGAAAAAGTCATTCTCGAATAGATGGCGTCATATACCTTTGGCCTATTCTCGGCTATTTTGGCCTATTATTGGCGTCGGTGTCGTCGACGCCATCTAGCCGAGAATAGGCCAAAGGTATATGACGCCATCTATTCGAGAATAACTTTTTCTTGATTTCCGAGGCACGTTTTTTTCTTAGACTTTATTTGTCTTATACGGAGTTACATATATCTTTGACCTCATAAAACAAGTATATAACACAAATTGACACTTGCAGTTTTTGAACAATAATGACTTTATGGTTTTTAATTAATGTATTTTTGGAAGCTGTGTGCTCATTTTAGCGCACCGCTGTGTATAATTGATGACTTTAACTATACCATGACTATACCTATATAAACAAGGTCCCCGCCGCGTTTGTGTGTTTGTATGTTCGCGATAAACTCAAAAACTACTGAACGGATTTTCATGGGGTTTTCACCTATCAATAGAGTGATTCTTGAGGAAGGTTTAGATGTAAAACATATTTACTGCAACCATAGAGAAATATAGTAAGACAAGAGTGCTCACTCCATACATCAGTTTTGGTACCAAAAATAATAATATTTTCATAGTCGACATCTAGCATCGAGTAGCGGAATTATCAGTACTGCTACTTGACAATAGATGGAGCACCGACCGGAAAGTCTAATGCTCAACAACATAAGACTTTCCGCTCGGTGCTACATCTATTGTCACTTGACAGTACTACTACTACTTAAAGTACTGATAATTCCGCTACTCGATGCTAGATGTCGACTATGAAAATAATAATCTTTTTGGTACCAAAACTGATGTATGGAGTGAGCAATCTATATATTTTAAGGGTTCCGTACCTCAAAAGGTAAAAACGGAACCCTTATAGGATCACTCGTGCGTCTGTCTGTCTGTCCGTCTGTCACAGCCTATTTTCTCGGAAACTACTGGACCAATTAAGTTGAAATTTGGTACACATATGTAAATTAGTCGGACTTATGTACGGAACCCTAGAAACGCGAGTCCGACTCGCCCTTGGCCGGTTTTTTTTCTCTATGCTTCAACCAGACTTCAACAATAAAATTGTATACGTATTTGTTTCAGGTCGGTGACACGAGGCCCATAAGTTTTTGCCGCTTCAGCTCCGACAGCCAGATGTTAATAACGTCTAGTTGGTGAGTACAGGTAGTATTAGACCAAGATAAGTCTGCAACGATTTTGGTAGCACACTCAGTGCAAATGTTGTTTATACGTCAGGAGTGTGAAGTTTAAGAAGCAACATAAAAACTAGTTTGATGTATTCAAAAGGTACTTAAATACAAAACAGTACGTAGCGGCCCCCTTTTTTAAATACCTGTCATTAAATTTAAATAATCACGATTTAGCAGTGGCGCTAGTGTGCACGTTGATGGGCTCTTAAAATAACTTTTGCACTGCGTGTGAAATTTGCTATATGGGGGTTTTCGGGGGCGAAAAATCTATCTAGCTAGGTCTTATCTCTGGGAAAACGCGCATTATTGAGTTTTTATATGTTTTCCGAGCAAAGCTCGGTCTCCCAGATATTTATGATCTAAAACACGCTTCGATTTAAAAACTTTGCTGGCTTAACCGACTGCACTTTCCACTAAACTTAGTATTTTTTTCAGGTCAGGCCTCGTCAAGGTGTGGTCGGTGCCCGAGTGCCAGGAGCTCCAGGTCCTGAAGGGTCACACCTGCAACGTGAGCGGCGCCACCTTCCACCCTGCAGCCGCCATGCCCCAACATTTCAAGGACAAGGTACTCGCACACTGATCCTCGCTGCACTCGGTGCTGCACACCTGCAAAGTGAGCGGCGCCACCTTCCACCCTGCAGCGAATTTTATCAAAATCTGCCTAAAATAGTTATTTGTTTTACAAGGGGGCGAAGTTGTTGTTTAACCGCTCGTGCTAATATTAATACCCGAGCAAGCGTACGATTCCAACATTGAACCACGAGCGTAGCAAGTGGTTCGAAAAATGGAATCTTGAGCGTTGTGGGGGTTTCATAGCACGAGGGTTAAACAACAACTTTGCCCTCGAGTGAAACAAAATGTTTCACCACACCAACCCGAAACAAATATTAAATGTAAAATATCAAACAAAATCAAATCCAAATTAATGTTATTAAATATTTATTATCCAAAATCATCATTTAAAAGTCAATCTACCAGCAAACACATCAAAATTTGCATTTGATTACTTTGCCTCACATGTGAATAAAATGCAACTTCGCTACCAGTTTTTGAAGTGCAAAGTAAGCCTTTCCGAGCTGGTGTGGTAAAAGATTAATGTATTTATTGTTTTTCAGTTGAAAATAAAGTCGGACCCTGAGAGTGAGCCTATGGAGACAGGCGGCTCGAGCGAGGAGAAGTCAGAAGTGTGCACTATGGCGTCCTGCGCTTACGACGGGACAGTCCACTTATGGAACTTTAAAAGGTAACACTGTTTTTAAATCCATACCACAGAATAAATAATAGTACTAGGTACAGAAGACTCACTCTCTAACAAAACGCGTCTGTTACGATCAGGACAGATATGGCCGCTAGGTGGCGACAGCGCCACGCCGCGGCTTATGGCTAGCCACCAAAATTGGTGTGGAACGGATGTACTTTTAGCTACCTGTTGCAAAGCCACGAAATCGCGGAGTGAGCCACGCCTGTCCATACTATATAATATATTAATATATATTATTATATATTATAAAGGCGAAAGTGTGTCTGTCTGTTACCTCTTCATGCTTAAGCCGCTGAACCGATTTAGTTGAACTTTGGTATAGAGATAGTTGGAGTCCCGGGGAAGGACAGGATAGTTTTTATGTCGGAAATCATCCCTGAATAGAGTGCAAAGGGAGGTGGAATTGAAAGAGTTAATGCATTGCCTAATAATTGAAGTAAGCAATGCGCGAATTGAATGATTGCTATTAGAATTATATTATATAACTCTTTATTGTACAAAACAAATTTACGGCACAGGATAGGCAGTACAAAGGCGAACTTATCCCTTTAAGGGATTTCGTATATAAATTCTAAATCCTTGCGTCGTATTCCTCAATATTGAGGGTCGTGACCTCCCTTTTGAATCACTTTCTCACGATCTTTCTCCATCTGTTTCTGTCCCTGGCGGTGTGGAGAGCCATGTGGACTGTGGAGTCGAGAGCGGTGCGGATCTGGTCGGACCAACGTATTGGACTGCGTCCACGTCCAGGCCTTTTCCCATCCACTTTGCTGGTCACATTGCCAAGCGGACCCCAGGCTCTCATGAGCCGTGGCAAAATGCCGGGACAACGCGAGGTAGATTATTATGACACTAGCTTTTGCCCGCGACTTCGTCAGCGTGGAATATTAATTTAGGTACCTACCTAAAAAATTTGTATGGGGAATCAACAAAACGCAGATTGAATAAAATAATAGCTACCTAGCTATTATTTTATTCAATCTGCGTTTTGTTGATTCCCCATACAAATTTCAAACCCCTTTTCACCCCCTTAAAGGGTTATTTCTTGAATGAAAACAACCCTTTGTCCTTCCCCGGGACTCAAACTATCTCTATACTAAATTTCAACTAAATCGTGCACAAGCGCCGGTGCTACACCGCGCGGGCGGGACAGTTCCTATTGACAAAGTTTGTTGTGCAGTTGTTGTTAAGTTCCCATACAAAATTCCACCCCTTTAAGGGATGGTTTCTGGGATGAAAACTATTCTATGTCCTTCCTCGGGACTCAAAAAAACTCTATACCAAATTTCATCTAAATCGGTTTAAGCGTGAAAAGGTAACAGACAGACAGACAGACTTCCTGTTATAATATTAGTATGGATTTATTAAGGCGCTCTTATACTCGAGTTTTACGTTTTCAAGGGGGTGAAGCAGACGCGTGGTAGAGCGGGCAGGCGGGCGCCCCGCGCGGCGCACCGCACCATGCCCGCGCAGCACGTCTACGTCCTTATTCTGACGACATCGGTATTCTGAATTGTCAGTTCCGGGATTTTTTCCGGCAATTAATATTGAATAAGATTTATTAGCAAATTCGAATTTTGATGAGTACTTAATGAAATTAAAAATGGTAGGTAAGACGGTGAGTGTAAATAATTATTAATTATATACAATATAAGTGTATACCGCGACAAACTGAGAATCTAATCAAATGATACCAAATTATTATGAGACAAAAAATAGTACTTACTAATAGACATTAAAAATGTAATAGAGCTAGACCAAGAAAAATCTGCAACGATTTTGATTGCACACGCAGTGCAAGTGTTATTTTAAACGTCAATCTTCTATGAAATTATGAATAATACTTGCACTGCCTATGCTATCAAAATCGTTGTAGACTTGGTCTAACTCTAGCAGTCAATTTCGGGCAAGTAGGTAGTGAAAATAAGGAAGAATACTAGCAAAGCTAAGATAATTTGTGGGACTATTGAGTTATGCATAGCTCCAATAAGTACATAAAATTAGCTATCTTCACAAGAAAGAATTATAACAATTTATAACTCTAACTGTAATACTTACTATTTTTCTAATTTTGAATTGACGAGTAAAAGTCAAGCATTTAAAGATTGTAATGACAAAAAACACTTCTACTTCGACATTCGAGTTAGTTAATAGCTCAAGAAAATAAAAAAAATCTGCGGAAATAATTCGCATAATTTTGAAAATTGGCACAGTTATACCTTGTGGTGTCCAGATAACCATACTTAATGTCCTCGAGCTTAGCGGGTGTGCTGAGGGTGTAGGGGGAGGGGGGGTGAAGGTCCCTTTTTTAGTTTTTCGTAAATAACTCGTAAATGGTGGCCAATATAAAAAAATCTTATTAAACGTTAATAATCTACACAAAATTTTGTACAAAAAAGATTCAGTACACTTTTAGCAGGGATCAATATTTAAAAAGATAATAAAGAGAGAAAGTTAATTATATTAAATTCTAAGGTTCCTTGTTTTTATTTTTTCGTTAATAATTTGAAAAGTATGACTCATAGCAAAAAAATCTTATACATAAATAATAAACATAAAATTTCCTACAAGAAACATGTAGGACACTTTTCGCTAGGATCAATATTAAAAAAAACCGGGCAAGTGCGAGTCGGACTCGCACACGAAAGGTTCCGTACCATAATGCAAAAAAAAAACGGAAAAAATGCAAAAAGAAAACGGTCACCCATCCAAGTACTGACCACGCCCGACGTTGCTTAACTTTGGTCAAAAATCACGTTTGCTGTATGGGAGCCCCACTTAAATCTTTATTTTATTCTGTTTTTAGTATTTGTTGTTATAGCGGCAACAGAAATACATCATTTGTGAAAATTTCAACTGTCTAGCTATCACGGTTCGTGAGATACAGCCTGGTGACAGACGGACGGACGGACGGACGGACGGACGGACGGACAGCGAAGTCTTAGTAATAGGGTCCCGTTTTACCCTTTGGGTGCGGAACCCTAAAAAGACAAATCAGCGGGTAAGTTGTTATTTATGTATAAGATTTTTTTTGCAATGAGTCATACTTTTCAAATTATTAACGAAAAAATACAAACAAGGAACCTTAGAATTTATTATAATTAACTTTCCTTCTTTATTATCTTTTTAAATATTGATCCCTGCGAAAAGTGTACTGAATCTTTTTTGTACAAAATTTTGTGTAGATTATTAACGTTTTACAACATTTTTTGATATTGGTCACCGTTTACGAGTTATTTACGAAAAACTAAAAAAAGGGACCTTAGAAGTGATTATAATTGAATTTCCCGCGTTAATATCTCTTTGAATATTGATCCTAGCAAAAAATTGTACTAAATCTTTCTTGTAGGCAATTTTATGCAGATTACTTATGTAATAGAATATGTTTTGCTATGCGCCACCGTTTAAGAGTTATTTACGAAAAACAAAAAAAAAGGGTCCTTTAATATCAAATATCTCACTTCCGGTCAAGAATTCGATCAACAACCGGCAAATTCCGATTCAGCGGGGTCTAATTAGGTTAAAAAACCCGGTTGCCAAAAAGTAATACGATTTGCCAGTCGAAATCGATATTATGAAAAATATGACCAGTCTAAAATATTTGAATCCTGTATATCTATGTTTAAAAATTATTCAATTTGATTAATTTTATAGCCTTTTAAAATATGTTTACACAATTTATCAATCGTGACTGAATTCCGGATTGGTTAGATGGGTGTGTGCCTTTGCTGCCCAACTTGTTATAAAATGACAATATGACGGACGAATGTCTGAAATGTCACCGTATTTAAGAATTATTTTGCTTTTCTTCGTAAGCATGTTGAAAAACATTGTGTGTATAACATATTTGCATATTTATACTGTGATTACCCATTTTATGAAACGTCCGCTAAACTAGCATAGGTCCGACGCCGACAGTGGTCACGGGCGTACTGGCGTGAGGAATGGGCGCAAGGTATTGCCGCGTAGGGTGTAATTTAGTAAGCAAAATGTTGAATTCATCAAATGATGAATGAAAACATTAACGTTTCGATAAAAGGACAAGCAATAATGAAGATTTACTTAAAAGCTATCGACTGAAGTAAGTTTCATAAACATTTTCGTCGTAGTACTTCTAACATAAGGAAATAAAGACAGTGTTAGGCATGTTTTCAACTTAAGATTCTATCGAGAAAATTATGAGCCGTCGTGGTCCTGACAAGCAATAACGTAGTTCAAGGACTGAAGTTATACATACTAGAAAATAATGCATGAAATCCTTGTAAAAGTCTGTAAATATGGTGACAAAAAAGCGCATTTTACTACACACCGCGCCTTAAGTTTGTTTGAAATTCCAGTGATTCACCGATGGCGTCCCTGCCTGGCCACAGTCCACACCGCGTCTCCAGAGTGGAGTTCCATCCTTCGGGCAGGATGCTGGCGGCAGCGGTCTTCGATAGCAGCTGGAGACTGTGGGACCTTGAAACAGGTAACATTCTACTATAGTTCGATTATTAAGGAAATTCCAGTGATTCACCGATGGCGTCCCTGCCTGGCCACAGTCCACATCGCGTCTCCAGAGTGGAGTTCCATCCTTCAGGCCGGATGCTGGCGGCAGCGGTCTTCGACAGCAGCTGGAGACTGTGGGACCTCGAAACAGATAACATTTTACTAGTAGCCAAGAGAATTTAGTATAGAGGCTTGTTGTTGTTGTCGAAAGATGGCAGTAAATTTACTGTGGCTACAATTGTTTATTAAGATACAAGTGCGGAAAAGAGGAAAATCATATCGAGTTTCGATAAATTAAAACACGACCGAAGGGAGTGTTTAAATCGACACGAGTTGCGAATTAACTATTCGCACGTGTATCGGACAACGTTTTACAGTACATATGGCCCTTTAAACTTTTGACATACGCACGGAAAGTGCCGCGTTTCCCGCACTAGTGCGGGAAAGGGCCATATGTACTGTAATAGTTATTTACGATACAAGTTCGCACGTGTATCGTACAACGTTTTACAGTACATATGGCCCTTTAAACTTTTGACATACGCACAAAAACAATACACTCTTTTTGTTTGGGTAGTCGTGTAAAAAGTGCTATTCTACGCACTAGTGCGGGAAAATAGGACCATATGTACTGTAAACATTATTTTGACAATCCCCCTCTATATCAAATTCTCTTTGCTAGTAGCCAAGTAGTACAGTCAAGTGTAAAAATATGGGTGCATACAACTTACTCAAAAATATGTCCCATAGTTCTTAATTCACTGACATAAGAGCTATGGGACATACTTTTAATTGAAAAACACGTTTTAAAAAAAAGTCACGGCAAATATGTAACAATTATGAATCTAATACGATCATTTATATTCTTCTGCTTTAGTAAGTAATAGTTACTGATTTTTAAAAAGCGTTTTTCAATTAAAAGACATGCCAAGATCGCTTACCTTCTTTCTAATGCTAAAAAAAAACGAACTATAGAAAAAACCCTCTAAGCGGCACTTGCACCATCCCATTAATCCGGGGTTAACCGGTTAAACCTGGAGGTGCCTGGAGTTACCATGGTTACCAGTACAATTTGACACTGGGTTAACGGTTTAACGGGTTAACCCCGGGTTAGTGAGATGGTGCAAGTGGCCCTAACTGTAATATTTTTTTCAGCGACGGAGGTCCTTCATCAAGAAGGTCACGCGAAAGAGGTGTACAGCGTGGCTTTCCAGTGTGACGGGTCTCTCGCGGTCACCGGGTAAGGCTCATCATCAGCAAAGAGAATTATTGCAGAAATCACGCAAAAAAAACGATTTATTTTTTAATAAAAAATAACGTTTTTTGCGTGATTTCTATATAATACAAAGTTTTACTATCAATTTAGCGCAAATAAACATTTGAAAGTAAACATATGCGCACATATTTATGTATTAATAGTGTGTAATTGTAATTAATTAATATAACGCAATTGTTTTTTGTATGGAAAGCGAACCACCTTCTCCCATACAACAAACGTGATTATTTTGCCGTTTTTTACGTACCCGGAACCCTTCGTGCGTGAGTCCGACTCGCGATTGGCCGTTTTTTTTTAATAATATGTACCTAGTGATTGTCTTGTATTCTTTTTAGTGGCATGGACGCGTTCGGCCGCGTATGGGACTTGCGCACGGGTCGCTGCGTCATGTTCCTTGAGGGTCATCTAGGCCCCGTATTAGGGGTCGACTGGTCCCCGTGCGGTTACACGCTCGCTACTGCCGCGCAAGATCATCAGGTGAGCAGAGACATTTCAAAGCTGTTGGGGGTCATTTTGACCCTATATTAGGTGTGTAATTGGGTCATCTAGGCCCCGTATTAGGGGTCGACTGGTCCCCGTGCGCTCGCTACTGCCGCGCAAGATCATCAGGTGAGCAGAGACATGTAAAACCTCATGTTGGGGGTCATTTTGACCCCATATTAGGTGTGTGAGGGGTCATCTAGGCCCCGTATTAGGGGTCGACTGGTCCCCGTGCGGCTACACGCTCGCTACTGCCGCGCAAGATCATCAGGTGAGCAGAGACATTTCAAAGCTGTTGGGGGTCATTTTGACCCTATATTAGGTGTGTGAGGGGTCATCTAGGCCCCGTATTAGGGGTCGACTGGTCCCCGTGCGGCTACACGCTCGCTACTGCCGCTCAAGATCGCTCATGTTGTGGCAGGCGTGGCTCACTCCGCGATTTCGTCGCGTCTCTTTGCAACAGGTAGCTACAAGTACATCCGTTCCACACCAATTTTGGTGGCTAGCCATAAGCCGCGCGTGGCGCTGTCGCCACCTAGCGGCCATATCTGTCCTGATCGTAACAGACGCGTCTTGTTAGAGAGTCAGTCTTCTGTACCTAGTACTATTATTTATTCTGTGGTTGGCTCGGAGTAAATATCTAGTGGTTGGGGGTCATTTAGACCCTCACGGGCGCACGCATATAACATCTATAGGATCCTACCATCTATGACCCCGGCGTCTTCAGCTATTAATGGTGGTATTTCTGGGTATAATGTGCTTTGCGTCTCACTCTCTCACTAAGCAACATGTGAGACGCAAATACACATTGGACAGACCATAATTGATAGCTAATGGGTTGGACTGTATTATGAGATGATGGGAACACGTAGATATTATATAATTAATTATTTTAATTTATTAATAAAGCACAAAGATGATTTTAGTATCACGGTGACAGGCAGACTGACATATATCCTCTAGCCGCCCGTACGTCAAACCTTGCCAAGCAAAATGAAAC
The DNA here is from genome assembly GCF_910591565.1 of Cydia splendana. Taxonomy (NCBI): domain Eukaryota; kingdom Metazoa; phylum Arthropoda; class Insecta; order Lepidoptera; family Tortricidae; genus Cydia; species Cydia splendana. Next base: position 9,880,726 of record NC_085985.1, read on the forward strand.
TTTGATCTAGTCAACACAAAGTTCAAATTAGAATGGAACAGGAGACCTTTTTATGGGTCTCTGGGCGGCTAGAGGATATGGAATAATAGATCAAAAGCTTCGAGCAACACGGAAGGGAGGCGGCATTCGCACTATTTCCCCTCTGCCGAGGTACAAGATTAGCGCGTCAATCTAATCTAGCGCGGGTAATAAAACTAGTTGCACTTGGATTTTTCACTAGACCGAGTCTAGACGCGCGCGTGAACACTGCTGCACAAAAATGCCTGTTTGCTCGGTTTTTTGTTATAAAAAGAAGTCGGGGACATCAAATTTACAAAAAGAAAGTGTTACATTTCACATGTAATATTTTTTTTTACATATCATACGTTTAATTACATTCAAACACAATTATTATATTTTAGTCTCATGTAATTGTTGGATTTATCGATTTTGCTCGCTCAGTACAAATTGCGGATCGGTCGAGCGACAAATCCGACTTCTCATCTCTCAGAATACAATAACATACTTCAACGAAAATGTGTTAGTGTGCGTGTTGTGACACTTGTCACTCGTCCGTACACAAAAAGAGATCGAGGTTTGCAAGATTTGTCTTTGACGTGTGTCATTTTCTATGTATTTGTGTCGTCATTACAGATTGGATTTTGTATGTAAGTGTGTGAGAAGTGCGACTGTGTGCACCTTTCCCCCCCGCGAAAAATGGCAGAAAGATTTGTACGGTGAGATATTGCTTGGGCCCCTCCCTTCCGATGTGTCGGAAGCCGGTGTTGCTCGAAGATCAAAAGCTATATCGTTTTACAAATAATGTATGTTCGAAAGCCAGCCAGTCGCCAACAATAGTCTCTACTGAGTTGTCGCAATCATCCGTTAGATGGCGCTGTGCCCACCGTGAACTGGGTAACGGCGTGCCATAATCTCTACTTAGTTGTCCCAATCGTCCGTTAGATGGCGCTGTGCCCACCGTGAACTGAGTAACGGCGTGTCGATTCGAAAACGTTGGGTGTGGAGTGTTGCATTACGTGGTATAGCTAGAAAGTTGAAATTTTAGCATTTTTTGGTTGCGGCGTCTACATTTATATGTTGGACACCGTTGTGAATTAAAAAACCGGACAAGTGCGAGTCGGACTCGTGCACGAAGGGTTCCGTACCACAATGAAAAAAAAAACGGTCACCCATCCAAGTACTGACCCCGCCCGACGTTGCTTAACTTTGGTCAAAAATCACGTTTGTTGTATGGGAGCCCCATTTAAATCTTTATTTTATTCTGTTTTTAGTATTTGTTGTTATAGCGGCAACAGAAATACATCATCTGTGAAAATTTCAACTGTCTAGCTATCACGGTTCGTGAGATACAGCCTGGTGACAGACAGACGGACGGACGGACAGCGAAGTCTTAGTAATAGGGTCCCGTTTTACCTTTTGCGTACGGAACCCTAAAAAACCGACAAGTGCGAGTCGGACTCGCCCACCGAGGGTTCCGTACTTTTTAGTATTTGTTGTTATAGCGGCAACAGAAATATAGTGTGTCAAAGGACTGTCTAATTTCAAACATAGATAGAGAGAATCATACTATCTTTGTCTTACACTAGTAATAGCACCCAAAAGAAAAGGATGGGTATAGTTTTGTTTGTTCTTATTTACTGACAAATTGGTTTGACCAGCTATACATCATCTGTGATAATTTCAACTGTCTACCTATCACGGTTCGTGAGATACAGCCTGGTGACAGACGGACGGACGGACAGCGGAGTCTTAGTAATTACCCTTTGGGTACGGAACCCTAAAAAACGAAACTGGTAAATACGTACAGTCACAGAATAAATAATAGTACTAGGTACAGAAGCCTCACTCTCTAACAAAACGCGTCTGTTACGATCAGGACAGATATGGCCGCTAGGTGGCGACAGCGCCACGCGCGGCTTATGGCTAGCCACCAAAATTGGTGTGGAACGGATGTACTTGTAGCTACCTGCTGCAAAGCGACGAAATGGCGGAGTGAGCCACGCCTGGTACAGTCCCAAATATATCAGAGCGGGTGAGGTGCTCAAAAATATCTGAACAGCCACAATAAATAAAGTACTACCGTACAGAAAAGAAACTTCCTACAAACAATGATTTTTTATACAAGATACGTCATACACTAACATATCAAGCGAAAAAAATGATGCCAACCAATGCTGCCAACGTCACGGCAGCATCAGTTACAATTTGTTTACAACTTCATACGCAAATGCGTAAAAGAGACTGCACAATTAAAATAATACCTAAGTAAAAAAGAGACATGTTCAAAACCCCGAAAGCTTTCAACTCGAGCTCTCTAACCGCTTTGCTTGCCTAGAGAACTTGGCTTCAGTGGACGAAATCAACGACGGGCTAGTGGAAACTGTCCACACAGTAGGGTCTAAGTTTTTTTAGATCCCGCCGTAAAGATAGACCTCAGAAATTGACCGAGCAAACCTTGAACCTCATGGCTGAACGACGCTCGCTACAGTTGCAGTCTCCCGATGACGCGGAGTCATATAGGCAGCTCAATAGACGTATATCTAAGTCCCTGCGACATGATCTGCGTCTCTTTAATACTAACCGTATTAAAGAGACTATTGAGCGAAACCAAGGCTCCAAAGTGTTCGCAAAGGACAAGTCTATTGGGCAAAGCCAGCTGACAAAGCTGAAACGGGAAGATGGCAGCATAGCGTCGAGCAAAGCGGAGGTTTTAGGTGAGATCGAGAGGTTCTATGGACAGTTATACACTTCGATCGCAAAGCCCGTTGACAGCTTGGTAGGAGATCCAAGAGCCAAGCTGTCCCGACATTATACCGAAGATATCCCGGACATCAGTCTGTACGAGATTAGGATGGCCCTGAAGCAGCTTAAGAACAACAAGGCGCCGGGCAAAGACGGAATCACTTCAGAGCTTCTGAGAGCGGGTGGAACACCGGTACTTAAAGTCCTCCAGAAGCTCTTTAATTCCGTCTTGTCCGAGGGCATAACGCCTGAAACATGGAGTAGAGGCGAGGTGGTGCTGTTCTTCAAAAAAGGTGATAACAACCTATTGAAGAACTACAGACCCATCACGCTTCTGAGCCATGTCTATAAGCTGTTTTCAAGGGTCATCACGAACCGTCTCGAACACAGACTTGATGACTTCCAGCCTCCCGAACAAGCCGGTTTCCGAAAAGGCTATAGTACCATAGACCACATCCATACGCTGCGGCAAGTTATACAGAAGACCGAAGAGTATAACTTGCCATTATGCTTAGCGTTTGTGGACTATGAGAAAGCCTTCGATTCGGTGGCAACATGGGCGGTGCTTGAGTCTCTTCAGCGATGCCATATTGACTATCGGTACATCGAAGTGTTGAAGTGTTTGTATAGTAACGCCACCATGTCGGTCCGAGTACAGGAGCAGAGCACGAGGGCGATTCCATTGCGAAGAGGCGTAAGGCAGGGAGACGTTATCTCTCCGAAACTGTTTACTGCCGTAATGGAAGACGCCTTCAAGCTCCTGGAATGGGAAGGACTTGGCATCAACATCAACGGCGAATACATCACTCACCTTCGGTTTGCCGACGATATCGTAGTCATGGCAAAGTCGATGGAGGAACTCAGCATGATGCTCGATGACCTCAACCGAGTTTCACAACGGGTGGGCTTGAAAATGAACATGGACAAGACGAAACTTATGTCAAATGCCAATGTTGTGCCCATCCCAGTCTCTGTTGGGAACTCGGTACTCGAAGTTGTTGACTCGTACATCTACCTAGGACAAGTAGTCCAATTAGGTAGGTCCAACTTCGAGAAAGAGGTCAACCGCCGAATCCAACTCGGTTGGGCAGCGTTCGGGAAACTACGTAATGTCTTTTCGTCCGACATACCTCAGTGCCTCAAGACGAAAGTCTTTAATCAATGTGTGTTACCAGTGATGACTTACGGCTCCGAAACGTGGTCTTTCACTATCGGCCTCATCTCAAAACTCAAAGTCGCTCAACGAGCTATGGAGAGGGCTATGCTCGGAGTTTCTCTACGTGATCGAATCAGAAATGAGGAGATCCGTAGACGAACTAAAGTCACCGACATAGCCCACCGGATTAGCAAGCTGAAGTGGCAATGGGCAGGCCACATTGCACGCAGAGAAGATGGCCGATGGGGTCGAAAAGTGCTCGAGTGGAGACCACGGACTAGCAAGCGCAGCGTAGGACGTCCACCCACAAGATGGACAGACGATCTTGTTAAGGTCGCCGGAAGACGCTGGATGCGGGTCGCTTCCAACCGGCACGTATGGAGGTCCAAGGGGGAGGCCTATGTTCAGCAGTGGACGTCTTATGGCTGAGATGATGAAAAAAGAGACGGCTAGTGTTTGTCACTTGCGCGTGAATTTGGTAAATCAGTGATACCACCATAACACGACGGCAAACAGTGAAGATGGCGCGAAACGTAAAACTTATTAAGAAAAAAAATATCAAAGAATAAGATGTTTGACAGAAGGTGCAAATCATTTTAGTGCAGTTCTATCAAGTTCTATGTAGTAATGTAGTCGCTACCGAAGTAAAAAGTATTCACATTTAGTTATGTAAATAAAAGATATTATATTATACTGATGAATAAAATTTATTAGGCAAACAGTTAAAAATACACTACATAATCTAAACATAAAACTAAACTTAAATATAAATATAAGCAAACGTTTTACTTTTTAGGTAGTTTTAGTTAATTAATTTAATTCTTTTTTGTCTTTATTATTTTGCTTATATTATACTTATCATTGTTACTTTTGTTAGGTTTGTTTTTTTGAATAGAATAATAATTGTACACATTGAGACTATTTTCTTTAATTTGCCAATTGTTGTACTTAATTACAAGAAAAAATGCGTTCAAGTAAAAATACTTTGATATTTAAGTTGAAATTTATTTCTCTTATTTGTACGACAATCACCAAACAATGAATGCAACTTACCATGACGCGTCTGCTATGATAATCTATGTACGCAGTTGGTGCGTCCTTGTCATTCTCGCTGATAAGTATATAAACTTATCTCTTTCTGTCAGCCGGCGAAAACGGCGGCCGGCTTTATTTTATTCGAGATTAAACCGAAGGAAAACGGATTATTTCAGCTTTTACTTACGAATGATATGTGACACCGTAAATTTTTTTGCGATTCCGCGGATAATTTGAGCATTTCAACATAACGCAGGTCGGCATTTTGTTGCTTAATACACGTTATTTGTGGAAAAGTATTAACCGGTGTACACCTTCGCGCTTGCGTCAGGCAGACTGAGACAAACTCGTACACATGACACGAGTTGAGTGCTTCAATTTTGGAACGTGTATAACACATCTTGTATAAAAAATCATTGCCTACAAAACCGAAGTTTGACAGCGGTTCAGGGTCGAATCATGCTGTCCCTTTCTGATGTATGGCACTAGCCCTTTTGGCTATTTAGGGTTGTCAAAATTCAAGCCATTATCTGTGAGTCGTGCACGCAAAGGGACGTCAAGTTCTGCCAACCCTAATAATTGCTCGGAGCAATGCTGAGCCGAACGGAGCCGAGTTCGACCGAAGTCAGGAGTGTGTCCCCACTGGCCATAATCTCTACTGAGTTGTCCCAATCCTCCGTTAGATGGCGCTGTGCCCACCGTGAATTGAGTAACGGCGTGTCCATTCGGAATACCACCATAATATAGTTGTCCCAATCCTCCGTTAGATGGCGCTGTGCCCACCGTGAACTGAGTATCGGTGTGTCGATTCGAAAACGTTGGGTGTCGAGTGTTGCGATGCTTGGGTTAGCTAGAAAGTTGAAATTTTGACATTTTTTGGTTACGGCGTCTACATTTATATGTTGGACACCGTTGTAAATTAAAAAAAAACGAAGTTGTTAAATACGTACAGTCACAGAATAAATAATAGTACTAGGTACAGAAGCCTCACTCTCTAACAAAACGCGTCTGTTACGATCAGGACAGATATGGCCGCTAGGTGGCGACAGCGCCACGCGCGTCTTATGGCTAGCCACCAAAATTGGTGTGGGACGGATGTACTTGTAGCTACCTGTAGCAAAGTGACGAAATCGCGGAGTGAGCCACGCCTGGTACAGTCGCAAATATATTAGAGCGGCCGAGGTGCTCAAAAATATCTGAACACGCACTCACAGCCACAGAATAAATAATAGTGCTACCGTACCGAAAGGACACTTCCTACAAAACCTAAGTTTGACAGCGGTTCAGGGTCAAATCATGCTGTCCCTTTCTAATATGTGGCACTATCCCTTTAGGCTATTTAGGGTTGTCAAAATTCAACCCATTATCTGTGAGTCGTGCACTGAAAGGGACGTCAAGTTGTGTCAATCCTAATAATAGGGTGTTATACTGTATTTAAAATATTTTTTTTTACACCATGCATGAAATAAAGCACCAGATAATTATTAGAAAAACACAGATAGGACTTAGGAGTTATTTTTAAACATTTTCTATTTAATAAATCGGATAGAAATATAAAAAGTAGGTGAGTTGACCGTGACGTCACGATGTAATGTTTCATATAAATTCCATATTAGCAAATCGTTTTGACAGTTCTAAAAAAGTTACTGATTTGACTATACCCTATTGTTTTGGATTTCATTTGTATTGACAGCGCACTCTATGACGCCTTGGCGGAACTACGCCGAACGCCACTCAGGTGTACCGACACCCCAGTGCTCTATTGGTCAAAGGTTGAGTGATAAAACGCCTCTTGAAGGCGATAGATGGCACAATGAGGGTTTCCGCGATCGAGTTTTTCACTAGATGACAGCACCGTGGCGAGAGGTCTAGCTGTCATAATCCACCAATCATGTTTAACCATGTTTTTTTTTTGGCTGATTTTGACAGCAGCTGTCAAAAAGACCTCTCGTCACGGTGCTGCCATCTAGTGAAAATCTCGATCGCGGAAACCCTCATTCAGCCGTTCTCCGACAGATATATATGTCGTAGGCCGATCGTAATGTTCCTGTGTAATGTTTTGACGATAGTCACATTAAACCAATATATACGTAGGATAGGTTCGTTAGGTTGCTTCAGATGCCCGAAGGGCAAACTGCCCAGAAATAGGAGCCCCGCGTAGCGGGGCTCCGTCGACTCAGGGAACGGGTCAAAGATTTTCACGTTTCACGATATGCCTAGGAATTTCACGATATGCCTGATCTTACGATCAGCCGCCGACATATATATTCTGAAGCTTCTTCTTCTGCTGCCACGCCCTAGCGGGCGTCGGCGGCCACCTTTGCAAAGTCTTCTCTATTCTTGGCCAGTCTTGTTAGCGTGGCCGCGTCTTTGATGTTTGTCCATTTATGATGTTGTCGAGCCAGTTCATCCTCCTTCTTCCCCTTCCCCGTTTTCCCTCTATTTTTCCTTCTATTATAACTTTTAGCAGATTATACTTTTCATTTCTATGTAGATGTCCAAAATATGCAATCTTTCTCCGCTTAACTGTGGCTAGTACTTCTTTTTTCTTCTTCATTCTTTTTAAGATATCTATATTCGTTATTCTTGCGGTCCATGATACTCTCAGCATACGCCTGTACAGCCACATTTCGAAGGCCTCTATTTTCTGTTCAATTTTTTTATTCAAGGTCCATGTTTCAACCCCATAATAAAGTATGGATAATACATAGCATTTTACTAGTCCCCATCTTAAATTTAGCTTAATGTCTTTATTGGTATACAATTTTTGCATTTTGATGAAAGCACTACGGGCTATTTCTATTCTCACCCTGATTTCCTGTTCTGGATCCCAGTTTTCACTCAGCCAGCAGCCCAGGTACCTATATTTAGAAACTCTTTCTATTTGTTTACCATCAATCAGAAGCCTGCCTGTTGGAAATGTTGTTTTGCTTATTACCATCAGCTTGGTCTTATTAATGTTCATTTTAAGGTTGTAGTGTTTTACCTTGGTATTTAAGCGGTCCAATAGCTGTTGTAGTTCTTCTATACTGTTAGCTAGTATTACAGTGTCGTCTGCATATCTTATGTTGTTGATATATCTTCCGTTACACTTTATGCCCACCTCAACACCGTCCAATGCTACAAACAAGCGTTCTGAGTAAAGGTTAAATAGGCTTGGAGATAATATGCAGCCTTGGCGTACACCTTTTAGAATTTTCAACTCTTTTGTAGCAGATTGTCCGACCTTGATATGTGCTGTTTGATTCCAGTATAGATTCGTGATAATTCTCATATCTTTGCTGTCGACATCTGTGCCATTTATAGCTCCTAACAGTTGTTCGTGGTTCACAGTATCGAAAGCTTTTTCGAAGTCTATAAAACACGCATATACGTCTTTTTGGTGTTCTAGGCAGTTTTGTACGAGTACCTGAATTGCTGTCAGAGCTTCCCTGGTTCCAAGTCCATTTCTAAATCCAAATTGGGTTTCTCCTATGTTGTAGTCAATTTTGTTGTACATTCTGTTGTGTAATATTTTCAAGAAAATTTTAAGGACGTGGCTCATAAGACTTATAAGACGATATTCATTGCAGGTTTTTGCATTGGCTTTTTTAGGGATTGGCAAGAAGGTAATTCTCCAGTCTCATAGATGTTATTGAATAGTTTAACTAGTATATCTATTCCAAAATTATCTAATAATTTGATTAATTCTACATGCACACCATCTGGGCCTACAGCTTTTCCTATTTTTACGCTACTGATGGCTCTTTCGACCTCTCTATGAATTATCGATGGTCCTTGTAAATCTCCGGTTATAGTAGGAGGAATTTGGGTTCTATTGTCTTGAAATAGCGTTGTTATATAGGCCTCCCATTCCTTTTTCTGTTCATCTATTTCAATCAGGAGCTCATTTCTATTGTTAAATAAATTTGCTGTGGTGAATTTTCTTCCTGTATTTGTGAATTCTTTTACTTTTTTATGTAAATTGAAACTGTCATGCTTAAGGTCTAATCCCTCTATTTATAAGCATTTAGATTCCAACCACTTGTCTCTTTCTGTCCGGATATTGGCTCTGATTTCATTATCTATTGTCTTGTATTTTACGCTATCTATTTCTTTATACTGTCTTCTCTCTTCCATTTTTGTTAATATATCGTTGGTTATCCATGGCTTTTTAATTTCCTTTTTCCAGTAGCCTAAAACTTACCCAACAAACAAACAAACAAACCACCTTACAAACTTACTTCTTTACCTGTATCAAGAGCAGTCGTTTTGATTTTCTCCCAAATGTCTTCATTACTAATAATTGTACCATCGCTTGGAATGGTATCTTGGAAGCGCCTTCTTAGTTCATTATTAATTGTTGCAAGAGTTTTTGATTTTACTTCACTGTCTTTTAGCTTATCTACTGCATTTTTTCCATGTTGTGTGTTGTTCCTTTTAACTATTTTCAATTTTAGATTAAGCTTAGCTACTACCGGGTTATGGTCAGACCCAATATCCGCACCGGGATATGTTTTTACATTAACTATTGAGTTTATATATCTAGCAGGCACCAATATGTAGTCTATCTGGTTTCGCACTATGTTCTCTGATGTGTGTTTGGGTGACGTCCATGTATATAATCGTCTGGGCGGATGCTCAAACCATGTGTTTGCAATGATGAGATCATTTTCCATGCAGAATTGTAGTAATCGGTCTCCACTCTCGTTTCTAGCTCCTAAACCATGATTTCCTACATATTTACCCACCGCTCCTTTACCAATTTTTGCATTCAGGTCGCCCAATATCAATGTGAGTTGTTGTGATTTCATAACCATGTCGATCTCCTTATAAAAGTTTTCTAAGATGGTAGGACCTTCTTCCGCTTTTTTAGCTGTTGGTGCATAAATTTGCAGGATGTTCAAATCAAAAGGCTGACCGCTTAACTGTAGTAAAATACATCGTTCTGACGCAGGTAGAAAGTTGGTGACGAATCGGTTCAGCTTCTTTTTGATCATTATTCCTACCCCATGGTAATGATGTTTTTCTGTTGAGGGTTTGCCTGAATAGTAAAGTATGGTGTCATCAGTAGTATATTTTCCGTTGTCTTTCCATAGTACTTCGCTAAGGCCCATTATGTCAATATTTAATCTTTTCATTTCTTGTACAGTGTTTTCAATTTTACCTGGTTTAATTAAACTTCTTACATTCCACGTCGCAAATTTTAACCATTGTTTCTTCTTCTTTATTAGTTTTAATCCCGCGTTGAATTTTCCTGTCCTGGCATCATCTGTTTCTTCTCTCACGGTAGCATATTTCCCATCACAAGACCCGGAAATCTCGTGACGCCGGGTCGGGCCCGGATCGCATCGAACTGGCTCACTTGATTGACTTTGCACGGTGGCTTTCTTGGAGCAAAATAGGTGTATTGGGGCCCCAGTTCCTTTTACACCAGCTGTAACCTTGCTGCAAGGTTTGGACGCCGCCGTTGATCTCGAGAGATTCATCCGCCGCCTGTCCTCCTGCTTGCTCCAGCCCGAGCCAGCAGCACGCCCACAGCCTCTACTCCGAATACGTCAGAGTAGCCTGTGGGCGGGGTTTTTTGCGGAGTGTCCATCTCCGGCCTATGCGGTCCGCGGGAGGTATTTTATTTCCCTCCAGCCCTCTGGTAGTCTCTTCCGACCACCAGGAGGGCCTCCCCTATCCGCCACCTGGGGACGCGCTCTCTAGGGATATAGGCTTCCCCCGAGAGAAATAGACTTCTATATTCTGAAGCAGACTTCTATAATCAATTAATCACTAATGACAATGACACTCACTTTGTCCTATTCAAGTGTAAAGTTAGCTCAGAAGTAGATGGACTCTACTGAGTTGTACCAATCCTCCGTTAGATGGTGCTGTGCCCACCGTGAACTGAGTAACGGCGTGTCGATTCGAAAACGTTGGGTGTCTAGTGTTGCGCTATGTGGGGCAACTAGAAAGTTGAAATTTGGTATTTTTTGCTGACGGCTGTTGACATGCATATGTTGCACAACGTTTTTAAACAATATCTGGGAGACCTAGCTTTGCTCGGAAATACAAAAACTCAAAAATGCGCGTTTTCCCAGAGATAAGACCTAGCTAGATCGATTTATCGCCCCCGTAAACCCCCATATAGCAAATTTCATCGAAATAGAGCCGTTTCCGAGATCCCCGAAATATATATAAATAAACATACAACAATTGCTCGTTTAAAGGTATTAGATTAGATAATAATAAAATTATCAGGGAACGGAATGATCTAGGCTTGTGCCTGCTCGGTCACTACAGCGAGCGCTCCACTCTCGGTCAAACGAACTAGTTCAGTCTTTTAGTTCCTTTAGTTCAGTTCGGTCTTTGAGAGCTGGAATTAATATGAAACGATTTTAGATCTGTCCATAAATGACGTCATCTATTTTTGACCCCCCTAAAGTCATCCAAAAATCATGCTTCGAATGACCCCGTTTCCTCCTACTTCATGCTACCATCATCCGATGTCCAAACTCCCCCAGTTTGAAATGACGTAATTTATGAATATCCCCTTTACACTAGTTTTTATTATATCTTTGGCAACTGATTTCGATGATTCAAGCTGCACGATACTATATAACCCGCGTTTTGGTAAGAAAACTGATGTATGGAGTTAACACTCTATCCTTACTTATTTCCCTGTACTTAAACCAGGCGTGCGAAACTCCTCCCTTCGGGTAAACTCGGCTCCGTTCGGCTCAGCTCCGAGCAATTATTAGGGTTGGCACAACTAGACGTCCCTTTGCGTGCACGACCACAGATAATGGCTTTAATTTTGACAACCCTAAATAGACGAAAGGGATAGTGCCATATATTAGAAAGGAACAGCATGATTCGTCCCTAAACCGCTGTCAAACTTCGATTTTGTAGGAAGTTTCCTTTCTGTACGGTAGTACTATTATTTATTCTGTGCTTATACCGAAATCATATGCTCTCACTTGCCAACGGAGGGTTAAGAAATCACGATTCTTTTTTTTTATTTGCAGACGAAAATTTGGGACCTTAGGAAGAGATCCTGCGTGTACACTGTAGCGGCACATACGCATCTTCTAAGCGGTAACTATACTCATATGTGACGTTATCTATGAAAAGGGACCTTATTGTCGATGGCGCTTACCCCATTATTAACGATGCTCCGATATAAATACAATGCCGCGCGACGCTGTGAAGCGCTGGTGGCCTAGCGGTAAGAGCGTGCGACTTGCAATCCGGAGGTCGCGGGTTCAAACCCCGGCTCGTACCAATGAGTTTTCGGAAGTTATGTACGAAATATCATTGATATTTACCAGTCGCTTTTCGGTGAAGGAAAACATCGTGAGGAAACCGGACTAATACCAATAAGGCCTAGTTTCCCCTCAGGGTTGGAAGGTCACATGGCAGTCGCTTTCGTAAAAACTAGTGCCTACGCCAATTATTGTGATTAGTTGTCAAGCGGACGCCAGGCTCCCATGAGCCGTGGCAAAATGCCGGGATAACGCGAGGAAGAAGAAGACGCGCGACGCTGTGCGGCGTAAGCGCCCTTTTCATAGATAATGCCCCATATTACTTTTATTCTACCAATATAAATGTTTATGTTAGTACAGTCAGCAGCAGAAGTTGCTAAGCGGGCTAGGTGTTCAAAATGATCTTGACGCGACTTTATTGTTAAGAGAATAAGAGCGTGTCAAGGTTATTTTGAACATCTCGCCCGGTTAGCAACATCTGCTGCTGACTGTACCACTTACTGTTAACTGTCCATCGGTGGATCTTATGCCTTTTATTTATTTAGAGATGGGCCGAATATTCGGTAATTATTCGGTATTCGGCATATTTTTCAATGTTCGTATGCGGCCGAATAGTTCGGTTCGAACTGCCGAATATTTACCGAATAAATTCTTTTTTAAGGGCGTCCGCAAAACACGTGCGGTGGGAATTCCACCCCAATTAAAATAGTTAATGAATTGCGTAATAATTGAAGTAAACAATGCGCGAATTGAATGATTGCTATTAGCATTATCCAGGCGCTATACCTACTTTAGCTGCTGTCACTAATTCCACGCAGACAAAGTCGCGGGCAAAAGCTATTATAATATGATTTAATTAATGAGACGTGATAGAATATAAAATTATTTACTTATTTTTATTTTTTCTTGCCCATTATTTTGTTTATAACAGTTATTCTTTTTTCGCAGACGTGCGATACCAAAAGAGCCACGGTCACTTCTTGATGACGACATCTTATGACAAGAGTGCGAAGCTGTGGTCCAACCCGGCCTGGCATCCCCTCCGCACGCTCGCCGGGCACGACAACAAGGTAATACCATAGAGCAGCGGCCCGCGAACCTCTCGCTTGCGGCCCGCGAGCCTCCCTGGCTATTTTGTAATATTGACAAACGACAATGTCTGCTAAAGTCATAAATATTACCAAAGTGCGGCCCGCGTCAACTTCGTTAACTACTATGTGGCCATTGGCTGCTAAAAGGTTGCCGACCGCTGCCATAGAGCAAAGAGAATAGAGTGTATAGAGACGGACTGTCAAAGTAAATTATGTAGCCACTGTACATTTACTGCTATCTTGCGACAGAACATAAAACTGTTAGAACGCCATTTGACTTTGATCCTTATTCTTTTAACTGATATGTGTTAGCTTCTTGAATATTAATATTAACGCCATCTACTCGACTATAGGCCAAAGGTATCAGTGCAGGTGCAATGTTTTCGAGCGATGGCGCCATAACCTTCAGTCTACTCTCGAGTAGATGGCGTTAATATTAATATCTAACAAGTTAACACATATCAGTGAAAGAATAATGGTCAAAGTCATTTGGCGTTCTAACAGTTTTAATCGTCTGTCGAAAGATGGCAGTAAATGTACTGTAGCTACATAATTTACCATGACAGTAACTCTCTATTTCAAATTCTCTTTGCATAGAGTAATATAAGTAAAGAAAGAGTGATAACTCCATACATCAGTTTTCTTACCAAAACGCGAGTTATTTCGTAGTCGACATTTAGCGTCAAGTAGCGGAATTTATCAGTACTGCTAGTCGACAATAGATGTCGCGACGAACGGAAAATCTAATGCTTAACAATTTTCAGCTAATATTATAACCGGATTAACCGGAACTCTATTTTCAACTCCTTCTGCCTGTAATATTAGTTGTAATTGTTGAGCAATACACTCTTCGTTAGTCGCGACACACGCGACATCTAGTGTCGAGTAGCAGTACTGATAAATTGCTATTAGATATCGACTATGTAATAACTCTCGTTTTGGTAAGAAAACTGATGTATGGAATGGAGTTACCACTCTTACTTATATTTCTCTATGCTGTAGCTGAACTGGTTACTACACTCAATTTTTAAGGTTCCGTACCTCAAAAGGAAAAAACGGTACCCTAATAGGATCACTCGTGCGTATGTCTGTCCGTCCGTCTGTCACAGCCTATTTTCTCCAAGAGTACTGGACGAATTAAGTTGAAATTTGGTACACATATGTAAATTCGTGGCCCAAAGACGGACATCTTACGTAAACAAATAAATTTTAAACATAGAGGCCACTTTTGGGGTTAAAAAATAATGTTTTTTAAAGTATATCGTGTTACATATCACATGAAAGAGCTCATTTTAAGAATCTCAAATATATATTTTTTTGTAAATTTAAAATAAATAGTTTAGAAGTTATTTAAGAAAATAGGCAAAAAATTACCGGGCCCTTTATCTCCGAAACTACTGGGTCTAAAATGTTGCTTTACAGATATATATATGACAGGAAAACCTATTAGAAATATACAGTCAAGCGTGAGTCGGACTAATTACTTAGTTTTCGATCCGACCCCTACGGGTTTTTTAAAGGCAATTCACTCACCTTTCACATATAAAAAATACATTGTTTAAACATTGGGTAATGTACGGAACCCGCGGAATAAAGCGGAATTATCAGTACTGCTACTTGACAATAGATGTTTCAACGACCAACAAGTCTAATGCTCAACAATATTCAGCTAATATTATAACCGGATTAACCGGAACTCTATTTTCAACTGCTGCTTGTAATATTAGTTGTAAATTGTTGTTCAATACAATTTTCGTGAGTCGCGACACTAGAGAATTCTAGTATCGAGTAGCGGTACTGATAATTCCGCTACTCGATGGTAGATGTCGACTGCAAAAATAATAGTCTTTTTGGTACCTTAACTGATGTATGGAGTGAGCACTCTATTCTTACTATATTTCTCTTTGTTACAGGTGATGTCGGGCGACATATCGTACGACAACAAGTACATAGCGACGTGCTCATACGACAGGACCTTCAAACTCTGGGCCCCGGACCTCGCGTGATTTTAACATCTTTACAGTACATCTGGTGTTCCATTATGACACCCTGTGCTATGTCTACACATCGGTAACTCGTGGCATGTAGGTAGCACTTAAAAGATTAGTTTAATTAATTCCTTTTTTTAAGTGGTTTCTTTTTCTCGACTCGTATAGGATGAACATTGTCACATCACTAGTCTGTTAGAAACTGTCAAGTGCCACGAGTTCCCGATGTGTGCTCATCACTAATCTTTTAAGTGCTACCTAAATGCCACGAGTAACCGATTTGTAGCTATAACATAACAATAGATGTAGCACCGACCGGAAAGTCTTATATTTTTGAGCATTAGAGTTTCCGGTCGGTGCTCCATCTATTGACACTTGACAGTACTACTACTACTTAAAGTACTGATAATTCCGCTACTCGATGCTAGATGTCGACTATGAAAATACTAATTTTTTTGGTACCAAAACTGATGTATCGAGTGAGCACTCTTGTCTTAGGTCTTTGAAATATAGTAAGGGGCTATTCATAAATTACGTCATTTCAAATTAGGGGGGGGGGGGGGTCTGGACATCGGATGACGGTAGCATGACGTCGGAGGAAACGGGGTCACTCGAAGCATGATTTTTGGATGATTTTAGGGGTGGGGGGGGGTCCAAAATCGTCAAAAATCGATGACGTAATTTATGGACAGCCCCTTACTATATTTCTGTATGGCTATAATAAACACATTATGTAACTACGTCGAAAATTTAATGGGCCATACTGCCCTGCTAAGCCAAAGAGCGCTATCTCAAAAGAAAATTAATTTCTATTTATTAGTTTCTATTACTGAGAATTCCATTTTCAAAATCATGTTTTAGAGATAGCGCTATTCGGCTTAGCGCCACTTGCACCATTCCACTAACCCGGCGTTAACCGGTTAAACCTTTAACCCAGTGTCAAATTCTACTGGTAACCATGGTAACTCCAGGTTTAACCGGTTAACCCATGGTTAGGGAATGGTGCAAGTGGCCCTTAGGAGGGCAGTATACAGTACCGTCTTTACCATGAGGGCACACGGGGCCCGTGCCCAGGGCCCTCCTCAGGGGGCCCCGAAGGACAGACAGAAACCGTATATTTGATAACCCATAATAAATAGAAGATCATAGTAGAAAAATGTTAGTTTAATTCGCTTTCTTTACTTTCTAAAAGGGCCCCAAATTCTTATGTGCCCAGGGGCCCCAGCATAGTTTAAGACGGCCCTGGCAGCATATATACTGTAAAACGTTGTACGATACACGTGCGAATAGTAATCCGCATTTGTATAGTAAATAACTATTAATAAATAACTGTGCTTAATTTGTGTTTTGTTTTGCTTAAACTATAGACCAATCAAATTAGATCCTAAAATAGCGTTCTGAGGAATTAATTCCCAGCAAGCTGGGAATTGAGCCTACACCAGGCGTGGCTCACTCCGCGATTTCGTCGCTTTGCTACAGGTAGCTACAAGTACATCCGTTCCACACCAATTTTGGTGGCTAGCCATAAGCCGCGCGTGGCGCTGTCGCCACCTAGCGGCCATATCTGTCCTGATCGTAACAGACGCGTTTTGTTAGAGAGTGAGTCTTCTGTACCTAGTACTATTATTTATTCTGTGCCTACAGGAGATATTTTTAGGGTTCCGTACCCAAGGGGACCCTATTACTAAGACTCCACTGTCCGTCTGTCTGTCTGTCACCAGGCTGTATCTCATGAACCGTGATAGCTAGACAGTTGAAATTTTCACAGATGATGTATTTCTGTTGCCGCTATAACAAATACTAGAGTTAGACCAAGAAAAGTCTGCAGCCGTTTTGATAGCCCACGCAGTGCAAGTGTTATTTATACCTCATAATTTCATAGACGTTTAAAATAACACTGATACTTTCACCTAAATGGTTAATTAAAATTTTACCCTCAAGAAATGCTATGAAAATTATACTTAGTCATGTTTTAAAAAAACACATAATATATTTTACTTGTATTCGAAATGAAAGGTAGTGTTTTTAAGTCGGGTGAAAGGCACCATTTCCGCCTCGGACTATTTCTGATCTCACTGCGTTCGAGCACCATCCTCCGCCGCGTCTGTCTGTTTGTATGTTCGCGATAAACTCAAAAACTACTTAACGGATTTTCATACGGTTTCCTATCATTATAGTGATTCTCGAGGAAGCTTTAATGGTTTAGGTGTATAATTTGTAAACCAGTGCGAAGCCGGGTGCGGGTCATTAGTATCAAAGAGAATATACATCTGTCATAGTAAATTTTGCAGTCACAGTAAAGTTACTGCCATCTATCGACAGGCGATTAAAACTAAATATGTATAAAAATATCAAAAGTATTAAAAATGTACTTATATATTTATGGATAAATGATATTTTTATTTTTATATGATTTTGGCCCATGTTCTTTCACTGATATACTATGTTAAAATATCAAACGATGTCGTCAACGCCATCTAGCCGAGCATAGGCCAAAGGTGTGGCGCCATCTATCCGAGAATGACTTTTTCTTGATTACCGAGGCACTTTTCCTAAGACTTTATTCATCTTAGGGGCTGTCCATAAATTACGTCATCGATTTTTGACACCCCCCCCCCCCCCTCTTAAAGTCATCCAAAAATCATGCTTCAAATAATCCCGTTTCCTCCTATGGCATGCTACCATCATCCGATGTCCAGCCCCCCCCTAATTTGAAATGACGTAATTTATGAATAGCCCCTTATACGGAGTTACATAAATGTGTCTTTGCTAGAATGAAATAATATAATATATAAGATCACTAGATAAAGTCTGCGATCTTGCAAAAATAGCACCTTAGTGCGAATTTCATACAACTTTCTTGGATTGGCTGATAATCGGCAAGACAACCCTAGCACTGCAGGGCTATACCGGATCTATCGTATATTGTAGGGAGGAAAACCGTTCGCTAGTTGGCAGTAAGCACAGCGCCATCTAACGGCGAATTCATCAACTTAGGAGTATGCCGAACTGAACCTAGGACAAACGTAGTGATTATATTCTCTTTGCCTAAAACCTGCATTCTCAAATTACGGGCATCTTTCTCTTTTACTCCAATTAAGGCTAAATTAGAGTGACAGAGAAAGATGCTTGCATCATGCACGCATCCTCATAAGACGGTTTGTTTCGTGATTATTGTTAAGGTGCAGTAGGCTCAGAGAACGGAGTTTTTGAAAAAGTCGTAGCGCTTTATTTATAAAAAAGAGTAGAAATTAAAAAGTGGTAACACTGTAGTGTTTTCCCATTTTCGTATACAAATTGATATGAAAGCATTTTGAAAGGGACGACACTACAGTGTTGCTACTTTTTAATTTCTACTCTCTTTTACCAGACTGTACCAGGGGTACCAGGCGTGGCTCACTCCGCGATTTCGTCGCTTTGCTACAGGTAGCTAAAAGTACATCCGTTCGGCCCCAATTTTGGGGTTTGCCATAAGCCGCGCGTGACGCTGTCGCCACCTAGCGGCCATATCTGTGCTGATCGTAACAGACGCGTTTTGTTAGAGAGTGAGTCTTCTGTACCTAGTACTATTATTTATTCTGTGACTGTACGGTTGCCAAAAATGTTATTACCAATCTTGACGCCTTACTCTAGGAAGACTTCAGCGATCCGAATCCTGAGTTTTTGACTCTCACTCGAATGTAAGTACTACCCATATTATTTATACATATATTAATAAACAAAATACTGTCCACGAAAAATTTAAAAATAAGTAAAAGTAGGTCCTCTACAACCCAAACGGGCAGACGCCGGGTGTAGCGGAGTATTACAACTTGGCACCGACTTAATACTTTCAAACGCATGAGCAAATTGTATGTAATACCAATTATTTCTTGCTTTTTAGTTGCTGGGTGTTTTTTATTTATTACATATTTAAAAATAAGTTTTAATTTTGATATTTGCCGCTCTTTTCTACTCACGGAAATGGCTAGACAGATCAGGGGTGCGAAACTCCTCGCTTCGGGCATACTCGGCTCCGTTCGGCCAAAGACATATGTAACTCCGTATAAGATGAATAAAGTCTAAGGGCGATTGTGCACTACAATGAATTTTACTGTCCGGCAGTCCGAGTTTTTACGGTCCGATATGGCACGCCATTAAATGTATATAGTAGCTTGTGCACTAGACGTAATTTTACCGTCCGACATTTTACTTTTCGCCATTCCGGACAGTTTTTTTCCGGTCCGAGATGACACCTATGAAAAACGTATTTATGCTTTTGCACTGCGTTTGGAATTATGTAGTATTGTTCATGGCCGGGCGGGGGCGGGCTAGGGGGGGGGGGGTGTGTTTCATGCTACTACGCCGCACCTGCGAGTAAAAAGACGGACAAGTGCACAAGCCAATCATCCGTTTTTTTCATGCCATATCGGACCATGAAAACTCAGACTGCCGGACAGTAAAATTCATTGTAGTGCATAATCGCCCTAAGAAAAAAACGTGCCTCGGAAATCAAGAAAAAGTCATTCTCGGATAGATGGCGCACACACCTTTGGCCTATGGTCGGCTAGATGGCGTTGACGACACCGTTTTATATTTAATAATTTTAACACATAGGTATCAGTGAATGAACATGAGTCAAAATGATATAAAAATAATAAAATGATTTATCCATATATATAAATTTTTTCGATAGTTTTATACGTTTTCATTTTGAATTTTAGTCGTGTCGATAGATGGCAGTAAATTTACTGTGACTACAAAATTTCCTATGACAAGACCCCTCTATACTATCTATTGTCTTTGGTTCGGCTTAGCATTGCCAGTGGGGAGACACTCCTCACTTCGGTCGAACTCGGCTCCGTTCGGCTCAGCATTGCTCCGAGCAATTATTAGGGTTGGCACCACTTGACTTCCTTTTGCGTGCACGACCACAGATAAGATAATCACTTGAATTTTGACAACCCTAAATAACCGAAAGGGTTAGTGATAGATAGTGCCGTATATTAGAAAGGGATAGCAGGATTCGACCCTGAACCACTGTCAAACTTCGGGTTTGTAGGAAGTGTCCTTTCTGTACGGTAGTACTATTATTTATTCTGTGGATGATATCATATATTTTTTAGCATCTGGACTTTTTTGTGCTAGTATTTTTTATATTTAGGTTAATCTTCATAAAAACGTCTGTATGAACGGTATGAATGTAAAAAAACGCCTCAATTTGGTTGACAGGTCGATGTGACCAGCTTAATAATAAAAAAATCATTTATTTCAGACCTTGCTCCATACACCGTTAGTTTTAACTTAATTTCGTAAGCACACTAAAAACCTACACTTAATTAAAAAAAAGTCAAGTATTCATTAGGATTAGGACAGCTCAAAAACTTAAGACGTGCTCCTAGGCTCTCTATTACTTGCATATTCGAGCTACCTATCCGATCTACCAATTGAAATGTAAAGGCAACGTATCTCTGGATACGCGAATTGGCATCCGTATGGTAATTAAAAGACTCTACATTCATTACTTTCTAGGATGTTGCTTTAATAATTTCGGAACTCTTTTTTATTTTCTGGCTTAGATAATAGGGAATATTACGCGGAACTCTGCGTAGGGGGCGCCACTACGACAATCCATCACAATCTGAGGATCTACCGCGAAACAAGCTTATACTGGGCTGCGCTTTGAACACAAACTAAATACAAAAATGAGGCCATGGTCTGGTTGTAGATTGTACACTCAATCGTTTTAGTGCATTTATTATTCATGTTAGTTTGCGCCTACTATTTCATAATACATATTGAATTCGAGTTACTCTTTATATTTGCAGAAAGGTCATTAAAATCATAAACTATACCAAAACATATTAGTGACAACACTGAGCAAATGTCAATGACATCTAATGTAGCACGTTCGAGCAGACGTTAGTTTTCATTATGAAAATTTTTTTCCATACTTATATGTCAAATGATTTTAAACTGTAATGCTTTAAGTGACAGCAGAGTTTTACTAAACATTTTTTTAGTTTTATTCTAGGGCAGCGTTGTAAATTGATCTCAATAGCGTCGTTGTGTTACTTCAGCAGATGTCTCGCCGCACCGAGGTCATCATTTCCGCGAAGTGCACCCATCGATAGATTGTAGACCTAATGTATCAGAGAATTGCAGTAATAATACCGAGGTAGCCTCCGCGCGGCTGGCACAATTACTCACACGTCCACCGTGGCGTGAGTGCCACGATCAAACCAGGAAATCACGAACGGCCCATCAAAGGATCAAAGCTTAATCGTATCTCGAAACACGATAAATAGCATTTTAAATTAATTAGCAGGAAGTAATCGCGTAATCAATTAATCTACGCGATTAAGGATTATTCTGTGTTAGAATTTCGCTTGAAACTGTCGTGTTTTGAATTAAAATGGTAATTAAAAAGATTTGCTGTTTGGGAGCGGGGTACGTCGGCGGGCCTACCTGCAGTGTTATAGCTCTAAAATGCCCGGACATCAAAGTGACTGTGTGCGATAAAAGTATAGATCGCATAAACCAGTGGAATTCGGAGAAATTACCGATCTATGAGCCCGGGTTAGACGACGTCGTGAATGAATGCAGAGGGCGGAATCTATTCTTCTCTACGGACATAGCGACTAGTATTCAAGAAGCTGATCTGATATTCATCTCTGTCAACACTCCTACGAAGACTATCGGTAATGGAAAAGGTCGCGCCGCGGATTTGAAGTATATAGAAGGCGCTGCGCGAATGATTGCCGATATAGCAACTAGCAACAAGATAGTGGTCGAAAAAAGCACTGTACCGGTTAAAGCTGCAGAGATAATCATGAAAATATTACGCGCGAATACTAAACCTGGTGTTAACTATCAAATATTGTCTAATCCGGAGTTCCTGGCTGAAGGTACGGCTATAGTTGACTTGGTAGAAGCTGACCGAGTCTTGATTGGTGGAGAAGACACACCTGATGGCCAGCGTGCTGTCCAGGAGCTCTGCTGGGTGTACGAGCACTGGATACCCGCTAAAAATATCCTGTTAACCAACACTTGGAGTTCTGAGCTGTCCAAACTAGCAGCTAATGCTTTTCTTGCTCAAAGAATTTCTAGTATCAACTCTCTGACAGCTGTCTGTGAAGCCACCGGGGCTGATGTGTCAGAGGTAGCCAGGGCCGTTGGTCGGGACTCGCGAATCGGTCCCAAGTTCCTAGAAGCCTCCGTCGGCTTTGGAGGCAGCTGCTTCCAAAAAGACATCCTGAATCTAATCTATTTATGTGAATGTCTAAACTTGCCAGAAGTAGCTGCATATTGGCAGCAAGTTATCAGCTTGAATGATTACCAGAAGACCAGATTCACTCGGAAAGTTATTGAATCACTCTTCAATACAGTTTCAGATAAAAAGATAGCTATACTAGGCTTTTCATTTAAAAAAAACACCGGTGATACTAGAGAGTCTCCCGCTATACTCGTTTCTACGACATTATTAGACGAGGGAGCTAAACTGCACATCTACGATCCGAAAGTAGAGAGAGAACAGATGCTATATGAACTAACACATCCATCTGTAACATCAGATCCTGAATCGGTAAAGAAGAATGTTGTAATTCATGACTCCGCATACTCAGCGGTCACGGGAGCTCATGCTATAGTGCTCTGCACAGAATGGGACGAGTTTAAAGAGCTGGATTATAAGAAGATATTTGATGTGATGATGAAGCCAGCATACTTGTTTGACGGGAGGAAGATATTGAACCATGACGCGCTGCTGGAGATCGGGTTCCATGTTCAAACTATCGGGAAAAGGCTGTCGAGGTCGAGCAGCATAAGGGCACAGGGCAGCCAGACTTCATAAATGTAAGTATTTCAAATTAAGTTTTTAACATATTTAAGACTAGCATAAATTTACCCACTAGCATAAATTTACCTACTTTTACTATAAATTTACCCACTAGCATAAATTTACCCACTTTTACGTTCGAAGAGGAAATGATGACTAGGTACAGTCAGCACCAGAAGTTGCTAAGCGGGCCAGGTGTTCAAAATGATCTTGACGCGACTTTATTGTTACGAGAATAAGAGCGTGTCAAGGTAATTTTGTATACCTCGCACGCTTAGCAACATCTGCTGCTGACTGTACTACGTTTGTATGGAAAGGCGATTTCGCGCGGTCGTCAATTTTATTCTTAGCCATGAAAAAAATGTATGAAATCATGTTACAGTGTAAGCGTAAAATGGCATAAACGCAGAAAATCGTATTAGATTAGATATATAAATCTAATACCTTTAAACGAGCAATTCTTGTTTATTTATTTATATGTAATAACTATTAATACAGTAAAATTATAAATTTTGCGTTTTCGTCAAATCCGGTAGTTCTGATTTTTTGCAGGCTTGTTTATGATGTTGGCCCAATGAATAATCCAAGTTTGTGACCTCGAGCGCCGAACGCAACTTTGTCAAAAATCGAATAAACCGCAATTTTTTTAGATTTGGGCGATTATAACCCTAAAGTACTAGTTTTTGATAGTAACTTCCTAGGGCGTTTTTAAAGTAGACTAAATTTGCTACAATAAGACACTAGAATTGTCTCTGTACATCTAATATTTTCCGAGATAAAGCCTTTCATAATTTTATAATTTTACGTCAGTTCTTAGCTATAATATAAGGGTTAGGTTGGTAATTTATATGGAATTCATCACCGGCACGTTCTACAAAATGTTTATTTTCCATAAAAAAATGTATGAGTGCCTATTTTGAAAAAATATTATTTTTTAAGGAAAATAAGTATTTTGTAGAACGTGGCGGTGATGAATTCCATATAAATTACCTGCCTAACCCTTATATTACGCCTAAGAACTGATGTAAAATTATAAAATTTTGAAAGGCTTTATCTCGGAAAATATTAGATGTACAGAGACAATTCTAGTGTCGTATTGTAGCAAATTTAGTCTACTTTAAAAACGCCCTAGGAAGTTACTACCAAAAACTAGTACTTGAGGGTTATAATCGCCCAAATCTAAAAAAAATTGCGGTTTATTTAATTTTTGACAAAGTTGCGTTCGGCGCTCGAGGTCACAAACTTGGATTATTCATTGGGCCAACATCATAAACAAGTCTGCAAAAAATCAGAACTACCGGATTTGACGCAAAAGAGGTTACAAAATTCGACAAAGTTACTGGATTATATGTATATGTCGCAGTCGGATCGTATAATCCGCCGTATTACATTACGGCTAGCCGTTTTCAAAAACAGGGGCGTTTTGAAATGCGGCGGTTTAACGATTAGCCGGATTGAATGCGGCTGAATGAGAATCCGCCGGAATGTATTCGGCGCCATACGTTCTTCAACACGGCTAGCCGTAATGTAATACAGCGAGTCATTAGCCGCCGCTTTGACAGTTTTTAGTTCCCATTTTTAACACCCGTGGCGCTGCCTGACAAACGCTGGGGCGTCCATCAAATCTGGAGTTCGTCGGACTGTTTCTTTTCAAAAAACATTTCTTTCGCAACTTAACTAGACGGAGCCCCGCTTCGCGGGGCTCCTATTTCTGAGCGGTTTGCCCTTCGGGCATCTGAAGCTACCTAACGAACCTAACCTACCTACCTATTGATTTAGTGAGACGTCCGTGAAAACATTACACTTTGGGGAAACAAGCGTAGGTATAGGTAAGTAGGTTAGGTTCGTTAGGTAGCTTCAGATGCCCGAAGGGCAAACCGCCCAGAAATAGGAGCCCCCTTGCGGGGCTCCGTCTATTTAAGTTGCGAAGGAAATGTTTTGGAAAATAAACACATGTAGTGCGGTGGGACCATGGTAAAAATAAATTAAATTGCAAACATTGTCAAACTCCCGTTACGTAGGCGACCGAAAGAACTGGTCACTCTACAATCTAAAATAGTAGTACGATGCGGCTAAACGTTGGCCGCCTTATTGAAGAACGTATCGCAATGACAATCCGGCTAATCGTCGAACCGCCGCATTTCAAAACGCCCCTGTTTTTGATTACGGCTAGCCGTAATGTAATACGGCGGATTATACGATCTGACTACGACATATATATGTATATATATTTTTTGGGTTCTCGGAAACGGCTCTAACGATTTCGTTTTCGGGGGCAATAAATCGATCTAGCTAGGTCTTATCTCTGTGAAACCGCGCATTTTTGACTTTTTATATGTTTTCCGAGCATCTCCCAGATATTATTAATAATGGGAGATAGGCGAACCATATTATTAATAATGGGAAATATTGCTAGCTGTTTAATGATTTTTAGGGTTCCGTACCTCAAAAGGAAAAAAAATGAAATAATTAGTAAATGGCATTGGCCCACGATTATCACAAATCAAAATAATTTTTGGCTACAATTCTGGCCCTCCACTTAAATTTCCTGAACTTTCTGGCCCCCATGAAGAAAGTTTGCCCACCACTGCCTTATAGCATCACTCGTGCGTCTGTCTGTCTGTCTGTACAAAATACACAAAATTGTTCTTTACCTATAGATGACAGGAAAACCTATTAGAAATGTGCAGTCAAGCGTGAGTCGGACCTACCTAGTTTTTGATCCGACCCCTACAAGTTTTTTTAAAGACATTTCATTCACGTTCTACATACAAAAACACATTGTTAAAAAATTGGGTAATGTACGGCACCCTTGGAACGCGAGTCCGACTCGCACTTGACCGGTTTTTAATTGCTGTTCTTTCAAATGTCATGGTCACGATATGCAATTTTGAGGAAGGTTAGGGTAATTACATTAATAGGATTTTCGATTTGAACAAACAATAGTAAGATCCGTTTATCTGAATGGCGTAATTCCTATTTAGCACGTATGCTGCGGTGCTATTTGAGGTCCGACCTCGGCCATGTCACGTCTCAATTCGAGGCTCTAATGTTTAAAGCCTTCATAACTTATGGTGTGACAATGCCACTATACTGACGGCTCGATTCGGGAAATGAATTAGAGATTTACTAGATATGAAATAGTAAAGATATGTGACGTTCCACGGCAAAAGGTACCTTATGGCGGCTGGCGCCGCGATTCGGTAAATGAATTAGAGATTCCCTAGATATGAAATAGTAAAGATTTGTGACGTTCCACGGCAAAAGGTACCTTATGGCGGCTATAGTTCGTTTTTTTAGCATTAGAAAGAAGGTAAGCGATCTTAACATGTCTTTTAATTGAATAACGCTTTTTAAAAGTCAGTAACTACCTATTACTTATGAAAGCAGAAGAATATAAATGATCGTATTAGATTCATAATTTTAACATATTTGCCGTGACTTATTTTTAAAACATGTCTTTCAATCAATTAAAAGACACATCAAGACTGTTTACCTTTTTTCTAATACTAAATGAAACTGACTATAGTTTGTGCCTTGCATGGAGAATATGGCGTCGTACTTAAACAAAAACAAACTACAATATTTAGCATGAATTGTAGTATTTATAATATTAATAACACCATTTTTGTTACAGGTATCGTCACAAATAATAAAAGCATGAGATTAGAGCTACCGAGGATATTCGTCCTAACGCAACTAAGAAAGTACCAACAGATGTAGTGCATAATAACGCTGCGTCTTACGTAAGCGAACAACTCGCGAACGCGACGCGGCGCGGCGCGGCGGGCCCAAGGCGCTCGCGTTCGCAACGAGATCGCCCCCGTAGGACACTTCTATAGGCATCAAAGGATTGATTCGCCCCGCGCCGCATCGCTTCGCTTCGCGTTCGCGTGTTGTGCGCCTACGTAGTATGCTGCGTAATAGTTATTTGTTTTACAAGGGGGCAAAGTTGTTGTTTAACCGCACTTGCTAATATTGATACCCGAGCAAGCGAAAGATTCCAAAATTGAACTACGAGCGTAGCGAGTGGTTCGAAAAACGGAATCTTGAGCGTTGCGAGGGTTTCAAAGCACGAGGGTTAAACAAAATTTGCCCCCGAGTGAAACACAAAATTTTTCACCACACCAACCCGATGAAAATATTAACTGTAAGATATCAAACAAAAACAAATCCAAATGAATGTTATGGAAAACAATTATGCACTACATCCGTAAGTATACACCAGTCATAACAATGTCATAGGTAGTAAAAATGTTAAAACAACCGTTTTATGTGTGTAGCTATTTATGTGAAGGTAAATAAACTACAGGTTATATATAGCTATTATATAGTCTGTATCTTTAGGTATTTAAATAAAAGTAAACGAACAATTTGTACATTTTCGGGTAGTTATAACATTTATCGTTTAACCGACCAAATACAAAACCGCCTGGATCTGTCACTGGACGACCTGACTTTAACCTACATTATTTGATCGTGTAATGTTTTCATCTGCCCTCAACTGGCTTAACTTAAGGGGCCATTTGAGGGTAGGTTTTGTTTACTTTTATTTAAATACCTAAAGATACAGAGTATAGTTATTAACTGTTTTTAATACTGTAAACTCAGGTAACTTTAGTCCACAACTTATAACTGAGGAGTGTCTTTTCAAAAGCACTTATTTTTGTATTTACATTGAGAAATAAGCCCTTTTGAAACGACTCCTCAACTGTGGTCCAAATTCAGATACCAGTAAAATAATGTGTAAGTATTTTTCAAATTCTGTTGAGTATATAATATAGAAAAAGCATTGGTGTATCTAAGCTCCAGTATGAATGTAACGAGTACAAAATAAATCATATAAAGGCTCGTTATCGTTAAGAATCAACGTTATAAACTGGACGATGATTTTAGTATAGGACTATCTATAGTTACCTCATCGACGTATATATCTATGGACTGGCCTTACGGGCACTAAAAATGGTACTAGTTCAGCGGTGTTACTCACGAATTCGAGCCAATCGTGCAGTCTAACGCAACTAGTTGCGACCAATAGCGCGCGTGATGCGGACTCATCAACCAATCGCGCGCGTGATGCGAACTCATCAACCAATCGCGTTGAAGCGGTGTCACACCACTGTACTGGCCCCCGTCATGTCTCATTATTATTGCCCGTAAAGCCAGTCCCTAGATATCTATGTCAATGAGTTACCTGAATTAGCGGTACTTCACAGCAATATATTTTATAATATGTCGGTATTCGCCACATTAACCATGTATGTTTACTATCGATTATACCCAGTTATTCTTTGGTTAAAATTTAATATTTCTTGGTGAAACTGTGTAGTGATTTTCACATGTTTTACCACTATTTACCGTATACATATGTAATTATGATTTAGAGTATAGGCATTTGCGATAAAATGGTCACAATTTAAACTGCCAAATAATGCATTGTTTTATCAGTTTAACCTTGTACGTCCCGGCGTACTAAATTTAGAACAAATCACGATAAGTATTACGTAAAAATATTAAAACTTGATTTACGTTTCGAAATGAAAAACTATATAGGTACATAAGTTATTTTAGACTAAGGATAAGTAATTTAACTTTTATATTGTAAAAATATTTAATTTTAATAAATATTACACAAACTAAGTTATGGATTTATGGAATGGTTTAAAGGTGTATTAGGCTGATTCCGAGTGCTTTAGAATGTCGGCGATTCCAAAAATCACTTCATTACATGCCATTAAAGCCAATTTCCGGAATTACCCGATACTCTTAAGTATTTCGAATTATATAGCCGTTTAATATAATATTTTTTTGGCCTGTTAACTTCATTTTAATTTACGTTCATGAAATAAAACAATTTAAAAAGATTATATTGCGTACTCTGAACCTGGATTAGGCTGCATTTCCATCAAAGATGTGCGAGGAATGTGTGCGAGGAGGTGTGTGTGGACCAATAGAATTACTTCATGCTCTAGCGAGCAACATTCTATTGGTTCTTAACAAATGCCTGGCTAAGCAATCCTCGCACATCTCTGGTGCAAACGAACCCCTATAATACCCGCCTAACGTTCGTCTGTCACCAGGCTGTATCTCATGAACCGTGATAGCTAATAGACAGTTGAAATTTTCACAGATGCCGATTTCTGTTGCCGCTATAACAACAAATGCTTAAAAGTACGGAACCCTCGGTGGGCGAGCCCGATTCGCTGGTCTAGGTAATAAAGTCGGTACTAAAACTGATGATTCTGCTAATTTTCCTTTCACTGAAGTAATAATTTCCGGTTGCGCAAAAAAACACAATGTGTTTGTTTCATTAAGCCTTTGAGATAAGAGGAAACGTTCGTTTTACTACTCAGTATTATCAAGTGAGTTAAAGACGAGTTAATAATAAAAACGTACAATTCACTATCAAACATTTCCCTGTATACTGTAATTTATGAAATAAATATACTAAACTAAAGTATAGAGATACTAACTTTTGCCCGCGACTACGTCTGCGTGGAATTAATATGTAATTTCCACCGCCTTTTCACCCCCTAATGGGTAGGGCCGCTATAGAAATATACAGGGTGCAAAATACCGTATCAACGCATCGTCAAAAGAGAGTTTTATAGTAATGGGAATCAAAAGCGACTACTAATCGATTTCTAAACATCTTCCGTTTACAATATAACACTTTAAACTCTCGCATTTTGTACACATATTTAATTACACAAACGGGTCTACCGCGATATAATCTCATTAAAGGTAAAAACAATGAAATTATATCGCGGTAGACCCGTTTGTGTAATTAAATATCTTCCGTTTAATTAAAACGTACAATGCGGTTTGTATGTAATTTTTTTGTAGGAAATAAGCGATCCATCGTTTAGTCAAATCAACTTTACACACTATTTTTACAAACGACGGTGCTCCAGTTGAAGATCCTCAAGAACGGATCGAAATATCGAGTGTTTATTCGGCTTAATACGTGAATTCCTAGTTTAAAATAAATTTAACATGTATATGGGGCATTATCTATGAAAAGGGACCTTATTATCGATGGCGCTTACGCCGCACAGCGTCGCGCGGCATTGTATTTATATCAGAGCATCGTTAATAACGGCGTAAACGCCATCGACAATAAGGTCCCTTTCCATAAATAACGTCACATATGTCTTTATTATTCACTCGTCTTTCTTATTATAATATAAAATAATGTTATATTAAACTTATCGCCTATCTAATAGTAGGTATTACCTATTTAATTTTAAGATAATTTGAACATTGTTTATCAATTGATAAGAAATGGTCAAATGCAAAATTACGCGCTTGACCGGTATTTAGTATTGACACAGAATAATTAATAGTACTACCGTACAGAAAGGAAACTTCCTACAAAAACGAAGTTTGACAGCGGTTCAGGGTCGAATCATGCTGGCCCTTTCTAATATATGACACTATCCCTGTCGGCTATTTAGGGTTGTCAAAAATCAAGTGATTATCTTATCTGTGGTCGTGCACGCAAAAGGAAGTCAAGTGGTGCCAACCCTAATAATTGCTCGGAGCAATGCTGAGCCGAGCGGAGCCGAGTTTGACCGAAGTCAGGAGTTTCGCACCCCTGGTATTGATAAAAGATACATATATCACGATGAGATAATGATTTCACCGTATACCAAGTAAAACCTCTGTGTTACGAAAACGTATGGTACCTACTTATTTTTGTAATTCAACCTAAAATTACATACATTTTTTTATCCCAAATTGAGATTACGTTTTTATTCCGCCCAGAATGAATGATCAAATTTGTTAAATACATAGACACCAAATTACTAAATTAAATTATGTTACTGTACATTTATTGTAAACTACTAGTATATGAGGTGTGCAATAAAGATTATTGTATTGTATCAAAATCTAATATATATATTTTTAATGCTCCTTTATTACTAAATATTGGTCGAACTTCCTTAATTCTAGTTCTATCCTTATTTTAAATTCTAGACACTCCTATTATTTTAATACTTATAGGCTAAGAACATGTATTTTTTTATTTTTTTTTCGTTTTATATTATTGTATGGAAATCGAAATTTTCCATCATCATTCTAGCGTTGTCCCGGCATTTTGCCACGGCTCATGGGAGCGGGTCCGCTTGGCAACTAATCCCAAGAATTGGCGTAGGCACTAGTTTTTACCAAAGCGACTGCCATCTGACCTTCCGACCCAGAGGGTAAACTAGGCCTTTATTGAGTTTTTTGACTTGATTGGGCTTTTTTGGTCCTTTAATCGAAATTTTCCATTTCCGTAGATAATAAAAGTAGGTATATGGAGTACTTATAATTCTTTTCCTGTTAAATTTCCGGCACTTTCTGGAAATATACACTATCTGTATTATCGCCGCAATATTTTTTATATTTAAACAAGAACTTTTTATTTTCATTATAAATTGTTTTATAATCATAGGCAATAATAATTTTTGTAATCATTAATGTTTAAAACATGTATTTATTTTTGTAATTAATAATTGAATGTAATATCTACCAGTGGTAAATAAATTATTTACAGAAAGGATTATTTTATTTGATACGTGACGTGACATGGGGGTCTTCAGAAAAAAGTGTACCATATACTTTTTTAAACTACATAGTACTACCAAAGAGGATTTGAAGTAGAGAGTTACTGTCATGGTAAATTATGTAGCTACAGTTCATTTACTGCCATCTTTCGACAGAAGATTAAACCTGTTTGAACGCCATTTGACTTTGATCCTTATTCTTTAACTGATATGTGTTAACTTTTTAAATATTAATATTCACGCCATCTACTCGAGCATAGGCTGAAGATTGTGGCGCCAGTGCTCGAAAACAAGGAACTATACCTTTGGCCTATAGTCGAGTAGATGGCGTGAATATTAATAAGTTAACACATATCAGTGGAAGAATAAGGATCAAAGTCAAATGGCGTTCTAACAGTTTTATGTTCTGTCGAAAGATGGCAGTAAATTTACAGTGGCTACATAATTTACTTGGACAAGCCGTCTCTATAGACTTTATTCTCTTTGGTACTACCAAAAAGAATAGATAGTATAGAGGGGTCCTGTCATTGGAAATTTTGTAGTCACTGTAAATTTACTGCCATCTATCGACACACGACAAAAACTCAAAATGAAAACGCATAAAGTTATCAAAAAATGTATATATATGGATAAATGATTTTATTATTTTTATATCATTTTGATCCATGTTCATTCACTGATATCTATGTGTTAAAATTGTTAAATATGAAACGGTGTCGTCACGCCATCTAGCTCAGGATAGGCTAAAGGTGTGTGCGACATCTATTCGAGAATGACTTTTACTTGAATTCGGAGGCACGTTTTTTCCTTAGACTTTATACGTCTTATACGAAGTTACATATGTCTTTGCTATGGCCTATACCCGTGTCTGCCCGTGTATAATGGCGACACCTGCTGATATTTAACACATATCAGTGAAAGTACAAGGATCAAAGTCAAATGGCGTTCTAAAAGTTTTAGTCATGTGTCAAAAGATGGCAGTAAATTTACTGTGCCCACAAAATTTACTTTGACAGTACGCCTCAATATTAAGTTCTCTTTGCTTTGGCCTATACTCGTGTAGATCGCGACACCTATTGATATTCAACAAATTTAACACACGAGTAAAAGAACTAGGATCAAAGTCAAATGGCGTTCTAAAAGTTTTAATCCTGTGTCGAAAGATGGCAGTAAATTTACTGTGACTACAAAAATTACCTTGACAATACGCCTGTATAGATACTAAATTCCCTTAGGAAATGGTTAAGCCTTTTTGATTTTGTGAGCTATCACGACAAAAATCACGACAGATCACGTTGGGGGAGGGGGGGTATAAGGAGACCTCACATGTATTTTTCTACAGTGAACGAAACTAAGAAAAAATACCTTCAAAATAGCGAGTCTATTTTACGAAATTTTGGAGCGCGTGGCCTATCATCACATTAATTCATAACGAAAATGGAAAAATAAACAAGATTTACTATATACAATACTATTTATCATCAAATTAGGTCGAATGAAAAAAAATAAAAAAAAATACACGTGAGACTATGTGGGGGAGGGGAGTAGCCAAAAACCTCACCAAA
This sequence comes from Cydia splendana, assembly GCF_910591565.1. NCBI lineage: Eukaryota > Metazoa > Arthropoda > Insecta > Lepidoptera > Tortricidae > Cydia > Cydia splendana. The sequence continues at coordinate 9,913,903 of NC_085985.1, forward strand.
TATCACGAAGGGGGAGGGGGGTTCAAAAAGTAGCCGTAAACACCCCGCGTGATTTGTGCACAACCCCTTACATTTAATTTAAGTGTTAAGGGCCTCTACGTGTTGGCATCTCCGCGCACAGGCAAATCCGGAACACCATTTGATTGTTCCGTGATGGGAAAGTAATACAAAAGAAAAAAATATGTAACAATTTATTCTAAGCATTATGGAACACGCTCTTAGCTTTCTTCTCCTTTTTCTTCTTTTCCATTCTTCTCTTCTGCTTCTCGGTGCTTCTCAGCAACTTCTTGATGGCGTCTTCTTGGTCCTCTACTACTTGGTCCTCATCTTCTAGGTTATCATCATTCAGGTCTATAGTGCTGCCCTCTAGCGATGGTTTCGCTTTTTTGGATGGCGTGGGTACTGGTGGCAGCTTTTGCTTTTTGGGTTTGTCTCTGTGAAAATATTATTTATTTTATTAGTGATTATGATTACGTATGCACAAAGTAAATATGTTATTATACCTATACTTTTATCAAATAAATTAAAATGAGAATGAAAAATATTTATTTCGTAACTTATAATTAAATTAAATTTAACATCTGTGCCAATGCCTCTTTTTAAGTTCGAATATCGAACCCGGGATCATCGGCTTCACAGGCAGGGTCACTACCACTACCCACTAGGCCGGTCGTCCGAAACGAGGAAGGACAAGAATAAGTATTATTAGTAGTAAGAATTAGTTGTTCTGTTGTTTTCCATTGTTCTAATAATTTCCTCTGTTCTCCTTGCACCATTTTTACATGTCTCTGTTTGGCCCGATAGTTGACTGGTAGAGAAAGCCATTAGGCATTAAGTCCGCCATTAGTACATTATTTTGTGCAATAAAGTTTAAATAAATAAATAAATAAGGATCTTACTCAATGGTATCCATGTGTTGGAAGAGCTGATCCATCTCGTCCTGAACCTCTAGTTCTTCCTTGACTTCTGGCGCAGAGCGGAGAGGAGTGCTGCCCTCTGTCTGTACCAGGAGTCCAGTCAGCTTCGACGTCAAGTATTGCTGCGGAAAATACATTTCATTCATTTATTTTATTCACTAACAATATTTTTTTATTTTTTTTTCATCTTATTATGAAGTTCAACAGCGTTTACATTCAATAATATACAAAAAACCGGGCAAGTGCGAGTCGTACTCGCGCACGAAGGGTTCCGTACCATAATGCAAAAAAAAAACGAAAAAAAAAGCAAAAAAAAAACGGTCACCCATCCAAGTACTGACCACTCCCGACGTTGCTTAACTTTGGTCCAAAATCACGTTTGTTGTATGGGAGCCCCATTTTTTTTTTTTTAATTTATTTATCAAATTTATTTATAAAAACAGAATAAAATAAAGATTTAAATGGGGCTCCCATACAACAAACGTGATTTTTGACCAAAGTTAAGCAACGTCGGGAGTGGTCAGTACTTGGATGGGTGACCGTTTTTTTTTTTTTGCTTTTTTTTAGTTTTTTTTTTTTCATTATGGTACGGAACCCTTCGTGCGCGAGTCCGACTCGCACTTGCCCGGTTTTAGTATTTGTTGTTATAGCGGCATCAGAAATACATCATCTGTGAAAATTTCAACTGTCTAGCTATCACGGTTCGTGAGATACAGCCTGGTGACAGACAGACGGACGGACGGACGGACGGACTGACGGACGGACGGACGGACAGCGAAGTCTTAGTAATAGGGTCCCGTTTTACCCTTTGGGTACGGAACCCTAAAAAACATGACAACTTATAGCCAGGGACAGGAACCGGTTACCTTGACCGGGGTTCTTCATAGGGTTATTTTAGAGGTGTTTATAAAAACCCCTACCATAACGGAAACCGCTTAATAAGGTAACATTTTGATTCGGTAACCGTATCAGATCGAGTTAACCTCTGTTACCGGTAACCGAAATAAAAACCCAGTCTATTCAGTTACCTCATTATGAGGTTTTTGACCAGTTCAAACGATTGTAATCTTTACGCACACTTAAATTCAACTTATTATTGAATAACCGAGGTTGGCATGGGCGGTCTATGAAGCCTCCAGCACAAACAAGTTTTTTTGCCTTTCCTTTGTTTATCTTTATACCTACCTGTGTGGTGTGTTCTTATTATGTGTTCCGTACTCTACGTCAGAGATGTTCATTGAGAGAGTAACGCGATCGGTGACCGATAGTTGCCGCTAGCGTCTATGTAGTCGCTCCGCCCCACGCCGTGACGTTGTTCCGCTTCCCCTCACTGCAATCCGTTGCTCCCTTCCCGCGACTCGCCGCCACCATGTCATTGTTTCGTCGACCGTCTGACCGATGGTCCGCAAATATTTTTTTGCGTATATTTTTGCAGCATGGTGTTTTAACATTTCCGATCCAAAGCTCGGTCGATTAAATAGTGAGATATAGCAGAGATCGCTACTACATATTAGTCTTTTGGCGGTCTCGCGATCGAAGTCATCGAACGGTGGTTTTCGATTCTACCCACTTTTTTCTTGCTAAATTAATTTTCACATTCCATGCTGCTAAAATCGTTACCGTTAACTCGCATTTTCGAGATCGAAGTAGGAAGTGCGTCAGTAGTTTTCGTTAACAAGTGGTAACGCAAGTCGCTCCGCATCGGAGAGGGAACGTGCGGTCATCGTGCCGGCGGCGGCGGGGGCGGCGCCCGGGCGGCGCGGAGGCGGACAGCCTGCGCGCGCCACTGCCGGGTGCCGCGCTTCGCCGATAAGGAGGTTTGGATTGTCACGAACCATCCGGTGAGCCAGTTTAATGATATTCTAGTTTTATTGGCGTTCAGAAGTTACTTCGACACTAAAGGACGGTTCTCGGGCAGGTCGTATTAACCTGGGAGTACCTCGTGTCGTTAGCTGCGACGCGACCGGGGCTCCCCTGTCCCGCCCGGGCCCCGGCCCCCGCGCGCCGTCGACTTTCTTCTGCTGTCGTCCAAGGTGACCCCGAGACGCCGCGACGCTGCGGGCCGGAGCCCGAGGTGTCGCGGTGCGGGGTCCGCGGGACGCCCACTACTGTTGCTGCAGTCGCGATGCGGACGCTTCCAGTCCGCGAGAGCAGTCGCGGTGCGAGCGCTTTCAGTACGCGCCCGCTCCTGTCCCGCGCCCGCTCCTGTTGCTGCAGTCGCGGTGCAGACGCTTCCAGCCCGCGAGAGCAGTCGCGGTGCGGACGCTTCCAGGCCGCGCCCGCTCCTGTTGCTGCAGTCGCGGTGCAGACGCTTCCAGCCCGCGAGAGCAGTCGCGGTGCGGACTTCCAGTCCGCGGGACTCCGAGAGACGTCACACGCCCGCTCCTGTGGCTGCGGGCGCTTCCAGTCCGCGGGACTCCGAGAGACGTCACACGCCCGCTTCTGTGGCTGCGGGCGCTTCCAGTCCGCGGGACTCCGAGAGGCACACGCCCGCTCCTATTGCTGCGGTCGCGGCGCGGGTGGATCGCGGACCTCTCGATCCCGTCCTGGCGCCAAGGTGAAGGCGGACCGCTTCTGCGTCCCAACTGCTTGAATGGAAGGAAGGTAAGTTACGTGGAAGCAGTGGAAACGCTACGAGTACAGCGACGATCGCCGCGTTGGTTGCCGTCCGTCATGACGTCGCTGGTTACCTACGCGCCGGTGGTGGCCACCACGATGGCGCCGCCGAGGGCAGCAGTGTCACCGTGATGATGCGTGCAATTACGAGCCAGCCATCGGCGCCTCCCGTGCGGGTAACGTCCGTCACGCGCACCGGCGCCTGTCGAGCTGGCCGCCACGACGGCGCCTCTCGCCTCACGCACCTGAGCCTGGCGACGGTGGCCGCCACGATGGCGCCGCCCGCTCGATGACTCTGCCCGCCACGATGGCACCGCTCGCCTCACGACGCACCAGTGCCTACCGAGCTGGCCGCCACGATGACGCCTCTCGCATCACGCACCGATGCCTCCCAAGCCGGCGGCGGCGGCCGCCACAACGGCGCCGCCCGCCACGATGGCACCACCGCCTCGCGCACTGGCGCTTCTCGAGCTGGCCGCCACGATGGCGCCTCTCGCCTCACACCAGTGCCTCCCGAGCCAGGCGGCGGCCGCCTCACGCACCGGTGCCTTCCGAGCTGGCCGCCACGATGGCGCGTCTCGCCTCACGCACCGGCGCCTCCCGAGCCGGCGGCGGCGGCCGCCACGATGGAGCCGCCCGCCTTACGCGACAGCGCCTCTAGAGCGGGCCGCCACGATGGGTCCTCGCCTCACGCACCAGCGCCTCCCGAACCAGTGGCGGCCGCCATGATAGCGCCGCCCGGCCTCACGCACCGGTGCCTCCCGAGCCGGCCGCCACGATGGCGCCTCTAGCTTCACGCACCGGCGCCTCCTGAGCGGCGGCGGTTGCCATGATGGCACAGACAATCACGTCGAGGCTGTCCACCGATGCTGCAACCACGACGATGTCGTCCCTTGCAATGGCGCCCATGTTCTGTTCGCAAGAATACCACCGCGAACTTACCTGCCGCCGATGCTGCCTACCAAGCTGCGCTGGGCGCCACAGTATCAGTTTTGTCCTGTCCACATGGTCCCATTGAGGTACGCAGGCGCCTATAGCTATGGTGCCATAGCACGAACAGACCGCTAAGCTTTTGGTTTCGGTTAAGGAGTCCTCCGGCGACGGCAGACAAGGTCGTAAGGAGCCTCGTCCTAGCGTGGCTCGACTGCCCGGAGTTGAAAGCGGTAAGATATGTCGATACTCAGAGGAAAATACGTCGTGTTCCCGGGTTTCATAAAGGTGCTGATCGACGTAGGGCCGTGCCGCTTCGAGGTTCCTATGACTTCTCGAGGCCATGGAGTGATCCAACCGAAGAACAGCTAGCGACAAGGCCCTGTGCGACCGCTCAAAACCGAGGTGAAAGGCATCGAAAAGGTCTGCAGACTTCACATAATTATCTCTGCTTGCCCGCGCTCTCCAGCTTAAGTTCCGTCTTACAAAGACGAACTCGTGCGCCAAGCCCATAATAAACAAAATGGGACAAATAAACCCGCTGCGCCTGAACAAGCTTGAGTTTCCGGTGCTAAGAGAAAGGGGCCAGGAGGACTCCAGCAGTTTCCATCTGTCTGTCTTTGACTTTATCGAAACAGTTTTGTTACGCAAGCGCTAAAATCGATTTTAGACTTGATTTCATTAGTTCGATTTCCTAAAAAGCATGCTACCATACCCCTATACTAGCTCGATATAGGGTGTTTCTTCGGGTAAAGCGAATTAAACTATCACGCTCCTAGACATCACGTGGGACACGCGGCACAACACCCCGATTGAAAGTTTTCTTTTTCGCGACATACAGGCCTGCCTTGCTGCCGAGTTTCTCGCAGAAATGAGACTCAATGCTTCCTGTTCAGTCTCAAACTCGCAAACTTTAGTTCATGAAGGAAGGTGACACCTTCGCAGTCCCCAGCAACACGAAGCTGCCGAAAGCCTCGCGCCACTTTCTTCCTCATCTTATGCAAGCAGTCCGTTACAACCTCCAATATTGGTAGACAATGTACGAGGTAAGGCCCTTACAGTGAAGAGTAACCGTTAACGGGCCACATCTGCAGCGCTGACGACAGAAGTGTAAACATACAACCGCACCACTACAGTATACATAAAACGACGGCGACACTACATCCCCTCCGTTACCACGGCTGTCGCAAAAACTGCTGATGCCAGCAGATCGTCTACAGGTCGCGCTGGTTCCTTGCTACTTACCAGGTCGGTACAACCCCCGAGGGCGACGGTTTATCAAGAATTCACTGCGCGCCCGAGTGGCAGCTACGCCCAGAAGCCGCCGATACTATCTGCGCCTGATAGGCGCCTTGTTGGCCAGCCTCCGATTTCGAGAGCCTTCGCACTGTGTCACGGTATTTCTTAACAGACTCTTTGAACTGCTACCACGTCTCTTCTGGCAGCTGCCGGTGATACGACTTGGTATGGATGTCTCCACCTCCCAGCCTAGTCTGCTACCTGTGACGGCGTGATAAGGAGAGCCTTCACGCAGCTGTGGTAAGCTTGCAATTTACTGGCGGTCCTAGTGAACACAGCGTCAGACCGCCCTCCCGCCCGCCCGACCGCCCTCCTGTCAGATAGGACGCTCCAACACCGAGCTGGCGTGACTGGCGCATGCATGCAACATGCCAAGGGCTAACGCTACATAGCGAACGAGACGCAACTCTCTAGGCCGCCTGTACGCCCACAATGTAGAAATGGTCTTCATGGTGCATCAAAAATAAGATCGACTGCCAGGTACCTCTAATATCCAGTGAAGTAGCGAGCTATCTCAGACATATATTTCAATTGCCCATGTTAGCTTTCAGAACGAGACTTGTTCATAAGCCTGTAACAAGCGCTGTATGTGAACCACTATCGGACACTATGCCTTCTTCCAACGCCATTAATAGCGAGACCAGCGCCTCCCAAACCACCAGCTTGGGACGCGAGAAATCTACTTGCCCTAATTTGAATAGCCCTACAACGTACCTATATAGAAGAGCTGCCGCATTTTTACTGTTAGCATCAGGCCGCAGGGTCAATGACCTTACTCTACTATACTGTAGCCCGGGCAATTACATAGATAACGTTCACGCTATTATTTTGTGTCCGAAATTCGGCTCTAAACCAGATAACGTGTCTTACCGACTGGACTCTTAGAAGCTCCGGAATAAAGTATAGACCCAGTAAGTAGGTAGTCTGGGTACGTCAACTTGTGAGAATTACACAAAATGTTAGGGGACACTGCGCTTTCAGCCACAGTCTCATCCAAGCCGGCCTCGCTTAAGATTGCTTTCGATCCACGATGTACTTAATCACTAAATTGGCTGGAAATCTATCCAATTAGCGATATTTTGGCTTAAGTTAATTGGGAACATGACTCTTCTTTAGACGATTCTATCGCCGAGATTCTGCGGATTGGATGCGATTTCGAATGAGAAATCTCTCAAACCAGTTTAACGTCAGATTCGAACCTGGGATTACAATTTAAATTCACAATTTCCTGTAATGCATCATTATAACGAGTCACTGATTTCATGGGTTGCAATAAGGCGTATATATTTATTCTTTCTCTGAGTTCTATGACAGTAGGTGTAGCCCTAACGCTTGCGCGCCCGCTGACTCGCCACCAGGAGATAATAAACAGGTCTCAATGAACATCTCTGACGTAGAGTACGGAACACATAATATAAAAATTTTACCTTCCAATAAAATTGATATTATGTTTCCTTCTACGTCAGAGATGTGAGTAATGCCTTCCTGGCAGGCTACTAGGCTACTTTTATGCCGACGGTACTTCTCCTCAACAATGACATGGTGGCGGCGAGTCGCGGGAAGGGAGCAACGGATTGCAGTGAGGGGAAGCGGAACAACGTCACGGCGTGGGGCGGAGCGACTACATAGACGCTAGCGGCAACTATCGGTCACCGATCGCGTTACTCTCTCAATGAACATCTCTGACGTAGAAGGAAACATAATATCAATTTTATTGGAAGGTAAAATTTTTATATTATATTATAACTAAAATAATTAAAATAAATAAATTAAATATTTTAAATAAATTAAATAAATTTAATAAATAAAGTCAATAAAATCAACAAAATATAAATAAAGTAAATAAAATAAACTATTTTTTTAGTATTTTTTTTTAGTTCTGACGGCACATCACTAAAACTACTTTAATGTTGCAAACCAGTCAGCAACCGATAATAAAGGTTACCATAACTGAATGAAAACCTGTTAAAAACCCTTAACAAAAACCCTATCGCGATGGGGTTTTGAGATTAACTCGGTTAAAGGTTAGGGTTACCGTTTCAATAAGGTTACCATTACAATCAGGTAACAGTATTATAGGGTTACCGAATGATAAGGTAACCGAATCGATTGGGTTACCGAATTGATAGGATTAAGCGTAAAGAGGGGTTTTCCGGTCCTTGCTTATAGCACAGCCAATAACAGAACTTCCTGGAATTTATACATAATAAAAAATCATATGGAACCGACACACCGTTAACATCTCCTGAAGATGCCTCGTGAAGAAGCGAAACACGTGTTGAGTATTGTTCTTTAAAAAAAAAATACTTATTTCAAGCTACAAGGCTCATAAAGTCATAATCAGTTGTACAAAAAAATATCATTATCATTTTTTTGGGACACCTTTTTTCTATTTGAATCAATAGTCTTCGTGATTCTGAGTAGAAATGACCCTCTTGGTCACTGAATGGACTCTCAGTGACCTTGACGTCACGTACACTTATCGTTTTGTTAGGAGCGTTTCGCGAGTGAAGTACGACTGTCGGACTTTGACTATCATTTCTGACTTTTGTATTGCTTTAATGCAATGGGTCTCATATAGACAATTGATGCTAAAAACAAACCTCTGATTGATTGGTACCATAAATAAAAATTTGTTATTTAGCCTATTGCCCGGAAGGAGGAGGGTCTCCCTACCGGTTACGGCAAGCGACAAAGTGGGACCTTTTGCTCGGAAACGGCACAAATGTATCTCACCTTACTATCAGAAGTATTAGAAGAAATTAAATTATTTTCAGATAATATTTTAATTTGTTTTTATTTCAAGTAGTAACGCTACTATATAAATTATAAACTGAAATTGCTTGCTGCTGTTTGAGGGCTGAACCCCTGGAGCCTGGTTCCCGCGGGCCGGACGCTTTAGGTGTCGGCGGGCCGGATTGGAACGCGTCGCGGGCCGGGATTTGGAGACCTCTGGTATATGACATTTATTTCAGTTTATAACGTCACAAATGTTTCTCACCTTATACTCGAGCTGCTTGGTGCTGTAGCAGTGCACGCGCAGGTGGCGGTCCAGGCTGGCGCTGTACACTTGTCCCCCCGCCACGGCCACGCCGGCCACGGCCCCGGCGGCGCCGCGCAGCCCCGCGCCGAGGCGGGCGGCGCGGAACTCCACCGCGTGCAGCTGCCCGCGACCGAACCCCACCATTACTTCTCTGGAACGGTACATAACTTGTTATTATAGCACAAAATAAGTAATAGTATAGTCAACTGTAAAAATATGGTACAAATCATCTCAAAAATATGTCCCATAACTCTTATGTCAGTGAATTAAGAACTAAAGGACATATTTTTGAGTAAATTGTCTACACCCATATTTTTACAGTTGACTGTACTACCGTACAGAAAGGACACTTCCTACAAAACCGAAGTTTGACAGCGACTGTCACGAATTCACGATGTATTGCCATTTTGTTAGAAGCGTTTCGTCAGTAAAGTGAGGGCAGGCCTCCGTCACACGCTCAAGGCCACGCGCTATATGCCTACCGCTCGGCGTATCGTCGACGATACAACCGACAGAGGGCCGCCGGACGCCCGCCGCAGCGGCCGCACCGCATTGCACCGCGCGTTTCCCGCGCTTATGCTTCGAAATGCCGAAACCACGTAATTATTGTGCAGTAGATGGGTGAAAAAGTCAAAAAAACAAAGGAAAAAGCCTATAATAAAAATTCATCTTTTTATGGCGGGCTAAAGGTCCCACCTGAAAGTTTAATAATTATATTGAAGGGTTAGAAAAAGTATTTTTAAATAACTTTGACGACGTAATAATTAATCGTCCTGGTAGCACCGTATTACAACTTTTAAAAACCGTTGATTCTCCGTTGCTTTGCTCCTGAATATTTATTAAAATTATTTACGCGATTTAGGATATTTTCAACTACTTATTAAATTTTAATAACAGAGAATTCCGAGAAGTGAAAAAATTATAAATCATTATATTAAAACTAAAACATATTTGATTCACAACATTCGTTTTATTACAATAATCATCATAGGTAGGGTAGCTACAACCCTAGCGCATTCTTACGATGACGCGTTGGCACGTGACTCGAACGGCGGGCAACACAGTCTCGACTCTTTGTGCGCGTAATTATGGTACATTTCTTCTTGTCCTGAGCAGCAGGTATTATTATTAAGGTTCTGTAGGCTATTATAGCGTAGGTATTTTTGCTTTTGTTTGGGAATGAAGTATCTGTTACGTAGTAACTATTTATTAATCTGTGGTGCGGGGCCAGACTTTGACCATCATTTGTGACTTTTGTATTGCTTCAAGACAATGGGTCCCGTAAAGAAATTTGATCCTCAAAACAAACCTGATCGACTGATACAATAGGGTATTATACTGTTTTTAAAATAAATTATTTTACACCATGCATGAAATAAAGCACCAGATAATTATTAGAAAAACACAGATAGAAGTTATTTTTAAACACAAGTTCTATATAATAAATCGGATAGAAATATAAAAAGTAGGTGAGTTGACCGTGACGTCACGATGTAATGTTTCATATAAATTCCATATTAGCAAATCGATTCGACGGTTCTAAAAAAGTAACTGATTTGACTAGTAGGAAAATACCCCTTTTATTCATAAAAATTTGTCAAATACCCTATAGACATTGACGAAATAAGAATCAATAAGAATGGGGCCAGTACAGCGGTGTGACACCGCTACAACGCGATTGGTTGATGAGTTCGCATCACGCGCGCTATTGGTCGCAACTAGTTGCGTTAGACTGCACGATTGGCTCGAATTCGTGAGTGACACCGCTGAACTAGTACCATGTTTATTGCCCGTAAGGCCCGTCCTGAGATATACGTCAATGCCTATAGATGGCAGCTGGTCGTAAAAATTTAAAACATGCCAATATTTGGACGAGGTATCGAGCAAATCCCAGGCTCACTGATCATCACTTGGTTCGCCTTATTCTCCTAAGGCCCAAGGTCCTACCTATAGTACTCATTCAGTTCAATGAAATTTAAATCATATTCGATTGGAACAGAGTTGCTTTTGCTTTGTTTCGTTCAGTTTTTGAACAACGCAAAATCAAATCTATTTCCTACATTGTAGGTTCAAATTTCTGTGGCAAATTTTACATTTTTCATTTGTATGGCTGGATCTTAGGAGGTTAATTTTTTGGGGGAAATTAAGAGTTTCAAGAGTCCACAAACGCCTCGGTCCTCAAAGAACTCAGAATGGAGAACACCCAACGTCTGTCCTCTATATGTCTACACCGTGTTGTTACCTACTTTGGCCATATCGCATGAAGAGGGGCCAACAATTTAGAAAAACTAGTGGTGACGGGAAAGGTCGAGGGTAAAAGACCTAGAGGACGAAGTCCAAAGAGATGGTCGGACCAGATCTCTACCTGTTACCACCGCCCTCCATCAAGCCACAGACCGAAACAGTTGGAGGCAATTTATAAAGCGCAAGTGGATTCACGGTCCTCAGCAATGGGGGAGCGATTAAGAAGAAGAAGAAGAAGAGTTTCAAGGTACTTATATTATATTACCTCTCGTCCCGTCCAGGGGCTATGCAGGTGGCGGCCATTTTGTCCACCTCGATGTTGCACACCGGCCGGCGCTGCGCTCGCACGTCGTACAACCTGCAACATATTCTTGATAAGCTAGAGCAGTGGTTCCTAACCTGGGGGTAATTACCCCCGTGGGGGTAAAACTGGCATTTTACGGGGGTAATAAGCTAACCTAATATAACAATACAACAAACGTACACGTTTTATTTTTTATTACCATTGGGAGGAGGGGTAAAATCAGGTTCCCTAGTTAGTCATAGGGGTGACCGGACTGAAAAGGTTAGGAACCACTGAGCTAGAGGCTAGAGCGTCTGCAAAATGTATGTATCCGTTATATCTTTGGGTTGCGGAAGTATGACCACATCGAGTACATTATACAGTGTAAATTTTAATTCTTTTGTGGTGAGCGTTCCGACTGAACATCTAGCGACCTTCACCAAGGAGGAGTTTTGGCCGAAGAGTGTCAAGTTCCGGCGGTTCCGCGGCCGGCTCCCTGACACTGCGGGGTTGCGAACTCCATAATTGTGTTTTTATTTTTAAGATATATTGTGTAATAATATGTATGCTAGTTTCAGGCAACTATTGGATCTATGGGCCAATAGTTGCCTGAAAATAAATATTTTCATTCATTCATTATTTATAGTATATTAGAGTTGAGTATATTATAGGCCATAGGTTTTAATTATTTACTTGCGTAATAATTGAACCATAGTTTACTTTTTTGTACATAGTGTTCCGTTTGTCTATTATGTTTTATTGAATTTTCTCTCAATAGGGAGTATTACTGCAATGTTCTGCCGCCAGAGTGCAGCACTAATTTGTTTAGTAAACCATAGAGTAACTTATACATACTAGGCCTTAAACAGTTTTTTGACAAGTTTTCACTTTGGTGTTCACCATGACAATTGATGCACCAAGGCGGTTTGTATACAGGTGGCTTACCGCGAAACGCGAAAATCGAAATTTCTTTATCTGCCTCTCTATCGATCGAATAAGCAAGAGTGATAGAGAGGCAGAAACCGAACTTTCGATTGTCGTATTGCACGGTAGGCCATGTGATTGATCTAGTGACGCATGATGTGTCATTGATGATGTCAATGAGGTTTGTTTACTGTATGTGCTAATGGTGCCACCTGCCACCTACGCAGAGCTTTGCCTAATATTCCCCATTGCTCAAAGGTTGACTGGAAGAGATCCCTTATAGGGATAAGTTCGCCTTTGTACATTATATATATTTTGTTTCATTGTAATTTAACCTGTCTTATGTACAATAAAGTGTTTACATACATATATACATACATACATACGGTACATGCATTAAGCTCGGGACACACTTAGCCCACGTACGCAACGTATGCAATCCATTATGACAATCAAAACCCTGAAATTTCTATACTGAAACATACTTTTTCACCACACCAAATGGTAAAGGCTCTCATGATTGTACAAAAACTGATAGCAAAGTTGCATTTTATTCACATGTGAGGTAATGTAATCAAATTCAAAATTTGAGTTGTTTTCTTGTGTTTGCTGGTAGAATTGACTTTTAAATGATGATTTTGAATGATAAATATTTAAAAACATTCATTTGGATTTGATTTGGTTTCATTTTGTTTGATGTCTTTCAGTTAATATTTTCTTCGGGTTGGTGTGGTGGAAAATTTTGTGTTTCACTCGGGGGCAAATTTTGTCAGCACCAGCACAGGTCAGACACCCAGATGTCTCGGCGCAGTTGGAGCCAGTCATGAGCCAGGTTTTTGGAGCTGAAGATGGGTTCTATTACTAACGTACCTGATATAGCCATGGCGGGAGCACACGGCAGCTAGCTGACCGCCCTGACCGCACCAGCACAGGTCAGACACCCAGATGTCTCAACGCAGTTGGAGCCAGTCATGAGCCAGGTTTTTGTCTGAAGATGGGTTCTATTACTAACGTACCTGATATAGCCATGGCGGGAGCACACGGCAGCTAGCTGACCGCCCTGACCGCACCAGCACAGGTCAGACACCCAGATGTCTCAACGCAGTTGGAGCCAGTCATGAGCCAGGTTTTTGTCTGAAGATGGGTTCTATTACTAACGTACCTGATATAGCCATGGCGGGAGCACACGGCAGCTAGCTGACCGCCCTGACCGCACCAGCACAGGTCAGACACCCAGATGTCTCAACGCAGTTGGAGCCAGTCATGAGCCAGGTTTTTGTCTGAAGATGGGTTCTGATAAATACGGGATAGGAGCGAGTAAAACCACAGACGGCCGTTAGCGCACTGCTCTATATTTAAACCAATAACAGCGTGAGGACGCAGCCTCACGCACACATATGCAACACTTCCTCCCTCTAGTTACATAACTAACCTAAAACAATTCTTAAAAATATTTCTTAAAACTAATATTAGTACGCTTGCGTAATATTTTTTTGGGGACTATTGGCGCATTGCTTTGCACGTCTGGCAAATCTGGCCTCTGGCCTTCTGCTTCCGCCTCATGGAATTCATCCTCATCATCTGAGTTTATCTCCTCATTTCTCACTTCGCTCTTTGCCTTACTTTCTCCCTCTGTGGGGTCGTCCGATGATGGGGCCAAAGTCCGCGTGAGCGATGGGCCCGGCGGTGGCTCATGGGTTGTCGTCGGCAAAGGTGACGGCAGTGGAGTTGGTGACGGTGGCAGCGTTTGCGGCGGCGGCGGAGTGGGCGGCGTTTGAAGTGCAGAGGGTAAGGATGTCTCAGGTAAGTCACAATCCAGTGCATCACAATAGTCCCAGCTACTTTCAGTACCTTTGTACGTAAGTATATGATTTTTATGTTTTTTAATAACCACTGAGGTAGTAATGTCTTTTATTAAGTATAAAACTTTGCCCAGTCTTTTTTCAACCACGCCTTTAGACCAAGTGAACTTGTTTTTGTTAGTAAATTTTTTGTATAGAACGCGTTCACCGGTGGTAAAGGTTTCATTGTTCTTCCTATTCAACTTGTTATTCTGCGAACACTGTTTATTTTTGACAACATTAGCAAGGGTGACCGACAAGGATGAGGGCGTTGGCGTAACCGGGTGCAGTAGATCTAAACGCGATCTTAGTTTGCGTCCATACACTAGTTCAGTTGGTGAAGAGCCTGTGGCAGAATGAACGGAGTTCCTGTAATTGAACAAGTACTGTAATAGTTTAACCTTACTATCCCGTACATTGCGACCTGTTAGTAAACTAGACTTGATCCCTTTTTTAATCACTTTGACCATACTTTCCGCCTGACCATTACTGGCCGGGTGGTATGCAGGTGACGTCATGTGTTGTATACCGTTTAAGTTACAAAAGGCGGTAAACTCGTGCGAACAAAAGGATGAACCGTTATCACTTACGATAACCGCAGGTAATCCGAACCTTGAAAAAAAATCACATAATTTATCTACGACCGCCATTGATGACGTCGAGTTTCCCATATCATAGACCTCCACCCATTTGGAATATGCATCCACAACGATTAAATATGTGTGGTTATTTATAGGACCCAAGAAATCAATGTGGAGCCTAAAAAATACCGTAGGGGGTAGGTCCCAATGTGCCAATGGAACCCGCGCCGGAGATGGCCGTAATTGAATGCAAACGTCGCACGAACCTATCATTTTTTCTATTGCCTCGTCTATACCGGGAAACCATAACCTTGAACGTGCCTCCGCTTTAGTTTTAACGATACCTAAGTGAGAGGTATGTAATTCAGACAACACTTTTCCCTGCAACCTTTCCGGTATAACTACCTTATGGCCCCTCATAACACACCCGTTCTCAATCGATAGTTGTGTACGACATAAAAAAAATGGGTTTATTTTTATATCGTTAACTTTATGAGGCCAGCCATTCATGTTATACTTAATTACCTGTTGGAGAACAATGTCTTTACTAGTTTCATTACGAAGCTCATTAACGGAAATTGGCAAATGACCATCCGTGACAAAACAAATGTATGCAGCTCGATCGCAATCATCGCGCGGGTCGACCCGAGTTGCATCCTCCCCGCCCCCTCGCGGCGGCGGCAGGCAAGCCCGCGACAAGTAGTCCGCGCTGTTATCAGCGCTGCGTACGTATTCTATGACGTAATTATAACCACTTAGAAACATTGCGTATCTCTGTAATCTATTCGCAGATACTTCGGGAATGCCACGCTCGGGATGAAAAATGCTGGTTAAGGGCTTATGGTCTGTACGTAAAACGAAGGGTACCGACCTTCCGTACAGGTACTGGTGATATCGACGTATACCAAACACGATACTAGTGGCTTCCTTCTGTAACTGCGAGTAGCGTTTTTCGGCCGCGTTAAGACTGCGCGAGGCAAAGGAAACGGGTCTTTCGGTGCCATCTGATTCGATTTGTGATAAAATGGCGGATAGCCCGGTAGGGGATGCATCAACTGTTAAGATGACCTTCGCATTTGGATTGAAATGTGCAAGTACCTGATCCGACGCTAAGACACTTTTAATTTTTCCAAACGCGTTGTCGTGCTCGCTAGACCAATGCCACTTTATACCTTTTCTTAATAAGTCATACAATGGACTCAGGATTGTTGCAGCTTCCGGTACAAAACTCCGGTAATAGTTTACGAGTCCTAAGAAAGACTGTAACTCGTTAACATTTTTAGGTTTTGGTGCATTTACCATCGCTTCTATTTTGTCCGATGATTTTTTTAACCCGTTTTTATTTATGACATACCCTAAATATGAAACTTCGTTCTGAAAAAACACACATTTTTCCCTTTGTAGGGTTAACCCTGCTGATTGCAACCGCTTAAGGACTGCGTGCAACCGGTCTAGGTGCTGTTTTTCATCACTGCCCGTGATGAGCACGTCGTCCAACAAACACAACACGCCATCCATGCCCGCTAGTAGCCCCTCCATAGCACGCTGAAAAATCGCTGGTGCCGAGGACAGACCGAACACTAACCTTGTATATTTATAAAGGCCTCGGTGAGTATTTATACACGTTATATTTTGTGAGGCCTCGTCGAGCATAAACTGATTATATGCCATCGATAAATCGAGTTTAGAAAATTGTTTGCCGCCACACAGTTTGGAAAATAACTCATTTGCGGTAGGTAGCGGGTATTGCTCAACGACTAGCTGTTTATTAATACTCACCGAGTAATCTGCGCAAAGCCTAACAGTTCCATTTCGTTTTAATACGGGAACAATGGGGGAGGCATATTCGGAGTGTTCGACTGGAACGAGAACGCCTAGATTGACTAGCCTATCTATCTCCTTATCGATCTTATCTCGCAACGCGAACGCGATCGGCCGGGCTTTAATAAAAACTGGTTTAGAGTTTTCCTTTAAAGTTAATTTAATTTTAGTTTTATTGTAACACCCAAGTTCATCCGAGAAAAGCTGAGGATATTCTTTTTGCAACCTTTTAACTGTAGTGTCGTCACTACAATAATGCACAGGGGTTAATTGTAAATTAAATGTAGAAGTGAAATCTCTTCCTAGTAGTGCGGGGCCCTCATCGCAGACTACATATGCGTTTATCGAATGCGTGCTCCCCGCATATGAAATAGGTAATGGAATCATTCCTATACACCGAATGCGTTCCCCAGAATAACCGTGCAACCTTTTGTTCGTGGATCGTAAGGGAATGTCACTAAAACTCTTATTATATGTATTTTGCGGTACAACCGTGACGGCACTGCCAGTGTCAATTTCAAACTTAAATTTTTTTTTACGAATTGTAACGGTTTCTACCATAGGCTCTCCGCGAAATGAACGAATAAAATAAATCTTACCGTCGTCGTCATCGCCCTCATCCTCTGGTCCCACATTAACGTATTTCACTTTACACATTCTACGCAAATGTCCCTTTTCATGACACTTTTTGCACACGAAATTTGTAAAACGACACTCTGCAGTCTTATGATTTGTGTAACCGCAAACCGTACACGGAACCTTTGCGACACCTTCGGTTTTCTTCGGGATCTTTGATATCTTCAACAGCTGATCAGCGCCGGGTTCGGAACCCGACGCCTTAGCCCCCGCGCTGGCACACCGAATAGTTTCTGCCAACTGGACTGCTTTAGTCAGCGTCAAATCTTTTAAATTCTGGGCATAAAGCTTTTCCTTCTCCCGGCCTGGCAACATGCCCATCAGGAACCGGTCACGCAGTGCGTCTTCTACATTTGCGAATTCACAGTGTGCAGTCAGACCACGGAGCCTCGCCGCCCATTGCGTGTGAGACTCGCCTACCTGCTGTGACGCGGAGTAGAACTTATGACGCTCCCCGAAGCCCACCCGTGTCGGTGTAAAATGTCCGTCCAAAAGCGTCAAAATGTCCTCGAATGGCACGCTTTCCAATTGCTTCGGCAACGCTAAATCTTCAACTAATTTATACGTGCCTTCGCTGAGTGCGCTCAAAAGAATGGCTTTCCTCTTCTTCCCCGTAGCATCTGTCGTCCCGTCCAAATCATTAGCCAAAAAAAATTGTTGAATCCTGCCTTTGTAGCTCTTCCAACTTTGGCGAGCGTGATCAAAAATAGTTAAAATACCGATATTAGTATTTGCCATGTTTTATTTTTTTCCGGAACGGGTAGATTGCGCACGCGAGTCGCCACTGATAAATACGGGATAGGAGCGAGTAAAACCACAGACGGCCGTTAGCGCACTGCTCTATATTTAAACCAATAACAGCGTGAGGACGCAGCCTCACGCACACATATGCAACAGGTTCTATTACTAACGTACCTGATATAGCCATGGCGGGAGCACACGGCAGCTAGCTGACCGCCCTGACCGCACCAGCACAGGTCAGACACCCAGATGTCTCGGCGCAGTTGGAGCCAGTCATGAGCCAGGTTTTTGGAGCTGAAGATGGGTTCTATTACTAACGTACCTGATATAGCCATGGCGGGAGCACACGGCAGCTAGCTGACCGCCCTGACCGCACCAGCACAGGTCAGACACCCAGATGTCTCGGCGCAGTTGGAGCCAGTCATGAGCCAGGTTTTTGGAGCTGAAGATGGGTTCTATTACTAACGTACCTGATATAGCCATGGCGGGAGCACACGGCAGCTAGCTGACCGCCCTGACCGCACCAGCACAGGTCAGACACCCAGATGTCTCGGCGCAGTTGGAGCCAGTCATGAGCCAGGTTTTTGGAGCTGAAGATGGGTTCTATTACTAACGTACCTGATATAGCCATGGCGGGAGCACACGGCAGCTAGCTGACCGCCCTGACCGCACCAGCACAGGTCAGACACCCAGATGTCTCGGCGCAGTTGGAGCCAGTCATGAGCCAGGTTTTTGGAGCTGAAGATGGGTTCTATTACTAACGTACCTGATATAGCCATGGCGGGAGCACACGGCAGCTAGCTGACCGCCCTGACCGCACCTGCACAGGTCAGACACCCAGATGTCTCGGCGCAGTTGGAGCCAGTCATGAGCCAGGTTTTTGTCTGAAGATGGGTTCTATTACTAACGTACCTGATATAGCCATGGCGGGAGCACACGGCAGCTAGCTGACCGCCCTGACCGCACCAGCACAGGTCAGACACCCAGATGTCTCGGCGCAGTTGGAGCCAGTCATGAGCCAGGTTTTTGGAGCTGAAGATGGGTTCTATTACTAACGTACCTGATATAGCCATGGCGGGAGCACACGGCAGCTAGCTGACCGCCCTGACCGCACCAGCACAGGTCAGACACCCAGATGAAGCCATGAGAAAACAAATAACTTTTGTACCAGTAACCTCGGACCGCGTGGAAAGAATGAAGCTAAGTTTAGTTCAGGCGCTACCCTTTTTGTCTTCCGATATGAGTCCTAATAGTATGTATAATTCATTCTTTCACACTTTTATGGATCATTATAATGCGATATTCACCTCAAAATCGGTCGTAGTTAGTGGTGCATCAGTTTTTAGTGAGTGGGCTACTGCGGACTTACATCAAAGAAGACGTGAACTGTATGCCTTATATGAGGAACGGCGGTTTAATCAGAGTGATGAATTTAAAGAACATGTGAAGGAGTATTCGAAGAAGTTTAAAGTAGATTGTCATATAGCTAAGCGAAATTATCTAAGTCAGAAAATAAAAAGTAGTTCCGACATTGTTAAAGCAACCTGGAAAGTTATAAATGTGGAGACTGGTCGCTCTAAACACACAATTAAAGAGCTTAAACTAAACATTGATAACAAAATTATAGCTTCCAATTTAGAAGTAGCTACAGAATTTGAAAAATTTTTCACCGAGGTACCAGTATCCACAACTAAGGATTTAAATTCATCACCCTCATCTGCTGTTACATTATTAAAACATAACGCTCCAGAGTGTTGTGGAGACCTTCATTTTGAACATGTTTGTACCTCAGATGTAATAAAGGCGTTTAAATCAATTAATGTCAAAAAAACTAATGACCTCTGGGGAGTCTCTGTCCATGCTGTCAAATCCTTAGTTGAAATTGTAGCGCCTGACTTGGTAGTTATATTTAACAACAGTGTTGATTGCGGCGAGTTTCCTGATCTAATGAAACATAGTAAAGTAATTCCTTTATTTAAATCTGGTAGCAGCTCTGACCCCACTAACTTTAGACCGATATCTGTGCTACCAACATTTAGCAAGATTTTTGAAAAATTAGTTCTTTCTCAATTAGTACGACATTTTAACGTTAATAATTTGATGCATAATAAGCAGTTTGGTTTTACACGGGGTCGCTCAACAACCGATGCCGGTGTTGAGCTAATTAAGCATATTTTCGATGCCTGGGAGGAGTCACGAGATGCTTTAGGTATCTTCTGTGATTTATCTAAGGCCTTCGACTGTGTTTGTCATGAAACATTAATCAGGAAACTTCATTATTACGGAGTTAGAGGATCGGCACTGAATTTACTTAAGTCCTACTTAAATGGTAGAATACAAAGGGTCGATGTGAATGGACAGCGATCACCTGGGTCATTGGTCTCTATGGGTGTACCACAGGGGTCAATATTGGGGCCTTTCCTGTTCCTTATCTACATAAATGACTTGCCATTCCTTGTTAAGACCCACCATGATATAGTATTGTTTGCAGACGACACCTCACTTATTTTCAAAGTCAAACGACAGCAACAAGCTTACAATGATGTAAACAATGCCATTTCAAAAGTAGTAAATTGGTTCAATGTTAATAATTTATTGTTAAATGAGAAAAAGACTAAATGTATTAAGTTTGTCACTAGTAGTAACGTAAGGCATGTGCAAACAAGTGTCATTGTGAAGGATGAGGAATTGGAATTAGTTGATAGTACAGTTTTTCTTGGTATAACTTTAGATTCTAAACTCCAGTGGGGTCCCCATATTGCTACTCTTTCGAATAGACTGAGCTCTGCAGCTTTTGCAGTGAGCAAAATCCGTCAGTTAACTGACGTGAAAACAGCTCGATTAGTATATTTTAGTTACTTCCATAGCATTATGGCATATGGTATTTTACTGTGGGGCGGTGCTTCAGAGATAAATACCATTTTTGTTCTGCAGAAGAGGGCTATTCGAGCAATATACAAAATGAACCATAGAGACTCACTTAGAGATAAATTTAAGGAAATTGACATAATGACAGTGCACTGTCAATACATTTATGAGAATATTCTGTATGTACATAAAAATATTGTAAATTTTAGGAAAAATTGTGAAATTCATAATATTAATACTAGAAATAAACATAAGCTCGCAGTGCCCTTCACTCGGCTCCATAAAATTAAAAAATCATTCATGGGTAATTGTGTAAGATTTTATAATAAACTTCCAAACCATATTACTGAATTATCTATTAATAAATTTAAGAATTATGTAAAGCGTAAACTTATTTCTAAAGCTTATTATACCACACAAGACTACATGAATGATATTACAACGTGGGATTAATTGTTATTCGAAATGATTATTTATTTATTAGGTACATTTGATTATTGATGAGGAAATGGATATTCCGATGTAATACTATCTACTTCTTTTGTTACTTATGCTTTTTTTTTGACATTTAGATTTTATTCTAGAAATTCTAGACTAGTATTTTTTTATACAATCTTTTTAATGTTTGACGATCCTTTTGTGAAATTCTTAGTGTTAAATTTGATATGTATAATAATCCAATTTTATTATGGAATAATATTAACATCAATAAATTGCTCTGATAATTAGATTAAGATTAATTACGATTCATAAGAGCTTGTTGCTAGGCCTACATGAATAAAGTATATTTTTGATTGATTTTGATTGATTTGATGTCTCGGCGCAGTTGGAGCCAGTCATGAGCCAGGTTTTTGGAGCTGAAGATGGGTTCTATTACTAACGTACCTGATATAGCCATGGCGGGAGCACACGGCAGCTAGCTGACCGCCCTGAACGCACCAGCACAGGTCAGACACCCAGATGTCTCGGCGCAGTTGGAGCCAGTCATGAGCCAGGTTTTTGTCTGAAGATGGGTTCTATTACTAACGTACCTGATATAGCCATGGCGGGAGCACACGGCAGCTAGCTGACCGCCCTGACCGCACCAGCACAGGTCAGACACCCAGATGTCTCGGCGCAGTTGGAGCCAGTCATGAGCCAGGTTTTTGTCTGAAGATGGGTTCTATTACTAACGTACCTGATATAGCCATGGCGGGAGCACACGGCAGCTAGCTGACCGCCCTGACCGCACCAGCACAGGTCAGACACCCAGATGTCTCGGCGCAGTTGGAGCCGGTCATGTGCCAGGTTTTTGTCTGAAGATGGGTTCTATTACTAACGTATCTGATATAGCCATGGCGGGAGCACACGGCAGCTAGCTGACCGCCCTGACCGCACCAGCACAGGTCAGACACCCAGATGTCTCGGCGCAGTTGGAGCCGGTCATGTGCCAGGTTTTTGTCTGAAGATGGGTTCTAGTACTAACGTACCTGATATAGCCATGGCGGGAGCACACGGCAGCTAGCTGACCGCCCTGACCGCACCAGCACAGGTCAGACACCCAGATGTCTCGGCGCAGTTGGAGCCAGTCATGAGCCAAGTTTTTGGAGCTGAAGATGGGTTCTATTACTAACGTACCTAATATAGCCATGGCGGGAGCACACGGCAGCTAGCTGACCGCCCTGACCGCACCAGCACAGGTCAGACACCCAGATGTCTCGGCGCAGTTGGAGCCAGTCATGAGCTAGGTTTTTGGAGCAGAAGATGGGTTCTATTACTAACGTACCTGATATAGCCATGGCGGGAGCACACGGCAGCTAGCTGACCGCCCTGACCGCACCAGCACAGGTCAGACACCCAGATGTCTCGGCGCAGTTGGAGCCAGTCATGAGCCAGGTTTTTGGCGCTGAAGATGGGTTCTATTACTAACGTACCTGATATAGCCATGGCGGGAGCACACGGCAGCTAGCTGACCGCCCTGACCGCACCAGCACAGGTCAGACACCCAGATGTCTCGGCGCACTTGGAGCCAGTCATGAGCCAGGTTTTTGTCTGAAGATGGGTTCTATTACTAACGTACCTGATATAGCCATGGCGGGAGCACACGGCAGCTAGCTGACCGCCCTGACCGCACCAGCACAGGTCAGACACCCAGATGTCTCAACGCAGTTGGAGCCAGTCATGAGCCAGGTTTTTGTCTGAAGATGGGTTCTATTACTAACGTACCTGATATAGCCATGGCGGGAGCACACGGCAGCTAGCTGACCGCCCTGACCGCACCAGCACAGGTCAGACACCCAGATGTCTCAACGCAGTTGGAGCCAGTCATGAGCCAGGTTTTTGTCTGAAGATGGGTTCTATTACTAACGTACCTGATATAGCCATGGCGGGAGCACACGGCAGCTAGCTGACCGCCCTGACCGCACCAGCACAGGTCAGACACCCAGATGTCTCGGCGCAGTTGGAGCCAGTCATGAGCCAGGTTTTTGGAGCTGAAGATGGGTTCTATTACTAACGTACCTGATATAGCCATGGCGGGAGCACACGGCAGCTAGCTGACCGCCCTGACCGCACCAGCACAGGTCAGACACCCAGATGTCTCGGCGCAGTTGGAGCCAGTCATGAGCCAGGTTTTTGGAGCTGAAGATGGGTTCTATTACTAACGTACCTGATATAGCCATGGCGGGAGCACACGGCAGCTAGCTGACCGCCCTGACCGCATCAGCACAGGTCAGACACCCAGATGTCTCGGCGCAGTTGGAGCCAGTCATGAGTCAGGTTTTTGGAGCTGAAGATGGGTTCTATTACTAACGTACCTGATATAGCCATGGCGGGAGCACACGGCAGCTAGCTGACCGCCCTGACCGCACCAGCACAGGTCAGACACCCAGATGTCTCGGCGCAGTTGGAGCCAGTCATGAGTCAGGTTTTTGGAGCTGAAGATGGGTTCTATTACTAACGTACCTGATATAGCCATGGCGGGAGCACACGGCAGCTAGCTGACCGCCCTGACCGCACCAGCACAGGTCAGACACCCAGTTGTCTCGGCGCAGTTGGAGCCAGTCATGAGCCAGGTTTTTGTCTGAAGATGGGTTCTATTACTAACGTACCTGATATAGCCATGGCGGGAGCACACGGCAGCTAGCTGACCGCCCTGACCGCACCAGCACAGGTCAGACACCCAGTTGTCTCGGCGCAGTTGGAGCCAGTCATGAGCCAGGTTTTTGTCTGAAGATGGGTTCTATTACTAACGTACCTGATATAGCCATGGCGGGAGCACACGGCAGCTAGCTGACCGCCCTGACCGCACCAGCACAGGTCAGACACCCAGATGTCTCGGCGCAGTTGGAGCCAGTCATGAGCCAGGTTTTTGTCTGAAGATGGGTTCTATTACTAACGTACCTGATATAGCCATGGCGGGAGCACACGGCAGCTAGCTGACCGCCCTGACCGCACCAGCACAGGTCAGACACCCAGTTGTCTCGGCGCAGTTGGAGCCAGTCATGAGCCAGGTTTTTGTCTGAAGATGGGTTCTATTACTAACGTACCTGATATAGCCATGGCGGGAGCACACGGCAGCTAGCTGACCGCCCTGACCGCACCAGCACAGGTCAGACACCCAGATGTCTCGGCGCAGTTGGAGCCAGTCATGAGCCAGATTTTTGGCGCTGAAGATCGGCTCGGGCTCGCCGATGCGGTAGATTTTCAGGTCGTTTTCTTCGCCTCCTGAAAATATTTTTTTTTTGGCAAAATGAAATAATAAATAATAATTTAGCTTTACTTGTAATGTAGAACTAGCCTTATGAACCAATTTTGCATGTATAACTGGCCTTAAAATTTATAGTTTATGATGGTTCATTATTTTGTAAGCGGGTAGTTTTTGCACAGTGTAGTTTTTCCTCAGTCACCCGTTGACCACGAACGCTGTAAAGGGTTCGAAACGTCGGGATGTAGTATGTATTCAATATACGCGATATAATCCGTTTCAATAGTTATATTTCATGAGTAACTATCGCGGTAACCGAAGACAATATTTTTGGCAAAAATTTCATTTATGGTACAAGGTTTTCTCACTGACTATCTAGACACGCCGTAGTACACAAGTCCAAAGAAAAAGGAACTGGCGACGCAGCAAACGTGTGTAATATTACACGAACTATTTCGAGCTACTTTTGAGCCCTTCACAACTTGAAACCTACTTAACCTTTCTTCTTCGTCGTTATCCTCACAGCTGAGGGTCGTGACTACCATAAGTAGCTCTATCTATAAGAAGTCTCCAGGCTGCTCTGTTCTGAGCCTGATGACTGATACTTAACCTACACAAATGAAATTTGGCACATTTATTCAAGCCCCTTAGCTTGTCTAGAATACAAAATTTCGTAATGTAGCTCAAATAGTTATTGATAAATTAACGTTTAACCTTTTGAACGCCAAACGGCGCATCCATTTGCCGTACCACTGACGCCACGGGGGTAAAATTTAGTTTTGTGAATAAATAATGCCAACCTAACCTAACTGGGGGTGTAACATCGTGATCCCAGTAAAGCAATAACAACAAGAATCTTGATAGAGTTAGACCGAGAAAAGTCTGCAGCGATTTTGATACCACACGCAGTGCAAGTGTTATTTTAAACGTCAACCTTCTATGAAATTATGACGTATAAATAACACATGCACTGCGAATGCTATCAAAATCGCTGCAGACTTTTCTTGATCTAACTCTAGGAAAAGTCAGATAGCAGTCGCTTTTGCCAAAACCAGTGCCGAATAGGTTTCAGCGATAATATGTGACGTTCCACGGGTAAAGGTACCTTATGGCGGTTGGCGCTTACTCTATTTATTTTATTTAGAAATTTAATTCAGGCAACAAGGCCCATATTACAAATGCCTTACAGACTAACATACATATAACTACTCTACTACTATTACTACTATTATTAACGCCGCTCCAATAAGTACTATAGCGATGCCATGCCACGTAAGCGCCAGCCGCCATAAGGTACCTTTTCCCGTGGAACGTCAGATATGAAGAGGATGACTAGGTACAACATACCCGTGGCAAATAGCTGTTCTGCGGCGCACACTCTCATTCGATCCAGCTTGCCCCCCGTATCGACAAGTACTTCCTCCTTCTTCTTCCATATCTATAAATATATATAAACATTTATTACATTTCTTACACATTACCAACCTAGCCTAAAAGCAAAGCTTGTACTATGGCTGCTAGGCGACGATATACACACTTATATAGATAAATGCATACTTATATACATAGCAAACAAAACAAAAAAAAATATTTGTTCATCACACAAATAAATGCCCTTACCGGGATTCAAACTAGCCACGCCAAATTAAGCCGAATAACTGTGTTTTCCGCGTTTTTATTTCTATAAAGTATATGCATACATACATACATAAAGTAACATATATCTTCTGTACACCTACTGTACATATTGTATTGTTGTTTGTTATCCCTTAACCTTTTGGACGCCAATGACCGATATATCCGCACAGGTTCAACGCCAAAGACTGATTAATCGGTCACAGACCACAGAGCAACATAAACCTATGTGCATATGCATAAAGTTTAATTTCAGTTTTGACACTTCGGTGACGTGGCGTCCGCGTGACAGCTTTTGTGTTTGACACGGCGTCGAAAAGGATAATAAAATAAAAAAAAAAAAAAAAAAAGCCCTTTATTCATTGTAACGTGTTTACATAAAAAAATTTAAAATAAAACTATCGAAAAGGATAAATAAATAAAAAAAATAACAAATATAACAACGCCAGTACTAAGCGCGCTGATCAGTCGTCGGCACCGCCCGACGCCGACCACATGTCCTGTCCCATAGTCGGCAGTATAACAGGGGTGGAGAGTTCCATCTGAACTATGAACATGGTGTCACGTTGACAACGCCAGTACTGAGCGGGCTGACCAATCATTGACATTTATCCCATAGTTGACAGTGTAGGTGCCAATTGGAAGTAATTACCTTGACAACACCAGTACTGAGCGCGCTGATCAGTCGTCTGCACCGCCCGACGCCGACCACATGTCCTGTCCCATAGTCGGCAGTATAACTGCGGTGGAGAGTTCCATCTGTACTATACACTTGGATCTGAAAAAAAGGGCAGTCAACTATGGTTGTTTGATTTATAATAAAAATAAAATGAAAAATAGTTATTTACAATACATGTGTGGAAAAGAGGAAATTCGAAACGAGTGGCGATAAATTAAAACACGACCGAAGGGAGTGTTTTAAATCGACACGAGATGCGAATTACTTATTCGCACGTGTATCGTACAACGTTTTAACTTAAATTCACACTCGCATCATCACACTTAAATGTGACGTTTTCCATGAAAAGAGATCTAATTGTCGATAGCGCTTACGCCAATATTAACGGTGCTCCAATATAAATACAATGCCTAAAAATAAATGCTTTGATTGATTTATTGAATACCTGTTGATTCTTCTTCCCCAGCAGTATCTCGGTCTGCTCCGCATTCCCCCACTCCATGCAGGTGACGCCTTCATCTTTCTGCAGAGACTTGATGTCGACCAGGTTCTCTATACACTTCTTATTGTTCTTTGTAGCGTCAGTGTGGTATTTCACATCTGGAATTATGTTTGGAGATATAATTATTAAGCGCCACTTGCATTATCCCACTACCCCGGGGTTAGCTGGTTAAACCAGTCTCAAATTGTACTGGTAACCTTGTAGGGTGTCACATGTAAACCCACCTACTTATAAGCTCCACCTAATAATGTGTAATGTGATGTGCAATAAACATTTTGAATTAGGATGCTACAGCACTGCTTAGATTCTTTTTTTATGATATATGAGGCAAACGAGCAGACGGATCACCTGATGGTAAGCGATTACCGCCGCCCATGGACACCCGCAACACCAGTGGGCGCAGCACGGTTCCATTTTTATCGTCTATCGCTATGCGCGTCCCTTTCGCACATACTTGTTAGAACGTGACAGGCATGGTGACAAGGGATAAAAACGCGACCGTGCTACGCCGCCAGAAGGGTTGTAAGCGCGGGAAGGTTTGATAGCAGAAACAATGTAATGTTCTGTGAACTGGCGATGAATTATTATTACTGTACAAAGGCAATGAAAAAAGCTTACATTATGTGCACAGTAACAAAAAATAAACTCCCCTACAAATAAAACGCACATCACGACTTAATAATACTAAATACCCAAGACTTGATTTCTATGGGGTTATTTTGATGTTTATTCTGCCATTAATTATGCATGTAATTAAGTCGGAGGGCTGCTGACCTGCAGCGAATGTGGCCGCACATTTGCTGCAAAGATTGGCTACGTCAGTCGCCTGAGAGCACACCAGCGACGCTCTCAGCGGTAGAAAAGCAGTCGCTGTAGCCGAAAACGGCTAGGAGATGAGAGAGAGAGGTAGCAACAATTATATTGTATGTTTATTTTAGTTTAATCTTGAGCTGATTGGCGCCGATTGATTGAAATTAAAATAATATTCAGCATTTACCTACCGACAATTGTAAATTGCAATACCACGCTACTTACGTTTAAATGAACCTATTTTAGTGGCGACAAATATGTCTATTTCCGTATCCTCTTGTTTTATTTGCATTTTGTATTATTTAACATCTAAGTTTAAAGAATAAAATTTAATTCACTAATACGACCTTAACATGTATAACCAACACGTGAATTTGTTTTGAAAATGCCTATTTGACTTTGACATAAGACTTCGTAAATGCCACTTCGTTATACGTATAGTATTTGACGTAAAATAAACAAATAGGTTAATACAATTAATGAAAAATTACTAGATAATTAAGTATGTTGACAAAATTCTCTTAAAATGGCATTTCCTACGTTTTTATCTTAATATAACCTGATTCTGTGTAAAATTTGAGTTATTGATTTGTAATTATCTCAAAGGTACATTACGTGTAATGAAGCTATTTGAGACTATCCCGTGTTACGCAAGTTACGTTTATAATATACTGATGATATGATTATTTTAAAAATACATTTATTTACATAAAATCTTAGAGCATTTAATAACAGGAGTCGGCTGTAAGAGGGTTACCTTCAATGTTACCTTTCTGCCGAAAACCTTGCACGTTTATCTGACACATGAATCTAGGATATACTTAGGTTATGGCATGAGTGGTGGGGGTAACTGACAGAACGGGATAGTCTTATGTATCTTTTAGTAGGAGTAGCAGAGAAAGCGGTATTATTGCTTGTCCTTGACACAGTCTCACTTTTTGTTTGTTCCCCACCTTTTTATTAGTATGGAGAATGGTGGGCAACAAATGAATTCGACCAATCACAGTGTCGCATTTGCGTATGTTTTGTCCCTCACGGAGGCACGCGTATACCACTTCTATGCGATCCTACCTTCTATGATCTGACATGGCTATTTGTACATTTATTGCAATGCTGATTTTAAATGTTTTGCTTCCTCTCTGCAAAACCTTATATGGGCCAGTGTACGGGGATTCCAGTGATCCTTTGACAGGTCCATGTCGTAGGAAAACATAATCTGCAGAGCTGAGGTCCTTCGGGATATAGAACGGCCTCTGAGAGTGACGAGTGCCAGGAACTGGGATGATTTTAGCTATATGGTTGCGTAGCCTGGCCACAAAATTGCAGTAGTCGACTGCAGTAGTTTCTGAAGGCTTGAAGAAGTCACCAGGTAGGCGCAATGGCTCGCCATATACGAGCTCTGCCGCTGAAGACTGGATGTCTTCTTTCCAAGCACTGCGGATTCCGAGGAGTACCAAAGGCAAAGCTTCTACCCAGTGCGTGTTGGTATGGCACATTATGGCTGCTTTTAACTGTCGATGGAGGCGTTCGACCATACCATTGCAAGCCGGATGATATGAAGTTGTTGGTCGATGCTCGGAACCAAGGATTGTCGCCAAACTTCGGAAAAGCTCGCATTCAAACTGTCTGCCTCTGTCCGTGGTGATTTTTGCAGGACAGCCAAAGCGGGCGACCCAGCCTGATATAAAGGCTAGTGCACAGGTCTCTGCAGTGATGTCGGCCAATGGATATGCTTCAGGCCAACGCGTAAAGCGATCGATGACCGTGAGGCAGTACCTGTAACCACAAGAAAAAGGTAATGGCCCTACTATGTCCATGTGGACGTGTGAAAAACGATGAGATGGAGTGGAAAATGATGAGATGGGAGATGAAGTGTGACGTGAAACTTTGTTCTTTTGGCAATCTGCGCATTCTTTAGCCCACAATCGGCAATCTCTCCTGATGCCAAGCCAAACAAATCTTTGCGTTACCAGGCGGATGGTTCCTTTAACGCCTGGGTGGCTCAGCCTGTGTACTGCGTCAAATACTTTTCGCCGGAAAGTTTCCGTTATATATGGTCTCGGGTATGCTGTTGAGACATCACAGTACACTTCGATATCGGAGTCAGGGATTCTCAACTTCTTTAGGTTCAGCCCTGTGCCGTGTTGTAATAGTTGATTCAATTCTCTATCTCCGTCTTGAGAATTTTCCAGCGCTTTGTAATCAATCGTATATCCACCAATTTCTTCAACTCTGGACAGGCAGTCTGCCACTACATTTAGTTTTCCTGCCACGTACTGTATGTCTGTGCTGAATTGGGAAATAAAATCCAAGTAGCGGAATTGCCTAGGAGAGCATTTGTCTCTTGTTGAGGAGAAAGCATAAGTAAGGGGTTTGTGGTCCGTGTAAATAGTGAATGGCCTGGCTTCAACCATGTGACGGAAATGCCTGATAGCGTCATATATGGCTAGCAGTTCTCTATCATATGGACTATATTTCTTTTGCGAGGGTTTCAGACGACGAGAAAAGAATGCTAGAGGTTCCCAAGCTCCAGGTGTTACTCGTTGTTGTAGTACAGCGCCAATAGCGGTATCTGAGGCGTCAGTATGGATGGCCAACTCAACGTCTGTTCGAGGATGAGCTAGGGTAGCAGCTCGAGAAAGTCCTTTTTTGCATGCCTCGAACGCTTTCATCATTTCCTGCGTCATCTCGATGGCCTGCGTAGGTTTCTTCTTTGGGCCAGTCAGCACAATATTTAAGGGTGCTTGCAGTTCTGAAGCACTTGGCACGAATCTTCGATAAAAATTAAACATGCCAAGAAATCTGCGGAGTTCTCGGACGTTTTTAGGTGCGGGATAATCCAAAATCACTTGTACTTTGGTGTCAAGAGGTTCTATCCCTTGGGCTGAAACCTTATGTCCAAGGAAAGTAATTTCCGCCTTTCCAAATTCACATTTTGCTACATTAATGAGGACACCGTAATCTTGCAGACGCTGGAATAACGTGTGGAGATGTTGTTCGTGCTCTTCTGTGTTGGAGGAGAAGATTAAGATATCATCCAAATACCCGTAGCAAAAATCAAAGCCTCGGAGCACTTCATCCATAAATCGCTGGAACGTTTGTGCAGCATTTCGGAGGCCAAACGTCATGTACGGAAAATGGAACAGCCCAAAGGGGGTTATAATGGCTGTCTTTGGAATATCATCAGGATTTACAGGAATCTGGTTGTACGCTTTGACGAGGTCAACTTTTGAAAATATTTTGCTTCCTGTCAGCTGCTGTGTAAAATCCTGAATGTGTCGTATTGGGTACTTGTCTGGGATGGTACGTGCATTAAGGGCTCTATAGTCACCGCATGGGCGCCAGCCGGCATCCTTTTTAGGAACAAGGTGCAACGGAGACGACCAAGAGCTCTCGGATCTGCAAGCTGTGCCAACTTCGAGCATGGCATCAAATTCTTTTTGAGCTATTTTTAGGCGATCTGGTGGAAGGCGTCGCGGCCTGCTTGTAACCGGCGGTCCAGGCGTAGTGCGAATATGATGTATGGTATTATGCTTGGGAGTGTTATGCATGCCGGCTGGGCGTGTAATGTCAGGGTACTGACACAAAATGTTATGGTAGTTCGACTCCCCTGACATTACTTTCACTGATGCGATGGATTTTGCTGACGGCTGAGGTGGGGCCGTGATGCTCAATGTTGTTGAGTTATCTATCAACCGCTGGTTTCTGCAATCGACTACTATACTGTAGAACGATAGAAAATCAACGCCAATGATCGGCTTCGATACGTCGGCGACCACAAAATTCCAGTTGTAAATCCGACGGAGCCCCAGGTCCAGTTGCAATTGTATCGAGCCGTATGTGTGTATTATTGAACTGTTAGCAGCAAAAAGTTCATAATTAGATTTTGCACGAGCTCCTCTAATTAATGTGCGCGGATATACGCACAAGTCTGATCCTGTATCTACTAGGAAAAGTGCTTTAGAGGTATGGTCCAATACAAAAAGGCGGCCCGGGTTTATATGGCAGACGTTGGGCGCTAATTTCGGCTGCCGCTGAAGTTTTCCGCTCCTGGGTAACTGCAAGGCCTAGTACAGCGGGTAGCTCTATCGCCGAATCGGTTGTGGTAAAAGCATATGGATTGATCTCTTGGTCTCGATGCGGAACGATCTTGACGGTTGCTAGACCTAAACGGCGCACGACTGCCACGGAAACTGGATCTAGATGTGTGCGGTGGATTTCCAGCCTTTAAGGCAGCAACTTCTCTTGTGAGTTCAGTCATTTGTCTTGCAATTTCGGATATCTCCGTGCCATGAGTGGTAGTGCCTAATGCATGAACCTGCAGAGTCTGAGGAGCGACGTCATATACCTTGTCCGCAGATTCAGCTAACTCTTCTAACGTAGCTTTGGCTTGGGACGTAATAAGCGCCTGCAGGTTGCCGGGTAAACGGCTTATCCATACGGTTTTCAGGAAATCTTCCGGAATGCCTTCACCTGCCAACGCGCGTAAGTGTCGTAGGAATCGTGACGGCTTTCTGTCACCTAGCTCTTCGTTTTTCATCAACTGTAGAAACTTTTGTTCTTTAGACACGGAGATCCTCGATATGAGCTGCGATTTTATCTTTTCATATTTATTGTCAGCTGGTGGGTTGCTAATAATATCTTTTACCTCTACGGCGTACTTATGCTCCAACTGGCCAATAACGTGGTTAAATTTGGTCGTGTCACTTGATATGCCGGCGATGGCGAACTGGGCTTCCATTTGCGAGAACCATAATGCGGGTTCCTCTGGCCAAAACGGCGGAGTGCGTACAGTGACTTTACATACCACACAAGGGGCTTCGGTAGCGGTCTTGATTTCATCCGTCATTTTTTTTGATTGCTTGTAAATTTATTATGCGATACTGTTTCAATCGGGGTCACCAATATAGGAGACCTACCGGCGGAGTCGAATTAAACTTCAGTTAAAATAAATCTCCTATAATTAATAAATAAATACATCAACATTCAAATGACACGGAAAAATCAGCGATTGTTTCTGAATGTCATGCTTCAGCTTAAAACTCGTTGAACCGTAGACGTGTGGCCAAAAAGGCCAGTCCGCTACAATTGATTCAAAAGATTTCTAAATTATAAGAGGGAGCTAGTTCTTTAGAAAATCATACATTATAAAATCACTTTAATCAATAATTTATAAATATGTGTACATATTATACACTAAATATATTTATAAATTAATACTTGTTATCTTACATGCAATTCGGACCAGAAAGAAAAACTTGATGGCAGCGCTACGGCAAAACTCGGAACTAGTTTATCGCCATATTTTGTGATGGCCACTGATATTTATAGATCGTAAGGGTGTTGTTTTTTATCAATATTAAATGCTCTAAAATGGAGGAAACTAAAGTTATTTACTACATAGACGACGAGGAGACGCCGTATTTAGTAAAAATCCCCATATCCCCGGAGAAAGTGACGTTAGTAGACTTTAAGAACCAGTTGAATAGGCCGAACTACAAATTTTTCTTCAAATCTATGGACGATGATTTCGGTGTTGTTAAAGAAGAAATTGTTGATGACAACGCTCATCTGCCGTGTTTTAACGGTCGTGTTGTGTCGTGGCTGGTGTCTGCAGAGGGCTCCAACCCGTCCGACGGCGCATCCCAGTGCACCGACAGCAATGCAGGGAAAGCGAAGACGGCCGCCCACGGGGCTCCGTCGGCACCTCTCACCCGGGACACCTGCACGGATACGGACAGTACGATAAGCTCCCGCCCCGGCCACAGAGCGTCCTGCGACAAATACAAATATAGAGGCTTGAGAATAAACGGTCATTCCAAGTATGGCAACCATGGTTTGGAATACGAGACTGCTTCTGTCCTTAGCTCGGACTTGGACTCTACGAGTCTCTTCGACAGCCAATCAGAGATCACCACAACGACAGGGAGACACACAAACGCCTCAGTAGACAGAGCACTAACTGAATGCAGCAGTGTATCTCATTTACAAGTCAGTAACCGGAAAAGACCTCAGCGGAGACGGAAACGACCGCAAGTGATGTCTAGAACCTCTTCCTACTCCTCTATTACGGACTCTACGATGTCCATGCACATTATAACGGTGACATTAAACATGGATACAGTGAATTTTCTTGGCATCTCAATAGTGGGACAGTCAAATAAGGGGGGTGACGGAGGGATCTATGTTGGGAGTATTATGAAAGGAGGTGCGGTGGCCCTGGATGGAAGAATAGAGCCTGGAGACATGATACTGCAGGTAAGAATTTTATTAATAAGGTAAACATACTGGTGCTCAACTTGGTCCCAGTACATGTCATCTTGAAACTTAAGTCATTGTCAATAGAGGTGACAGCAAGTTGTGATCTATTGGGCATTAGCATGTTGAGCACTAGTATGTTTACCTTATTATACAAAATATTATGTTTACATAATATGTACTTTTTTTAAGCTTCTTCTTCTTCTTTCTTTAAATATCAAACATCAACATTTACTTCAAACATCAACATTTATTCAGCAAATAGGCCACAAGGGCTCTTTTACACGTCATCATTGAATTTACCATCTTAAATTCACTGATGATACAGAGGTATAAGAACCTCTGTATCATCAGTGAATTTAAGAACCCTATTACTAAGACTTCACTGTCCATCTGTCCGTCTGTCGGTCAGTCACCAGGCTGTACCTCACGAACCGTGATAGCTAGACCATTGAAACTTTCACAGATGATGTATTTCTCTTGCCACTAGGGAATGCAATCCCGCATGAGGAATTAATTTTAGTGTCCCACTGCTGGGCAAAGGCCTCTCCCCTTGGTTAATATATTAAGATATAATTTGACAAAGTGAATTCAGTGACCAAGCCCACCATAACCATACAGCTAAGTGAATACAGTGACCAAGCCCACCATAACCATACAGCTAAGTGAACACAGTGACCAAGCCCACCATAACCATACAGCTAAGTGAATACTGTGACCAAGCCCACCATAACCCTACAGCAAAGGGGGCGCCCATTAATCACATCTTACGTTTTTGGCTTCCCCTTCCCCATGGTGATATTTTGTGATATTTTCAGGACCACCCCCCCCACCCCCGTTTTTTCATCTATAATCGTACGAAAAATGCGGTCAATTAAAAAAAACTTATGATTTTTATTCTAGTCTAACCTAGTCTTATTCATTAAACACCTGGTCAAGTGCAAGTCGTACATGCGTCCCATGAGATATTTTTTTGACCCAAATTTGCCGCCCTCTAAAATCTGCCACCCTATACTCTGTATTTTTAGGTATTTAAATAAAAGTAAACAAAATCTACCCTCAAATGGCTCCTTAAGCCAGCCCTTTACGGGCCTGTTTTAGTTAAATTATGTTCTAACCCTTTCTTACAAATACATAAGTCAAAATGACAGATAAAGACAAACGATTATTAGCTAATTGAGGTTTGTAGAGCGTTTATGAATAAGCGCCTTAGACTATACAATATCAGGGATTTTGCGGATGCAGATCTTTGACATCCGCGGATGCGGATATTTAAAGGCTCACATCCGCGGATCCGGATGCGGATGTCAAGATTAGGTACTTAGAAAACGTCAAATATTACATTTTTAGTATTTTTTATTTAAAAAAAAAAACGAAACGTTTAGTATTTGTGCAAGAATATAGGTGCGTTATATTTAATAAACAGTAACTTCGCCGACTTTTCTGGATCTAGACGATTTCGTTATAGGTAATGACGAAATTACCTAGCACTTACGCCGCCGCTAAGACGTTCCTGTACCGAATTGTTCGACATCCGCATCCGCGTAAGCTCCGCATCGATGTTATGCGGATGCGGATGCAGATGCGGATGTTTAAAATAATGCGGAAGTTCCGCGGTTGCGGATGCGGATGCGGATGTTCGCAACATCCCTGATACATATTAAATAAATGTTAGAATTTCTTTGCACTTACTATGCAAGAACTGGCAACAACCCATAGAAATACCCCTTGAAACCCATTGTACTGGAACCCTATTGTCCTACAGTCCTACAGGTAATATTTAAACAATGGTTACTACTTCTCATGATTCCATTCTTAACTTGCGCAATGGTCATTCATTCTCAACTTCTATTATTTAGTTTACCAGATAATAAGTTGTAGTAATGAAACTGTAACCTCCTGGTATGAAACTACATACAAAACTATGTAACTAACTATGTAATGGAATCTAAGGTAACTAATTTAACCATCTTCCAAGGATCGTAACGTCATGAAAATTGGCAGCTGTATGTAGTTCTGATGACAATACAATAATATGGTACTGTCGAACTGATCTGATGATGGAGACAGGAGGTGGCCATAGGAACTCTGTGATAAAACAACGCAACCTAATTGTGTTAGGGGTTTTTAGAATTGTCTCGATGAGTATTAGTTGTCTGTCGTAAGAAAAGTACAGTCAGCGATAAAAGCGTGTACCAAAAATGAAATTTTTGCCAAAATCTTAATTAAAGTAAATAACACATATGCCTTCATTGATAACTCTAGTAATAATTGACTTTGGGAGTCTTTCTGCGTGATCGCATCAGAAATGAGGCCATCCGCAGCAGAACCAAAGTAACCGATGTAGCCCTCCGAATAGCTAAATTTAAGTGGCAGTGGGCGGGGCACATTGCCCGTAGAATCGATGGCCGTTGGGGCGGAAAGGTTCTCGAGTGGCGACCACGTACCGGAAGGCGCAGCGTGGGTAGACCCCCCACAAGGTGGACTGACGACCTGGTAAAGGTCGCGGGAGTCCGCTGGATGCGGGTCGCGCAAGACCGGTCATTGTGGCACTCTTTGGGGGAGGTCTATGTCCAGTAGTGGACGTCCTCTGGCTGATATGATGATGCTGATGATGAATTTTTATTATAAATCTTAAATGTTCTCGAGGCAGAGGTGTGGGATTGGAGCCGGTGTAGCTCTATTTGACGTTCTTATGGATGCGCTTATGCGCATTGTAATATGGCTACTTAAATAATAAACTATTTTTATCTTTATAAATGTAAATATATTTTCCTTTTTTTATTGTGGTCAAAGGTTGTGAACCTTAGAATGCAGATGTCGCTAGTGACGTTGTCACAGTTGCAATTACTAAATTCGCGTTGATTGACGGAAGGTCAGCTGGCGGAGTTGGTAACGCATTGGACCGGCAATCCAAGGATCCCATCGAGTCCCATGTTGGCCAGAGTTAATTAAAGTTGATTTTTTCATTGTGATTAACCGACGGTAGATGAAAAAGTAGCCAACTTCAATACCACTCTCCTAAATCTATTCGATGTTCATGCACCAGTTCGTGCAGTAAAGCTGAAGCGGCCACCTGCTCCGTGGATCACTAGGGATGTTCGGATGGCCATGTCTAGGCGTGATAAAGCGTTTCGGGCTTACAAGCGAGATCGGTGTGATGCGAGCTGGGTTCATTTTAAAGCTGCGAGAAACCGCTGTAACCAGATGGTGAGAGCTGCGAAGCGCCGTTACATCCATGAAAATATTTTATCTTCCTCTTTAGCTGACACATGGAAATTCCTAAGGTCACTTGGTATCGGTAAAACTAAAGGTGACGTGGATTCTACTTCTTTCACTTTAGACCAATTAAATACTCACTTTGCTAAAACCACATCCCTCAACTCAATAGTAAAATTTAAAACTTTATCCCTTATTGCTTCTTTCTCTGCTCCCGATATCGATTCTTTTGTCTTTAGTCCTGTATCTCTTGAAGAAATCCGCAAAATTATTTTGTCCATTAAGTCTAAGGCTGTGGGTCATGATAGCGTGAGTCGAGTTATGGTCATCCACATTCTTGATTATATTCTGCCGGTACTTTCGCATATTATTAATACATCTTTGTGCACTGGGGTTTTTCCTTCTTGTTGGCGTAAGGCCTTTGTCATTCCTCTACCTAAAATTAATAACCCGAGTTCTCTCACTCATTTTCGGCCGATCTCTATCCTTCCGTTTCTATCTAAAATTCTCGAGGCAGCGGCCCATAAACAAATTTCGAAGTTTATTCACCAGTATAATCTCTTCTCACCACTTCAGTCTGGTTTCCGAGCCGGTCACAGTACCACCACAGCACTTCTTAAAGTTGCCGAGGATATTCGACTTGGGATGGAAGCTGGTAACGTTACGGTGCTGGTGCTTATAGATTTCTCTAACGCCTTCAATGTGGTTGACCATGACCTACTACTCGCTACTTTGACTCACTTGCGTGTGTCTGCAGAGGCAACAAAATGGTTTTCCTCCTATTTGTCAGATCGTGTCCAGGCAGTTCGTGCTGGCCGCTCACTGTCTGATTGGTGTGCGCTAGACACTGGAGTCCCTCAGGGAGGTATTCTTTCTCCCTTTTTATTTTCTGTGTTTATCAACCTAATTACCACCAATATTCGTTGCTCCTATCATTTGTACGCCGACGATCTGCAGCTGTACGCTCAAGCTAACGTGAACGAGATAAACACGGCCATCTCGTTGCTTAACAATGATCTGGATCGCATCGCGGAATGGTCTGACAGTTTTGGGATTAGTGTCAACCCAGCCAAGTGCCAAGCCATAGTTTTGGGAAGCCAGCGGCAAATCTCTAAGCTTAATTCAGTTTCTATCGCACCGATCCTGTTTGATGAGGCTATTATTCCTGTGAGCGCAAAGGTTAAAAATGTAGGGTTAATTTTTGATTCTACCTTTTCCTGGAGCGGCCATATAGCGGATGTGAGCAGAAAGGTTTCAGGAACATTAAGATCTCTCTATAAGTTTAAGAATTTCCTACCAGTTAGCACGAAAAAGATGTTGGTACAGGCGTTGATTTTGCCAATTATTGATTATGGTGATGTGTGTACAACGAACGCCACTCAAGAGTCCCTTAACAAACTAGAACGTCTCCTCAACAATGGCATACGATTCATCTTTGGCCGGCGTAAATATGATCGTATTTCCTTCTACCGCCGCCAACTCAATTGGCTCTCTATCCGTCGCCGTAGATGCCTTAGAATACTTTGTACTCTATTTTCTATTATGTTTGAGCCTTTTGCTCCTGAATATCTTAAGAATAAGTTCGTGTTTGACACCCCTCGCCCAGGCTGTGAGCTGCGAACCTCTCGTATTCTCAAACTTTCAGTTCCTGCTCACCATACTGGTTTCATGACTAATTCCTTCGCTGTCCAGGCGAGTCGTCTCTGGAATTCACTCCCTCTCAGCATAAGACAAGCCCCGAGCAAATTTGCTTTTAAGAGGATGCTGCATAAACATCTGCTGAAACAAGAGTATGAGTAGGTAGTATCCATCGTAATATATTAGTATGTATGTGAGAATTATGTAGTAGTATATTCATTGTATATATTTTATTATTTTTATCTGTGTATTGTATATGTAGTTTATTATGTTTTTCAGTTGTTTGCAATAGTTCCTAATTGAATTCTCTTACTCTTCTTCTTGCACCATTTTTATTACATCTCTGTTTAGCCCTATGGTTGACTGGTAGAGAATGCCTTTAGGCATTAAGTCCGCCATTTGTACATTTTATTTGTATTTTGTGCAATAAAGTTTAAATAAATAAAATAAATAAATAAAAAATTAACATCTGTATTTACAATTTATAGATTTATCTTTATCTTTATTTTAGGTGAACGATGTGAACTTTGAAGACATGACGAACGACGAGGCAGTGCGTGTCCTGAGGGAGGTGGTGCAGAAGCCGGGGCCCATCAAGCTGGTGGTGGCCAAGTGCTGGGACCCCAACCCCAAGGGGTACTTCACCATACCAAGAACGGAGCCCGTCAGGCCTATTGACCCTGGTAATTTTTATTTAATTTTATATTCTTCCTTGTCGTATCCTCATGGCGGAGGGACGTGACGAATGTGGACACTTTTCACCAGCGCTCTCCAAGCCGCTGTCTTGGGCCCAGTGCATGCTAGCCAGCAATGTGGCGTTTGTCTCCGACGTTATTCTGTCCGCCCAACGCGTGGCCATACGTCCATCCCTACGCTTCCTTGCCATGCGGCCAGCAATAATCAGCTTTTCCAGGCTATCTGGCCCTGCCCTGCTCAGATGGCCGAAGAAACCAAGTACACATTGGGAATTTCATATTGGAGCATTGCAAGTTAAATTTGACCCACTTCCCGGTTTCCGATGAAGCTGAATATTTGCATACATATGTAAGTCGGGTGACAATGCAATATATAATGACTAGGGAGATAGCTGAAGCAGCTCCTATAGTACATGTGTAGTAGTAGAGAGGCGCTGCAGGGATCGTATTAGATACCAGAGGCAGCTGCGACAGCAGAGCAGAGCAGATGTTTGAACGCTTCAATGGTACCGTTGAGCTGATCTGATGATGGAGACAGGTGGTGATAGGAACTAATTGTGTTTGGGGTTGTTAGAATTGTCTCGATGAGTATAAGTGGCATCTGGAAATATAATTACAGTCAGCGATAAAAGCTTTACCGAAAATGAATTGTTTGTCAAAAAATTATTTTTTTAAACGCCTACATTTTTTCAGTTTTCAGTTTTTAATTTGTTTTTTTCCAGGTGCCTGGGTCGCGCACACACAAGCGCTGCGCGAAGCGTACCCGCCGCCGCCGCCGTCGCTGTCGGCCCTCCCCGTGTCGTCGGTGTCGGAGCGCGGCGCGTCGGACGCCAGCACGCTGCCGGCGGGCGGCCTGGAGCCCCAGCTGTCCGTCAGCTGCGACATGGCGTTGGTGGTGCGGGCCATGCTGCGGCCGGACTCCGGTCAGTTAGCTACACCCCTTCCATAGTGCTATCTCTGAAATTAGAACCTATAGTGTAGGAAATAGAGTTGATTTTGCGTTGTTGGAAAAATTTACGAAACAAAGCAAAAGCGACTCTGTTCCAATTGAATAGGATTTAAATTTCATCGAACTGAAGAGGTACTATAGGTAGGACCTTGGGCCTTAAGTTAATATGTGCTTTACGTATTCCAGGATTGGAAATCCGCGACCGAATGTGGCTTAAGATCACCATCCCGAATGCGTTCATCGGAGCTGATGTGGTCGACTGGATCCTACAGCATGTGGCCGGTATAGCAGACCGGCGTGACGCAAGGAAATACGCCTCACATATGCTAAAGGTATGTAATGTAACCAGGGATGTTGCGGATGCAGGTTTTTTGGCATCCGCGGAGGCGGATGCGGATATTTAAAGGCTCACATCCGCGGATGCGGATGTCAAGACTTGGTACTTAAAAAATGTCTAATATTACATTGTTAGTAATTTTTATTTAAAAAGACGAAACGTTTAGTATTTGAGCAAGAATATAAAAAAAAAAAAAAATAAAATAAAAATAAAATAAAATAAAATGCGTTTATTTTCAGACAACAAGGTCCATAGTATTGTTAGTACGTACTTAAAATAACAAATATAAACTAAAATTACAACTTAAAATTAAAAACTAAAATTATTAATACTAAACTAATAGGTACTACAACTAAAATGAGTTAGTATTACTTAATTTAATAACAAAAAATCTAAAACTAAAAGCCCTGCATGACAGCCGTGCGAGCGGTTCACCGAGGCGCACGTACAATCGGAGCATGCAGCTCGTTAAACCTGCCGAGCACGGCGCTGTCCTGCCTCCCGGCCACGACCTGTAGGAGACTGTTGGGGCTTCCCCTAACCCGTCTGATGAGCGACGCGACTTTGTTGCGCATAAGCGCATAGAAGTCATCAATGTGCGCGTCGGCAAACATGCCTGACGCGCTGCAGTAACGAGGAAGCCCCACCATCGCCCGGAACAGGTTATTATACAATATTCGAAGGGTATTGTACGCTCTTTGGGTATAGTTGGTCCACAGACTGCTGGTGTAGAAAGCTTGGCAGTATGCCTTAAAAAGCGTGACCTTGACCTCAAGTGAACAGCCAGCAAATCTGCGAACCAGCATGTTCCCTCTTACAGACAAAGCCCTTCGTTCTCTTTCGATGTCACCATCATCCTTTAACTCCTCATTTACAATGTGCCCAAGGTATTTAAATTGCGAGACTCTCTGCAATGGCGAGCCATTGAGATATACTGGAGGAACAACTGCTGGCGGCTTATTTTTGCCTTTAAATACCAAGAGCTCACTCTTTTTGGAGTTGTATTTTAACCCATGCTTTTCAGCATGGGTCTCACAGATCGCAATTAATTTACGCAAACCCCCAATCGTGGGCCCCAACAGCACCATGTCGTCTGCGTAGCTTATGTTATTAAAACAAACTCCGTCCACATGACATCCAACATAGGTGCTGCTGAGTTCCTCGATCAGCTGATTCACGTAAATGTTAAAGAGCCTAGGAGAAGTTAGACCCCCCTGCCTTACCCCGCATTCAAGTCCATATTGGTCAGACAACGAGTTTGCCCATTTAACATTATTTGTTTGATGTTGGTACCAGTACGACAGTATGCTTATGAGCTCGGCAGGGACACCCGCATCCTCGAGCTTCCCCCACAGGACGTCATACGACACTAAGTCGAAAGCCTTCGACAGGTCCAGGAAACAAGCGTACACAGGGGTTTTACGGTCCAGGTAGTACTTAACTGTGTTTTTTAGAGCCAGTATAGCACTCTCAGTCGACAGACCCTCACGAAAGCCAAACTGTGCATCCTGGAGCTTAGTGTGTTTACTGAGATGCCGGTCCAGCACACTATCAAAAACTTTCGCTATTACCGTAGCCAGTGAAATAGGCCTGTAATTACCCTTGTCCGCTATGTCTCCTGTTCCGTTCTTCACTATCGGCACAACCAGTGTTCGCATTAAGTCCCGTGGGAGGTACGAGTGACTTAAACATAAATTAAACAGCAAGGTCAGCACTCGCGGTAGGTGCGGTCCAGCATGTTGCAGGTGCTCGATACTGAGCCCGTCGTGGCCAGGCGACTTCCCCCTCTTCATGTTCTTAATTGCATCTTTAATTTCTTTGCAACTGAAGACGAGGCGTTCGCCCGGCCGCGCAGGCCCCCGCTCGCGCACCCGCTGCACCGACCCTAGAGGCGAAGTCACCCTAAAGTGATCCTTAAACAGATTTGCAATTTCAGATGTTTCTGTAACTCCATTGATACTAATAGGTAAACTTTTATTTTTATTCAACTTCTTAGTACCTTTCCAAAATTTAGAAAACTGTTTTTGAAAATGATGAGATGCTAATTTATCCAACTCGAGTTGTTCCTGCTGTTTGACACACCATTTTAACTTTGATTTGAATATTTTACGTTTATTTCTCATATTCTCAAAAACAGGTCCCCTATTAGGCTGACCGTACGCAATCCAGGTCTTAAAAGCATGCCTAGCCTGCGCGTGCGCCTCCTTGACATGCTGATTCCAACCCCGTACACCCCGCGCCTTCTAATTACGCGACACAATATTTTTACCACGTACGGCTGCCTCACACAGTGTACCAACAATTTTCGTATACATATCTGTAATAAGTTGTTTATGTAAGGAATCATTGCAACATTTATCTGCGCATAAGGAAAATTCTGGCAATAAATCAATAGACTTTAATATATCATTACAATATTTTGTATAGGTATCAATTTCTTGTGCCTTTCGCTCACCCCAAAATACATCATTATGAGTGGACGACTTAAATGTTGACTTAAATGTGTGTATAGGTGCGTTATATTTAATAATCAGTAACTTGGCCGCCTTTTCTGGATCTAGACGATTCTGGTAATGACGAAATACTTAGCACTTACGCCGCCGCTAAGACGTTCCTGTACCGACTTGTTCGGCATCCGCATAAGCTCCGCATCGATTTTATGCGGATGTTGAAAATAATGCGGAAGTTCTGCGGTTGCGGATGCGGATGCGAATATTTGAACATCCCTGAATGTGACCTAGAAACTACTTTTAGCTAGCTTTTTAAGATATCCGAATGGGTTCTTAGTAACATTCAGATCTTTAAAATAACTTGCCAAATCTTAGTTGCCATTACCGGCATTCATTAAAAATTAGTGCCTACACCAATTCTTAGGATAAGGTTGCCAAACGGGCCCCAGGCCGCTTTAACACTGGTAAAACGCAAGCACAATTGCATGAAGTTTATATTTGTATGTATGTATGTATGTATAAACTCTTTATTGTACAAAACACAAATTTATGGCACAGGAATTTGAACGAAATATTTTTATTCGGATGTTTGTTGCCGTTA
This sequence comes from Cydia splendana, assembly GCF_910591565.1. Taxonomy (NCBI): domain Eukaryota; kingdom Metazoa; phylum Arthropoda; class Insecta; order Lepidoptera; family Tortricidae; genus Cydia; species Cydia splendana. Next base: position 9,958,105 of record NC_085985.1, read on the forward strand.
TATCATGTTACAGATACATTTCCGTTATTAAATTATCATTTAATTGCTTAAAATAATAAATAAAAAGTACGCTGGTGGCCTAGCGTTTTTTTTTAGGTCACAATATTCACAAAAAAATAATTAGCAATCTTGAGGCCTTTCTCTAGGGACTTCAGCGATTCGAACCCTGAGTTTAAGACTTACGCTCGATAGAAAACAAACAGGAACATAGGTCAATAATGCGCTTTAAAAAATTATAATAAATTTTCTACAAAAAACTAAAAATACGAAATTTATTTCTCAAAATGAGCAATATTATGCTTGCGGGCAGTCAGCGATTACTTTATTCATTATTAAAACACACGAAAAACAAAAATTAAAAAACATGATATCAGCAGTCATTCATCTCGCTCACGCTTACGCTCAGTTAGAGTGAGAGAAGAGCACGAACCTACTGCCCCTACTGGTCCCTAACAGTCCGATATCGTTTCCAGGCGGGGTTCATTCGGCACACAGTGAACAAGATAACATTCTCGGAGCAATGCTACTACGTCGGAGGCGAGCTGTGCTGTGACATGGCGGCTTTGAGACTGCGTGCCCCAGACGCTGACAGCTTAGCCAGCGACACTCTAGCCCCTCTACCCAACCCGCAGTAAGTAACCCCCAGAAACGAAGTGCAAGCATGTTGGGTTAAACACGTTGATGTCTTTTGCTCATAGTGAGTAGATGTTACATGTAGTAAATATACCATATACATGGTAAGATCATTTCTGAGCAGTAGTACGTCGAGACTGCGTGCCCCAGACGCTGACAGCTTAGCCAGCGACACTCTAGCCCCTCTACCCAACCCGCAGTAAGTAACCCCCAGAAACGAAGTGCAAGCATGTTGGGTTAAACACGTTGATGTCTTTTGCTCATAGTGAGTAGATGTTACATGTAGTAAATATACCATATACATGGTAAGATCATTTCTGAGCAGTAGTACGTCGAGACTGCGTGCCCCTTAGCCAGCAACACGTTAGCCCCTCTACCCAACCCGCAGTAAGTAACCCCCAGAAACGAAGTGCAAGCATGTTGGGTTAAACGCGTTGATGTCTTTTGCTCATAGTGAGTAGATGTTACATGTAGTAAATATACCATATACATGGTAATATCATTTCTGAGCGTACGTCGAGACTGCGTGCCCCAGACGCTGACAGCTTAGCCAGCGACACTCTAGCCCCTCTACCCAACCCGCAGTAAGTAACCCCCAGAAACGAAGTGCAAGCTTGTTGGGTTAAACGCGTTGATGTCTTTTGCTCATAGTGAGTAAATGTTACATGTTGGTGCAGTAAATATACCACATACATGGTAAGATCATTTCTGAGCAGTACTACGTCGAGACTGCGTGCCCCTTAGCCAGCGAAACTTTAGCCCCTCTACCCAATCCGCAGTAAGTAACCCCCAGAAACGAAGTGCATTGTTGGGTTAAAGGCGCGTTGATGTCTTTTACTCATTACATGTAGTAAATATACCACATACATGGTAAGATCATTTCTGAGCAGTACTACGTCGAGACTGCGTGCCCCTTAGCCAGCGAAACTCTAGCCCCTCTACCCAACCCGCAGTAAGTAACCCCCAGAAACGAAGTGCAAGCTTGTTGGGTTAAACGCGTTGATGTCTTTTGCTCATAGTGAGTAAATGTTACATGTTGGTGCAGTAAATATACCACATACATGGTAAGATCATTTCTGAGCAGTACTACGTCGAGACTGCGTGCCCCTTAGCCAGCGACACTTTAGCCCCTCTACCCTCTACCCAACCCGCAGTAAGTAACCCCCAGAAACGAAGTGCAAGCATGTTGGGTTAAAGGCGCGTTGATGTCTTTTCAGCTTTGCCCCCTTGTAAAACAAATAACTATTGAAGTTATCTAAAATTATAATAATTAAATGAACGTGTTTTTAAATCTATTTTTGTTTATTTATCATAATAAGATTTGCCATTTTTATATATTGTGACTTTTTTTGCCAGTTTTGTGTTATTTGTAGTCAGAATCACGAGCTCTTTCGATCCTAATGGGATAAAAATATGTCCCAGAGTTTTTTTCCTATTGTGTTGCCATTTCCTCATATACTTTGTATGGCGGTAACAAAAAGGAAAGTTTGAAAAATGAATGGAAATAGGACACTTTTTTTCTCCTATAAGGATGAAAAGAGCTCGCGATCCTGACTAGAAATAACACAAAAGTGGCATAAAAGGTCACGATATAAAAAAATGGCAAAAAAACAAAACCATATTAATTGTATGTTTGTCTGTTTCACAGTATGATGGGGCCCGGGTACATGCCGTATGCTGGTTCGTACGGATACCAACCAATCCCTTTCAAATACACGTCCTGTGTCACCAGCGAACACACCATATACGGGTTAGTTATCAATACACGTACACTGATTTAAACTTTCACGATTTTTAAACATTATTAAAGCCGTATTCATTAGGCAATTTTTGTTAATAAACACTGTTTAATAACTGTTTATAAACAGTGTTGCACAATGTTTCATCACCTCTGTAAACATGTTTATAAACAAGGATGATGAAATATTGTTGCATAAACATGTTGCTGTGTTCCCCACTCTAGGTGGAGAACAAGACGAAACATTAAGTTTATAAACGTTTATAAACAGATGTCATCGAGTGTGGACGTGTGTGACGCAAGTTTAGAAACATGGAAATAGTACTGTAACAGTTTAGCTGTTATTTAGTGTTCTAGGAAGTAAAACAACTAATACATAATAAAAAACTATATTAAAAGTAATAAAAAAAAACGATTTTGTAAAATTAACCAAATTTGAGGGTAGATTAAATTTATAGATCTCAGAGGTGGTTCCTTAGACAATTTAAAGCGAGCCCGTATTCACTTGCACAAACTCATGAACGAGTGCCACTCCCCTGCTGTGCGCTTGGTGCTATGGTGGTTGCGCATGTACGTGGTGGTGACGTCACAGCCTTGAGGTCTTCACGGGTCAGCAGGGCAGCAGCTGGACTCCGGAGCCAGTGTTGGAGGCGTAGGTGGTAGGACCCCTGGAATTTATCATTATTGGACATTTAGTAAAATGTCCGATTTTGCGTTACTGCCTGCAACATTTTGCCGCGTGAAGAGAAAGCGCAAGATGAAAGTGCTGAAAGAAGGAAGACAAGCTCAAAGCATTAAATAGTGATCAGTGATGTGGTAGAAGTATACAAAATCGGCTCAGTACTATGGAGTAAGTACTTATGCAGTAAAAATTATTAAATTCAAAGCATGTAAATGTGGAATTTATATTGAAAAACAATTATGTTAAGCATTGGCAATTAAGTTTTACTCTAGTTGTATTTAACCTACACATTTACTTGGAAATTGCAAATCATGATTTCACTTTTTAGGCAAGAGGGTAGAAATTCGTTATGTTACAAGGAACAAAGGAAACCAATTGTACAGAATTACTGCGGCGAAGCGTAATAAAAGGATCTTAACTACAATTAAGCTAAACACACACCTTATTAGGAAGAAATAACTATCTAATGATACAATTAGCACATAGTAGCTATAAAATATAATTTTGCAACACTCACCCGAGCGGGGGAAAACACTCACGCACAAAATAAATTTAGAAAACGATAGTTTCTATTGTAAATTATTAATTTTCCGACGGCACATTTTTGGAGTCTTGCTTGAGACCGTTACAATTTAAGATGGAGCGAACACATCGCGCCGCCGCGGAAGTCCAAATGAACGAGCCATATGCATGAACTCCCCTCGCGCCCCGCGATGACGATACATACGTCACATACGTGTTTCGCGATGGATAAGCGCCTACATTGCTACATGAGCAATAATATTACAGTAGAATTATTTGTTTAGTTAGGCACTTATATTTTAGTTTTACCTTTTATAATTTATTTAGTTTTTAAGATTATTCTTAGTACCCTTTATGACAAAATTGATCACTCAGGGAGCGTTGAAACGCTAACGTTACAGTACTACCTCCTCAGGCGACATCCTAGCAACAACTAAACTAGTGTGGACTGCTAAGTTTCAGAAACAGTGTTTACGGGAAACTTGTTGCAAAACATGGTGATCATTTGATCAAATTCATTTTATTATTTTTATTTTATTATTTAAATACATTTACACGGCATTACAGCATATGCCAATACACCGCATAATTAAACTAATTACGTATTACAAACACAATAAATATATATAAAGTAAAATACAGGTTCATAAACAGTTTATTAACAAATGTTGCCTAATGAATACCCGGCTTTAATTGCACAACGGGACCTAATCGCGTATTTAAGTTTTACCTCCGACGTTTTGAGGACGGTGTTGTCCCCGTGGTCTCGGAGAAGACTGGCTAAAGTTGCCATCAACATCGAGCCGCGCGAGTTTTTCGAACTACTAGAAGATGTTGATGTCAACTTTAGCCATTCTTCTCCGAGACCACGGGGACAACGCCGTCCTCGAACCGTCGGAGGTCAATCTTAAAACTTAAATGCGCGATTAAGTCCCGTTGTGTAGTTCGATTCGTACCATTCATAAAAAAATGTCAAATACCCTATTGCGTGCGCAGGTACAACCGCGAGGAGAGCGTGCTGTCGGGCAGCGGGGGCTCCAGCGCCGGCTCCGACCACCTCACCGCCAAGGAACACGCCGGTAACATTATTATTATTTGAATCAGAAATGGACGACAAAGTCGACTTTGCCGGTTAATAGGCCGCGAAGTGCGTAGTTTATGGTCAGTAAAAAAAATAGTAGTTTGTGTTCCAAGGGATCAAAATGATATATTTCCATCAAGGGCGTACATTGAATCCTCAATGAAGCGATGGATTCTACAATAGGTATGATAATTTCCTCATTTTTTTTCCTCATAGTTGATGTGAAAAGCAGTATGTGTCACACGGTATCAAAATTATTTCGTCTTGGGCGTTAACACTTGAATCCCTCATTACGCTCAGGATTCAATGTACGCCCTTGACGGAAATATATCATTTTGATCCCTTGTAACACACACTACTATTGTGAATAATTAATGCCAATCTAAAAGTGGGGTGTTTTTCAGTAGATTTTCATGAAAAAAAACATCGACGTCAAATCAGAACTATGGGACATATTTTTGAATAAGTTGGCTACACCCATATTTTTACTGCCAGCGAGTAACCTCATCCTCGACAATAATGTACAGCCAACTGTAAAAATATGGGTGTAGCCAACTTATTCAAAAATATGTCCCATAGTTCTTAATTCGCTGACATAAGAGCTATGGGACATATTTTTGAGATGATTTGTGCACCAATATTTTTACAGTTGACTTTACTATTGCCAACCCTGATTTTCTACTTTCAGGGACACGAGAAAACGAGGCCAAGTCAGCATCCTCCGGGTCCGGGGCTTCGGTGGCGGCCGACGGCGGCGGGGGAGCGGGACAGGGAGGTCGCCGCTCCCACTCGCACTCCAGCGGCTCCGAGAGGGCGCAGGACCGACCCGTGCTCTTCCTATAACGGTACGGTGTATAGTCGTTCGATTTGTAGCTGGCCCCGAACGGCTAGTCCTTTGTATATTGTTAAGTAAAACCGCACGTGCTACTGCAAAAAAATTGTCAGTCATTGGCGTATACTAATTGGCACCTGAGCACGGGCTAGTCCAACCGTTGGACTAGCCCGCGCTCAGGTGCGGCGCTCAAAAACCAGTGTAGGTGCGCTCTCCGATAACGGCTTTGTTACGCATCTCGATGACACATTTTAGACTGGTTCTGTAGCGTTCGACTCGCCGGCACTCAGTAACCGTAGAGGGACCTCACAAGAAATCGCAAATTATTTTGCTGTTTGTTCATTTTGAACCTCATTGCGATCTCCATAGAGTGGTAATTGAATAAATTTGTCCTTGTCACAGTCTCACATTTTTTAAATTCCCCACCATAAATTTAGTATGTATTATGGTATGGTGGGCAACAAATAAATTCGACCAATCATAGTGTCGCATTGCAAAACTTCAAAACCACCAGTCTTATTATGCTTTAAATAAATAATTAAATTAAAATGAAATATTTTGTTCCCAGGACCGAGCTCTGAACGCTGCCAAATATAGTTAGGACGTTGCGCCCGCATAGCGCAATACGTAAGTGTCACTATCATGGCAATAATATTTAACTATTGTAATAGTAAAACCCGTAGGCCGGTGTCATAGAGAAATAAGCATAGAGTGCTCACTCCATACATCAGTTTTGTTACCAAAACGCTTATTATTTTCGTAGTTGACACAGATGTCACGTGTGTCGCGTCTGACAAAAAGTCTCAACAATGGGGAATATTACGCAAAACACTGAGTAGAGGGCGTCACTAGGCCAATCACATGGCCTACCGTGAAACACGACAGTCGAAAGTTCTGTTTCTGCCGCACTATCACTCTTGCCTATTCGATCGATAAAGAGGCAGATAAAGAAATTTAGATTTTCGCGTTTCGCGGTAGGCCACCTGTAAACAAACCGCCTTGGTGCATCAATGTCATAGTGAAAACTTGTCAGAAAACTGTTTAAGGCCTAGTATGTATAAGTTACTCTATGGCAGTGGTGAGCAGAGTACGGCCCGCGGGCCATCTGCGGCCCGCGAATGGATTTCATCCGGCCCGCCGCCGGTCGTATGAAATAATTAGAATATGGGCTATATGGCATTGGCCCACGATTATCACAAATCAAAATAAATTTTGGCTACAATTCTGGCCCACCACTTAAATTTCCTAAACTTTCTGGCCCCCCATGAGAAGTTTGCCCACCACTGCTCTATGGTTTACTAAACAAATTAGTGCTGCACTCTGGCGGCAGAACATTGCAGTAATACTCCCTATTTACAACTAATGTTATAAGCAGAAAATAGAGTTCCGATTAATCCGGTTATAATACTAGCTGAACATTGTTGAGCATTACACTTTCCGTTCGTCGCGACATCTATTATCGAGTAGCAGTACTGATAATTCCGCTACTTGACGCTAGATGTCGACTACGAAAATAATAAGCGTTTTGGTAATAAAATTGATGTATGGAGTCAGCACTCTATGCTTAATTATATCTCTATGGTGAAACCAGTGGGCCGAAGTCGACATTTCAAATGGGATTTTTAGTTTTGAGTTTAAAATGGAACTTATTATAGAAAAACTTAAGTAGTAGTTCCTCTTGCTTGCTGGGTAACTCGTTTTAAAGTCACTCATAGCCAAGGTTGGTTCTCCTAGGCGACTCTTCTCAACTCGTAAACTACTCTCTCTTATACTATAAAACCCAGATTTTACTTAAATTGTGTCGCTTAATTTCAAACTCGGGTAAATCCATTCGACCCTCTCAGCAAATATCTACCCTATTACCTTTTCTTAATACCAAAATCGCATAATCTGACAGATGGATTTACCCGAGTTTGAAGTTAAGCGACTCAATTATATAATTTATATAATATCACGTATTTGTAAGATTTCCACCTCACTACTTTAGGCATAGAGAAATATAGCAAGAATAGAGTGCTCACTCCATACATCAGTTTTGATACCAAGACGACTATTATTTTATTTATGCAGTCGACATCTAGCATCGAGTAGCGGAATTATCAGTACCGCTACTCGATACTGTATTGAACAATAATTTACAACATATATTAAAAGCAGAAGGAGTTGAAAATAGAGTTCCGGTTAATGAAAATTGTTGAGCATTAGACTTTTCGGTCGTCGGAACATCTATTGTCAAGTAGCAGTACTGATAGTTCCGCTATTCGATGCTAGATGTCGACTACGAAAATAATAGTCGTTTTGGTACTAAAACTGATGTATGGAGTGAGCACACGGTGTATTTTTTTCTACTACTAAAATGAATTTGTTTATAGGTAAATAGAATTCATTTTTAGTTTAGGCCTTAGGGTGGCCAGTGGCCAGTTATTGACGAATTACCCTACAACATACCATTTTAATATGAATATTTATTATTTGAAATAAATGATAAATATATAATGTCACAACTAGGTACATACAAGAGGGACTTTACTTAACTTTTTTACCTATAATATTTGTTTTATTGTAAAGGTCTGTCCAGATGGTTTAATATATTTATTAATAATTTTGGGGCTCAATTTGTAGAGCATTCTGATAGTTTTATGATAACCTTTAGGACGCCAATGACCGATATATCCGCACCGCAGGTCCAACGCCAAAGACGGATTGATCGGTTACAGACCACAGAGCAAAATAGACCTGCATATGCATAAAGTTCAATTTCAGTTTTAACACTTCGGTGACGTGGCGTCCGAGTGACAGCTTTTGTGTTTGACACGGCGTCGAAGAGGTTAACGAGGGAAAAATTAAATTACAAAATTTCGACAGCAAATATGCTGAAATTAATGTGCTTTCAGTACTTATTTAGTCATATGGACAACAAGTAAAGGCAAGTTATCAGTTACTTTTACCAAAGAGAACAGAGTCTATAGAGACGGATTGTCAAAGTAAATTATGTAGCCACTGTAAAATTTACTGCCATCTTTCGACAGAAGATTAACACTTTTAGAACGCCATTTGACTTTGATCCTTATTCTTTCACTGATATGTGTTAACTTATTAAATATTAATATTAACGCCATCTACTCGACTGTAGGCCAAAGGTATGGTGCAATGTTTCCGAGCGATGGCGCCATAACCTTCAGCCTACTCTCGAGTAGATGGCGTTATTATTAATATTTAACAAGTTAACACATATCAGCGAAAGAATAAGGATCAAAGTCAAATGGCGTTCTAACAGTTTTATACTCTGTCGAAAGATGGCAGTAAATGTACTGTAGCTACATAATTTACCATGACAGTAACTATCTATTTCAAATTCTCTTTGTGTTTACCTTCAAAATTATCCCCAAAAATGTTAATGCATATTTTAAATCCTTTCATGACAAAATAAACAAATATAAATAAATATCTGATGAAGCTCATCAAATGCTCTCATTTTTAATATTATTTTCAATTTGGACAGACCTTAAATACATAATTTGTTTGAAACCCAAATATTCTCAATATTCTCATTTGGTATAAGTTAATGTTAGCCGTTATGGAGTAATACAGGTCCTGTATATAACGTGTACTGTACGCGTAGGTAAGGCTAGACCGTTTTCGATGTGGTTCCGATGTTCTATTGGATTTGGACAAGGAAATATTTTAAGAAATACATAAAAAATATTGGCATAAAAAAGTAAAAAGAATTGCCAATATATCTATTTAGTCGGTCAACTTTTTGACTATGTAGGGTAATTCGCCAATAACTGGCCACTTTTAGGAACTGGCCACCCTAAACAAAAATGAATTCTATTCACCTGTAAATAGAATTCATTTTCAGTATAAGGTGGCCAGTTATTGAAACCTTATACTAAAATGAATTCTGTTTATAGGTGAATAGAATTCATTTTAGTATAGGGCGGCCAGTTACTAAAACCGGCCAGTTACTGGCGATTTATCCTATTTGGAAACAAGTAAAATTATTTTATCAAAATATGTTATTTCAAATAGAAACACTTATAAGAATAATAAACTGAAATAGATGTCATTAACGAAAAAAAAAGACCCAAGGCCTCCAGTGCCCGGGGCTGGAATCGAACCAGCGTCCTCTGTAATGGCGGCAGATGCCTAGACCACTCGGCCATCCGGACAACAGCGCCATCTGTCCCGCTGTCTCGAAATCACCTATGTTGATTCGGATAGGAAATACTAATAGCTCGTACTCTACATTATTGAAAATACTTTGACACAATTTGATGTATAGAGTTAGACCAAGAAAAGTCTGCAGAGATTTTGATAGCCCACGCAGTGCCAGTGTTATTTTAAACGTTAAGCTTCTATGAAATTATGACGTATAAATAACACTTGCACTGCGTGGGCTATCAAAATAGCTGCAGACTTTTCTTGGTCTAACTCTATTAACCACAGATATGCCCCTTTGCTTGATTTTTTCGAAGAGTTAAAAGAGGCATTTTAGAATTTGTATGGAATTTGTTTTAAGCTCCTAATTCTTACAATAATCAAAAAATCTAAGAAAAGTTCATCGAAGGGACATCTATGGTTACTATGGTTAGTATATCTCAAAATGGTGTAAAAATATTGGTTAATATATTTCAAAATTATGTAAAAATAATTTTCCATAATGTCAATATCAAGAGAGGAAAATGGTGCCTACGTTTGTATGAAGAAGCGGCCCCTTTCCTCTTAATGTATTTATAACAGCAGTCCAAATTCAATAGAACTAGTAACTGTCAAATTTACTGACAGATGTTAAATTTGACAGTATTCGATATAAGAATAATCCCAAAATCTTTCCAATATTATAAAATTCGTATTTAATGTGTAGATATAAATGAATCATAAATATATTTCCTTTTATGTTTAATATGGAATTGAGTAGCATGTGCCATTGTCATTAAATTTTTTTCATTTATTTTTTATTATTTTGATATCGTTTACAACTTTATTTCGAATAGTGTTTAAACATTGTTTAAAAGTTTCTTCCTAAGAGTGTTGCTGCGAATCACTAAGTTTTTTATATGCGTACTATTCTTATTTATAAAAAGAAATCGTTTATAAAAGGTGGGTACTTTTTACTCACACTGGCACCTTACAGCATTTAGTAACTGGAGATGTCATCGCTGTCATTTTCTTTACGAAACAGTCTGCCGATTTTTGCGGGGAGGGGACGTCGAATGTATTGCTATTTCTACATTATTTGTACGTAACGTACAAATAGCCATGTCAGTCCATACAAAAGTTTGCACGATTGTGCAAGTTTTTTGCCAGAGGGGTAATATCTTAATGGCCACTCCAGTTATTAAATGCTCTAAGACTGACACGGACCCGCCGGTCCATAATACACAGTTACACACATGGTCAAATTTAGAGAAATGCAAAAAAAAGTTTAATTACTAATTTTGAAATCGCTTTTGGTGCTGTAATCTAGCAATTAAACCATTTTTTGCATTCCTCTAAATTTGTCCATGAATATAAAGTCCCCTTGAATTTTTTTTTTACAATGCTTAGTACCGTTTACCTAACCTCTTTGTATTACATATCCATTTTAATGACGTTTCATTATTAAAATGATAACAAAGTTCAATAACCTTTCAAATCATTAAAATTGCGTTTAAGTTTGACCGCCATGTATTATATGTATTAGGCATATACTGTATATGTTGCAGGCATTTTGTAAGAATCCGCCGTTTGTAAAATGCCGAAGGCAAATTGTAAACTGTCCGGCATTATGTAAAATACCTTATTTACAACGCCGTTTGTATTTTGCCGCGGCATTTTGGTCGAATTAGTTCTTTTATTTACCACGCGTGGTAAATTAACCCACCGTACTGTTTCTTTACAAAAACATTTCCTTCACAACTAAACTAGACGGAGCCCCGTGAAATTTCTGGGTGGTTTGCCCTTCGGGTATTTGAAGCTACCTAACTAACCTAACCTACCTATTGATATAGTGTGACGTCCGTGAAAATATTACACTTTGGAGAAAAAAGCGTAGGTAGGTAGGTTAGGTTCGTTTGGCAGCTTCAAATACTCGAAGGGCAAACCGCCCAGAAATAGGAGTTCCGTCTAGTTAAGTTGCGAAGGAAAGGTTTTTCAAAACAAACAGTCTGGTGGGACCATGGTAAAAATAAATTACCCGTAGACCCACTGGCGAACACTGTTTAGAACGGTGGGACAACGGGTAAAAAGAATACCCGTGGACCCACTGTGGTTCAAAGCAGTGGGATCCCGGTTAAAACGCACATGAGGATGGTGGTGTGGAATAAAAAATAGTATAAATTTAAAAAACAGCAAACCATGGTCACCCTCAGACAACCAAGAGGGCTAAAAGTAGTGTTTATTTTGAAACTTGATACTTAGGGCATACTGAAAATTCCTGGACTGGCCACTTAGAAAAAATAAGTCTTCTCATATATCAGAATCCAGAAACTTTCAGTATGTCCCACGTATATTCACTATAATCTACATAACAAACTGCAATTTTTTGTACGGGTTCCGCATTAAAAATATATTTTTTTATTTTTTCCAATACAACGACGTTTCACCCTACTGTAGATCCTAAAATTGAAAAGCTAAGCTAAACCAAGTATACGTAGAAAATTATAAATGTATTATAATAAAAATAAAATTGATGTTTATACATTATTTATATGTAGTTCGCGATGCGTATGTTTTTTTGATATTGACAAATCATATCGTCTAACCCCCTTATTCATAAACGCGCTACAAATCAAAATAGGGAATATTAGGTAAAGCTCTGCATTGGTGGCACTACTAGCACATACAGTAAACAAACCTTATTGACATCATCAATGACACATCATGCGTCACTAGGTCAATCACATGGCCCACCGCGAAACACGACAATCGAAAGTTCGGTTTCTGCTTATTCGATCGATAGAGAGGCAGATAAAGAAATCCTGATTTTCGCGTTTCGCGGTAGGCCACCTGTAAACAAAACCGCCTTGGTGCATCAATGTCATAGTGAAAACTTGTCAAAAAACTGTTTTAGGCCTAGTATGTATAAGTTCTCTATGGTTTACTAAACAAATTAGTGCTGCACTCTGGCGGCAGAACATTGCAGTAATACTCCTTATTAGCTAATAATCGTTTGTCCTTATCTGTCATTTTGACTTATGTATTTGTAAGAAATGGATAAAACATTTAACTAAATCAGTCCTGTTAAGTTTTATGAATGAGGGGGTTAATTTGTACACTTGTGTGTTGCGATATTTATGACCACTTCTAATGCTGACTGTACTATATAGTCCTAACATATTGTAGTCATACTACGTTGTCATAAACACAGTCATAATTATAACATTATTAAGCCATATAATTTTTATTATACGTGATATTGATATTAATTACGAATTTTAGGACAAAATATTTACCTAATGAATAGAATGGTAGTTACTTTTCGTACTATTTATTTTGTTTTCCGACCTAAAAATGGTTATTAGCCATTTTTTCTACACGTAATAATCATAAAATCTAAATTATTAACAATATAATACGAACCAATGAAAGTCGAAACTCAAGTAAATTCCATTTGAAGTACAAACTCAATATAATTTTGTGTGTAAGATATTTTTGAGCAATTCTAGACTTATGTACCACCGCCCGTACTGTCAGCTAACAATTTAAACACTACCGGGGTGCGAAACTCCTCCCTTCGGGCAAACTCGGCTCCGTTCGGCTCAGCATTGCCCCGAGCAATTATTAGGGTTGACACTACTTCGAATATCGACAGTCGATAAATCGAATATCCGGTATCCGGCCAAACAACTATCCGTTGCATCTCTAATTTCTATAAAATAAGTAGGTCCATCTACTTAAAGGAAATGCATTTATTTAATATTTAATTTAGGTTCTGGCTGAGGATTCTGTTATCATTAGAGACGTTAGTGGTAGGTAAGGATTTGGACCGTGAAAATATTGAAAATATTTTGATGATGGATACCGAAGTTGACTAAAGGATCAAATAAAGCCACACAACCTCCTGATTGAGCTTGCATCTATAATCGTCTTGCAATTACATGACTGTATATGTTAACCTTTTGGACACCAATGACCGATATATCTGCACCGCAGGTCCAACGCCAAAGACGGATTAATCGGTCACAGATCACAGAGCAACATAGACCTACGTGCATATGCATAAAGTTCAATTTCAGTTTTGACACTTCGGTGACGTGGCGTCCGAGTGACAGCTTTTGTGTTGGACACGGCGTCGAAAAGGTTAAATAGTACTTTCTATGTGTTGGGTTAGCGTTGTTCATGACTATTCCAAATTTTAAATCGATAGCTTATGTAGTTCTCGAGGTATTTAGCGATGTGTCAGACGGACGGACAGAGTCGCACCTTTGCCTTTTGTACCTTTTTGGTACGAAACCTAAGTACAGTCGGCGATTAGACTTTATTGGACAAATACATATTTTCGGATAAACCAATGAATTAACAGCGACCTCTGCCAATATTACATGTAAATATGTTAACTATTAATGAAGTAATACTCAATTTATACTCTGTCACATTTTGGTTGTTGAAACATTATTTTTGGTTACATTTAAGATTACTTTGTAACCTATATTTAGCTTTAAAGCAGCTAACATAAGAAAATAACAAATAACCAACCTAAAAAGTAGGTAACCAGTGGCGTAGCTAGTGGGCCGTCACCCACGGCCTCGAGCCCCAAGGGGGGCCTCGCGCGCGGCCCCTTCAGGCACAGTGAAAAAAAGGGCCTCGCAGATGCGACTTCGCCCACGGCTAGATTAGTTCACGCTACGCCACTCTAGGTAGGTAACTGTCGAATTTTTTTATGTTTTGATGATGAATGTGTCATCGACAGAGATCGAGGCTTGAACTATTTTGCCAAACTAAGGGGAAAATCCGACTCGGCTAAACTTGCATTGACTTGTACCCGTACCACGAGTCACTGACAGTATCAACACTGACATATACGCTAGCTTCTACGTAACTTAGTTTCTATGCATCTCGCTCGTACTGACATATTAGTGCACGCGAGATGTACCTATAGAAAATAAATTAGTGTTGACAGTCAGTGACTAGTGGTAAGCGACGGAGTATGGAAATTTTCTGTGAAAATATGACGTATAGCCACACTTTGCTCGCGCAGGGTTAGCTTGGATCTCTTCTACGTTTATCCTCTAGCCGCCCAGAGACCTATAAAAAGATCTCCTGTTCCATTCTAATTTGAACTTTGTGTTGACAAAATAAAATTCCATTTTGCTTGGCAAGGTTTGACGTATGGGCGGCTACAGGTTAAAGTAAAGCCATGCCATATTGTTTAATGTAGAAATAGTTTTCACACATTTTCTTTGTCGTGCCGCAGAGTGTCAAAGAAACTGTATGGCGGTTATTAGATATTGTTTTTGTAAAAACAACAACTGGCATTTAATTTAGCAGCTTATTTATATTTCTTGTATATTATTGAATATTTGAATAGTTATTTTTATTGATCAGTACATATATAATGTTTATAATGTGTAATTTTTATTAAATAGCATTTTGTAATGTAATTTGTGGTGTTATTTTCTTTCCCTTTATTCCCTTATCCGCTCATAGCGAATTGTGTCGACGCTGTTATGGGCGCAGCCCAACAAGTATATGGGCATTTTCACTTAACTGTGCACCTTTATCGGCCGGTTAGCAATCGTTACAAAATTGAGGTCAATGTCAAATCCCATACATTTTGTCAGGAATGTAACGGTTAGACGTTACTGAAACACGACTTAACCCATTCATGGCCACGAACCGCCGAGCGTACACAATACGCCAGGCCACCATACAAACCGTTTTTAGCTAAAACGTATGACTCAGCTTATGGGTCTCGAGCCTGGCGCGAACGGTAAATAAATCGCCGCTTATGAAGCCGGCCAGTTGGACAGCATTATGCAACATTTTTACTAACCACCGATTTTCTGTGCCTATCAAAAAATAAACTAATTATTGCAGTTTGTAGGAGTGGATATTTTTACTTTCTACAAGCCTTTAATGTCTGAACAAGCTAAGTTGGCAGCAATTTTTATAGCCCAGCCTGTGCAAGTGTTAAGTTAAACGTCATAATTTCATATAAGTTTGACATTTAAATTACACTTAGGTACTCAGCCTGTGCTATCAAAATCGCTGCCAACTTAGCTTGGTCTGATTCTATTTAACTTGCCGTGTTTTTTGTTGTTGTTTTTTGGGGCAAATCTTGGAAGTTAAATTAGACCCGTTTCCCGATATCCCGATCCAGTTCATAGCACAGTCGGTCAGGTTAGGCGGGTTCAAATTCCGGTAATCCATAGCCATGGTCACAAAATACGAAATCACTAAACAGCACAGGAGGAGTATAAAGTCGCCAACGAATAAATCGTGA
Organism: Cydia splendana; assembly: GCF_910591565.1. Taxonomy (NCBI): domain Eukaryota; kingdom Metazoa; phylum Arthropoda; class Insecta; order Lepidoptera; family Tortricidae; genus Cydia; species Cydia splendana. Next base: position 9,974,019 of record NC_085985.1, read on the forward strand.
CTAATAATATTTTCCATGTTACTCCAAAATACATCTCTAATAGGGAGGATGGGATGAATCACATCTTGAACTCTTGTGACAAATACCACATGAAAGATAATACCGCCGCCGCCGCTCGGGTGCATTCCTTGTTTATTGTCCAAGTGTGTCCAATAAACTTAAACCTGGTCGGTCATGTAACTTTGTTTTGGTAAACGCCATTATATTAGTAACAATAGACAACTTAAAATGTATTATAGTACTTACTTTCTAATCTGCCGTAGAAACCACGATGCTGGAAAAAACTTGTAAATATTTGTCACAAACTATTTGTAATACAATACATATTAGTTAGTGGTGACTGTTTCAACCGCCTTGTTCTATATTGAAACGAAAAAAATTAACATCATTGTTACTAGGTAATTGCCTAAGATACAATACAACAATCACCAAATATTATGACATAAAAGTACAGTGGGAGAAAATCCTCGTTGCCTTACCCCTCATACAAAACAAAATATTATTATACTACGGCTTGGTTCCTACAAATTGTTGCTTACCATCATCCAAACAGTAATCTGTTGTAAAATGGTACAATATCAAACAGCTTCAACATGAAATAAGCTTTAAAACCAGCCAATAAAGTTTATTTTAGCCTGCTACGGAAACATTAGTAGTTTTTACAAGTAGCGCCAGGCCACGGTGACCCATACCTTGAGCCCTGTCAATAACTTCTGAAATATATATATTTTTGTATTTTTTAAATATAGATCTTTCTGTTTGCTTGCATCGCATTATGTATCTAGAATTTCAGTATATGTACTATATTGCACTGATAGTAAATCAAACTTGAATATTCGAGACCCTGTTTTCATTAAAAAAAACGTGTTTATAATTTTGTATCCTAATATGCCTTATAGAAATGGTTGTTAGCTTATATGGTACTTACGTTATTACATCAAATTACGTTTCGTTTAAGTTTAAATCAGAATTTATTCAGGACTCACATGTGAGTCACTGGCCCTGCGGAACTGTTTGAGCATGACCCATACGCTGAGTCGCTGGCCCTGAATGGGTTAAGTCGCGCTTCAAAGTGCAAGTTAAAATAAAAATACCCATATAGTTGGTCAAACCAATTTGTCAGTCAGTGAGAACCAGGAAAACTATACTAATCCTTTTCTTTTGGGTGCTAGTACTAGTGTAAGACAAAAATTGAATCATACAATTTTCTCTGTCTATGTTTGAAATGAGACAGTCCTTTGACAAACTATATTAATCTTAGTATGAGTTTATTCAGAGTAAATAATTAAAATAAGCATGTATGAGCTGACCGCAAAGAATCTTAGTTATGCTACCCGACACTAGGTGGCAGTATCTGCTCTTAAGTCAGCTTGACACTTTCCATCATGACGCTCGAGCAGCAATCAATTGATAAGTTTAAGGTTTCTAAAAACGCCTCATGAATTTCGACCAATAGGAGTTCAATAAATTAGCTAGCTAAATTCTCATTGGTGAATTATTTGAGCTGTCAATGCCGTCATATCATACACAACAACAATGGAATGAAAACAAAAAATCTAGCTTCGCCACTTTCTCATAGATGTTATTTTGCCTTTATTTTGCTTATACAACCGAGGCAGAACTTTGTGATAACTTAAAACGCTTTCGTTTTAAGTTTTTGGGGTAATTTTAAGTGATTGGAGCTCGACATGAGTTCGTGGAACTGTTGTAGAACATGCCTCGGCACCGCTTCTTTAAGCCCAATATTTTTACAAACAGAACACAGTGAGCATTATACAAATGTCATATTAATTGCTACAGGAGTCAAGGTAAGTTAAACATACTCTAAAATTCATATAATTACATATCAGAACATTTCTATTTGAAGTTATATCCCCTACTTGCATTTTAGATTTTGGAATTTTTATACTGTTCCCACTCAGAATCACGAGCTCTTTCGATCCTAATACGAGAAAATAAGTGTCCCCAAAATTTCATAAAAATTGTTTTGTTCGTTTTGTTAAATACGGTCATAGAAGGTTGTATTGAAAACCGTAACCAAACGCACCGAAAATTGTGACGACACTTTTTTCCTTAGTAAAAATGGAAAAAGTTCGTGATTCTGAGTAGAAATAATATAAAAATTCCCATTTCTAACTTTGGTACAACTTTAAATAGAAATACCAAAGAAATACCCATCAGGTAGGCTTGTGCCTACTTGGTCACTACAGAGAGTGCTCCACTCTCGGTCAATCCAACTAGTTTGGTCTTTTAGTTCCTTTAGTTCATTTTGGTCGTTGAGAGCTGGGAATGAATATGTGTCGAATGTCGATGTTACAGTAGTTTTATTTAGTCCTTTGACAACTGAATTACGATTCAAGTTGTACGGTTTAGCATTAAAAAGCTTGACACAATAACAAAAATTAAATGATGTATATAGAAATAAATATTTGATTTACAACTATTTGTCACTCTTTTATCTCGTTCACACTCGTGCCAGCATCATTGTGAACCATTTCATTCAGTCTATTTTCTGTTTCTCTCATGTCAAGCGCTCACCAATCCCACTGAACTAAAGGACCTAAAGACTGATTAAGAGCATGCAAAAAGATTTAGTTCCTTTAGTTAACAGCCCTTCGTTCATGACCAACACAAGCCTAATATCAGGTATTTTTTGATATGTGGGCCATACTGAAAGTTTCTGGATTCTGATATATGAGATCTCTTATTTTTTCTAAGTGGCCAGCCCAGGAATTTTCAGTATGCCCTAAGTAACCATAAGTACCAGAAAACAATTCAAGTTAAACATAAAAAATTATTTGTATTTCTAACTTTATAATGTATTTTGCTATGTTTTACAGACATATATATTTTTGTTATGATGTAGTATGTATTATTGATCTATTAACATATTCGGACTCAGAATCAGATCAATTATTTGCTTTATATTAATAAATTCAACAAAGATTATTTTATTTATTTGTATAATTAATTCTGAAATATTATAACTCTGTTTTAGGTTGAGGTTAATGACTGTTTACCTCAAGAAGTTTGCCAGCCCTGCGTATCATTCATAAATGAAACAATGAAGTTCCGTAAAAAATGTGAACTCGCCCAAATAACACTCCGAAATAGACTTAACGATAACACTCACAACATAAAACAAGAATTTAACAAACCAGATACAATATCTATAGATATTTCAGAATATGTAGATGATGATTTTAAAGACTATGATGACAATATTACCTTAAATACACTACAATTATCAGAAGAAACTTTAGATAATAAGTGTACAGAAAATATAGACGATATAAAAAATATAGAAACCGAAAACAAAGTACAAGAGACCACAGATAATAAAGTTATTTTAGAAAAAGTTAAAAAAGAAGTAAAAAAGAGGAGGGTTAAAAAGAAAGAGATGAACGGACAGAAGGTAAAAGAAGAAATAGAATGTGAATATTGCCATAAGATCTTGACGTCAAAACTGTCGATTAGGAATCATTATAAAATACATACTGGTTTTGATGTGGTTTGTGAGGTATGTATGATTTTCGGGATTACCCTATTTCTGAATTTACCTGAATACACCCTAAGGGCTAAAACGGACGGACTGCAAGCCAACTGCAATAGGTATGGGAACTGCACGCCAACTGCAGTTTCCATACAAGATGCAGTCGGGTTGCAATCTGTCTGTATCGGCCCTAAGAGCTTTCTCTATAGGTTTTTCATGTACTATGTTGTAGCGTTAAATAAACGTATTTCTTCTTCTTCAAGTCTTATTTTAAACGTCAAACTTCTATGAAATTATGACGTGACATATTGCCGCATAACGTGAGACCGTGACACATGCACTGCGTATGCTTATCAAAATCGTAAAGTACAGACTTTTCTTGGTCTTGTTTATTGAAAAATCTGTTTTCCAGCATTGCGGCAAGAAATTTATAACCCGTCGATTGCTGCTGATGCACTGTCGAGCGAAGCACGGCTACGAGAAGACTGACAAGTGCTCGTACTGCGACTACCGAGCGTCCAATGCGGAGCAAGTCAAGGTATGAAGTGTGAGCTCCATAACCCGTCGCCTGCTGGTGGTGCACTGTCGAGCGAAGCACGGCTACCAGAAGACTGACAAGTGCTCGTACTGCGACTACCGTGCGTCCAACGCGGAGCAAGTCAAGGTAAGTGTGAGTCGCCTGCTGCTGATGCTCTGTCGAGCGAGGCATGGCTCCGAGACTGACAAGTGCTCGTACTGCGACTACCGAGCGTCCAACGCGGAGCAAGTCAAGGTAAGTGTGAGTCGCCTGCTGCTGATGCTCTGTCGAGCGAGGCATGGCTCCGAGACTGACAAGTGCTCGTACTGCGACTACCGAGCGTCCAACGCGGAGCAAGTCAAGGTAAGTGTGAGTCGCCTGCTGCTGATGCTCTGTCGAGCGAGGCATGGCTCCGAGACTGACAAGTGCTCGTACTGCGACTACCGAGCGTCCAACGCGGAGCAAGTCAAGGTAAGTGTGAGTCGCCTGCTGCTGATGCTCTGTCGAGCGAGGCATGGCTACGAGAAGACTGACAAGTGCTCGTACTGCGACTACCGCGCGTCCAACGCGGAGCAATTCAAGGTAAGTGTGAGTCGCCTGCTGCTGATGCTCTGTCGAGCGAGACATGGCTACGAGAAGACTGACAAGTGCTCGTACTGCGACTACCGCGCGTCCAACGCGGAGCAATTCAAGGTATGAAGTGTGAGCTCCATAACCCGTCGCCTGCTGCTGGTGCACTGTCGAGCGAAGCACGGCTACCAGAAGACTGACAAGTGCTCGTACTGCGACTACCGTGCGTCCAACGCGGAGCAAGTCAAGGTAAGTGTGAGTCGCCTGCTGCTGATGCTCTGTCGAGCGAGGCATGGCTCCGAGACTGACAAGTGCTCGTACTGCGACTACCGAGCGTCCAACGCGGAGCAAGTCAAGGTAAGTGTGAGTCGCCTGCTGCTGATGCTCTGTCGAGCGAGGCATGGCTCCGAGACTGACAAGTGCTCGTACTGCGACTACCGAGCGTCCAACGCGGAGCAAGTCAAGGTAAGTGTGAGTCGCCTGCTGCTGATGCTCTGTCGAGCGAGGCATGGCTCCGAGACTGACAAGTGCTCGTACTGCGACTACCGAGCGTCCAACGCGGAGCAAGTCAAGGTAAGTGTGAGTCGCCTGCTGCTGATGCTCTGTCGAGCGAGGCATGGCTACGAGAAGACTGACAAGTGCTCGTACTGCGACTACCGCGCGTCCAACGCGGAGCAATTCAAGGTAAGTGTGAGTCGCCTGCTGCTGATGCTCTGTCGAGCGAGACATGGCTACGAGAAGACTGACAAGTGCTCGTACTGCGACTACCGCGCGTCCAACGCGGAGCAATTCAAGGTATGAAGTGTGAGCTCCATAACCCGTCGCCTGCTGCTGGTGCACTGTCGAGCGAAGCACGGCTACCAGAAGACTGACAAGTGCTCGTACTGCGACTACCGTGCGTCCAACGCGGAGCAAGTCAAGGTAAGTGTGAGTCGCCTGCTGCTGATGCTCTGTCGAGCGAGGCATGGCTCCGAGACTGACAAGTGCTCGTACTGCGACTACCGAGCGTCCAACGCGGAGCAAGTCAAGGTAAGTGTGAGTCGCCTGCTGCTGATGCTCTGTCGAGCGAGGCATGGCTCCGAGACTGACAAGTGCTCGTACTGCGACTACCGAGCGTCCAACGCGGAGCAAGTCAAGGTAAGTGTGAGTCGCCTGCTGCTGATGCTCTGTCGAGCGAGGCATGGCTCCGAGACTGACAAGTGCTCGTACTGCGACTACCGAGCGTCCAACGCGGAGCAAGTCAAGGTAAGTGTGAGTCGCCTGCTGCTGATGCTCTGTCGAGCGAGGCATGGCTCCGAGACTGACAAGTGCTCGTACTGCGACTACCGCGCGTCCAACGCGGAGCAAGTCAAGGTAAGTGTGAGTCGCCTGCTGCTGATGCTCTGTCGAGCGAGGCATGGCTCCGAGACTGACAAGTGCTCGTACTGCGACTACCGAGCGTCCAACGCGGAGCAAGTCAAGGTAAGTGTGAGTCGCCTGCTGCTGATGCTCTGTCGAGCGAGGCATGGCTCCGAGACTGACAAGTGCTCGTACTGCGACTACCGAGCGTCCAACGCGGAGCAAGTCAAGGTATGAAGTGTGAGCTCCATAACCCGTCGCCTGCTGGTGATGCACTGTCGAGCGAAGCATGGCTCCGAGACTGACAAGTGCTAGTACTGCGACTACCGAGCGTCCAACGCGGAGCAAGTCAAGGTAAGTGTGAGTCGCCTGCTGGTGATGCTCTGTCGAGCGAAGCATGGCTCCGAGACTGACAAGTGCTAGTACTGCGACTACCGAGCGTCCAACGCGGAGCAAGTCAAGGTAAGTGTGAGTCGCCTGCTGGTGATGCTCTGTCGAGCGAAGCATGGCTCCGAGACTGACAAGTGCTAGTACTGCGACTACCGAGCGTCCAACGCGGAGCAAGTCAAGGTATGAAGTGTGAGCTCCATAACCCGTCGCCTGCTGCTGATGCTCTGTCGAGCGAGGCATGGCTCCGAGACTGACAATTGCTAGTACTGCGACTACCGAGCGTCCAACGCGGAGCAAGTCAATGTATGAAGTGTGAGCTCCATAACCCGTCGCCTGCTGCTGATGCACTGTCGAGCGAGGCATGGCTCCGAGACTGACAAGTGCTAGTACTGCGACTACCGAGCGTCCAACGCGGAGCAAGTCAAGGTATGAAGTGTGAGCTCCATAACCCGTCGCCTGCTGGTGATGCACTGTCGAGCGAGGCATGGCTCCGAGACTGACAAGTGCTAGTACTGCGACTACCGAGCGTCCAACGCGGAGCAAGTCAAGGTATGAAGTGTGAGCTCCATAACCCGTCGCCTGCTGCTGGTGCACTGTCGAGCGAGGCATGGCTCCGAGACTGACAAGTGCTAGTACTGCGACTACCGAGCGTCCAACGCGGAGCAAGTCAAGGTAAGTGTGAGTCGCCTGCTGCTGATGCTCTGTCGAGCGAGGCATGGCTCCGAGACTGACAAGTGCTCGTACTGCGACTACCGAGCGTCCAACGCGGAGCAAGTCAAGGTAAGTGTGAGTCGCCTGCTGCTGATGCTCTGTCGAGCGAGGCATGGCTCCGAGACTGACAAGTGCTCGTACTGCGACTACCGAGCGTCCAACGCGGAGCAAGTCAAGGTAAGTGTGAGTCGCCTGCTGCTGATGCTCTGTCGAGCGAGGCATGGCTCCGAGACTGACAAGTGCTCGTACTGCGACTACCGAGCGTCCAACGCGGAGCAAGTCAAGGTAAGTGTGAGTCGCCTGCTGCTGATGCTCTGTCGAGCGAGGCATGGCTCCGAGACTGACAAGTGCTCGTACTGCGACTACCGAGCGTCCAACGCGGAGCAAGTCAAGGTAAGTGTGAGTCGCCTGCTGCTGATGCTCTGTCGAGCGAGGCATGGCTCCGAGACTGACAAGTGCTCGTACTGCGACTACCGAGCGTCCAACGCGGAGCAAGTCAAGGTAAGTGTGAGTCGCCTGCTGCTGATGCTCTGTCGAGCGAGGCATGGCTCCGAGACTGACAAGTGCTCGTACTGCGACTACCGAGCGTCCAACGCGGAGCAAGTCAAGGTAAGTGTGAGTCGCCTGCTGCTGATGCTCTGTCGAGCGAGGCATGGCTCCGAGACTGACAAGTGCTAGTACTGCGACTACCGAGCGTCCAACGCGGAGCAAGTCAAGGTAAGTGTGAGTCGCCTGCTGCTGATGCTCTGTCGAGCGAGGCATGGCTCCGAGACTGACAAGTGCTCGTACTGCGACTACCGAGCGTCCAACGCGGAGCAAGTCAAGGTATGAAGTGTGAGCTCCATAACCCGTCGCCTGCTGGTGATGCACTGTCGAGCGAGGCATGGCTCCGAGACTGACAAGTGCTCGTACTGCGACTACCGAGCGTCCAACGCGGAGCAAGTCAAGGTATGAAGTGTGAGCTCCATAACCCGTCGCCTGCTGGTGATGCACTGTCGAGCGAGGCATGGCTCCGAGACTGACAAGTGCTCGTACTGCGACTACCGAGCGTCCAACGCGGAGCAAGTCAAGGTATGAAGTGTGAGCTCCATAACCCGTCGCCTGCTGCTGGTGCACTGTCGAGCGAGGCATGGCTCCGAGACTGACAAGTGCTAGTACTGCGACTACCGAGCGTCCAACGCGGAGCAAGTCAAGGTATGAAGTGTGAGCTCCATAACCCGTCGCCTGCTGGTGATGCACTGTCGAGCAAAGCATGGCTCTGAGAAGACTGACAATTAAGTGCTCATACTGCAACTACCGAGCGTCCGTGATGTTAAAAGCAGTGTGTGTCACTTGGTAGCAAAATTATTTTAGCCTTTGGCGGTACACTTGAATCCTTCACTACGCTCAAGATTCTTTTTTTAGAATCCCTCGCTACGTTTGGTATTCAATTATGGAATCCTTCTCTGTTCCTCTATTTCAAAGCATGTACCGTTTGCAGACGTTTCTGCAATAATACAACAATATTTTTTTAACTTCCAAGTCCGTCGTTATGGTTCCAGATTCACGAGAGGCTACACACTGGCGAGAAACCTTACGTGTGCGAACAGTGCGGCGCGGGCTTCCACAGGAAAAGCTCCTATCTACAACACATCGCCATTCATCTGCCTGAGAAAACTGTTCAGGTAACATTTCACGAAGGCGAGAAAACCATACTCATGCGAGCAGTGTAGCTTGTGTAATGTGGTAAATATCCACTTTTAGTGTTTAGCAGTAACACTTTGGTTTACTGCGACATAAACGCGTATTGCTTGTGTCAGCGCAACCTAACGTGTATATATAGGCAGGCATTTAGAGAATATACGTTCTTATACTATCACACATAAGGTGTTTCAATACATACTCCCTGCTACTGCTCGAAACAACATAACAAGATCTCTCCTGTTATTTGATGGCGACCCAGACCAGCGAACCAACGAACTAATACTCAAGAAAGAAGAAAGAATCTACCAAGACTAACAAAAGAAGTGAAGAACAAACGCATTCAAGACCAACCCAGAAAACCAATCACACTTTCAACGCAAGAATTCACGCAGTCAGAACCAACCAGCATTAAGAACCAAGAAAAAAGAAGAACCACCCAACATCAAAAAACGGAAACCAAGTTAAGAAGAGAAATCAAGAAGAGCGAAGATCGAAGAGCGTTGTCCAGGGTTTCCCGGCTCGCAAACCAAGAGGTGTCCAGGGTAATCCCGGCCCACCATAATCATCGGAAGCAGAGCCAGCCAGCCATATGAAGCGTCAAGTGCCACGTGGAGGTGCCAGCTCGCCAGGCCGCGCCAACAGCTGCCAAGAATGCCGGTCGCGAACTCGCACCGGACCGGACGAAGACGAAGCCGAGGACGGCCAGCCACGCAGCAATAGGATGTAAATCCTACGTGTAATTTAGTATTTTATTTAATTTTCTCTAAAAGCCAGCATTTTTTTTTTCCAATTCAGTAGCAGTCATATTTAAATCATTCATAATTATTAAAGGTTGTCGCTAAACTCAATTTCGTTTCGAGCATAAATAATTTTCATAAGAAGTCATAATATAATATAAAAATTAAAAGTGTCGAATAGTGTCCTCAATTATGTATGTTGCAATTTGCAGCGCGTGCCACACGTTGTGCGCACGTCGACAGAAAACTTAACTAGGCCGCGAGACTGCCGCGAGTTAGAATATTTTAATAAGCGATGAATGAAATTTGATACATCGCATAACGATTAAGTAATAAACAACTCAATTCAATAAAATTATTTAATTGTTTTTGAGTAATGATTAATACTTTAGCTACGTGTCGGACTGATCACCTGATATACAGCGAAAGTTTGATTTATTACATTATTTTTTTTTGAATTTTGGAAGTTAAATAATAGTGTTTATTTTATAAAAAACCTTACAGTACGGTACAAGTTTGAGAAGTTTTAAGGAGTTTAATAGGCACATTCGTACAATGTGACCTTATAGCTAGAGCACTAGTCCTTCGTACTTGATCATAGTGTGATATACAGTATCCTCCGTGAAAGTTGTAGGAGACTTTTAAGTCTTAATGTATTTGTGTCTCTAGGTACAGGCAGAGCCGTACAGCCTGGCCTGATATGCCGCTATTGTTGTGTTTTAGGGTGACCATGCCCTCGGGTAGCCAATCCCGCGTGTAGTTATGAAGTTCGGGTAAGCCCATGATGTATTGATTATAGGGTGACCATGCCCTGGGTAACCATTCCCATTAATTATGTTAGGAGCTTAGGACTCCGTCTCAATACGGCATTAGTTATTTTTATTACGAGATTTATAGGGTACTGTAACTATAAACAGCGAGAGTGAATATTTTAAAGTTGAATAAGTACCAAATGTTTTTAAATGTTTTAAAGTTGAATAGTAAATGTTTTAAAGATGAAGAGTAGGTAAACGTTTTTAAAGAACGAGATTTATATTTAATGAGAAAAGGAAGTAAATTAATATTTTAACGTTTGAGAGATGATAACATTTTAAGTGAAGATAATATTTTCTTATTAAAAGATAACGATATTTTTTTACAAGGACTACGACATTAATACGACACATAAAGTCAAGCTAAATAAAGATTGTTTGCATTATACCTATATAATTTATTAACATTTTTTTTTATTGATTTCAGAAAAAATTGTAAACAAGTAACATGCGTTTAAATTTTTTCTTCTGCCACCCCGGCGGTGAGAGGAACTTTCGGGGGAGGTGTAATGTGGTAAATATCCACTTTTAGTGTTTAGCAGTAACACTTTGGTTTACTGCGACATAAACGCGTATTGCTTGTGTCAGCGCAACCTAACGTGTATATATAGGCAGGCATTTAGAGAATATACGTTCTTATACTATCACACATAAGGTGTTTGACTTCTACTCCCATCACCCGCTCGAAACCATATACATAACTACTACTATCCTGTTATTTGACTTGCATCGCAGCTCGTATCTACAGTACCATCACGCCCTACGCATGAGATAATTGTAGAGGAGGCTTAGCCAACATGACAATATTACATGCACGCCATAACCATGTACCTGAGAAGACTGTTGAGGTAACATCATAATAACATCATACTTACATCCATAATAAACTTAAACTAGTTTTGGCTGTGAGGGCATTTAAATTATTTTTTCTTCTTGACTGGTAGAAGATACCATTTGAAATTAAATCCGCCATTTTAACATTGTTATTTGTACAATAAAATTTCAATAAATACATTTTCGTTAGAGAAGCTAAGACAATTTTTTTCAACTGTTGGCAGCTGACGGTCACGAGGGTTCATTATACGTCCTTAGTCACACTACGACTTATTTTCCGAGAAGTTGTGACTAAAGAAATTTGTTCCTAGCTCAATGCGGGGAACTTGGTGTTGTATGGAGGTTGACCGTCTAGAATAACTGACCTCTGGTAATACACCGTGTTTTTTAAACTCCTTTAAACTTCGGAGAATGGCTAAGTATATTGCAGGAAACTAAAACACATAGGTAGTTAATTTTCAATATTTTTTTTTTTCATAACTGGTAAATAAATGCAGCATATAGCGTTCTTGCAACACGGCCATTCTAGGTACTTAACCAATAAATTGAAAATATGACATAGCAGCATTCCATGGGCTGTCCCGTACAAACGCATTTTATTTCCTGTGTTGCGACTTTTTTCGGCAATTAAAGTAGGCGATTATTTTTCTGTGCATATTTTTGACCATTTGTCATAAAAAAGGAAACTCTTATACCTGCAAATCTTCAGAAAATTCGCGTTTGTATGGGACAAACGGTAGACAATTTCACAGAATGCTCCCATATGTCATTTCGAACATCGATTTTATTTATGACGTCCCACGGCTAAAGGTACCTTATGGCGGTTGGCGCTTACGATATTATCAACGCCGCTTCAATAATATTGCGGTGCTATGCGACGTATGCGCCAGCCGCCATAAGGTACCTTTTGCCGTGGAACGTCACATTTATGTATTTACTTTTTTGAAATTATTTATTCAGTGTACAGTATGCCCGGCGCGCTTCAAATCCGTCACTCTGATGAGGATTCACGCTGCGCGCCATCGAGCCCCGCGGTACACTTTCCAGTGTACCCTCTGCGAGAACAGCTTCGCCAGACGGAGGTAAAATGTGGCCACCATTTTGCCGTTTAGTTAATAAAGCAAAAATCAAGCTTAATATAATTATGTGACAAAGACCAAAAGTTGAGGAATCAGTCAGGACAACAATATTAGAATACTGATTGACCGTAGCGAAGGTCTACGTTTCGCCTCAAGCATTTTGCTTTTGTATGTCCGGATGTTCTCCTCTACAGGGGGTTGATTTTTTTCAATTTCGAGCGCTCGATTTCGTCGCTCGAAAATCGGCGGAAAACGGCGAACACTAATTTTTGAAATACGAGCGATAGAAATTGGGAATCTTGCTGGGAGCCGATTTTTGAAATTCGACCGCTCGATTTCGTTCGAGTTTCGAGTATTTCGTTCAATAATATCTGCAGTACCCGGCATTTAAATTCTACTAATAGAATTGAAAACGATTGGTCAATACCACTCGATTCCCAATTTCTATCGCTCGTATTTCAAAAATCAGCATTACGCTGTTTTCCACCGATTTTCGAGTGACGAAATCGAGCACTCGAAATTCAAAAATCGGCCCCCTGAGGCTCAGCATTGCTCCGAGCAATTATGAGGGTTGACACAACTTGACGTCCCTTTGCGTGCACGACCACAGATAATAAAGATAATTGCTCGAATTTTGACAACCCTAAATAGTCGAAAGGGACTATCCCTTTCGACTATTTAGGGTTGTCAAAATCCATAAGTTAGAAAGGGATATCATGTTTCGACCCTGAATCGCTGTCAAACTTCGGTTTTGTAGGAAGTGTCCTTTCTGTACGGTAGTACTATTACTTATTCTGTGGTTAGGGCTATCTTATCTTATCTTATTGTTTTCGGGGGCCCTTGCGGATACACTTCGACCCATAGGGATCTTTTGTGCAGTTACCCCCTAGAAGAGATCCGTCAACTACTCAAGAGCTTTTCCCACCATATCCATGTGTCGGATGATGGAGCTCATGGGTAGCGTTTTAAAGTCCTTTGGTTCCAGGTATCCTGCTCCAAAGTCCTTCATTCTTTGTCTGGCGAGGGCGTGACATTCACACATTAAGTGTCTTACTGTCTCTTCCTCTTCGCCACACATACGACAATCGGTGTTGTCAGAGTGTCCCATCTTGGCCAGAAATCCTTTGACCCCGTAATGGCCAGTAAACACCCCCGTTATGATTTGGAGTTGTCTTTTGCTAAGTTTCCAAAGTTTTTTGCTCCAGCCGGAGTCTATTCCTTGCATAAAGAGCTTTGCATGCTTTAGACCCGTCAGACTATCCCATTCTTCCTGGTGGTTAGGGCTAACATTAGGGCAAGTGATTTTAGGACATAAATTATTAGGGATTGCGAGGGAATCACAGTCAAAATAATAAATACCTATTCGATTTTATTAGTTAATATTAATTTATTTTCAGTTTCAGGTAGATGCAATAAAAAGAAAAATAAAGTTATAAAATAAAACTAAAAACGAATACTAAATAAAATTAAAATACGTCTAAGAAATTAGGCCCCTTTGGCATGGTGCCGAGGACGCTGGCAGCATTTCCCCGCTGTATTGCGATGCTAATACGTTGTGCGAGAAAGCTGCCAGCTCTTATATATCAAATATTATCCAGTTATTATTTATATTTTATTTCAGGAACGTAGCGCGTCACGTGCAGCGAATCCACGGGCTGCCTCCGGAGCCCGACGCTATTATCCGGCGTAAGATAGCGTGACAGTCTTCAGAGCAATAATATGTATACTAGACTATCCTCCTAAAGCCCAAGGTCCTACCTATAGTATTCAGTTCAATTAAATTTATATCATAATCGATTGGAACAGAGTTGCTTTTGCTTTTTTTCGTTCAGTGTTTGACCAACGCAAAATCAACTCTATTTCCTACATTGTAGGTTCAAATTTCTGTGTCAAATTTTGTATTTTTTATTTGTATGGCCTTAGGATATATGAAGCGCGTCTTGCAATACCTTCGAGCAACGCGGCTTCCGACATGTCGGAAGGGAGGAGCCTAAGCGATATCTTACCGTACTTGATTGTCCTAATGTAATGTTGCGCATAAAACTCAATCAATCAATCAATATCATTTATTTGCAAGAATACATAATTATAGTTACATGATGTTCTTATAGAATATTGTACAGTATCCTATCGTACTTAAACGATGCGCAAATCGTTTCGCATAATTGTTATTGTGCTAAAACTAATAACATTTCTGAAAGATTATAAAACAACCCTAACCTAACCTATTCTACACAACCTATGCAAAGTATTTTCCAAAATACTCTTTGTTTCAGCTGGAGAACAATTATACGAAAAGAATTGTATGCGTAACAGTACATTAGGACAATCAATTATTATGCAACGAGATCGGCACCCCTCACCGTATAAATCGTTCTGCCATTTTTTGCGGGGGGAAACGTGACAGTCGCACTTCTCACTCACTACATACAAAATCCAATCTGTAATGACGACACAAATACATAGAACATGACACACGACAAAGACAAATCTTGCACACCTCGATCTCTTTTTGTGTACGGATGAGTCACTACACGCATCGCTATAGGTACAGTTGTACCTATGCTTCGGCAGAGGGGAAATATGTAGTACGAATGCCGTCTCCCTTCCCGATGATAGACAGATAAGATATACTGGGTCAAGCAAATCTTGTCAGTAGCAAACGGCGGCAAATTTGAAAAATCGCGGGTTAGCAACACTGTGTTCGAATAATTCGAAAATCGCGTGTCGTCTGTGTTTTATCTGTGGAATGTGGATCGTGAATGACAGCCATCATCTCGTTTGTTTACATTCTGAATCGTTTCTATTTCAAGAGATATTCTGCTATGTGACCATTAAATACCAATAGGTATTTTAAATAAGATTGTGCATGACCTTCAGCAAAGGTTAGGTGTCTAGAATGCCTACAGTGCCAACTGAGAAATCTAATAAAATATTAAAATCCAGTAGGACATCTACCTGCAGTAGCAATGATTTTATTCATACATTCTTGTTTTACGGCAAAGTCCGCTTCTAATTTTATTTTAGGATCTTCAAATTTGTTAATCATTTTTAACAATTATCAATTTCAAACATTATAATACACAGAATACAATATATTAATAACAATTACAAACATTTTCAATAAAATAAACCGCGAGTGACAATTTGAATTGACGTACGTAAGGCGCGCTTAGCAAATAAAAAGTTTTGGTTCGATGTACATTGCTGCTTATCTTAGCGCAATACTACTCTTTGAGTGTTGCCCTACTTTAGTTTGCTTTACATTGCTACTGACAAGATTTGCTTGATCCACAACATTTATTTCTGATTGAAAATTTACATGTTATTCTTCCTTAAAAATAGCAGAAATTCACAAAATGTTGCTTGAATTGCAATACGGTCTAACAGAAAAGAATGTTATAAGCTAACATTTATATTATTTAACGTGATATTAAATTTGAGAATAATTTTTATGTGAAACAATCGTGCGAATAATTTAACTTATTTCCATTTTATAGATGCATATTTATTTTAGAATGTTATTTTAATTTTTATATTCTTATAGCTCATACATTTGACGATTTAAATTTGATTTGATTTAATCTGTTAATGTACTTAAATAAAAAAAATATCTTTGTATATTTTGTTTCAATACACATACCTACTATTATATTATTTACGTTACATTATATAATATACAAGGTACTAAAAATAGCCAAAATCATCGTACTTAGTATAAAAGGTGAAACATAATCCTCTTTTGAGTCTTTTGTACGATGCCCACCGTACCGAGTCCGCGTCCAAGCGCATTTTACTAGTTGCCAAAGGAATTTAGAATGTCTGTACAGCAGTCTGTCTGTCTGTCTGCTGCATACAGATTACAATGGTCCCTTACACCATAAAATTTAAATTAATATCTTAGGAGTAATCGTTAATTAAAGTTCCATTTAGAGCCATGTAACTTGTACGAAATGTTAAAGACCTTCCGTTAGTGCCAATTTTTACCACCGCATACTTACTTTTTAGTATTTGTTGTTATAGCGGCAACAGAAATACATCATCTGTGTTTCAACTGTCTAGCTATCACGGTTCGTGAGATACAGCCTGGTGGCAGACAGACAGATGGACAGTGGATTCTTAGTAATAGGTTCCCGTTTTTACCCTTTGGCCAACCAAACGAAACCAAAGGGTAAAAACGGGACCCTATTGCTAAGTAAGTACCCAAGTACTCGAAACGGTCGTCCACTTTTAATGGTCGTTATTTATTAACATAATTTCTATATATGCATTATATAAGAAAGTCCACCCCCTGTTGCGTTCTTTGAATTTTTTGATTTTCTTATTAATATCAATAATAACGTTTTCATACAACTCGTTAAATTTAATATTTGGACTAACTGTAAAGTTTTCTGAAGAGAATGGTATAATATCCTCTTTATTGTGTTTAATTAAAAGAAATTTAGCGTAATATGTGAAGATTGCTTGCAAATGAACGTGTCCACGCAGGTTTGTTATTGTGATGTTTTCTGATTTTGAAGATAACGTAAGCATATACAATTCAGGCACGGAAAATTGCACCCCGTCAGTTCCGCGTACTCTGTACGTTAATATGCGGCCACAGAAATCAAACGAAATAAAATATGCAGCTAATGAGTTTGAATGCAGGATGCTACTTAAATGTCCCTCCCAATTATCTTTCTCGTCATTACTTAAACATAGAGCGCAGAAAGGCATCGTTGAATTTATCTTAATATGACAAAGTTAAATGAATCTTCAAACCAAAATGGGTAATTCTACGTTTCACCTTTTGGACACCAATGACCGATATATCGGCACCGCAGGTCCGACGCCAAAGACGGATTAATCGGTCACAGTCTCACAGACCACAGAGCAACATAGACCTACGTGCATATGCATAAAGTTCAATTTCAGTTTTGACACTTCGGTGACGCGGCGTCCGAGGCTTTTGTGTTTGACACGGCGTCGAAAAGGTTAACTAACACAAACTAAGTCTGCGGTAACTCGCACTCGGTGTGGTAGCTGGTAGTTAGACGCTCTCCATTCTTCTATGGTGCAAAGACAGACCTGCGAATCAACAATTTATTGATAAATTATGTGTTTTTATTTCGTAGTTAGAAATAAGTGTTGAAGCGCTGCTGGCCTAGCGGTAAGCGCGTGCGACTTTCAATCCGGAGGTCGCGGTTCAAACCCCGGCTCGTAACAATGAGTTTTTCGGAACTTATGTATGAAATACATATCAATGATATTTACCAGTCGCATTTCGGTGAAGGAAATCGGACTAATCCCGATAAGGTCTACTTTACAACCCAGAGGGTTGGAAGGTCAGATAGCAGTCGCTTTCGTAAAAATTAGTGCTTAATATGTCAGTTCTCGGGATTATGTAGTTGCCAAGCGGACCTCAGGCTCCCATGAGCCGTGGCAAATTGCCGGGATACCGCGAGGAAGATGATGACTTGATGAGTTATGAGTTTCGAATTCAAAACTAAAAGTGAAATGCACAGTTACAAGCCCCGAACACGATAAATGAATAATATTGTCAGATTGAAGCGTATCCAATTTAGATGAAGATAGTTTTATGAGTCTCTGTGATTGTTCCATGGTTTAGCTCAATCACGTGTGACATTGAGTATTTAATTATAATTGCACTTAGGTCATACTGCACAATCGTATAATCTCAAAAACTGTAGAAGATATTATATTAGCATTTTATTTTATAATTCCCCTTTTTAGGGTTCCGTAGCCAATGGCAAAAACCGAACCCTTATGGATTCGTCATGTCTGTCTGTCTGTCCGTCCGTATGTCACAGCCATTTTTACCGAAACTATAAGAACTATACTGTTGTAACTTGGTAAGTAGATGTATTCTGTGAACCGCATTAAGATTTTCACACAAAAATAGAAAAAAAACAATAAATTTTGGGGGTTCCCCGTACTTAGAAATGAAACTCAAAAAAAATTTTTTCATCAAACCCATACGTGTGGGGTATCTATAGATAGGACTTAAAAAATGATATTGAGGTTTCTAATATCATTTTTTTCTAAACTGAATAGTTTGCGCGAGAGACACTTCCAAAGTGGTAAAGTGTGTGTCCCCCCCTGTAACTTCTAAAATAAGAGAATGATAAAACTAAAAAAAATTTATGATGTACATTACCATGTAAACTTCCACCGAAAATTGGTTTGAACGAGATCTAGTAAGTAGTTTTTTTTTTAACACGTCATAAATCATAAACCTCAATTTTATTATGTTACTTGCTGCTACGGAACCCTTTATGCGCGAGTCCGACTCGCACTTGGCCGCTTTTTAATTCTTTCTGATGTTGCGTACATATTTTCTTTACGATAGACTCATCGTAAAAAGTACACGGCCCATTTTTCCTGAGGCACTTTTTGCAAGTATGAAAATTTGGGCCCTCTGTGATTTCGTATGGAGCTTTTGGGTTTCTATTTAGATTCATGTTGTTTGACGTAAACGTGTGCATTTAGGATTTTTTCACTCGGCTCATTTGGATAACTAAAGGTTCCGTCACACAGGCGCGTTTTCCGGGCGGGGCGTGAGCGTTTTATATGTAAAACCGGCGCGCCCCGCCGCTCACGCCTGCAAAACGCGCCTGTGTGACGGAGCCTTAAGGTTACTTAAGAACTTATTTTTATTACTCGTAAGCACGCAGCTGCGATTTTAGTTTGGAGAGTCACTTTTGAAATATTTCTTTCTTGATGAGCACCCTATGAAAGCAACTAAACTTATAAAACCTACCATAATACCTCTATATACAAGAACTGGACTTCATAATAAATAAATAAAAATTATAGGACAATTTTACACAGATCAACCTAGTCCCACAGTAAGGCCAATAAGGCTTGTGTTGTGGGTACTAGACGACGATATATATAATATACACATATATACAGGTTGATTTCGAGGTCGTGGAGCAAGAGAGCCAGACATCATACAGAATCCAAAGATGAGCCTAATGATGTTGTTAATTATTGTTTATCACCAATAATGATGATTATTTTCCAGATGACAAGTAGGGAAAAACGCTTTTGCATACAATTTGGTGACCCTACTCAATGTGACGTCTTGTCGCTTTCCATACAGCGTATGTCAAAAGTCATAGGGTGACCATAATTACATACTTAGTATAACATTAATTTTACTTGAAAAATAAGAATAATTCAAGTAACTATCTTTTAATCAAATACTACCATATGATAATGTGGATCATTTATAGAGTCAGAAAAAGTGGTTCTGGATCACGACCCCGAAATCACCCTGTATATATAAATACATATATACATAGAGAACATCCATAACTCAGGAACAAATATTTGTGATGAACACACCACACCAGACAAGATTTAATAATAGATATAAGATTTTAGCAATATATATTATGTTTTAATGATTATTATATTTATTATAGTCGAGTTGGGAGCCCTACAAGAAAAGTACGCAAGTGAAGTACACATTGTGAAAGTGTGCTACGCTGGTCCATTACACACGAGGCGATATTATGATGTGTGTAATGACCAATGCACATGTGTTTCATATGACACTTTTCAACACACTTGCGAGAAAAAAACAACGAAACTTACATGTCAAATTTTAATAATATGCCGAATATTTACCGAATAAACAAATTCTTTTTTAAGGGCGTCCGCTAGCTGGCGCGGGTGCATTTCAGGTCAGGCACGAGACGGTTCCATGTCTTTTCATAAACATTCCCGGCCGGTCCAGAGGGGAAGGGTCAAAAACACGTGCGGAGTGCAGATCGCGGACCTGTATGAACTTGTTTACAGCGTTTTAGGCAGTTTTAGCCTAACCGAATATTCGGTTCGGTATGATCTGAACCGAATATTCGTATTCGGCAAAGTCCATATTCGGACCATCTCTACTTCCGACTCAATCGGTGCTCGTCTCCCCTGTATGAGTTTGTTCATGTCTTCTCAAAGTACTCGAAGTCGTAAACATCGTATTACACACCGGGCATGAATATGGCTTCTCGCCAGTATGTATTCTCATATGACTCTTGACAGTACTGCTCTGTGTGAAAGTCTTGTTGCATATCTCACAGGAGTATGGTTTCTCGTTCCTGTGGGTACGCTCGTGTCTCCTCAGAGTGCTATGTTGAGAGAACTGCTTCTTGCATACATGACAAATGTAGGGCTTTTCATTGGTGTGCGTTCGTTCGTGCGATTTCAAGTTGGAATGTTGTGCGAACAATCTGTCGCACATTGTGCACTGGTAAGGCTTCTCCCCTGTATGAGTTCTTATATGGTTTTTTAATATAGTCGATTTCTTGAACAACTTCCCGCATATTTGGCACGTGCGCGCTTTTATACTTGCCTCTAGGCTCTCGCGTGGCTTCGGCAGATCTCCGGTGTGCTGTCGCTCGTGTCTTTTTAAAGTGGTAGATTCCGAAAACTGTTTATCACACATCGCGCAAGAATATGGTTTTTCACCCGTATGGCCGCGCTCATGTCTCTTTAGATCGCAGGCCCGGATGAACGATTTCTGGCATACTTCACAGGCGAAGGGTTTGCCATCCCCGTTGGCCATCACATCTTCCTTGATATTGGTTGGTCGTTTGTATTTTTTCACCGGTGACTCTCCAGGTTTCTCGCCATGCATAATCCGTTCGTGTCGTCTTAAAGTTGTTGATTCCGAGAACACTTTTTGGCATAACTTGCAGGAATACGGTTTTTCCCCCGTGTGAGAGCGCTCATGTCTTCTCAAATCGCCGGATTTTATGAACCCCTTCTTACAAATGTTGCAGGGGTAGGGCCTCTCACCGGTGTGACACCTCATATGTTCCTTTAATTTGGTGGAGTCTTTAAAGTTCTTGGTACATATTGGACATATGTGCTCTTTCTTCGGTTTCCTTCGCTCGGCCGGCGCCCCCGCGCTCCCTTCCTCTGAAACAAGTTATGCGAACATGTAGACTTTGATTTGTTAAACAAAAATCCTAATTAAACAAAACAACTTTCACTCTATAGAAAAAAAACATAAACATAGGTCAAAAACGGACCATTCAAAAATTACTTAAAATATTTTTTACAAAAGCTATTTACCATGAAAATGGTTTCTAATAAAGTTTTTTTTAATTACTTTTTGTTTGACTAAATAAAATTAAAAATTAAATAATTATGTTATCCGCGATCTCCGCACCTCCGTCCGCTCAAGCAAGCAAGCTGCGTTCGGAGAAGGGCCTGAACTTAAAACCGTCCAAAGTTAAAACGGCCGTTTTTGTTTTGAGTTCATAGATCGACGAATCCAGCAATAAAAACTATTCCAAATTTCAGGTACCTACATCAAACGGTCTTTGAGAAAAACGCATTTAACCGATTTGCAAGACCGAAGTGATCCCATAAGAGCACCGTGAACAAAGTTTTGTACGGTGCTCTAAAAAACTAGTTTGATGTATTCAAAAGGTACTTAAATACAAAATACAATACGTAGCGGCCCCCTTTTTAGGGTTCCGTACCCAAAGGGTAAAACGGGACCCTATTACTAAGACTCCGCTGTCCGTCCGTCCGTCCGTCCGTCCGTCTGTCTGTCACCAGGCTGTATCTCACGAACCGATATATCTCATGAAATTTTCACAGATGATGTATTTCTGTTGCCGCTATAACAAGAAATACTAAAAACAGAATAAAATAAAGATTTAAGGTCGCCTCCAGAATCTCGCGAACTAAATTGACATGAGTTTGACAAATAAAATGATACCAGGAATAGCAAAGAAAAAAAAGTCACGCGTATATGTCGATAAAATGATATCGATAAGTAAGATATTGCTCTTACTACCATGTGATAATTGTTTACGGGTCACAAACGATTTAGATTTATATGAATGTGACGAGAAACGTGGTTGATTCGATTGTAAGATTGTGACATTACCGATCAAATCAGGAGGCGCGGATGCGAAATTGACAAATTTCAATGTTAGTATGCAGGTTTGGGGGCAACATGTTTATGTTATTTCAAGAGCTCGGCTGTCGCCGTAAATCTAAAATAGGTGATTTAATTTTGTACATGTGGCCGGTAGATGATATTGATCCATAATTATTTAAATTCTGACCTAATTGTCGTTTAGGAACTGGTCTTTACAATCGAAGCAATAGGGATCACCGAGACGTTTTAATTTTGGCGTGCACATCACACAAATTAAATGAGTAATTAATCACATTGTACGAACCATTTCCCCGTCTGGGCTGGCCTTACTTGTGTTTTGAGCCAAAATCACTGTTTCTATGTTATCACCTAACTTGTTACTCTAGCTAGTCTAGCTGTAAGTTTTGCTAGCAAATATATTATGTTTATCCAATATCCTTGTCCCTATTACTATAAAATTGCACAATTTTCGAAATAACAAGTAACATTTGTAAAATAACTGACATAATTACAAAATTACTTAAAGATACATTTTAACTGACCGCGCAACAGTAGCGCCCCTAGCGGTGAATTCTTGCGATGTTTTCTAATTCAAACTTTTTCGGAAATATCGATATGAACAGCACTGGCCAAACTATGGCCATGGCTATGCCTTGTTGCCTGATTTAAATTTTAAATAAATAAATAAATAAATAAATATGGTATCATTTCTGCACATTGACCTGTCAATTTAGTTCGCGAGATTCTGGAGGCAACTTGTAAGTGCCTCCCATACAACAAACGTGATTTTTGACCGAAGTTAAGCAACGTCGGGCGCGGTCAGTACTTGGATGGGTGACCGTTTTTATTTGCCGTTTTTTGCATTATGGTACGGAACCCTTCGTGCGCGAGACCGACTCGCAAATATCTTTCGTTAAATTTAAATAATCACGATTATTTAGCAGTGGCACGTTGATGGGCCGTTAATTATTTCATGCGCAATAGGCGTTAACAAGCAGAAACGTCTGCGAACGATGCTATTAAGCATAGAAACAAATTAAAAGTGGACTAATTCACTATCTTGGGCTGGACTTGAACCCACAACCATATCGCTAGCCCGGCGCTCTTCTGAGCTACCAAGACCTTACAGCGATCTGGTCGTCGTGGATTCAAGACCAGCCCAAGACAGTGTATGTGTCCACTTTTTATTTGTTTCTAAGCTTAATAATATAATTCAGTTTCGTGCAGCCAAGCTTCAACGAGTCCGTATCTGACCGTAACACAATAAGGGCATTTTAGATCCATCCGGCACATCGGACCCGACGTCGGATGTCAAATAATTTTTACGATGGTTTTTCTAACTATGTTAATAAAAGAGGGACGGGTAGGTTATCTCGCCGCGAGATACTGTCGCGCCAATCTTGTGCTAGGCCCCTGTAGCCAGCCGTAGTGTCCCCACGCCAACGTGTGAGGGATTATAGTTCGTTTTTTTAGCATTAGAAAGAACTTGAAAGAAGGTAAGCGATCTTGACATGTCTTATAATTGAAAAACGCTTTTTAAAAATCAATAACTATTACTTATGAAAGCAGAAGAATATAAATGATCGTATTAGATTCATAATTGTTACATATTTGCCGTAACTTATTTTTAAAACGTGTTTTTCAATTAAAAGACACATCAAGATTGTTTACCTTATTTGTAATGCTAAAAAAACGAACTATAGTTAACGCGCTCGTGGGGCTACAGGATGTGGTTGAACAGGGCCCCTGTAGCAAGCAGTAGTGGCCTCACGCCGTGGGAGCTTAGTTAATTGCTCGTGAGGCTTCAGGATGTGGTTGAAACGCCAGTAGGCAGTAGGGGGAAGGTAGTAGGGTGTTCTGATATTTCGTGAAGCGACGTCGGATCCAATTTGCCGGATGGATCTAATAAATCATATATGTAGTAACGGTAGCAAATATCATCCAATATACCAGCGATCGTCAACCTTTTAGCAGCCAAGGGCCACATAGTAGTGAACGAAGTTGACGCGGGCCGCACTTTGTTAATATTTAATGACATTATCAGACATTGTTTCGCGGGCCGCCTGTTGCCGACCGCTGCAATAGTTTTAGTTACCTTGAGGCTTGACCCTCTGCGTGTGGACCTGCATAGTGAGGGGCTCTAGTACCAGCATGAGCTCGCCCCGCCCCCCGCTCCCCCCGGACGCTCCTGCAACCCCCTCTGTGGTCTGCTCAGGCGAAACTCCGACCCCACCTGCCAAACAACACTCCGATAATATTATATACAAATAAATAAAATAAATACTTATTGGACATTCTTACTTATTAAAAGAGCGCTGGTGGCCTAGCGGTAAGAGCGTGCGACTTTCAATCCGGAGGTCAGATGGCAGTCGCTTTCGTAAAAACAAGTGCCTACGCCAATTCCTGAGATCAGTTGCCAAGCGGACCCCAGACTCCCATGAGCCGTGGCAAAATGCCGGGAGAATGCGAGGACAAGTTAGGGCTCTCTTTCGTTTTGCTATCTGGGATACCAAAAACATGACTTATGTCACAAGGTGATGATGATGATGCATTCCTGTTATCCCTCATTAGTTAGGGACATAGGGCTCGCAGAAGAATCCTCCATTTGTCACGATCTTGAGCGGCTTCTTCCAGCTCTTTCCAGCCGAGTCCAGTTGAGCCAGCCTATTTCTCAACTGATCACCTCCATGTAGTACAAGGCCTCCCCGACCGTCACAAGATATACCAGCGTTTACAGCAACTTACCATAAAGATTGTGGTCTTCATCAAACTGCGATTGCTCCAGCTCTGGAGACTCAAGCTTGACCACATGATCGGAGTACTGGCCACACGACTCATCTGTCCCATCATACGGGACGCCGTCCTCACCATAAGGGACGCTGTCCTCGAACAGAGGCTCCTCCTTCACATGCACCTCATCTGGAGCCTCATATTCCACTTCCACCTTTACAAAAACTGCCAAATGACAGAATATGATTACAATTCTAATAAATCAATTAAACCATTTATTTATTTAAGGTGGTTTGCTTTCCATACAAAAAACAATTGGGTTATATTAAGTAATTACACACTATTACTACATAAATATGTGCGCATCTATTTACTTTCGAATGTTTATTTGCACTAAATTGATAGTAAAACTTTGTTTTATACAGAAATCATGCAAATAAAGTTTTATTGAAGTGAAAACTTCTTTAGCGGCGCTGTGCACTTTATGTGATGGGGAAAAAATGTTAAACTCGCGACAGGTCACGTGACCGTAAGATTCGTAAAACGTACGACGGACACGTGACCTGATCGAAAAACTGTTACAATGTCATTGAGTTTTCACTTCTGCCGGCACTCCCGGAGTGCAACACGTAGTTTTATCAATACCAAAGTAACGACACAGACAAACTTGGAATTTTAATTAATCACAAGATAGAACCATAGTTACAACAATGTTACACTGGTCTAGTGTTACATCGTCAAATACAATTCCCCAAGACAATCATTCTAGTTTTTAGGGTTCCATACCAAAAGGGTAAAAACAGGACCCTATTACTAAGACTCCACTGTCCGTCTGTCCGTCTCTCTGTCTGTCTGTCACCAGGCTGTATCTCATGAACCGTGATAGCTAGACCACAGAATAAATAATAGTACTACCATACAGAAAGGAAACTTCTACAAAACCGAAGTTTGACAGCGGTTCAGGGTCGAATCATGCTGTCCCTTTCTAATATATGGCACTATCCCTTTCGGATATTTAGGGTTGTCAAAATTCAAGCCTTTATCTTATCTGTCTTTGTGCACGCAAAAGGACGTCAAGTGGTGTCAACCCTAATAATTGCTCGGAGCAATGCTGAGCCGAACGGAGCCGAGTTTGGCCGAAGTCAAGAGTTTTGCACCCCTGGCTAGGCAGTTAAAATTTTCAAAGATGATGATGTAATTTCGTTGCCGCTATAATTAAATAACAAATACTAAAAAGTGCGGAACCCCCGGTTTTTCTTGAATCAACATTACACGAATAAGATTTCGCGAAACATACCCGGTTCCGTGCATTCCTGAGGCTCCTCTTTCACGCGTGCTTGCAATGACATGCCGCTGCCACTTCCCTCACTGAAACTCCACTGATCTATGAAAAGTCCAGTGATCTATGTTTCTCACGGGCTTATATTATTATACTCTTTGGTCGGGACACTGTGCTGTGACTATAATAATAGCTTGCAATATAGCAAACACAGTATTTGATGAGATCACTATAGTAAATACCGCTGCTCGTGTGATTGAAGTTGTTAAGTGTGTAGGCGAGGCAATAAGCAAATGGATAAGTTATTTACGATACCACGCTATGGGTACGCTCCAATAAAATACATGAATATCATATACAAAAGATGAAAAGAATAGAATTAGACGTTTGGTTTGACGAGGCGGTGACAGTCGCAGATGATATTTTTTTTTTTTTCAAACATTGAAGTTGCCATAGTAAAATTACTGCAATATTTTGCGTAGACTTAAAGCATTTTTACACTGTCCAATCTTATATCGGATGATCCTTGAAGAAAAATAATCTAATAAGAATATAAATAGAACGTGAAAAACAGCAGCTAGGGAGCAAGGGAGTGACTTGCAAAGAATATAATACAAGAGGTGCAGTGTAATAAATATAAAGACGGCTTAAAGGTCTCGTTACCAGGCCATAAAACAAAAAAAAAACGTCTTTAACGCAGTGTTGCCAGATGGTCACAAAAGTCACATTTTTCGTGACTTTTGGCCTTCTCGTGTGACATGTGCGTGACTTACGATCTTGAGGCAATTTTTGTGACTTTTAAGCTAGTCGAATTTTGGACAAGTTTAGTTCTGCAATTTATATTATTTAGGAACGCGGTGAACGCACCCAAGTTGACACTTGCACTGACACCTTGACGTTACATCCACCATTATGTTTATTATAATAGTCGTGGCAAGATGAGACTTGTTACCTTGACATGACGGTGTCATTTAGTTTGATAGTAGTAGTTTTTTTTTTTGTGTATGATTCATTTCTTTTAACCTCATATCTTGAATATCTGTACGAATAGCATTTGTAATTACTTCAGACAAAAGTTTTATCACAATAATTTCTACAAATTTGGTTATGTTCATTTTTACTCTGTGATCAATACTTTAGGAGCTACAGGCTGTTAAAGTTAAATAAGAGATAAAAAATAGACGGTTTAAGAAAACGTCGTTTTTTGCGTAATTGTTCATCATAAATAAAAAAAAATAGTTTAGGATAAGCAAGCTAATCGACCTGCTCATATAATATTAAAAAAAAACCGGCCAAGAGCATGCCGGCAATGCTCAGTGTAGGGTTCCGTAGTTACCCGTCCGTCAAAATAGACTATTTGCAAAAACTCAAAAACTGCTAAACCGATTAGGTTCGCTATATTTTTCCTTGAAAGTTTTTACTAAGTTTTACTTTCACAATTTTTTAAATATTTTTTGGAGCCATGGTTAAAATGCTAGGGGAACTAAAGTGGAAAACACAACTTTTTTTCTTTCAGATCGATTATTTCTGAAAATATTAAGTTGATCAAAAATGGTCCTTAAAGACCCTTATTCATTTTAAAAGACCTATCCAAGACACCCCACACTATAGGGTTAAAGCGAGAAAAAAAATCATCCCCACTTAATGTATGGGAGTTACCCTAAAAAAATATTTTTTCTAGTTTATATTTTACGACTTTGTCAGTGTAACGAATTTATATATTCAAGCCAAATTTAATAATAGAAACTAGAAAAATATATTTTTTTATGGTGGCTGCCCTACATTAAAGTGGGGATGAATTTTTTTTCGCTTCCACCCTATAGTGCGGGATGTCGTTAGATAGGTCTTTTAAAACGGATACGGGTCTTCAAGAACCATTTTTTGATCAACTTAATATTTTCGGAAATAATCTGAAAGCAAAAAAGTTGTGTTTTCCCCTTTAGTTTCCCTAACTTTTGAACCATGGGTCCAAAAAATATGAAAAAAATCATAAAAACATAGCTTAGTAAAGACTTTCAAGGAAAAATATAGCGAACCTAATCGGTATAGCTGTTTTAGAGTTTTTGCGAATAGTTTATTTTGACAGACGGGTAACTACGGAACTCTTCACTGAGCATGGTCCGACATGCTCTAAGCCGGTTTTTTTTTAGCTCTAATTTAACTTTAACAGCCTGAAGCTCCTAAAGTATTGATCGTAAAGTAAAAATAAACATAACCAAATTTGTAGGAAATTGTTGTATGATAAAATTTTTGTCCGAAGTAATTATAATGCTATTTGTACATATATTCGAGATATGAGCAAAAAGAAGAAAAAAGGTACCTTTAACCCTCCCTGCACTCTCAGCACACCCCCTACCCTCGAGGACTTTTAGTATGTTTATCTGGACACCACAAGGTATACCTGTAAGCAATTTTCAAAACTATTACACGAATTATTTCCGCAGATTTTTCTAATTTGCTTGGGTTATTGAAAATCTTAATTTTTTAACTTTCTCATTGACCCCCCAAAAGTAGCCCCCATGCTTAAAATTCATTTGTTTACGTTACATGACTTACATGTCCGTCTTTGGGTCACTAATTTCCACCAATTTGTACTAAATTTCAACTTAATTGGTCCAGTAGTTTCCGTAAAAATAGGCTGTGACAGACGGACAGACAGACAGACGCACGAGTGATCCTATAAGGGTTCCGTTTTTTCCTTTTGAGGAAACATCATAAAAGGTTAGTAGATTTTTTGTGAAATATATTATTTTCTGAATTTCTTCTAACAAAATCGATTTACCTACCCATACAATACAATAATATAAAAATGTGACTTGAGCAGCAAAAACGTGACTTTTAGGGAAACGAAACGTAACTTATGACTCCAGAGCCCTGGCAACACTGCTTTAACGTCATTTATTGCCATTCCCAAGGCATCCCAAAATCGGTAGGAAAGTGATATATTTTAAAGTTAAAATAACCATGTAATTAGAATATAATAGTCTCCTTAACACTAACTTTTCCAGTAAAAGCCTTAGAAGCTGCTATCTCCACAAGTATAGTATAATATCGTGTTATATAGAGCTTTAGTAACTCGACAAATCGATGAAGTTTTCATTGTATCGTACTCCGCGTATAACAGTACTGTTCAGTGGCGGATTTGTAAGGCCCAGTACGCCCGGGCCTAGAGCGGCAAGGTATTAGGGGCGGCAGTAAGGCGGCAGTCTATATATGGGTGCTGAGAAAGTGGCGGCTAGTAGTTACTACACGGCCTGGGGCCTAGGGTGTCCAACAGTGCAAATCCGCCACTGGTACTGTTGCCTAATACATAGCTTGTTATTACAGCCTGGTGGACGTTGCTTCTGGCCCAGCAGTCCAGACTTACCTTCCGAATATTTTCGAGACATTGAGGAACGAAGAGAGTTTCTTGTGACGGAGGTCTGGAGGTCGAGACAGGATGTCTCGGGAGGCGGCGGACGTGGAGACCCCCGAGTGTGTTGTTATCATAGAAGGTAGGATTCTATAGAAGTGGTATACGCGATGACAAAATCTGTTGGAGTTACCCGAGTTTGAAGTTAAGCGACTCAATTGACAAAAGAACTGAAACTAAAAGATTTGTATTTTGTGAATAGAATCAGGCGTTACTTTGCGGAAATGCATATTAATCAAAACCAGAATATTACTTTGCTAATCCGCGAAAAGATAATGTGCTAGTCAATCAGTGCTAACCCGTTATACTTACTTGCATATATTTTTACATGCAATTAATGTTCCCACCCTCCCACCGCAAAAATAAATACGCAAATAAATATAACAAACCACCACCAAAAGAACAATACTCGCGCGATCTTTTCGCGGTATAGCAAAGTAATATTTTAATTTTATTTTGTGGTTGAAGATAATCGGGTTATTCAAACCCGTTCTAAAGAAAAAGTGTAGCCTCCTTAAAATCTCCCTGCATGCAAAGTTGACCATCCTGCGTTGTGTTTTATTTTCTCTCTCATTCCAATTCAACTTGTTAATATTTTTAATGTATTATTTTAATTTGTAAGTTATCTGCTAAAATCAATGTTAAATACATTCGAAATGTTAGTAGTAAAATTCTAAACACACAAGTACTGAATTTCTCATAAATAATGTAACATTCTCCGACCATCCTTAGTCTGGGACCGGTCTGAAAACCAGTGCCGGGCATCTAGGCCCGGTGCACGCTGAGACTGGAAGCCTTTGCCTAATACAAAAAGCTTCTCACCTTTGCTCTGTATAAATTGATAATTTAACGGTTGTATTTTATGATGTAAGTAATTCTAACTCTATGTTATTTTCATGTATGTGGCAATAAACCATTCTTATTCTGCTGTCCTATCTACTGGGTGCTCCGGTGTCTCGGGCAGGCTTCGGGCGCCTACGGAGGGGTGGCAGGGGTTGTTGCGTAATAAGCTGGTTTGCGCGCGTACTTTGTTTGATTTCGCGTTTGACGCTTAGCCGGTGTGAGGTGACGCTGACACCTCCACTGACTCGATGCCGCTTAGGTTGAATCAGCAGAGTCATGCGAGCTTACAGGGCTATTTGCCTCAACTTTGCCTCCCCCCTATAGTCTCCTCTTCGTAGTCCTTGCTGCAGGATCTGCTGGCTGGAGTTGCCCCTAGTATCAGTATCAGTGGCAATAAACCATTCTTATTCTTTATTATTCTTGTGATTCCAGAAGAATCTGAAGAAGAATCTGAGTTTAAATATGAGGTGGCCCTGGATCCAGACTCTGTAGAGCTGCATGTGGACAATACTGCAGGTAAGAAGTTCATAAAGATGACCTCTACTCTTAGAACTCATATAATAATAATAATAGTAAGCACATAGACTTGGCTCACG
This sequence comes from Cydia splendana, assembly GCF_910591565.1. Classification (NCBI taxonomy): domain Eukaryota; kingdom Metazoa; phylum Arthropoda; class Insecta; order Lepidoptera; family Tortricidae; genus Cydia; species Cydia splendana. Next base: position 10,004,941 of record NC_085985.1, read on the forward strand.
AGTTTACCGCTATGTGGGATGTTGACTCGACGATCATTGTTCCGACAGTCGTGTCAGCGAACGGTCTCATAGCGAAGAGTTTCGACCAACATCTTGAGAGACTCTTGCTAGGTGGTTGGATCAAGGGCCAGATGCAGAAGGCGGTGATCTTGGACACGGCGCGGATAGTCCGCCGGTTCCTCTCTCTGCGGCCCTGACTACCGGCAGCTTGGGCCCTGCCCCGCTGCTGGCGGCACCATAGGTTAGGTTTTTTATAATGTGTTTATATGTGTTTTTTATTATTTTTTATGTGCTTTTGTATTATTTTACTTTTATATTCATATTATAAAAACCCTAGCCTAAGAAGGATGATGGAATAAAGGAATAATAATAATAGTAGAATTAGTTCCTCGACAATGACAGTGGGATGCATCGTGATGTCGTGGCAGCCGATAGGGGCCTCACGCCGTGAAAGGACTTTGGACTTTTAGAATTTAGAGGATACGGAGAATTCAGGAGCTGGAGCCTGCGGTGCGGTCCTAAAGAAAATTTATACTCGCAGATGACTACTTACCCGTTCGTCCGCCGTCGTCCTTGTCCACAAATTCAAAGCGGTTTCTTGTTAAGTATGTGGCGCACCGCAATGCTGGCTGCCCACAAACCGTCTACGTCAACGAGACAACGAGTCAATGTCATTCACAACTAAATTTTCCTTCGTACGATACGGAAGCTAAAATCTTATTTGCAAATCAATTGTAAATTAATCATTGTAAATATTCTCTCATTATATGTAAATATTCATCCTATCTATCTCCGCGTATTATTTCATAGAAATAGTGCTCTAGATAAGAACACTAAATTGGTGACCCGCGACTTTCAAAATTTTCAAAATGACCGACGAATTCGAAGATTCCGTTTGTGAGAAAATAGAGCCCGAGCGATCAGGCGCCGCGGTTGATCGTCTGACTATGAGATTACCACCATTTTGGGCAGAAGATGCGGAAGTTTGGTTCGCCCAGGTCGAGGCGCAGTTCGCCGTTTGGGGCGTGAAAGCGGATTCAACGAAATATTTCCAGGTTATCAGAGAGCTAGATCCCAAAACGGCTCGAGAAGTACGGGATATCATAACGAAGCCCCCAGAAACAGATAAATACGAAAAGTTGAAAAAACAATTGATCGACCGACTGTCAACGTCGCAAGAAAACAAAAGACGTCAGTTGCTGCAATTTGAAGAACTTGGAGACAGGAAACCAAGCCAATTCCTTCGTCACCTTCGAGGATTAGCTGGCGATAGTGTCACTGACGATTTTCTCCGAAGTTTGTGGTCCACTCGCTTACCTACTCAAGTGCAAGCGATCATCGCGTCTCAGAAGACGGCTTCTTTAGACGACATCGCGATCCTTGCAGACCAAATCATCGACGTGACACCTTGTTCTTCTTTTAAGCAGGTTGCAAGCATGACTTCGTTTGAAGACATGTTTAAGAAGATGGAGCAATCTATAACGGCGCGCATCCAGAGCGAAATGACGCAACAAATTGCTCAGCTAAGCACCGGTAACAGCAGCGGTCAGCGACGTTCATGTTTTAACAGCAGCAGGTCACGCAGCCGCAGCAGATCTAAGTCACACGGTCGGTATCGAGCTGTCAAATCAGGTATGTGCTGGTATCATAGTCACTTTAGTACCAACGCACGGAATTGCATTCCGCCGTGCAACTTTAAAGCGGAAAACTAGCAAGACAGTCTACCGTGGCGGCTGCCGACTGTCCTCCTACTACAACCTGCCGCCTATTTATCACGGACAGAGTAACTAAAATTCAATACCTTATTGATACCGGATCTGACCTTTGCGTTCTGCCACGCAATTTTATGCCTAAATGCAAGTCGCCTGACAACTACTCGCTTACTGCCGCTAATGGTTCGCTCATACATACTTACGGCATAATCAAGCAAAAGTTAGACATAGGATTACGCAGAGACTTTATTTGGAACTTTGTCGTAGCAAACGTAAACAAACCTATACTTGGCGCTGATTTTCTTGCACATTATGGTATTCTTATCGATTGCAGAAATAGAAGACTACTTATTGACAGTTTAACAACTTTGTCGACTACGGGACAGCTTAAGCACTGCAACCAACCCAGCATTAAGGCAATTTCGGGTGACAGTGAGTACCACCGCTTGCTAGCAGAGTATCCCAGCTTAACGAAACCATCTGGACTGCCGCGAAAGGTAAAGCATTCCACTGTTCACTACATCCGAACTACTCCAGGTCCTCCTACCTTCTGTAGACCACGCCGCTTAGCTCCAGATCGCCTGAAGATTGCTAAGGAGCAGTTTGAAGAGATGCTTCGCGACGGTGTAGCACAACCGTCTGATTCACCGTGGGCATCAGCGCTACATATGGTGCCAAAGAAAGGCAATGGTTGGCGGCCGTGCGGGGATTACCGCGCGCTGAACGCACGCACTATCCCTGACAGATACCCTGTCCGCCACATAGAGGACTACGCACATCGACTCGCTAGTAGTAAAATATTTTCAAAAATAGATTTAGTTAAAGCTTACAACCAAATTCCCGTATACAAAGATGATATCTGCAAAACTTCAATTACGACTCCATTTGGATTGTTTTCCTTCCCATTCATGCCATTTGGACTCCGAAACGCTGCCCAAACCTTTCAACGGTTCCTGGATGAGGTGCTCAGAGATCTGGACTTCGTGTACTCCTACATCGATGACGTGCTCATCTATTCTAAAGATGCCAAGCAGCACTTAGATCATCTACGGCAAGTGTTCGATAGGTTCCATGAGTACGGTATGCTCATCAATGAATCCAAATGTTCTTTTGGTCAGAAAGAAGTCACATTCCTAGGATTTACTGTCTCTGAAGAAGGCACGCGTCCCATCGACGAGAAGGTAAAGATTATGCAGGAATTTCCTCCTCCAAAGACCGTCGGTGGCTTACGCAGGTTTCTCGGCATGCTGAACTTTTATAGAAGATTCGTTCCTCACGCTGCCGAACACCAAGCCCCTCTTCACGACATGCTAACTGGACCTAAACTGAAAAGTTCGTCTCCACTAACTTGGACGGATCAACAGTTAGAGGCATTTCGGAACTGTAAGTCTAGTCTTGCGAACTCTACATTACTGGCTCATCCCATTATGGACGCAGAACTCGCTCTAGTTACTGATGCTTCAAGCACGGCCTTGGCCGGCGTTTTACAACAGCTGGTGCAAGGACAGTGGCAACCACTTGCTTTCTTCTCAAAGAAGATGACACGGCAACAGACGCAATACAGCGCGTATGATCGGGAGTTGCTCGCTATATATGAGAGTGTCAAATATTTCCGCTACATGGTCGAAGGCAGACACTTCGTCATTTATACGGATCATAAACCTATCACCTTCGCCTTTCAGCAAAAAGACAGGAAATGTTCCCCGAGACAATTCAATTACCTTGATTTCATTTCGCAGTTCACAAGCGACATCAGACACATTTCCGGGAAAGACAACATCACCGCTGACACGCTCTCCCGTATCGAGACCATTGCCGTGCCACCAGACTTCGAAGCCATCGCGCAAGCTCAGCAGGAAGACCCAGAACTACAAGAACTTCTTGCCAATCGATCTTCGTCACTGAAGCTTGAGAAAGTACCCATACCAGGTACCAATGTTTATTTATATTGTGACACGTCCCAAGCAAAGCCACGTCCGTTTATCGTCAAGCAGCATCGCCAGAAGATATTTAACACTATCCATGGCATGAGTCATCCAGGTACGAGATCCACAATCAAACTTGTTACTCAGAGATTCGTGTGGCCATCTGTACGCAAAGATTGCGGTACCTGGGTACGTGCATGCGAATCGTGTCAACGTGCTAAAGTGCAACGTCATACCTCCTCTCCTCTTGGAAATTTCAAATTACCAGAAGAAAGGTTTAGTCATGTTCACATTGATCTGGTCGGCCCACTGCCACCTTCATCAGGATTCCGTTACCTTTTCACAGCCATTGACAGGTACACACGGTGGCCGGAGGCAAAGCCACTGTCTGATATCACGGCTGAAACGGTAGCCCATGCGTTCTACGATACTTGGATATCGCGTTTTGGTTGTCCTCAAACCGTAACTACTGACCAAGGACGTCAATTTACCTCACGTATGTTTAAGGTCTTGGCAGAGCTTTGTGGTGCACAGCTGCGTCACACGACGGCTTATCATCCTCAAGCCAATTCGATGGTGGAGCGTCTTCACCGCTCCCTGAAAGCTGCAATCATGGCCCACAACAGCACGAGGTGGACTGAGGTGTTGCCGATCGTCCTACTCGGCATAAGAAGTGCGTGGAAGGAAGACATCAAATGCTCAGCTGCAGAGATGGTGTACGGTGAGCCTTTACGCATCCCGGGTGAGTTCTTTCATTCTCATACCTCAAACACCCTGCAGCCTGATGATTTTGTCACTCAGTTGAAACGCCAAATGTCACACCTCAGACCTGTCCCCGCATCAAGGCACGGAAACAAGTCAGTCTTTGTTCACAAGGACCTAAGTTCATGCAGCCATGTTTTCCTTAGACAGGATGCACTGCGTGGATCACTAGAACCGCCATACACAGGCCCATATCGCGTTCTAAAGAGAACGGACAAGACCGTCACACTGGACTTACTACGAGGACCAGTGACAGTCTCCATTGACCGCGTCAAACCAGCCTACATGCAGAACGACACAGCTTCACCTACAGGCATAAGTGCTAGGCCTGCTCAAGCTGTTGTCCCGGTGAGAACCACTCGGTCTGGCCGGAAAGTAACCTTTCCTTCTCATTTACAGGCAGGACTCTGATTCTCCCAGGGGGGTCCTGTGGCGCACCGCAATGCTGGCTGCCCACAAACCGTCTACGTCAACGAGACAACGAGTCAATGTCATTCACAACTAAATTTTCCTTCGTACGATACGGAAGCTAAAATCTTATTTGCAAATCAATTGTAAATTAATCATTGTAAATATTCTCTCATTATATGTAAATATTCATCCTATCTATCTCCGCGTATTATTTCATAGAAATAGTGCTCTAGATAAGAACACTAAAAGTATATTGTAGCGGGCGGAGCGATATACTTTAATTAAACTTGCAGGATTCTTATAATATCACAAGGAAAACAATGCTTGATGCGGCGAATTTTAACATTGAAGTCTGCCGCTCTCCTTGGCAAACGAGAACTGGCGCAAACCTCTACTCTACAGGAACCGCTGTTAAACTTCGGTTTTGTAAGAAGTTTCCTTTCTGTACGGTAGTACTATTTTATTCTGTGGTCGGGGGTTAAAATGGCCCAATTGCACTTATGTGTGGCGGCCCCGTGCTGAAATTGGCTACTTTCCTACTAGTCAAATCAGCTTATTTTTTAGAACTGTCAAAGCGATTTGCTAATATGGAATTTATATGAAAACTTGTGTAGTGACGTCACAGTCAACTCACCTACTTTTTATACTTCCATCCGATTTATTAAATATAAATTTTGTTTAAAAATAACTGCTATCTATGTTTTTTTAATAATTATCTGGTGCTTTATTTCGTGCACGGTGTGAAATAATTTATTTTAAGTATAGGAAAGTACCCAATTGTGAAGTAGTTGTTGTTTTTCATTGTTTAATTTTTTACATTTATTCATACATTATTGCACAATTAGTTACTTATCATAAATCTAATCCTAAATTAGCCTAAGACATTGTTCCTAGCCTTCCTAGGACACTGGCCGCGTTCCCGCTCTGCACAGTGAGACTGTGTTAATTTTTATTGTTTAATTTACCTACATTAACAACTTATGATTGTTTGTGTAGACAAGGAGGCAGAAGACCCTTTAAGGATAGACGGCGGCTCGGACGGCGCCGGCGAGTTCAAGTTCGAGGTGGCCGTGGAGCCCGAGTGTGTGCTCCTGCCCGTCGAGATCGACACCTTTCACGGTTACCTACTTGCTTTTTAATATGATCTTGTGCAACAGAATATATGTTTAGTATTTATGTATGTAGCATGTATTTTATTTTATAATATTATTTATGTATTTTATTTACTTTTGGACGTTTTGGTTAGTTTACTTTTAAAATGTTACTGTGCATTCCGTAAGTTTGTCTATCTAATTTGAATTCTCCCCTCATCTACTCGAAGGTTAGCTGGAAGAGATCCCTTACAGGGATAAGTTCGCCTTTGTACCTTTATTTCTGTAAATATTATGTAAACCTGTGTTGTGTACAATAAAGTGATTACTACTACTACTACTACTACTAGATATAGTCTGTCAAACCAAAGGACCATGGGCAACTTTGTATGGAGCCTGGACCCAACGCCAACAGAAATGAGAGTAAGGTTAGATAGGTATTTCTATGTACTTCATTTTGTTCTATGAGAGAGAACTGAGATATTGGCATTTTAGCCAAAATGTCGTCACCCTTATTACCTAGGCAATAGAGTTCAAGTAAGTAAATTAATTGCTGCAGGGTAGATGTTCGCGCACCGCCGGGCGAGCACACCGAATGACTTGCCGCGCTCGCCCGGCGGTGGACTCTATTGCCTAGGTAATAAGGGTGACGATATTTTGACTAAAATACCAACATATCTCACTTCTGCAATGGAATTCTGCTTGGTGCCCGTAGAACGAAATGAAGTACAGAGAAATACCTATCTAAAGACCTAACTCTCAACTCTGTTGGTTTTGGGACTATTTTAAGGCTGCTATTTAACTGATCACCAGATTTAGTAAAATTTAATACCAAAAAATCTATTTTACCACCCTAAAATAATGAATGATCACCAAAATTATAACACCATTTTAATGTGAAATGATTACCAATTTTATTACACTTTACTATCCTTTTAAAGGAAATGACACCAAACTAATCATTATTAACCCAAAAATAGAAAATGATTACCAAATTTCAAACCCCATTTTAATGTGAAATGATAACCAAATTTTTACATCTTGCTATCCTATTAAAGAAAATGACACCAAAATAATCATTGTAAACCCAAAAATAGTAAATGACCACCAACATTAGAACTCCATTTTAATGTAAAATTATAACCAAATTTTTAAATCTTGATATCATATTAAAGCAAATTACTCCAAAATAATCATTGTAAACCCAAAAATAGTAAATGACCACCAAAATTGTAACCACATTTTAATTAAAAATGTGCAAATATTTAATATAATTAACGTTATCCTATTAAATTAATTAATCCACTTCGTCACCTTTTTCTAGTAGCATTTTATTTCTGTAACAGTCGCAGTTCTAACCTAACCTAACCCACTTTTCTAGTAGCATTTCGTTTCTGTAAGGGTCGCAGTTCAAACCTAACCTAACCTAACCCACTTTTCTAGTAGCATTTCTTTTCTGCAAGGGTCGCAGTTCAAACCTAACCTAACCCACTTTTCTAGTAGCATTTCGTTTCTGTATGGGTCGCAGTTCAAACCTAACCTAACCCACTTCTCTAGTAGCATTTTTTTTTCTGTAAGGGTCGCAGTTCAAACCTAACCTAACCCACTTTTCTAGTAGCATTTCTTTTTTGTAAGGGTCGCAGTTCAAACCTAACCTAACCCACTATTCTAGTAGCATTTCTTTTCTGCAAGGGTCGCAGTTCAAACATAACCTAACCCATTTTTCTAGTAGCATTTGGTTTCTGTAAGGATCGCAGTTCAAACCTAACCTAACCCACTTTTCTGATAGCATTTCGTTTCTGTATGGGTCACAGTTCAAACCTAACCTAACCCACTTTTCTAGTAGCATTTCGTATCTGTATGGGTAGCAGTTGAAACTTAACCTAGCCCACTTTTTAGTAGCATTTCGGTTCTGTGAGGATCGCAGTTCTAACCTAACCTAACCCACTTTTATAGTAGCATTTCGTTTCTGTAAAGGTCGCAGTTCAAACCTAACCTAACCTACTTTTCAAGTACCATTTCGTTTCTGTAAGGGTCGCAGTGCTAACCTAACCCACTTAACTGATAGCAGTTAGGTAAGGTAGGTATGCGGTGCGGGGTACGGGGGGTTGAGCGGGAGGGGCTAGTAATTTTGGCATCAGTTTACTTTATTTGGTAATATGTATAACATTTTTTTGGTAATCATAGTGGTTTATTTAGGTGAAAATATCGCATTAATTTGGTCTTCAAGATTTGGTGATCATTAATGATTTTTGGTGATCATTCAATATATTTGGTATTTGAATACAATTTGAAGTGCAGTCGTAATTAAAATGGTGGTACTTTTGTATTTTTAGGCCTTATTTTTTTGGTGTTCAGTAATTTTTTTTGGTAAGCATGATTTTTTTATTTAGGGTACCATAGTATTTTTTGGTGGTCATTATATTTGTAGCCCTATTTTAACACATAGTCCTTTGTCAGTAAATAAGAAAAAAAAAACTATACTCATCCTTTTCTTTTGGGTGCTAGTACTAGTGTAAGACAAAGATAGTGTAATTGTCTCTGTCTATGATTTAAATGAGACAGTCCTTTGACAAACTATACTATAATACGACCGTGCGGGTTGCGACATAAAATTCGACGACCGGCCTGGCCTATAATTCTCAGTTACTTAAGTACTCGTAACTTATTCAACTACAGTTCGTTTTTTTTTAGCATTAGAAAGAACTTCGCAGAAGTAAGCTTGTGGTTCCAAATCCAGCACTTTTAGCCGTAATAATTTGAAGTAAATTATATGTATTGACCATGCTACATTAGATAATTCAATAATTATTAACAATTAAAGAGCCTGATAAAAACTGCACGCTTGCTTCTGTGGAGTTCTTTCTAATGCTAAAAAAAACGAAATATAAGTACTAACTTCATCATCATCATTCATCATTTCAGCCTATATACGTCCCACTGCTGGGCACAGGCCTCCTCTCATGCGTGAGAGGGCTTGGGCTATAGTCCCCACGCTAGCCCAATGCGGATTGGGGACTTCACATACACCTTTGAATTCCTTCGCAGATGTATGCAGGTTTCCTCACGATGTTTTCCTTCACCGAAAAGCTAGTGGTAAATATCAAGTACTAATTCTAAAATTAGGTGCTTTCGGAATAAAAAGTCTTCTCTCTCTCTCTCTCTGTCTGAAGTTAGTATAGTCTCTTTATTTCAGTCAAATACTACCCCTCTCATTTCCAGTATTGTTTCAGACAAATCTCGCCCCTCCATGCCCCCGCTTCGCGACCACGATGCCGCCGACACCGCAAACTCCGAAGAGGAAACTTACATTGACTCTCCACTAAACGCAGAGAACGTCTGTGAGAACTGCGGGAGAGCATACGCACACAAACGTAGTCTAATACGTCACATGGTGATCTGTCTGCCTGGTTCAACACCTAACCCTAATATCATCTGTCAAAGCACTACGAGGCCAAAGAAATTTACCTGCGAGATATGCCAAGAAACATGCGACGATTTTGAACATTTAAAGAGCCATATCCGAAGCCACACGGGAGACAAACCATTCACATGCGAAATTTGTAACAAAGAATTCGCGCTTTTATACTATCTGAAGAAACATAAGCGAATTCACGCCGGGGAAATATCGTGTGAAGTGTGCAATAAAGCATTTGCGACACCTAGCCATTTGAAACGGCATCAATCAACCCAAAGGTGTGCAAAGACATTCTCGTGTAAGCTATGTGACGAGAAATTTGCAACGATAAGTAGTTTAAATGTCCATCAGCGAACTCACACTGGTGAGAAAATATTTTCTTGCAATAATTGTCCGAAGAAGTTTACGAGCTCGAGCAACTTGCGGATACACGAGTATATTCACACTGGGGAGAAGCCGCACAAGTGCGAGTTCTGCAGCAAGCGGTTCACGCAGGTGAGCACTCTTAACAACCACCGGCGGATACACACAGGTGAAAAACCATACTCATGCGAATATTGTTTGAAGAAGTTCGCGTTTTTAGGCAATTATAAGGCACATAAGCTTATTCACTTATAATTACGTTAAAGTCGGTTAAGAAATAAAATATTGAAAGAACTTAATTATATAGCACTTGGCGGTCGAAAGAATAACAGGTATAAAAATTATAAAATGTATTATTTATTAAAAGTAAATAAAGAAGATTTTTATATTTCTGAGTTCTTTATTGTTATGCATTCAACATTGTGAACGAATACAAATTTTAAAACAATATGCCAACTACGGATTTTATTCATACACAATCTCGCTAAATCATACCATTAGTGGTATACTTCGTGCATGGTTATTTGCGTTATTTGACACATTATGACTGACGTATCGTTACATCCATAGCTGGGCATTAACTCGTTAATCCGTTAATCGTTAATTAACGAAGTTAAGTTTTCGAGTAACGGATTAACTTTTAAGTTAACTTTAAAAACCTGTAACGGACTTGTTAACTTCCGTTAACTTTTCTTAAGTCCGTTAATCGTTAATACCTAAGTACCTACTCACACCAAGGCCGCGCGCTGCCTCAAATATAACACTAGTATACCTTCGAGTGCTGCTGTGGGACGCCTGTTTTCGGCGGGAAAAGATATTTTTTCTCCAAAACGGGCGTCGCTATCAGACGACAATTTTAATATGCTCATGTTCATGAAGGGGAACATGCACCTTATGGCATATGCTAGCAAATGATATTTTAATTGGCTATGCTACTATTAATTAGTAATGATTACCATGTTAATTAGTAGATTAGTCTTTAATAAAAATCAAAATTTATGATGATTTTTTCTAGTTTTATTTGTTATTGCGTATATTTACGATTTTGAGTTAACGATTAACTTTAACTTCCGTTAAAACTTTTGAAAAGTAACGTTTTTATTTAACGGATTAACGATTAACGAAGTTAACTTTTTGATTAACGGTGCCCAGCTCTGGTTACATCTCTATGTAACTAACCCAAATCGATTGTCACAGCAAGCGATTACGATTGGATAGCACGTAGACTGAGGTATCGAATGAATTTTTATTTGAGATTTGAATAAAGCTAGAGTATATAGCTTGGTCTGAAGCTGCCAAAGAGGCGGTATACGTCCGTGCGGTTCTTGCTGAGTTGACAGGTTGTAGTAATACTGTTACTGTGTACAGTGATAACCAGTCTGCTGCTAAACTGGCCACCAATCCAGTATTCCACAAACGATCTAAACATGTGGACGCTAGATATCACTATATTCGTGAGACTATTGAGAATAACGTCATAGAGTTGACTTATATGCCTACTGAGCAGATGACTGCTGATGTACTTACCAAGGCATTGCCATATTGTAAGCACGTGTATTTTGTTCAGGACTTGATGGAAGTCGTCCAAGATTAAGAGGGCGTGTTGGAGGTTTCTTTTTCCCACACTCTTTTTTATTTTAATCCAATAACAAAAAAATACATAGCAGAAGAGCTATTTTCTTTTTTTTCCGACACTTGTGAGAAACGAAGCAGTACTGGTGAATGGACGGCAAAACAGTACCGTGTGAGTGTGTAGTCCTGCAAGGCGACCTACTTACAGCGTAGGATGGTGTGTGAGCTATATCCTACGCTGTAGTCCGGCGAGGCGGACTACAAGGTAAGGTATGTTGGGGTAATACCGGACGGATTTGGGACTAATTGGGAGACCTCGCGAAATATTTTTATTTCTCGAGCTCAGTACGTGTCAGCTTCTAGAAATATGGTGCAAATCGTTAAATAATAACCGAAGTTTAAGCCTGAATATTGGCAACCTTCAATGTTTAACGGTTTCAGTTTTATACGAGTGTAAAGATGAGACATATTTTTATTCGAGGGTAACGATGAATTTGTCATCCCGGGAGAACATCGGATGGCGAAAAAAAACCGGTTCTAATGCTCAGATAACAAGGTATCTAAAACAGTATATCCGATGTTTAACCTCCTCCAACGTATATGAATTTCAGCCACGAATAGCTGGAAACTTAAAAGTTCTCATCAAATGTTTAAAACTTTGCATTTTTGCATCCGATCTTGACCCATATACGAAAATTTGGTAAATCTGTGGCTCTCAAAGTGTGATATGTCAATAGAAACAATTTCCTAAGTAATACATTCATACATATATAGCTACGTACACTGCTAATATCTCTTCCTTTTGAATTACCGTCCTCGAATAAATATAAAGGAACGAAATAATTACGATAAAAACAGAGTTCTTGCAGTCATAAAAAAACAAAGTTTGACAATCACTGCTGAATTTTAAATGGGTAAAGGTCGGATTGTTGCTATCCGATCTTTACCTGCAAGGGTAAAGATCGGAAATCGGTCTACAGCAGTCCTAGGTCTGTTTTGATGGGATTAATTTAAAGATAAACCTTCAAAACGAAATTGGACATCAACTGAATCACAAAAACAACCACAGTTTTATCACAATACTCGACATAAATTACAGGGCGAAGATCGGATGGCCAGAAAAATGACCAAAATTACCTTGCTCCCTTTAAAGGCGCGTAGAACATATCCGATATCACTGAGCGGCGGAGGGACACTGGTGTCCGAAGCGCAATGAAATAGCGTCTTGCACATTGTTGTCAAAATTAAGAAATAAAGCCTACTTTGGCGGAAATGAATTTCCTACGTTCTTCTCCCGCATCCGATATTAACCCAACATACCTTAGGAGTGTGAATGAGGGGCTTTACGAACCTATCCTACCTATATATTGGTTTAATGTGACTATCGTCAAAACGTTACACAGGAACATTACGATTATCTCTTATTAGTCTGTGATTACGATCAGCCTGATCTTACGATCGGCCGCCGACATATAGATTGGTTTGAAAGGGATTTGATTGGTATTATCAGTATTATATATCGATTGATTAAGAGATAGCCATGAATCTAGTATTTTAACCATGAATCTAGTATTTTAACTGGATTTGGCATGAGTGGTGGGGATAAGTGACAGAACGGGATAGTCTTATGTATCTTTCAGTAGGAGTAGCAGAGAAAGTGCTATTACTGTGTGTCATTGTCACAGTCTCACTTTTTTTTGTTCCCCACCTTTTAAAAAGGTGGGATACAATACGTCAACTTCTTGTGAACCATGTAAATAGTGCAAAGATTAAAAGGAAAAATATTGAAATCCGTGTTTTATGTGAATGTATTTGAACTTATGAATTCAAAAAATATGTTAAATTGCTCAATTATGTGTTGTACGAGTGACTGTCGGCAAAAATAGGACAACGTAACTTTTCACAGGTAAGTACAGTATTTTGCACTTTGGTCACATTATCATGCTTAGTAACAACATCCTACAATCTATATCAATCAAAATCTGATTAGAAATAGCATTTATAGTTAAAGTAACTCGGCTTTTACCCGATATAACCTCGAAAGTATTTCCTGGTAAATTACCCGACCAAATTGTGTACGCATATTGACTGTAAGCAGTCACCCTTTTAATAACGTGTATTCAATTTAGTCGCATTGCTATTATTCGAGGGATACCAGCTCTTGATGCATATAATTACCCCAAAATTGGGGTATTTTGTATTTTAATAACATTTTACATATTAATTGTAAGTTATATTAATTTATAACTGGAAATATATGAACAACAAAATTGAACTGTGTTTAAATTAACCATAGCTGGGCATTAACTCGTTAATCCGTTAATCGTTATTTAAACACCTGTACCGATATTCGAAACCTAAGAATAATATTGAGATAGGCAACATTGTGTTGTCGGTCGTATTGTCCTTTTCTAGCATATACGTCCCTCTCTCTCTCTCATTCCCACCACAGAGCAGTTGGTTTTGACAGGTGTTTGACAGTTACCGCCAAAACAAATTTCCAAGTCATTGGCTTGCTGTTTTTCCATCTGGAAGGTCGTGAAGCTAAACTGCTGGTGAGTTTTTGAATTTGTACCCCAGTTTAGCTGACTATATTGAAAAACAGTTTCTAACGGCTTTTGCCGTTCGAAATAAATATTTAAATTTAGTTGTCCGATAAACTATCTAGCAAATAAAAACGATCCGGAATAGTGATGTGCAAGTGTTTTCAAAGGCTGCCTGCGCGCACCGTGGCTATGCCAATGAAAATACTAAAACACATGTTAGAAAACACATCGAGCTGGTACAGCGTGCACGTGTCACCATTATAATTTAATTTTATACCTACATTAAGTCTCTTCAGAGTCTTGTTAGTTTAAATCTTTGTGTGTGTGTATAATAACGGTTGAAATTATAATACTTAAATGGTGATCTGTGGAGGCATACCCTTCAGTTTTCAAGTGATTTGTGTTTTCGAATACGAAAGGATCGGATAGTTAATACGTGTTACGCAGAACCTACGTATGAAGGTAGAAGCTTATAGACGTGTAGGTTTTATCTGTCCAAGTATCTATCAGCAATTTGTCTTTTTATCCCGTTCCGGGTTAATATAATATTTATTGCAAAATTTATTTTTTGGTAATAAACTTGCTGATAAATAATGTGTACCCGCTTAGGAGTCGACGAAGCCCCGCTTCGCGGGGCTTCTATTTCCGCTCTGAGGGACACAAGGTAACGAACAAACCTACATCGCAAACATTGCATTTATTTTTGTGGAAAGTGAGTACTTCGGCAGTACATAAACTTAAATCTGACTAGACATAGAGAGAGATTAGCATGGCTCTGCGCAAGAATGACATGCGAAATCGTGAAGTATTTCACTCTTTATCTACCAACTTATATCTCTCCAACTAGATCTTTGATTTAAAAATAGGTACCTACTTAAATAAATAACTTAGCAGGTACTTACAGCCTAAAAAGGTTAAGGAAAGAACTCTTGCATGTAGTTGCTATATGTGCTTGTGTTATTTTGGATTTGAATAATTTGATTATTAATTCTATACGTAACTACATACAAGAGGGTCAATTCTTAAGCCTACCTACCTACCTACATAAATAGTACACTTGTAAACGTTTCAAATAAAATCGGAAGCCTGTGATTTGGAAGGGTATTAACGATACGGGAATCTTTAGATTGATTCATTGACGAAGACGCATGATTTGGTTCATATTGTCAAATTATATTAGTTAACTGTAGAGTTAAAGTTTAGTTTTGGCAAATCTGCGCGTCACCGTGAATGACACTCTCTAAAAGTG
Organism: Cydia splendana; assembly: GCF_910591565.1. Taxonomy (NCBI): domain Eukaryota; kingdom Metazoa; phylum Arthropoda; class Insecta; order Lepidoptera; family Tortricidae; genus Cydia; species Cydia splendana. Next base: position 10,019,990 of record NC_085985.1, read on the forward strand.
CCTGTTAAAGCCTGCTTAAAGCCTTTCACCTTGTCGAGCAAGGAACCCACAACTAAGGGAATATTACCCACAGGGTATTTGATTTGAATGATATTCTTAAACCTACGTCTGTTATGGTTCCACCTGCGTGAGGTGTGCCTAAGAGAATCTTTTATTCGTTCACAAACTAACGTCATGTTATTTGTGATAAAACCAATATATTATGTACCTATCTAAGCCTGCGCAAGGCTGCCATGTTTCCACCTGCGTAAGGTGTGCCAAAGAATCTTTGATTCGTACACAAACTGACGTCAAGTTATTGATGATGATATTATAACCTATGTAAGCCTGCGCAAGGCATGTCAGACATATTCACAGAAATATAAATGATATGGTTATAACACAAGCGAGCGAGTAGGCCACAATCATAAAAATATTACAAAGATGAATTTGTAAATATCTCCTCTTAGAGAAAGTAAAAAGGGTTTAAAATAATGTTTTGGGTAAAAATCAGTCGAAATAGGCAAGGCTTCGTTATTAGAGTTTTCATTTCTGTTTACCAATCTATTCTAAGGGTCCCGAACACCCTGTTGGCTAAACCGAAAATTGGGCTAATTAACTGTGGTAAAAGTGAAAACTACTTACTATTTACAATAACATTTCTAAAATCATAAAAGGTAAAAAATAACCTAAGATTCCAGGCCTATCTCGACTCATTTTTATTTTAAAGATGATAAAATCTTTGCAACCTAATATATAAATAAAATTGTGGTCTGGAGATGCTAAGCCTCATAACTTGGGCGGCATAGATAATAATAAGAAATTTAGTCGCTGAATTTCGACTATAAGCCCAGGCAGAATATTGATAATTAGAATAAGGAGTGCTCAATCCTCCAAGGTCCAGATAATCTGTGGACTCTAATTAAATCAGGCTCGGTAAGCTCACGACACGACAGAGCTTACGATTCCATTCTGAAATAAGCTATGTTTACAATATATATTACTCATAGTGTGAAACAAACAGCCTGCTCAAGGTGTACAAAAGGTCCGTTTAACGGCCCTATGAATATCTAAAAACCTTTGAAGTCTAGGCCTGCTAAGGCAGACTAGAAATAAATACATATGATCCCAGCGTAAGAGCAGCTCACAGTTGCATAAATTATATTTGCCTCGAGAGCACTAGTCTTTCAGTTAACATGTTTACGAGTACCTACCTATGTACACGATATGACCAAGGTTACCTACATATTTAATTATTATATCCCTGACTGCCATGGTATGGGAAATTATTATGTGCTGGCGGTGCTGCACAAGCATGTTTGAAATAAAATATACAAAACTGGCCTAACGGGCGTTTATGAATTATGTATTTTACACCCTTATGTCTGTATTGTGACCCTGGAAGTTTTAAACCACCTGTATCGTAAGTGCTCCCATGCACGGATTAAGTTTATTATAAACTCCCATGCCCTAACCTCAAGGGCAAGTGCTTCTATGCAAGGACCAGATACTGTTACCACTTAATTCACTTATCATGACTTGTCATAGTTTGATACTACACGTTTAACAAATTTAAGAACGTGGAATGTACCCACTACAAAAGGTTTTTAAAAACAGTGACTGAATGGTTTGCACGAAAGGTTCTAGCACAACTTCTGGGCGGTCACGCCTAGGGCATGACCCTCTAGTTCTCAATTTATACAAAATTATAGCATTGTGATACTGTTCGCTTGCACAATAAAATAGAGAAACAGGAGCACGCCTTCCGAAAAGGCGAAGCTATTTTGAAACGCCAAACTTTCAAAAATGGATTGAAATATATAAATATGTCTTTGGTGTGGAACATGTACACCCAAACAAATGCAGTCATTTATTATATGTTGGCAAAACTCTGCCAAAGTGTTAGTCTGTCTGTACAGCGTAACCTGAAGGCATCAATGCACATGAATCTCTTGAAACATGGTGGATTAATTAATTTACACCCCGCCTTTGTCTTGCTCTTACCAAATCCACAAGTTAAGGACCTCAACCTATCAAGGTACCCTTCTTGCCCGAGACCTGAAAAAATGTTCACTATAATCTCATGCAGTCAAGTGTCGGAAAACTAGGTCCACACACTTAGCGCTACTGTGAATATATATCTAAAAAGTCTGTAGACTGCCTTCCAGGAGGCGGGATGCTAATAGACTAGCCTATATGGTAGGCCAGAGATATAGTATTCAAAAGCACACTGGTCCAAATCCAGTAATATTATATGTATTTCAAAATATAAAATAATTGACAATTCGGCGTATATTTGATATCAAAAAGTTACAATTATCCTTAGTTCATAAGGAGGATAAGTATACATAAATATCAAATAGATTCGACAAAGTGTTGACTCTAGCATTGGATGAAATAGGTCCCTCTTAAAGGGCCTCTGCGCTGTTGGCTTTGGGCCCACGGGTGCCCGGCAAAAGGTCGGGGACCCCATGGTCCACACAGTTATTGCAAATAATGTATGATCACTAAATAAACACACAATTTTGCATTTTGGTTAAAAACACATATGCGATGAGCTAAGGTTTCGAATTAAGTACCTTTTTCTTAATAATTTACACACTGGAAAGAGGAAACTGAATATTCAGAATTAAGCAATGCTATGAATGGTTTACATAAATTAAACCACTTTAGCGTTCAGAACCAATCAAGCTTATGCCTACTAGTAGGCACCAGATAAGGTAAACTACTCTTACTGCATATATAGAAATTAATGAGTACAATTAAGGTCACTTGATGATAGCTAAACATGAATATAAGCAGAATGAGCCTGCACCTTTACAAATATAATTGATAAGGTTCTGTGGCATTTATATATTAACCATTTGAACGCCAAGAGCACCAAAAAGCGTCATAACTAGGCGTGCCCACATGAGTGTTATGTTATGGTTTAAGCTCTCAAAGTAACCTTCACAATTTTAAGTAAGGTTTGTTTAGGTACATTAGCTCGCGTTCGCGTTAGTAAAGCGTACAAAGGTTTAAATGCATTTTATAGCTATAACCAAGTATATAGCTCACACTGACTCACAGTCATTAAAGGAATTCAGTAATTTCCTATGACATTTTAGTAAGTAGGTATAGGTACCCAATATTAACTTTGTGGGTAGTGATAGTGAATTATAACGAATATTTAAAATATTCGTCTACTTAATCCCGAGGGATTCTGGAAATAAGAAAGGTCTTGTCCTTGTTATATTCCTGCAACTGCTTACTTTACTAGATGATTATTATCAAATTTGTTAATAATTGGGAGTTATAAATAAAAACTACTCGAGTACTTTATGATTTTATTATTTTCATACTTGAATTACATCACTCCTTATCACAGATGTTGTATGCTCCTTGAAGAGTAGACTGACTTATCTCATCTTTTTTTACCTAGTTTTCACATACATATAATTAAGTATAGCACCATTGTGGTGACTCATTTTTTCTCTTTGAACATTTATAAGTACATTAAGTACGTATATGAAATGTAAAGTTAGTAACATAATATAATGGTATATCAAATTGTATGCTTTACATAATACCTTTCTCCTCACATGTGTTAAAATAAAGGGTGTACTACATAATTAATTAAACACTCGTAATATAAAATATATCACATATACATAATAAGTACATGTATAATCACATTGGCTTGGCGTCTTCCCACCACCAGGCGATAACAAACACGTCTCAATATTATTCTTAGGTTTCGAATATCGGTACAGTTGTTTAATGACAGCGTTTTACACAAAAATAAAACGCTAATTAAATAACTTACCATATTCGAAACCTAAAGTTTTAATCCTGCCTGGTGTAAATATGTATAATTTTGAGACAATGACTTGGAAATTTGTTTTGGCGGTAACTGTCAAACACCTGTCAAAACCAACTGCTCTGTGGTGGGAATGAGAGAGAGAGAGGGACGTATATGCTAGAAAAGGACAATACGACCAACAACACAATGTTGCCATTCTCAATATTATTCTTAGGTTTCGAATATGGTAAGTTATTTAATTAGCGTTTTATTTTTGTGTAAAACGCTGTCATTAACGAAGTTAAGTTTTCGAGTAACGGATTAACTTTTAAGTTAACTTTAAAAACCTGCAACGGACTTGTTAACTTCCGTAAACTTTTCTCAAGTCCGTTAATCGTTAATACCTAAGTATCTACTCACACCAAGGCCGCGCGCTGCCTCAAATATAACACTAGTATACCTTCGATTCGAGTGCTGCTGTGGAACGCCTGTTTTCGGCGGGAAAAGATATTTTTTCTCCAAAACGGGCGTCGCTATCAGACGACAATTTTAATATGCTCATGTTCATGAAGGGGAACATGCACCTTATGGCAGATGCTGGCGAATGATATTTTTATTGGCTATGCTATTATTAATTAGTAATGATTACCATGTTAATGAGTAGATTAGTCTTTAATAAAAATCAAAATTTATGATTATTTCTCCTAGTTTTATTTCTTATTGCGTATATTTACGATTTTGAGTTAACGATTAACGATTAACTTTAACTTCCGTTAAAACTTTTGAAAAGTAACGTTTTAACGTTTAACGAAGTTAACTTTTTATTTAACGGATTAACGATTAACGAAGTTAACTTTTTGATTAACGGTGCCCAGCTCTGGTTATTTGTATAATACTGAAAACTTTGTGAATGCGCTTTATTAATGTCTATTTTTTATTAAGTTGCCAGTTTTCAGTGTATATTTCTCAAGGGCCCAATGTTTTCTGTTCTCTTTCACGGCGCAGCAACTAGTATCATTTCTCTCTTCTCCCTCTTTTAAAAATGCCGTTCGTCAAAAAAGGACAACCATACTGTTGACAAGATGGACATCAAATCCAAGTGTCCCCTTTTTAGGTGACCCAGGTTGTGCATGTGTGCGTAAAAACGTATATGTGTGCTCTTTTAGGGATGTGAAAAGTCGATTTTAATCATGTTATATATCGATAAACGCTACACAGCGATAATGAATATGTTATAATGTAATAAAATAATTCAATTATAGCGGAACACCTATTTTAGTAGGTATTTATGTATTTTTATTAAATATCTGAACTTTCCCTTGGTTCTCTCCTGGGGCGTGACTATAAAATTGTGATCTGATAACCACAATAAAGAATAAAAGCGTTTTTGTTCATTTTAGGTATCGTTAAACCTTTTAAGTAAAATTAAAATTGCAAGAAATGTCGATAGTTTCCTATATAACCATTCCAGTCGCAGAATCATCAAAGTGGTAACTAAATGTCATATGTGTCGTAACAGAGTCCACACAATGTGTCTAGAATTGTTTCGAAACAAAGTGTCGTCGCCGTGTCTACACTTTTCCGTAACAAGGTGTCGACACATTTGTGTGCACTTTTTTTTTTTAAATTATTATTATGGCTTTTACTCCTCGCTAAATTTAGCAAGGTGGATTCTGCCAATGTCGAGGTGTAGACTTTTGACTTATGAGACGAGAATGTTCGGTTTAATTTTGATTTTTGTGGAAGGATAGACTGGGAACCTAAAACAAACAAATTATTATGGACATCACAGACAAATACATGACATGACACAATTAACATAGTACCAACATTAGTGAAAAAGAGCGGAAAGCGGATGACAGATTGTTAAGGCAAGCAACATAGCGGATGAAATGGAGGAAAAAACGTAGAGATTAAATTATATAGATAGATAGAAAATAATAGTAAGACGAGCAGTAAGAATTAAAGTTTTATATTATGTTCCTGTACATACTTAATAAGGATAGAAGTTAGGGGCGGGTCCATTAGAGTGAGAAGTGAGTAAAAATTAATGGGTCGCGGAATATTTGAAGGTAACACATCATACAAAGAGTAATTGAATCTCGGACAAGAGAAGAAAATGTGATCTACGGTGCCTTCGTCTAACCCACATTCGCACAGTGACGTATCCCGGACCCGTATCTTGGCAAGGAATACAGGCGTACAAACTGGCCCTAAGCGTAAACGGCAAATTGTAGACGTGACCCATTTAGGGTATGCTCGGAATCTGAAAAACCATGGTTTACGTGGAATATTGGGCTGAATGTGGCCATAATGTTTTCCTACCTCCAATCTGGAAGAATTCCAGAGATTTTGCCACGTGTTAAACATATCAGTCTGTGCATGGTTTAAAAGGTCAGAACTGTATATCCTGTCGTGGCCTGGTGATCCCATCTCAATAGCTCTCTTTGCCCATAAGTCTGCAGACTCATTTCCAGGAATGCCACAATGGCCCGGGATCCACCCAAGTACTATTTTTAACCCCTTTGATTCACATTTTCTTAGTAAGGTTTTGATCTGAAGTATTAAGGGAAATTTTGCTTTCATTTTAAACTGATTGCCCATAATAGCTTGCAGACAACTCCTGCTATCTGTAAATATGAACATTTTTGTTATATTGTGAGAATCCGCGTATGCTACAGCTTCCAAGATGGCAACAGCCTCGCCTGTAAAAATGGATGATTGAGGAGGGCACTTAAACATCAAGACAATGCTATATTTTGGAACCACCACTGCTGCTCCAACACAATTTGCGGAATTATTTTTTGATGCGTCAGTAAACACCGGTAAGTAGTCTTCCCACTTTTCTAAAAGTTTTTTAAATTTGCTGTTAGCTCCCGGGTCATTTTTAAAAATTCCAAGGTCTAAAATAACACTAGGGGTGTAAATTAAAGTTTCAAATTTTGTTTCAAATAAGGGGTTTGTTCCTGATTTATATAATATGGGGTTTATACGATTTAATTTAGAATAAGTAATAATAATTTTTGGAAACTCCTTATGCATCCAATATGGGTTTTCAGTGACCAATGAAGCAAGAGCCCGCAAGCGTGTAATCAGCAAGTGATTGGAGTTGGAGATAGCTCTTATGAGGAACCTGTCAGCAAGATATTGTCTACGCAGCGCCAGAGGAGGCTCCACACATTCTACTTGCATGGCATTTTTTGGGGAAGATCTCATGGCACCAAGTATGATTCTTAAGCATTTAGCCTGTATTAAATCCAACTTTTTTAAGGATTCCTTATTACATGGTTCTAATATAAAGGATCCATAGTCCATGTGGCTGCGGATAATAGCATTATAAAGTAGCTTTTGACAATATGGATGAGAACCCCACCAAACTCCTGATAGAGCCCGCAAAATGTTGATTCCTTTTTCACACTTGTCCTGTATGTATTTCAGATGAGGTATTCCACTCATTTTCCGATCCAAGATGATACCCAGGAATTTGATTGATTCGTTATTGGGAATGCTTTCTTCACCATAATGAATATCTGCAGTTGGCATGTTCCTTTTGCGACTGAAGATCACAGCACAGCTCTTGGAAGGTGACAAAGACAGACCATGCTCTTCAAGCCAATCCTTCAGGTAACTCAGGCCCATGTTCAACCTTGCAGATGCTGTATCAATAGATTTTGCGGAAGTGTAGAGGATTAGATCATCTGCATACTGTAGAATGTTACAGAAGGGTAACACGGCTTGCTCTAAATCATATGTATATATGCTGTAAAGTACTTTGCGTGCGGTTTGCGACTAAATCTGACAGCAAATTTGTGACAGCAAATGTCAATATAAAATACCTCTTGAAAACCAAGGTTTGTCAAACTACTATTAGTGTCTCGTGTGCTCGTAATTCTAGTAAGTTATCATGGGCAATGCAAATGATAATAATCGACCGAAACCAAATAAACACCCAACACCCGTCAACCTTTTACAGGAAAGTTTTTAAAGAAATGCAATAAGCTACTTAGGTCAGGCAACGAATGCTCCAAAAGTTGTAGAGGGAAATGCTCGGAACACAATTTTTGACTCCGTAACTCGGTTTGACAAGTTAGGAGGTGAACATATCAAAAGTCCCCGGCCGTAGCCCTTGAGCGGGGGGGAGAGAGGGGGCTTTGAAGGTCCCATTTTCCGGTTTTTCGATTATATCTCGGAAACTATGCATCTCAGCGACATGGCCACTTATACAAAATGAAAGTTAATTTAATTTGTTACAAGTTTATTCAGTCAATTTTTTCGATATGTTGAATAGTTTTTGAGATATCCGCTCTTGAAAGTTTATTTAGGGCTCTCAATTTTATCTTGATATATCTATATCAGTGAAGGTGCTAGGCCGTGTTTGGTATCGTTTTCGTATAAATCTGGGGTGCTGAATCCATTTAAGATATCACATTGACACCATTCCACAAAATAAAATAAAATCTTTTTAGGGTTCCGTACCTCAAAAGGAAAAAACGGAACCCTTATAGGATTACTCGTGCGTCTGTATGTATGTCCGTCTGAATACACAAAATAGTTCTTTACCTATAGATGACAGGAAAACCTATTAGAAATGTGCAGTCAAGCGCGAGTCGGACTTAATGTACGGAACCTTTAATACGCGAGTCCGACTCGCACTTGGCCGGTTTTTTTGAAACTCCTCTTGACGCTTAACCGCTGAACCGATTTCGTTGAAATTTGGTATAGAAATAGTTTGCGTCCCGGAACAGGACATAGGATAGATCTTATAACCAAAATCATCTTTTGAAGGTGTGAAAAGTGGCGTGGAAATTTGTACGGGAAATCAATAACCGCTGAACCGATTTATACGAAATTTGGGATGGTCTACATCTTTGATTTAGTTAAAAATGATAAAAAAACATGACTTCAAACCTAAACTTAAACAGTATTAACTTCAAGAAGTCAATTCTGAATTCCCCCCTACACCTCATTTCACACCTTTAAAGGATGATTTTTGAGATAACTTATTATATCCTGTCTCGGGACTCAAAATATATGTGTACCAAATTTAAATTAAAACTGTTCAGCAGTTTAAGCGTGAAGCTTAAGCGTGAATACCAAACATGGCCTCGTAGCTTTACTGTTGTAGAAGTCAAAATAAAATTGAGAGCCCTAAATTCTTATTACTTGGCCAAACTTGTGTAGAAGGAAAAGGTAAAATAAAAGTCTTCGGCAGGAATATAAGACACAAATATATTTTTTTTTTGCGTTACTATTTCAATCATCAAATATAAACATACCTTGATTATACTATTCTAGTGAGATCCTCATAGATAAACAAAAACATTTACTTAAAAAATTACAAGGTCGAAATGTCACGGAAGTTGTGAGAGTAATATGTGAAAAATAAAAACTTTTATGACAAAAAAAATCTGGACACAATTTAAGAATCACCCAATTGCGTCGAGGAATCATCTGTATTTTTGCTTGTTTCATTACCTCCTCGCTTCTTTTTTGTCCTTTGTATTCTGTAGCAATTTGTTAGATCTGAAAATAAAGATAACTTGCGTCGTCACGGATGTCGATTTATAGGTTTTAGGGAGTGCAGAATTCGAAAACGATGATCATTTTATAATCCAAGATGGCGGCTACGTATTTTGTCATAAAAGTCGTCATGAATATCGTTTTATAGGTTTTAGGAAGTGCCGATTTCGAAAATGATGACCAGTTTGGAATCCAAAATAACTGCCGGGCACTTTGTCATAAAACTCGTCATGGATATCGTTTTATAGGTTTTAGGGAGTGCAGAATTCGAAAATGATGACCATTTTGGATTCCAAGATGTCTGCCGTGCACTTTGTCATATAAGCCGTCATGGATGTTGATTTATAGGTGTTAGGAAGAGTAGAATTCGAAAATGATGACCATGACCAACGTGCACGGCAGACATCTTAGATTCTAAAACGGTCATAATTTTCGAATTCTCCACTCCCTAATACCTATAAATCGAGATCCATGACGACTTTTATGACAAAGTGTACGGTAGACATCTTGGTTTCCAAAATGGTCATCATTTTCGAATTCTGCACACCCTAAAACCTATACATATAGTAGTTCGCCCCGAATTGTGAACTCGCGGTTCGCCAAACAGATCAATTGAATGCAGTGCTACTTAGTCTGAGATGGGCATTTCGTAATTGATTCCTGATTCCACGATTACTTGAAATTACTTTGTAATCTGATTACCGATTCCTAGATTACTTTGTAATCTAACAATACCGAATTACTAAGTACAATTCCATTTGAGGAATCAGGAATCAATTTTTCGAATACTACAATCTCGGAGTAAATATCTATGGAGCGGCCATTAACAGGCGTTCCCCTCTGCAAAAAGATCGCGGCCGCCGGTCAAGGAGGTTATATAAAACTAGTTGCCACACGTCATACGCCATTCAGCAAACGTCAGTCTAAGCCGAATGATAGGAGCCGAAAATGCCGAATTGCAGCGTTTTCTCGTGCAAAATGAGATCGGAAACGTCTAGTCTACAAAAAGAACACGTTTCTTATCATATGTAAGTACTATTACATCTAAATATTATCAAATAGTGCATTAATTTTGCAAATAACTAAAAAACATTGTCAATCTGACAGTGATACCAGTGATATGATATTAGATCTATTTTAGGGTAATTCTAAAGAAGACTTTCTAAATATTAATTAGGTACGAGTAGAATTTCAAATAGGAAATATTATGCGAAACTCTGCGTAGGGGGCGCGACTACCACAATCCATCACAATCTGGGGGTCCGCCGCGGAACAAGAAAATTTAAATTTCGTTGTCTAACCTCTCTATCACTATTGCATATTTGAGCGATAAAGAGAAAAGAGAAAATTTACTAGCTAGCTTAGTGCTACACTCTGGCGGCAGAACATTGCAGTAATATGCCCTATTTGCGTTGCTTTTTGTTATATGTGACGTTCTATGGAAAAAGGTACCTTATGGCGGCCGGCGCTTATTTCGCATGGCGCCGCAATAATATTGGAGCGGTGTTAATAATAGCGTAAGCGCCAACCCCCATAAGGTACCTTTACCCGTGGGACGTCACATATAATTTATGTAACACATTATTTTTATATAACACCTTAGTTTCATATCAACCTAATCTATTTAATCAAATAAATAGATCTATAAGAATAAAGAAAAGGGGGACGGGGGATCAAAAAGTAGTCGAAAACATCTCGCGTGATTTGTGCACAACCCCTAAATAACGTAAAATTACCGATAGACTTTTTTTTTTAATTAATTTTTCCTTTAGTTTCTACATATAGCTGGTCAAGCAGATCTTGTCAGTAGAAAAAGGCGGCAAATTTGAAAAATGTAGGCGGGAAGGGATATCGTCCCATAGAAAATTTGAATTTCGCGCCTTTTTTACTGACAAGATTTGCTTGACCAGCTATATATTTTTATTTAACATGTCAAATATTTTATTAATTTAAGGTATTTACGGCTGTCACTTTCCATAAATAGGCATTTTTAATTTATTACTTTGGTATCACCGTACCAATATTAGTGATGGGACACCATAAAAACCAATATCGGTAAAATCGATATAAACATAATGAATAATATACAGATGGTCATGATGCCTAGCGAACACCAGCCATATCGTACAAACCTCAAGGAGTGATATTCCTAGGCAGATGATGATCTGCCTAGTGACCACCAGCCATATCGTGCTAACTTCAAGGTGTGATATTCCTAAGCAGATCGTGAAACGCCGGCATGTCATGATCTGACTACCGCCATACCGTTCAAACCTCAACATTTAGGCATATCGAATAAGTAGGATGTCCTAATTTTAGCAAATGATAACCATTGAAATGGCTTGACAGCCTACTTATAGTACGTGTTTGGGTAGCGTATGATTTTAGTACCTACGTAGTACCTACGCATTCTGCTCCAAATGCCACATAGAATGCAGCACTAGCCGTGGCAAAAAATGCAAAAGGCAGATTATTAAATGGCGGCGTTTCATGATATGCCTAGGAATATCTCGATATGCCCGATTTTACGATCTACCGCCGATATATATACTAATTATCCCCTACTCAATATCCCTTAAATGACATCCTATGGCCGCGTTTCATCTCTGTCATCAGATCTGCATGCTCGATAGTATATTGCATTGCTTTCAGAAGTAAACCAACATGTAAAATATTAACTAATGAACTGATAATAAAAAATCATTCTACAGCATTGTATATCAGCTTGCAAGATTCGCCCTAAACAAATTGACAAACTATTAGAAATAACATCTAAATCATCATAAGTTAGTAAAATGCCGGTACAAAGACTTGATATTGTATTATTATTATAATTGATAAAATCAGAAATTAAAATTCATTGTCAATTTTATCGACAATATTATCGGCGCGTCCCTCGCACTATCTAGGTTTACTTAGAACTGACGTCATCTCGTTCACGGACAGGGTTGTCTGTGTTTGTTCTTGTACTTGTGTGAATATAGTTTTTGCTAGTGTTTGATAATTTTGTCGTGTGCGTGTGTAGCGACGCATGCTAAAAATGCATTAGTGTTAACATTATTTGTGTGCGTTACCTCGTCCCCCGCGCCAAAAACGACAGACTTTTTCAGATAGAAATTAGTGCGCGTCTCTACTCCATAGATATTTACTCCGAGACTACAATTACTAGTAATAGAAATCAATGTCGATTCTTCATTAGGTACAGGAATATATATTACTTGATTCCTTTCAGATTACATTTCGTACTACTACATAAGTACTATCAAAAGTACATTTCGATAGTAGATATAGATGTTGTTGACTTACTAGGATGCATCTACCGATACCTTATTTGAAACAGGTGTGCAGATTTCGAAATTGATGACCATGACGAATAAAACGACATCCATGACGACTTTTAACATAGTGCATGGCGGCCATCTTGGATTCCAAAATAGTTATTATTTTCGAAATCTGCGCTCCCTAAAACCTATAAAACGACAGCCATGACGACTTTTATGACATACTGCATGGCCGCCATTTTGGATTCCAAAATGGTTATCATTTTCGAAATCAGGGCCCCCTAAAACCTATAAAACGACACCCATGACGACTTTTATGACATATTGCATGGCCGCCATCTTGGAATCCAAAATGGTCATCATTTTCGAAATCTGCGCCCCCTAAAACCTATAAAACGACACCCACGACGACTTTTATGACATAATGCATGGCCGCCATTTTGGAATCCAAAATGGTCATCATTTTCTAAATCTGCGCCCCCCAAAACCTATAAAACGACACCCATGACGACTTTAATGACATAGTGCATGGCCGCCATTTTGGAATCCAAAATGGTCATCATTTTCTAAATCTGGGCCCCCCAAAACCTATAAAACGACACCCATGACGACGTTTATGACATAGTGCATGGCCGCCATTTTGGATGTCAAAATGGTCATCATTTTCTAAATCGGGGCCCCCTAAAACCTATAAAACGACATCCATGACGACTTGACATAGTGCATGGCCGCCATCTTGGAATCCAAAATGGTCATCATTTTCTAAATCTGCGCCCCCAAAACCTATAAAACGACACCCATGACGACTTTTATGACATAGTGCATGGCCGCCATTTTGGATTTCACAATGGTCATCATTTTCTAAATCGGGGCCCCCTAAAACCTATAAAACGACATCCATGACGACTTTTATGACACAGTGCATGGCCGCCATTTCGGATTCCAAAATGGTCATTATTTTCGAAATCGGCACTCCCTAAAACCTATAAATCGACACCCATCTCGACTTTTATGACAAAGTGTTTTGCTACCATCTGCATGCAAGACATTTCTATTATTTTAACGTACAAAAATGGCCCCCTGTCAACTTTCAATCGAGATTTAATCGATAATTTATTCGATTCATATTCAGATTAATTCAATTTCAATCTATGTTAGGTCGACTAAACTAATCGCGATTAAAATTTGAGAATTAACTTTTTTTATTCCATTAATTAGTCGAATAAACAGTTAATCGATTAATGCCCATCTCTGACCACGGCATTTTTACACTTTGAGAATATCTGAAAACAAATCAACACAAGGAGCCATTTTGCAAATCCAGTAACATACCAGTAACTTTGTTATTACTTTTGACAGCGCGTGTCATGTGTCAACACAGAGTCGACACAAAGTCGAAACATTGCGACTACTTTGTGACTGCAATATTTCTCAGCCTTAAACCATATTTATACATCATAATTAACAAGTTTCGTAGTATGTAAAGCGTTATTTCTGTTATTTAAGTATAGTATACGAATCGAAGTACTAAAAATGCTTTAAATAATATAGTTATGAGTTATGAACACAGGCACTGAGAAGTAAACAATTTCATTTCCGGCTAAACTAAAACAATGTGGTGGCGCGTTGATTATATTACACTTTGTTTATCAAATCACTCGAACAGTTTAATTCCCAATAATAATTTAAATCCTATTGTAATATTAATGCAAACAATATATAATTACGTCTTGTAATCCGTTTTAGAGATGGCGTATTAATGTCACTTATTTTTATTTAAGTATTTTTCCATCTGACAGTTTCCATTTGACAGGAACAAAATGAACGAATGAACGAATGATTTTGGCATAAAGTAGTCGCAAACTCGTAACAATGTGTGCACACGGCGACCACACTTTATGTCACTTTGTGTCATGTGTCGACCCTTCCCCATTTCTGGTAACTGTGTCGACACGGCGACGACTCTGCGACTGGAATTGTGACCGAAACAGACGGTGTCGACACAAGATGTGTCTACACCGCGTCGTAACGGCGACTGGAAATGGTTGTATGGGTTATCGATATGACTTTATCGACATGGCTACAGCAAAGTGGGCCGCTTTGTTAATCGTACACTAAACAAAAAGTGGTCCCACTGACAGCTCGCTTGGGAGGTATCTGTATATTCTTATATCTGTGATATTTCTATAAGTAAAACATTTTTTTAATAAATAATACAATATTATAAATATAAACATTAAACATAAATGACGGGCGACAGAGAGGTGTGGAAGAGAAAGACATGCTGCGCCGACCCCAAGTGAATGGGACAAGGGCAAGAGAATGATGATTATAAATATAAACATGCCTTTTATTTAAATCAATTGATAATACCACAAACAAGTGTTTATTTGCATCTTTCATATATTTCGTGATATGAAGATAACAAATATGTTTATTAAGAGAATTACTATATACCTATAATACCAATACCCGCCAGGCTATACCGGTACCGGTTGTCAACTTTAGTGTTTGGTACACAACGAAGGCGCTACTAGTATAAACGTATAAACTTTTGGGGACATTTTTTTGTATGGAGTTATCGTTCTTCTCCTAGTGAGTATTATATTCTTTGGCGATGGATGATCATCCATCGCTGGGGCCACATTGTTAATCGTACACTAAACAAAAGCACAGAATAATTAATAGTACTACCGTACAGAAAGGAAACTTCCTACAAAAACGAAGTTTGACAGCGGTTCAGGGTCGAATCATGATGGCCCTTTCTAATATATGGCACTATCCCTTTCGGCTATTTAGGGTTGTCAAAAATAAAGTGAATATCTTATCTGTGGTCGTGCACGCAAAAGGAAGTCAAGTGGTGCCAACCCTAATAATTGCTCGGAGCAATGCTGAGCCGAGCGGAGCCGAGTTTGACCGAAGTCAGGAGTTTCGCACCCCTGACAAAAGTGACAACAGTGACAGCTCGTTTGGAAGGTATCTCTATATATTATAAATCTATGACCTCGACTAAATACTTAGTTTGTTTCCTCTTTCAGCAAATGTATGTCTCGAACCGACGAATCATGACATTGTCTGTCCCTATTTAAACCAATCATAGACCAGTATTACTGTCAAGCGTAAAATTCCAGCAAATCGTGTAAATGAGAACAATATGCTGCTGACCAAGGCCCCAACGCTGTCTGTTCTCTTTGACGGCGCAGCAACTAGTATCATTTCGCTCTCCTAGCTCTTTTAAAAATGCCGTTTGTCAAAAAACCGGGCAAGTGCGAGTCGGACTCGCGCACAAAGGGTTCCGTACCATGATGCAAAAAAAAAACGAAAAAAAAAAGCAAAAAAAAAACGGTCACCCATCCAAGTACTGACCACTCCCGACGTTGCTTAACTTTGGTCAAAAATCACGTTTGTTGTATGGGAGCCCCATTTAAATCTTTATTTTATTCTGTTTTTAGTATTTGTTGTTATAGCGGCAACAGAAATACATCATCTGTGAAAATTTGAACTGTCTAGCTATCACGGTTCGTGAGATACAGCCTGGTGACAGACAGACGGACGGACAGCGAAGTCTTAGCCCCCGTTCGCACGGGAGCTTTTTCAACGCGCGTTAATAAAGCGTTTGAATGACACAAATGGATAACCATGTATGTATTCACACGACAGCGGTGGCGCTTTTTATCAAGCGTTGTTAGATTTTCGACTTTAAGCCTTGGTCGTTAAATCGAATTTAGAGTGCGGACAGATTCAAGCGCTTTTTTAACGCGCGTTGAAAAAGCTGTCGTGCGAATGGGGGCTTAGTAATAGGGTCCCGTTTTACCCTTTGGGTACGGAACTCTAAAAAGGACAACCATACTGTTGACAAGATGGACTTCAAATCCAGTGGCCTATTTTATAAAGCTACAAGTTACAATTTACAAGCGGAAGTCTCGTTCTAACACATAGGGTTAGAAAGATACTTCCGCTTGTAAATTGTAACTTGTAGCTTTATAAAATAGGTCACAGGTGACCCCTTTTTAGGTGAAAACGTATATGTGTGCTCTTTTAGGGATGTGAAAAGTCGATTTTAATCATGTTATATATCGATAAACGCTACACAGCGGAACGAAATAGCGATTAATTGAAGCTTCAATATCTTCGTTAAACATAAACAGCCGATTCAACGGAGCCACGCCGTTTTGTCGCATAAATAGTGTTTAGTTTTTAAGTTTATAATATATATATATGTATGTTAGTCTGTAAGGTATTTGTAATATGGGCCTTGTTGCCTGATTTAAATTTTAAATAAATAAATAAATAAATAAACATAATTGAAATGCTAATGAATAATGAATATATTATAATATAATAAAATTATTCAATTATTGCGGAACACCTATTTTAGTAGGTATGTATGTATTTTAATTAAATATCTGAACTTTCCCTTGGTTCCCTGCTGGGGCGTGACTATAAAATTGTGAACCACAATAAAGAATAAAAGCGTTTTTGTTCATTTTAGGTATCGTTAAACCTTTGAAGTAAAATTTAAATTGCAAGAAATGTCGATAGTTTATCGATATGACTTTATCGACATGGCTACAGCAAGGTGGGCCACATTGTTAATCGTACACTAAACAAAAGTGGTCCCACTGACAGCTCGCTTGGAAGGTATCTCTGTATATTATATCTATGCTGCTGACATTGACACTATTGACAGCTGTTATATGCAAAAGAATTGCAGTTTAAAATCAATACACATTCTATTTAATTAATACTTATTGCATCACATAAAAGCGTAATAAATAAGTAACTTGGTTTGCAAAGTCATCAGAAGATATTATTTCACTCGTTTCCTGCAAAGTTTTGTTAGAAAATCTCGTGTTTGCTACAGTAATGTAGTGTCAACAGCTTGCAACGCTTGACTGCATCAGTTTGCCGGAAATGTTAGTTTCGGCCGCAGAATTGAGTTGAAATGCGTTGAAATGGACCTGTCCCCTGACGAGGATCAGTTTCAAGGCCGCCTACTACACCAGGTGAGGAGAAATGGCTATAGAAAGTGGGTGTCTAAATAGGATTAGTATTAGAATGTGCGCGACTAAGTTGCGTGTAATCCGCGATGAGTCGCACCGCGAAGTCTCGATGGTGTCGAAATGTAATGGTAAGATACCATTTGTAGTAATGGAGCGGAAAAATTGGAGATACATTTTGAATAAGGTATTTGTACAACTCATCTATTTTTAAGGTTTTTGATAGTTTATATACTTGAATTTCTTTGTGAGTTTTTCTATTCTATGACTAGGAAGTTAATTGATATTATATTGTGTGTGAATACCTACAATATAAAACAAAAATCGGCCAAGAGCATGTCAGGACATGCTCAATGTAGGGTTTCATAGTTACCATTCTGTCAAAACAGGCCAAACGGGGGCTATTAGTAAGTATCATGTACATTGCAAGCATAAGGGACTAAAGAAGTACCTTCGCAGTGTGTCTTTTTACTAAGAAGAGGAGGTTTTTTACAATAACACAAAAACGGCTGGACCAATCATATTCTTTATACCCTGCTATTTGGAGGTACAAATTGGCAGCATAGTCTAATAAAACATGGTCTTCTATTCCCAGAGTGACACAGGCCTACGTCACAACAACATGGCCGCTATATATAGCGCTATCGCATATTATCATATAGCGCTGTCGCATGATGACGTAGGCTTGTGTCAGTTAGGTGACCTAGAAAAGACGGGAATGAAGTACCAGGCGGAGTATATTATTATACCATGATTGGCAGCTGTCCAGTTCTTAGGGATGGGTAAACATTATTTTGAAATACTAGCTATATGTTGATAATTTTTCTTTACCATAATGAGAGTCTGAGACTTGAATTAAATGTGTTTATTTTATAAAACAGGGCCAGCCTAAAGCAAAGGGGGTGCAAAAAAGACTTACAATTTTTTTGACATATAGTGCATAATATATAGGAATCCTAAAAGATTTAGAAAAATTTCTATCAAAATGCTAAAATAAGCATGTTTTGTAGGAAAAACTTTTCTGTAAAATGTTTACATTTACATTGTATTTGCATCTCCCTGCATGCTTTTCTCATAAAATTGTCTCTCTTCTTAAAGTAATGTTAATGATATATTATTTCGTCACTTTTCTGTCGCAAAGTGCAAATTTATTCAAATTAATTCATTTATACATAATTCAATAGTAGTTCTTTTTCTTAGTCGTACACTCTTGTCAGAGTATACATGGTCATTGAGGTCGTTGTACGGCCCATTTTATTGTTTTCTGAAGCATTTATATGTAATCGGTGGATTTGAAAACGGTTGTTTTACAGGCAGCTCTTTGGGACAATGAGGAGCTCCTGTTATCCCTGGTGGCGGGCGGCGCGGACCCGGACGCGCGCGACTCGCGCGCGCGCTGCGCGCTCCACGCGGCCGCGCTCGCGGAGCGCTCGCGCTGTCTGCGCGCGTTGCTCGCCGCCGGGGCCACTGTCGACGCGAGAGAGGACACGGCGACAGGGGGCAAGGTACTGGAATTGTCAACTGTTGTATAGGCAGCACTGTAGGTCAACGAGGAGCTCCTGCTATCCCTGGTGGCGGGCGGCGCGGACCCGGACGCCCGCGACTCACGCGCGCGCTGCGCGCTGCACGCGGCCGCGCTCGCGGAGCGTTCGCGCTGTCTGCGCGCGTTGCTCGCCGCCGGCGCCACTGTCGACGCGAGAGAGGACACGGCGACAGGGGGCAAGGTACTGGAATTGTCAACTGTTGTATAGGCAGCACTGTAGGTCAACGAGGAGCTCCTGCTATCCCTGGTGGCGGGCGGCGCGGACCCGGACGCCCGCGACTCGCGCGCGCGCTGCACGCGGCCGCGCTCGCTGCTCGCCGCCGGCGCCACTGTCGACGCGAGAGAGGACACGGCGACAGGGGGCAAGGTACTGGAATTGTCAACTGTTTTACAGGCAGCTCTCTGGGACAACTAGCTCCTGCTATCCCTGGTGGCGGGCGGCGCGGACCCGGACTCCCAAGACTCGCGAGCGCGCTGCGCGCTGCACGCGGCCGCGCTCGCGGAGCGCTCGCGCTGTCTGCGCGCGCTGCTCGCCGCCGGCGCCACTGTCGACGCGAGAGAGGACACGGCGACAGGGGGCAAGGTACTGGAATTGTCAACTGTTGTATAGGCAGCACTGTAGGTCAACGAGGAGCTCCTGCTATCCCTGGTGGCGGGCGGCGCGGACCCGGACGCCCGCGACTCGCGCGCGCGCTGCACGCGGCCGCGCTCGCTGCTCGCCGCCGGCGCCACTGTCGATGCAAGAGAAGACACGGTTACAGTGGGCAAGGTACTGGAATTGTCAACGGTTTTACAGGCAGCTCTCTGGGACAACTAGCTCCTGCTATCCCTGGTGGCGGGCGGCGCGGACCCGGACTCCCGCGACTCGCGCGCGCGCTGCGCGCTGCACGCGGCCGCGCTCGCGGACGCGGAGCGCTCGCGCTGTCTGCGCGCGCTGCTCGCCGCCGGCGCCACTCTCGACGCGAGAGAGGACACGGCGACAGGTGGCAATAAGGTACTGGAATTGTCAACTGTTGTATAGGCAACACTGTGAGACAACGAGGAGCTCCTGCTATCCCTGGTGGCGGGCGGCGCGGACCCGGACTCCCGCGACTCGCGCGCGCGCTGCGCGCTGCACGCGGCCGCGCTCGCGGACGCGGAGCGCTCGCGCTGTCTGCGCGCGCTGCTCGCCGCCGGCGCCACTCTCGACGCGAGAGAGGACACGGCGACAGGTGGCAATAAGGTACTGGAATTGTCAACTGTTGTATAGGCAACACTGTGAGACAACGAGGAGCTCCTGCTATCCCTGGTGGCGGGCGGCGCGGACCCGGACTCCCGCGACTCGCGCGCGCGCTGCGCGCTGCACGCGGCCGCGCTCGCGGACGCGGAGCGCTCGCGCTGTCTGCGCGCGCTGCTCGCCGCCGGCGCCACTCTCGACGCGAGAGAGGACACGGCGACAGGTGGCAATAAGGTACTGGAATTGTCAACTGTTGTATAGGCAACACTGTGAGACAACGAGGAGCTCCTGCTATCCCTGGTGGCGGGCGGCGCGGACTCGGACGCCCGCGACTCGCGCGCGCGGAGCGCTCGCGCTGTCTGCGCGCGCTGCTCGCCGCTGGCGCCACTGTCGATGCGAGAGAGGACACGGCTACAGGGGGCAAGGTACACACATTGACACAAATATGTAGGAACCGCTGCTGTTTCTCTCCCCAGAAAAAAAACCTTTAAATGGTTTAGTTGTTTATCGAATAGGTACCTACTTAGCCCCAACGATTTTCTTTCCCTTTGAATTTATTACCCGTTCATTTGACTTAGCTCTAAGAAGAGGTATCCCTTTCAGAGATACCGCTAAAACGAAAGGCTATCCCCTTCCTAATTCAAAAAAATATTGATAGCACAGGTGACACCCAGTCCTTCACTTTTTAAACATAAACGAGCAATATTCGATTCTATGTATACCAAGAGACAGTTTAAAATGGTATTAAGCGTTTTAATTCATAATCGATATCCCTTGAAGAGGTTAACTCTTAGGAACGGATATTCAGCTTACCCGTATGAAGCGCTTATAAAACCAAATGATAGCGTTTTATTTAGCAACGGCTTTGGTAAGCATAGCCTTAAAAATACCCCTTCAAAATCCCTTGAAGGGAATACCGGACCGGTCCCTAAGTCTGTATTTTTAGGTATTTAAATGAAAGTAAACAATTTGTAAATTTTTGGGTATAACATTTGTTGGCTAACCAACCAAATACAAAACCGCCTGTGTATATCACTGAACAACCTGAATTTAACCTACATTATCTGATCAAGTAATGTTTTCATCTATCCTCAACTGGCTTAATGAGCCATTTGAGGGTAGATTTTGTTTACTTTTATTTAAATACCTAAAGATAGGTACCGAGTATAGTGTGAAGCGTTCTTTGTATGAAGGCATGTTGTTTGTGCACAGACGGCGCTCCACATAGCGGCTGAACGTGGTCACGTAGAGAACGTCACGGCTCTGCTAGCGGCCGGGGCTTCGCTGGCGGCCCGCGACGCGGCCGGCGCTACGCCCCTGCAGCTGGCGGAGCGCGCGGGCCATCGCCAGGCGGTCAGGGAGCTGAGAAATGCGAGCGGTGAGTCATGTTGGGGTTCCGCTGGCGCCCCGCGACGCGACGAGCGCTACGCCCCTCTAGCAGGCAGCAGACATCGCCAGGCAGCCAGGGAGCTAACAACGCGAGCGGTGAGTCATGTAGACGTAGACGCAAGTCTTTGCTGGGAACCCGCGACACGGCAGTCGCTACGCCCCTGCATTGCAGCTGCACCATTTCACAGGGACCGGTTAAGAAATGCCTGTAGAAGAGATATGAAAGCATTTTGGTCCAAGCTGAATTGGAGACCTTTACTCTCGCTAGCTAGAGATGTTGTAATTGACCGACAATTACAACATCTCTATAACCCTACCCCAAGTCCTCTTATGCCGCCAATGTGCACGTTTGCGGCGCCTACGCTCCCTGCGAGGCATGTTGCGGATGCAGATTTTTTGACATCCGCGGATGCGGATATTTAAAGGCACACATCCGCGGATGCGGATGTCAAGATTAGGTACATAAAAAACATCAACCATTATATTTTTAGTAATTTTTATCAAAAAAACGAAACGTTTAGTATTTGAGCAAGAATAATACCTAGGTGCGTTATATTTAATAAACAGTAACTTGGCCGACTTTTTCTGGATCTTGACGATTTCGTTATAGGTAATGACGAAAATACCCAGCACTTACGCCGCCGCTAAGACGTTCCTGTACCGACTTGGTCGACATCCGCATCCGCATAAGCTCCGCATCGATTTTATGCGGATGCGGATGCAGATGCGGATGTTGAAAATAATGCGAAAGTTCCGCGGATGCGGATGCGAATATTCGCAACATCCCTGCTCCCTGCGTGCATAAACTGTAGGGAGCAGCACAGGAGACGTCAGATTGATTTGTTGATCTACCCGAGTAGGCATGTGATTCATGTTTTTACTACGGCTATTGATTCTACGAGCGACATCACATAAAAAAATGATTATCGTTCCAAAAACTTGTTATTTAACTGTACAGCGAATTAAATGATTTGAATAAGTTACAGTGATGTTTCTTCCCCCTCTCCTCCCTCTTTCTGGACCCCCTCCCCCCTTTACCGTGTGATGTAATTCATGGATGAGCCCTTGTCGGTCGCTTTATCTTTATTCTTTATAGATGATTTACTTAAAGATTCAAAACTTATAACGTTGACATATGTAAGAGTGCCAATGACGTTCATATATTTCCGGCTATCACTAGAATGCCCTTGACCGCCTCGCCGGCGCCGGCGCATAAGTCGGTTATGTGTTATATCACCTTGACCCAGAGAACCGGTCGGTCGCGTTTTATATCTCCAGTTTGGTATGCGACTTGTTTTGGTCTATTTATATCTACGTTTTTATTCTATTTATATAAAAATTCTATTTATATGAATTCAGACTCGCGTTCCAAGGGTTCCGTACATTAAGTCCGACTCACGCTTGACTGCACATTTCTAATAGGTTTTCCTGTCATCTATAGGTAAAGAACTACTTTGTGTATTTTTGTCAAAATTTTAGACCCAGTAGTTTCGGAGATAAAGGGGGGGGGGGGGGGTAATTTTTTGGCTATTTTCTTAAATAACTTCGAACCTATGTATTTTAAAATTATAAAAAAACGTGTCCATTTTTGGGTCACTAATTTACGTATGTGTACCAAATTTCAATTTAATTGGTCCAGCAGTTTCCGAGAAAATAGGCTGTGACAGACGGACAGACAGACAGACGCACAAGTGATCCTATAAGGGTTCCGTTTTTTCCTTTTGAGGTACGGAACCCTAAAAAAAGAAGTAGAATAAAAATGTACTATACTCTGTATATTTAGGTATTTAAATAAAAGTAAGTAAACAAACAATTTACTTGAGGGAGGCCTTTACCCGAGAGGGGTCCAAACCTACTTAGTTTTAAAGATTTTTTAAAGATGTAGTTTCAAATTATTTTTATGTTAGCTAATTTGTAGTTCAAAATTATAACTGTATTTTTTTTTTCGTGTACCTAATTACCTAAGGAAAACCGGAGCCGCTTAAGACTTTCTTGACACGTAAACCGCACAGCGATAAGGAATGAACGGCCGGTTGCGTACTCG
This sequence comes from Cydia splendana, assembly GCF_910591565.1. NCBI lineage: Eukaryota > Metazoa > Arthropoda > Insecta > Lepidoptera > Tortricidae > Cydia > Cydia splendana. The sequence goes on from NC_085985.1 coordinate 10,043,743, forward strand.
AGTGGGCTATTTAGTTTTACCCGCTAATTTATTTATTGTAGAACTTAAGTAATTTTATATAACTTTTGATTATCCTATCCTATGTATCACAACAATGTTTAATGTAAAATGAAAATGTATCTATCCACGAATGTTGTGTCGGTACAAACCCGATAGGGTTTCACGGCACTTTTCTGTTTGATTCAATGTAAGATTTTACTATAGAATAAATAAATAAAAAAAAAAAAAAAAAACCTATAGCTAAGCTAAGTTAAGTTGGTTATGGAATAAATGGGCTTTTTATTATTTTATTATTATAAACAAACAATTTGTACACTTTATAACTTTTATAAAGTAGGCTGACTAAGAAAGATACCCACCTGACGTGGTATTTATAAAATAACTAATACGGTTTCGTAAGACCGTGGATTTGCATATGTTTATAATTTATATAGAGCTAGGGCTCTAAAACCGCAGCCTTGTACTGTTGCTGACAGAAGTGCTCAAGTTGGAGCACAGAAATACTATCACCACAGAATAAATAATAGTACCGCCGTGCAGAAAGGAAACTTCCTACAAAACCGAAGTTTGACAGCGGTTCAGGGTCGATCATGCTGTCCCTTTCTAATATATGGCACTATCCCTTTCGGCTGTTAAGGGTTGTCAAAATTCAAGCCATTATCTGTGGTCGTGTATGCAAAAGGACGTCAAGTTGTGTCAACCCTAATAATTGCTCGGAGCAATGCTGAGCCGAGCGGAGCTGAGTTTGGCCGAAGTCAGGAGTTTCGCACCCCTGCTATCACTATGGCGACCAGCACACTGCATCCGATTTTTTTTTGTTAAAATAATAAATATTATATATAGGGATATTTTTCACAATTTGACTAAGTCCCACGGTAAGCTGAAGAAGGCTAGTGTTGTGGGTACTCAGACAACGATATATATAATATACAAATACTTAAATACATAGAAAACATCCACGACTCAGGAACAATTATTTGTGCTCATCACAAATAAATGCCCTTACCGGGATTCGAACCCAGTACCACCGGCTTCACAGGCATGGTACCCGCTAGGCCAGACCGGTTGTCAAAATCCGATTCACACGTCGCTATATACAGTGTGGAAAGATAAGTCGGGCCCTGGAGGGAAACTACCTTAAATCCTTAAGCTGGCTCATTTTACTTAAAGGAGACATTCCTTTATTTTTAAATAGAAACAAAACTGCATTTAAAGATTTTCTAAAATTCGTTTGCCTTGCCCGGGACTAGAACCGACTAAAAATTCCAAAAAATAAACACTTGCAATTTTATTCTACTAGTCGATACAGATGTTAATAATAACATTTCTCTAAGAAACATTAGGTCTTACACTCGTCTGTCGTATAAAGTATCCATAAAATCTAATATTTAGTACTCAAGTAATTCAAGAAAAAAAAAAATCTTTGAATGCAGTTTTGTTTCTTTTTAAAAATAAAGGAATGTCTCCTTTATGTAAAATGAGCCAGCTTAAGGATTTAAGGTAGTTTCCCTCCAGGGCCCGACTTATCTTTCCACACTGTATAGTAATGTGTATAAAGCACTTGTGGTGTGGACGGTACTATGTTACGACACGAATATTATCGCCGTCTGTGTAAGTGTGTACTCGCCGCTAATTCAGTTGTCTGCCAACCTGATCGCGAGCGCGTCGCGGACGCTTGCTACCCGTATCTTTCGTATTTCGCGGTACTAATATATAACAGGGTATTTTCCTACTAGTCAAATTAGTTACTTTTTTAGAACTGTCAAACGAGTTGCTAATATAGAATTTATATGAAACATTACATCGTGACGTCACGGTCAACTTACTTTTTATATTTCTATCCGATTTATTAAATAGAACTCGTGTTTAAAAATAACTCCTATCAGTGTTTTTCTAATAATTATCTGGTGCTTTATTTCATGCATGGTGTAAAATAATTTTTTTTTTTTATTTTTTTTTTTTTAAATCTCAGATCTCAGATTGGATTGGATTGGATGTTTTTTAGCTTATCGTTTGGCTCCTATATCATAAAAAAATATTTGTATACTTGTGTTATCTATCTGTTTAAATAGATATGCGTTTGGGAGGCAAGTCCGCGGCGTTTGATAAGTCGAAGAAATTGGCACAGCATTTCATTCAAGTTATTATTAAACAAAATAAATGCCAATAGGAAAAGTTTTCGACTTGACTCATAGGTGACTCCAGGATTTATTTACAAACATCTGGGCAGAGATGTGAAAAATACTTTATAAAAAGTATTTAAATACAAATACTTCCTTGATAATACTATTTCAAATGCAAAATATAAAATAGTTTTTGAATTTGTATTTAAATACAAAATACGAAATAGATATTTTCAAAATACTTTTTTAAAATACAAATACTTTGCGATATTATTTTTGAGGTATTCTGAGTAGTGAATACCTAGTCTGAATTAAAAAGTATTACTCGAAATTTCCGAGTTGAAAAGACTCTCTTTATTCTTTGAAATCAATCCTCTATCTAAGTGCAAATTTCTAGTTGTTTGCTCATATGGGCCATTCTATTTGAAGGGGTCCCCTACACATTTTATTCAAAATTGGGATTTTTTAATGTTATTTCTACTCAGAATCATGAGCTCTTTTGATCCTAATAGGAGAAAAAAAGTGTCCCAAGATATCCATACATTTTTCGATCTTTCCATTCCGAAACCGTCATACAAAGTCTATGAAAAAATGGTAACAGAATGGGAAAAAACCTTGGGACACTTTTTTTCTCCTATTAGGATAGAAAGAGCTCGAGTCTCTGAGTAGAAATAACATAAAAAAATCTGAATTTTGAAAAAAAAAATGTAGGGGACAACTTTAAATAAAATGGCCCATATTAACCGGTAGGATGTAGGTATGGATGATGGTTTTTAACGGCCAACTTTTAAAGCATTAATTTGTAATGTTTTACAGCCAATTAGCCAATTTAATGCCTCTCGTTAGTGTGATGAAAAGGACTCGTTTGTGTTTCACCAGGCAGGGCAGAAAAGTTTGTTCTCCTCTCGTGCCTTGAAACCCTCGCAACACTCAAGATTCCACTTTTTTCATGTGCGACGTTACTAAACAGATCCATGTTAAAAGAATGAGAGAGTTGCCAGGATTGTCACATCAGAAGAGATTGTAACTCCTATCTACATTACCTACCTACTATAAAATAGGTCCCAAAAACTATTTCAAATAAAATACAAAATAGTTTTCTTCAAAAGGTATTTAAATACAAAATACAAAATAGGTATTTTGCATTTTGTATTTGCATTTTAAATACAAGCAAAGACATATGTAACTTCGTATAAGACGAATAAAGTCTAAGGAAAAAACGTGCCTCGGAATTCAAGCAAAAGTCATTCTCGAATAGATGGCGCACACACCTTTGGCCTATGGTCGGCTAGATGGCGTGACGACACCGTTTCATATTTAACAATTTTAACACATAGATATCAGTGAATGAACATGGATCAAAAAGATATAAAAATAATAAAGTCATTTATTCATATATATACATTTTTTGATAACTTTATACGTTTTCATTTTCAGTTTTAGTCGTGTGTCGATAGATGGCAGTAAATTTACAGTGACTACAAAATTTACAATGACAGGAGCCCTCTATACTATCTATTCTTTTTGATACAAGTATTTCAAATACGTCACATCTCTGCATCTGGGAGACCGAGCTTAATAAAAAAAATATTTGTGAAAATGTTTCTGTATTCTATGTTATTTTTAATCCCAACAGAAATAAAAATCTGTCCCAAAAGTTTCCATACATTTTTGTAACTGTCTTTTGTGTTACTGTCATACAAAGAACATGCAACTATGGTAACAATAGGAAAAAACTTGGGACTTTTTTCTTATCACGATCAAAATACCTTGTGATTTCAAGCAGAAATCACATAAAATAAAACTAACATAAAAAGTGTATTTTTTGAAACTGCTGTGATGTTTTAGAAAAGGTACTCGATTTATTAACAAGCAGTCAAGCACTTTAATATTTAATTTAGTTTTTAACATCCAGTCGGCCATTCATTTTTACGTCTATCAACGAACGAAGGGCGAGACAAATCGGTTGACATATGTATTAGTAGGGCAGCCCACGATGCTAAATCGGGATTTACTCAAGCGTCATACAGACCTAATGGAATCGAAATATTGGATGATAAGAAGAAAAAAAAGTTATTTAATTTTTTTTCCCAGCGAGCCAAAAAGCGTTTACATTTTTTTTTATTTAGTTAGATAGATAGAATACTCTTTATTGGCACACCTCAGTACAAAGATACAAAAGAAAGTACAATTGATTAAATGTAGAGGCAGATGTAAATGTATTAGGTTGGTGGACGGTTAAGCAATCGTTAAGCAGGACAAAAACGACCAAACCCACAGTTTGGTCGTTTTTGTCCACTTTAATGCTATATTTTTTCTATAACTTAATATAACACTTATTTGTAGGCATTTTCTTAATCTGACGAACACAAGTTTGACGCCTAATTTTTACATTGTAACCGTCAGTTTTAATAAGAATAGTGGAGTTCCGTAAGTTTTTACCAAGAAACTCTTCTACATACGAGTGTTAAGGACGTGTTCTTGTGAATGTTTTTGCATTACATTATCAAAATACATATCCAATAAAAAAACTGTAGCCATAATTTTTGGAATTAAAAAAAATGTATCTATTTGTAGTATGGAGAAAATTTCGAAATGGTCTGACTTCGTTAAAATTTCGCATTCAGGTACATCGGGGGCTTAAAGTGATGCCATATTTTTTTTAAACATCCAAAGTGGCGAATGTTGTAAGTGGATTTCCACTTTCCAAGTTTTTTTTTGGGAAGCCACTTTGCATATAACGGTTTTTGGCTACTTTATTTTACTAAACGCAGTTACTTGTCGTTATAGCTAGCTTTAATTAAAATTGTAATACACTTAATCTATGTTTCAATATTCCCCTGTTTGGGGAAAATTGAAACAGGAATTTCCCATATGGGAATTTTCCTTGTTCTCGGGAAATTCCCACGGCACTAATTAGGACAGATATGGCCGTTAGGTGGCGACAGCGCCACACGCGGCTAATGGCTAGCCACCAAAATTGGTGTGAGACGGATGTACTTGTAGCTACCTGTTGCAAAGCAACTAAATTAACGCTATAATTGTGCTATTACTAAATCTGATAATTATTTACCCACACAAACCCACAGTTTGGTCGTTTTTGTCCACTTTAATGCTATATTTTTTCTATAACTTAATATAACACTTATTTGTAGGCATTTTCTTAATCTGACGAACACAAGTTTGACGCCTAATTTTTACATTGTAACCGTCAGATTAAGGAAATGCGTGCAAATAATTATCAGATTTAGTAATAGCACAATTATAGCGTTAATTTGGACTAATACGACCAAATCCACAATCTGCTTAACAATTTGTTGAACCCCCCACCAACCCCCCACCAACCAAGGGCTCAACATAGACGGCTAAAAGGGGTAAAGGTAGACTACACGGGGTAGCAAGATATCATTCATATCTTAATCTGACGCGTTCGAGTAAACACAACAATCCCCTCTTGGGCTCCCCTACCATATATGGCCTGCAACCGAAGGTCAGTCCTTAAGAGGGTCAATTGTTGAACGGATCATGCAGTGTTTGGCGAGCGGGCGCAGTCAATTGATTGATTGATCCAATGGTCAATAGAGTACATTCAAACTGAACTAGAATTCAATATTAATTTAAAAAGAAAACTGATAATGATGTGCCCAGTAGTGGGATACCAAAGTAGGCTAATAAAAAAAATTATGTGTAGGCACAGACCACCTCAACTACTAGACGGAGCACATAAGTCAATCGAGGTCACCACACATATGCTTATATTTCGGGGATCTCGAAAACGGCTCTAACGATATCGATGAAATTTGCTATATGGGGGTTTTCGGGGGAGAAAAATCTAGCTAGGTCTTATCTCTGGGAAAACGAGCATTTTTGAGTTTTTATATGTTCTCCGAGCAAAGCTCGGTCTCCCAGATATGTGGTTTAACCTTACGTGACTATAAAGTGTCATTCTATGGAACTTGTAAACAAAAGTCACTAGTAAATTCATAATTTTTGACAATTTCAATGGCGGTTTGTTTACATAGTTAGCAAGTTCCATAGAATGACACTTTAGGTACTCATGTAGAATGAATAATGTCATGTGATAATGATAATGATGACTTTTGCTATAATCCCTTAGTAAGATAGAATACTCTTTTCACATCACCTAATCAGAAAATGAATTTTTCACATCACCTATTCGGAAAAGGGCTTTTTCTTCCCCGCTAGGAGGGATCAAAGTGGCACTTTTCCTCTCTGCTAGGGGAGACCAAAGTGGCACTTTTCTGTTCTAGTACACTGTTTTTGTTATTTTTTGCATTCTTTTTTTAGCTTGAATAATATTTTGAAACATAATAATTGTGTCAACACTAAGATTTTTTTATTTCCTCATAGTTGATGTGAAAAGCAGTATGTGTCACACGGTATCAAATTATTTCGTCTTAGGCGTTAACACTTGAATCCCTCATTACGCTCAGGATTCTACTTTAGAATCCCTCACTACGTTCGGCATTCTATTGTAGAATCCATCGCTTCATTCAGGATTCAATGTACGCTCTTGACGGAAATATATCATTTTGATCCCTTGTAACACAAACTACTATTTCTTCCCTGCTAGGAGGGATCAAAGTGGCACTTTTCTGTTCAACGACATTTCATTGCCAGTATAAAATATTAATATAATTAACTATGAACATCGTATGTACAGCCTGGAAAAAAGAGTAGAGATTAAAAAGTGGCAAAACTGTAGTGTCAACACTAAGATTTTTTTATTTTCCTCATAGTTGATGTGAAAAGCAGTATGTGTCACACGGTATCAAAATTATTTCGTCTTGGGCGTTAACACTTGAATCCCTCATTACGCTCAGGATTCTACTTTATTGTAGAATCCATCGCTTCATTCAGGATTCAATGTACGCCCTTGACGGAAATATATCATTTTGATCCCTTGTAACACAAACTACTATTATTGGTACACCTCAGTAAAAAGATACAACAGAAAAGTACAATTGATTTGAATTGAGGGGCTTCTGTCTTGCGCCTTCCGCAGAGTTGTATTAAAACACGACTTACGCAATACGTCCACATAAGAGCATAGAATAAATAATAGTACTACCGTACAGAAAGGAAACTTCCTACAAAACCGAAGTTTGACAGCGGTTCAAGGTCGAATGTCCCTTTCTAATGTATGGCACTATCCCTTTCGGCTGTTTAGGGTTGCCAATTCAAGCCATTATCTTATCTGTGGTCGTGCACGCAAAGGGACGTCAAGTTGTGTCAACCCTAATAATTGCTCGGAGCAATGCTGAGCCGAGTTTGGCCGAAGTCAGGAGCTTCGCACCCCTGATAAGGGTGAGTACAGTCAAGTGTAAAAATATGGGTGTAGACAACCAAAAATATGCCCCATATTTCTTAATTCGCTGTATAACATTTCCTACAAAATAGATATATAGGCAGGCGTGGCTCACTCCGCGATTTAGTTGCTTTGCAACAGGTAGCTACAAGTACATCCGTCTCACACCAATTTTGGTGGCTAGCCATTAGCCGCGTGTGGCGCTGTCGCCACCTAGCGGCCATATCTGTCCTAATTAGTGATGTGCCGTGGGAATTTCCCGGGAACAAGGAAAATTCCCATATGGGAAATTCCTGGGAAATTTCCCGGTGTTCCCGGGAATTTTCCCCAAACAGGGGAATATTGAAACATAGATTAAGTGTATTACAATTTTAATTAAAGCTAGCTATAACGACAAGTAACTGCGTTTAGTAAAATAAAGTAGCCAAAAACCGTTATATGCAAAGTGGCTTCCCAAAAAAAAACTTGGAAAGTGGAAATCAACTTACTTACAACATTCGCCACTTTGGATGTTTAAAAAAAATATGGCATCACTTTAAGCCCCCGATGTACCTGAATGCGAAATTTTAACGAAGTCAGACCATTTCGAAATTTTCTCCATACTACAAATAGATACAATTTTTTTTAATTCCAAAAATTATGGCTACAGTTTTTTTATTGGATATGTATTTTGATAATGTAATGCAAAAACATTCACAAGAACACGTCCTTAACACTCGTATGTAGAAGAGTTTCTTGGTAAAAACTTACGGAACTCCACTATTCTTATTAGTAGGTACCTAACTTATTTTGACCCTGATTAAACTGTGATGCTTTGTATAGATTTTGTTGAATAATGACGTATTATTGTAAATAAAGAAATATTTTGGCCGGGGAATCATTCCCAGCAACTATGGGAAAATTCCCAGGAAGAATAGGAAATTTCCCTGGAAGAATGGGAAATTTCCCGGGAGTATAGGGAATTTACGGTATCGTCTAGGGTCGTCCCATTAGTTTTTTGCCAAATTCTTAAATTAGTCCAATTCTGCTTTCGTCACCCATTCTACATTCGTCACGTTCGTCGGTGGGCTTTATCATCTTTGGTCATATTTGTTGTTTGCCTTTTTCTTATTCCGACCCATTCCGGCATTCGTCATTATCTTGTTTGGACATGTTCGATGTTAGTCTATCTCGTTTTCAGTCTCATTCATTATTCGTAATTTTTTCATCGACACGTTCGTTGTTGGTCCCATTCGGTTATTGACAAGTTCTTAATTTGTCATATTCTTCATTCGTCACTTTCGCTGGTAGTCTTTGTCATCTTTGGCCATATTTGTTGATTGTCTTTTTCCCAGTGTGGTTATCAATTTCATCATCCCTTCCTTCCCGTGAGTGTCATAGAAGTCGCCCTGAAGAAGGTTGACAGCAGTTACCAAAGCTTTAATCAGTCTGAAACTGATACTATCTAAGTAGCCATACTATACCTACTGTGCCCTGGTTTAAGGCCAGGCACAGCACGACGGAGTAAGCCCCGTGTCCCCGTTTTGGACTAATCTCCCCTACATGTGTATTGTTTAGGATACATTTAATTAATATTTAAGTATAAGAATGATTGTTTATGGAATCAAAACAACAAACGAGACAAATAGTGAATGGGACGAATATCGAATAGGACGAATATCGAACGGGACGAATATTTAACGGGACAAATAGAGAATGTGTCCAAATTTCAAAAGAGCCTAAATAAGAAAAATACGAAATTAGAATAAGTCCAAAGACGATAGGACGAATAACGAATGAGACTAAAAAAGAAATTGACTAACATCGAACATGCCCAAAGACTCGGAGTAATTAACAATGGAGCCGCCATTAACAGGCGTTCCCCTCTGTCGAAAATAGGCGGCCAATGGTCAACCACATGTCAACCATATGTATGGACTGACGTTTATCTGACATGACGTACCTATACATTTGATGTGCCCCTCCCCCGTAAAAAACGGCAGACTATTTTGTACCGAAAATTTTAGACATGGCGTCTCCGTTGGTTATATCCTCTAAGCCCAAAGAAGATGATGACGAATACCGGAATAAGCCGAAATAAGAAAAAGGCAAACAACCAAATATAACCAAATATGAAAAAGACCACCGATGAACTTGACGAATGTAGAATGGGTGACGAAAGCAGAATGGGACTAATTTAAGAACTTGATAAAAAACGAATGGGACGACTCTAGACGATACCGAATTTACGTAGGCGGATGAGATACAGTTTATAATGTATTTGAAAAAAGTTTAAGATGCTAAGTGTTGACTGAATTTCTGATAATAAAATAGTATAATCTATGCGCAATTTCAAAATTCCCCTAGTTTCTCTTCATATGGGAAATTTCCCGGGAACGTTTCCGGGAAAATTCCCACCTAGGGAAATTTCCCGGGAACGGCGCATCACTAGTCCTAATCGTAACAGACGCGTTTTGTTAGAGAGTGAATCTTCTGTACTGTGTGTATAGTACTATTATTTATTCTGTGATACAGGTCAGTTTAACGTGATATTTTTGGGACAAATTATTTACGTAAAAGACTAAAAACTAAAAACAACGATACCTATTATAGTAGAGGAGTCGTATGAAAATTTGTATGTAAGGGTCAAAATAATTCCCACAAAGACGGGGTTTGATTTTTTAGTTCTTTGTGTGTATCTTTTTGACATACTAAAAATATATCAAAATATATGCATGCAAAACGCATTTATTGACATTTCAAATTTGAAAAATCAAAAAAAATATTAAAAATCGTGTGTGGTATCAAATGACAGGAAATTACACGCTAAAAAAGGTTGTGAAGTTGATTTTACAAAATAAAAATAAAAAACAAAGTGGTGGCTAAAAGACTGATTTTTTTTTCAGCCTTCGTTCATTCTCAAAAACTTTGGGATGAGCCCCTCTGCAGAGCCACCTTAAAAGCTCTTATTGATAATGCTCAAAGCCCTGCAGAGCGCGCTCGTCTCTTAGCTGTATCGGAGCCAGAGTCGGGGCTCTCGCTCCATGCATTGCCATCCCCCAACATAGGCACTCTCCTAGAGAGAAAGGCCCTCGCACTCGCTACCAGTCTGCGATTGGGGGTCAAAACCAATGAGCCCCACCGCTGCCGCTGTGGCTCCAATGTTGACGAGCTGGGCCACCACGGCTTGCCCTGCCAGAGAAGCGCAGGCCGCATCTCTCGCCACACCTCCCTGAATGATGTCATCCGGAGGGCGCTTGCTTCCATTAGCGTGCCGGCCATCCTAGAGCCGAACGGTATCGCACGCGACGACGGCAAGCGGCCCGACGGAACTTCACTTATTCCGTGAAGGCTGGGGAGGACGCTTGTGTGGGACGCCACCTGCGTTGACACGCTCGCGCCGTCCCACCTACAGGCGACCTCCGTCAAGGCGGGACCGGCGGCTACAACCGCTGAACAGAATAAGCGGCGCAAATATGCTGTCCTCGGTGAGGGCTACATATTTGCGCCGTTTGGCGTAGAGACTCTGGGACCGTGGGGGCCTAGCACAAAAAGCTTATTTAAGGAATGTCCCAGCGCCTCATGGACATCTCAGGTGACCGGAGGGCTGGCAGCTACCTCGGCCAGAGGATAAGCCTGGCCATCCAAAAAGGTAACGCTGCCAGCCTTCTGGGCACCATAACTCATGAAGGTGACCTGGGGAGCATTTTTTACTTATAAGTTTAGTTTAAGATTTGTTATATTTTAGTTTTAATTTTAACGTTTAGTTTTTTTTTTCACTTTGTTATTAATAAATAATATCTTTAAAATTTATTATAATGAACTTACTCGCTGCTTTGTTTTTTCAAATTATTAACGAAAAAATAAAAACAAGGAACCTTAGAATTTATTATAATTAACTTTCCCTCTGTATTATCTTTTTAAATATTAATCCCTGCGAAAAGTGTACTGAATCTTTTTTGTAGAGAATTTTGTGTAGATTATTAACATTTAACAACATTTTAATATATTGGCCACCGTTTACGAGTTATTTACGAAAAACTAAAAAAAAAACCGACCTTAGAAGTGATTATAATTAACTTTCCCGCGTTAATATCTCTTTGAATATTGATCCTAGCGAAAAATTGTACGAAATCTTTCTTGTAGGAAATTTTATGCAGATTACTTACGTATAAGAACATTTTTGCTATGCGCCACCGTTTAAGAGTTATTTACGACATGCTAAAAAAAGGAACCTTTAATATCAAATATCTCACTTCCGGTCAAGAATTCGATCGAGCAAATTCGGATTCAGCGGGATCTAATTAGGGTAAAAAACCCGGTTGCCAAAAAGTAATATAATTTGCCAGTCGAAATCGAGTTTTACAAAAATATGACCAGTTTACAATAGTTTTTGTTCCATATATTCTGCCAAGCACCTCCTTTGAGGTGCGTTCAGTTTATTGATAAAACTTTTTAAATTAATATAGAGCCTATATTTTTCATATTATATTAATATAATTAAAAATAGGTATTCATTAATTAAATATTCTTTTCTTTTACACAATGTATTTTGATGTGTAAAACTATGATAGTTTAGTTTAGTTTTCAATGTAGGAAATAATTTTCAACATTGAAATAAAAACAGTTTTTCAGCCACTACTTTGTTTTTTTATTTTGTAAAGTTAACCTCACGACCTTTTTTAGCGTGTAATTTCCTGTCATTTGATACCACACACGTTTTTTAATATTTTTTTTGATTTTTCAAATTTGAAATGTCAATAAATGCGTTTTGCATGCATATATTTTGATATATTTTTAGTATGTCAAAAAGATACACCCAAAGAACTAAATACATCAAACCCCGTCTTTGTGGGAATTATTTTGACCCCAAAGGCTATATCATCTCTACTATTAGGATTGATTATAAGCACCAGAATGTGATATGTTTGCAAGTCGATGGATGGTTGTGTTTCAGATGTGTCTGCGGTACTGTGAGATGATGAACGAAAGTTGATTGTGATCTGATTTTCCTAAATTGTGTAAATACATTATCTATTCTGTAATCTGATGTGTACAGTGATTTGGTTTCGACTGTAATGTTGTATATTATGTATTCAAATAAAATAAATAAATAAGTAACTTTCCCGCTTTAAAATCTTTTTAAATATAGGTCCCCGCAGAAAGTGTACAAGATCTTTTTTGTAGATTATTTATATGTAAAAGAACATTTTTTGCTACGGCCACCGTTTACGAGTTATTTACGAAAAACAATGAAAAGGGACTTTTAACCCCATGGAGCTGATCTGATGATGCAGTCGGAAGGCAGCCAAAGGAACTCATCCATGGAAAAACATAAACACATTGAGTTTATTAGGCTCATTTGAAAGGTATCGAGAAGTACCTACTTGCTCTTGATAGACATGCAAAGGAGAAAAAGTACAGTCTGCAATAAAAGTGTGTATCAAAAAATATTTTTGACGGGTACTAGTTTTTTTTTTCAACCCCAGTTTGCACATGGCATGACAGAGTAACATGTGTTGTGCAGTCGCGTGTAAGTCTGAACGGTCGTTTCGCATGTAAGACGATACGGCAAGTCGGCATCTAATCGCATTACTAGCGTCGCTAAGCGCGATCGACGCCATTTTGGACAAATGTCTGGCCTAACCAAGTGACTATCGTGTATAGAAAATGTCAATGGAAACTTTAATAATTAATTAAAACAATCATGTGAATTTTCGTTGGGCCCCGGCGTCGAAACAATTGAGAAAACACCCGAGACGGTAGCCCCCATTCGCACGGGAGCTTTTTCAACGCGCGTTAAAAAAGCGCTTGAATATGTCTGCACTCAAAATTCGATTTAACGACCAAGGCTTAAAGTCGAAAATCCAACAACGTTTGATAAAAAGCGCCACCGCTGTCGTGTGAATACATAGGTACATGGTTATCCATTTGTGTCATTCAAACGCTTTTTTAACGCGCGTTGAAAAAGCTGCCGTGCGAACGGGGCCGTAGTGTTTTAAGACGAAAAAACTGGACATCAGTGGGAAACAGCTTTTACTCGTTGCTTTGGTAACGTTCGCCTGGATCACTTATTAAAACGCTCGTTTTATATGGTATTGCTAATAACCAAACATATACATTATTATGTTAGTTTTTAACTATTTCCATTCTGGGTCATAACTTAGCATATTAGTAGAACGTAGTATAGCACTTCTTGTGACAAACTATGCTAGTATTGTCGCCTGGCTGACGGGGCAGACTAGTAAAGTAAGCGATCTGTGTGTCACGCATTCGAGTGTATTCCGCGTATGACTGTAACCGCAAGTTACGTGAATCAGATCCGGTGTAGGAAACAACAGTTATGTAACTAAGCTCCTTTTCCATTTACTTTTGTTCTGCTCCTTACCCATTTGTAACTAAGATACTAACTAGTAATATTCCTAATACCAGTTTGAAACACCAACCATGGACATAGACGTGAAGTGTAGTGAAAAGTTAGAACTGACTCAAAGGTAAAATGCTGCATCGACTACGCAAGCGTCGGTCGGGAGAGGAAGAACCGGAACCGGACGTCGCGTTCGACGTCAGCCATTATTTTACTGATGATGTACTGGATCCATGGCGGGAGAGAGGTGAGTATTTAACCATTTCGGTGCGGATGGCACGACAGGCGTGTCATCAATGTTTTTAACGCGTGGCGTATGACACGACAGGCGTTCCATCATAGGGGCTGTCCATAAATTACGTCATCGATTTTTGTCAATTTGCAACGAACCGGTTAAAGGTGAAGGAAACAATCGGGTGCTATGGTTGCTAGTATGTATTTTTTACATGTTTATGCAAGTAACTGACGGTCTTTCCACCGCTATGCAACCGGCTGACGATTTTTTATTTATAATAGTATCTAAACTATGAAAACTATCATCTGGCAAAGTATCAATCGGGAGGCGATGACTGAAAACCCATCAAACCACTCGGCCACCGGGCCGCTGTGGCCCGGTGGCCGAGGGGCTTGGGCATCTGCCGCGATAGCAGAGGACGCTGGTTCGATTCCAGCCTGGGGCACTAGAGGCCTTGGTCACTTTTTCTTAGTATATGCCATTTATTTCAGTTTATAAAGCTTGTTACAGTTGTTACCTAGTGTAAAAAAACACATTAGTTTAAGTTAGCTTAAGTTACTTATAAGGATTGCCATGCCCTAACGGGGCTCATGTTTGAAACTTTTATTTCATAAAATCTTATGTACAACATGAATGCAAATAAACTACTTGAATACTTCTTCTTCTTCTTCTTCTTTATATTTAAGAGCTGTGCTCTTGTCGGTGCAGCAATCTCCAACTCGTCCGGTCCTCTGCCAACTCCTTAACCTCCTGGTATGACACGACCTGAACCTTTTCTTTTATTTGGTTGAAATAATTTATTCTCGGTCTTCCTCTTCCTCTCTTTCCCTCTATTTTTCCTTCTATGAAAAAAAAAAATATTCATACTTGAAAAAAAAAATATTTTGACATGTTCAACCTTAGAGGATATAACAAACGGAGACGCCATGTCTAAAATTTTCGGTACAAAATAGTCTGATGTTTTTTGCGGGGGAGGGGCACATTAAATGTCTAGGGACCTGTACCAGGTATGACGTACGTCATGTCAGATAAACGTCAGTCCATACATATGGTTGACATGTGGTTGACCATTGGCCGCCTATTTTCGACAGAGGGGAACGCCTGTTAATGGCGGCTCCATCGTTAATTACTCCGAGTGTTCAACTGATGGTTTTTCCACCGCGATACAACCGGTTGACTATTTTTTTTAATTCATGATAGCATCTAAACTATCATCTGAAAAAGTATGAAGCGGGAGGCGCGAATGACGATATTTGCTCCTGGCCCGCGGTCAACTAGTGCATGGTTTCTATTATGGCTCCTCTACACGATGGGCCAACGCAGGCCACTCCAAGGGACGCATTTATGCGTTAGAGGGAGCAAGTGATATTGCTATCTCATTCTACCGCATACCTGCGTCTCTTGGAGTGGCCTGCGTTGGCCCATCGTGGAGAGGAGCCATTAGACTCTCCCTTGCAATATTACTCTTACACACTACTTTGGACTGTATGGGTCAAAAACGTTCGGAAAAACGGGCGTCTTTTTTGTGGACATTTCAAAAAGTAAGGAGTTGAGTAAATTTTTCTAACACTTATTTTAAAATGTATTTATTTATATTTGCAGATGCCCTGGAGCGAGAGAGACTGTCGCAGCACGCGGCTCTCCGTGAGCTGGTGCTGCGCGGCGACGCGGCGGGGCTTAAAACCAAGCTTACCGCCCTCGGGAGTAATGCGCCGCTCTGCGTCAACCTGACGCCGCAGGGCGCCAACACGCTGCTATATGTGTGAGTAAACGTCCAGAAATGGGATTGGCAACTGTCAAAGGTCTGTTATAGCTTGCCCCTTTTTCTATGAGATTTGGCTTAAAGAGCTGGCATCCAGGGCATTAAAAAACAAAAAAATTACACAATTCTAGGTTTTGACAGGGCAAGCTATGATGGCGCCATCTGCTTAATACTTCGACCGGCCAAATCCATTACCCACCCACAGAAATAGACTTAAATACTGCTTTCACCCGAATCAAATGTCAAACATCAACTTTTGACAGTCGGAGTTACCGCAAAATGTATGGAGCTGTACAGCGCCATCTCGTTTACCTGTCAAATTCGAAGCACGAAATTGTCTTGGATTTTACACATCTTAATCAATGTATCTTTGCTTGCACTAAACAATAGGGGGTATTACTGCAATGTTCTGCCGCCAGAGTGCAGCACTAGCTCCTCTAGTAAACCATAGAGTAATTTATACACACTGTGCCTTAAACTGTTTTTGACAAGTTTTCACAGAATAAAATATGACATTGATGCATCAAGGCGGTTTGTTAACAAGGGCCTAGCGAGAAACGCGAAAATAGGCCAAATATGATCACATGATTTCTGGACGGCCCCTTAATTAGACTTTTGATTGCAGGGCGGTGGAAGCAGGCCACACGGCCGTAGCCAAGGCGTTACTAGACGCGGGCGCCGACGGCCGAGCCCACCCCGTCACCAAGTACAGTCCCCTCTACATAGCCTGCTACCACGGACACAGGGATCTGGTGGCTCTGTTGCTGCGACACTTCCCTCAGGCTGTGCAGGTATTGTAACAGAAGCAGGCCACACGGCCGTGGCCAAGGCGTTACTAGACGCGGGCGCCGACGGCCGAGCCCACCCCGTCACCAAGTACAGTCCCCTCTACATAGCCTGCTACCACGGACACAGGGAGCTGGTGGCTCTGTTGCTGCGACACTTCCCTCAGGCTGTGCAGGTATTGTAACAGAAGCAGGCCACACGGCCGTGGCCAAGGCGTTACTAGACGCGGGCGCCGACGGCCGAGCCCACCCCGTCACCAAGTACAGTCCCCTCTACATAGCCTGCTACCACGGACACAGGGATCTGGTGGCTCTGTTGCTGCGACACTTCCCTCAGGCTGTGCAGGTATTGTAACAGAAGCAGGCCACACGGCCGTGGCCAAGGCGTTACTAGACGCGGGCGCCGACGGCCGAGCCCACCCCGTCACCAAGTACAGTCCCCTCTACATAGCCTGCTACCACGGACACAGGGATCTGGTGGCTCTGTTGCTGCGACACTTCCCTCAGGCTGTGCAGGTATTGTAACAGAAGCAGGCCACACGGCCGTGGCCAAGGCGTTACTAGACGCGGGCGCCGACGGCCGAGCCCACCCCGTCACCAAGTACAGTCCCCTCTACATAGCCTGCTACCACGGACACAGGGAACTGGTGGCTCTGTTGCTGCGACACTTCCCTCAGGCTGT
Organism: Cydia splendana; assembly: GCF_910591565.1. Taxonomy (NCBI): domain Eukaryota; kingdom Metazoa; phylum Arthropoda; class Insecta; order Lepidoptera; family Tortricidae; genus Cydia; species Cydia splendana. The sequence goes on from NC_085985.1 coordinate 10,061,005, forward strand.
GCAGGTATTGTAACAGAAGCAGGCCACACGGCCGTAGCCAAGGCGTTACTAGACGCGGGCGCCGACGGCCGAGCCCACCCCGTCACCAAGTACAGTCCCCTCTACATAGCCTGCTACCACGGACACAGGGAGCTGGTGGCTCTGTTGCTGCGACTGCACATAAGAAAACTTATCGTACAAAAGGCGGACTTAATGCCAAAAGCATTCTCTACCATTCAACCTTAAGGCAAAGCAGAGAGATTGTGGGCGGTGTTACTAATCACTAAAGCTAATCTGAAATTTAACATACATAAACAATGACATACATATATGTATACACCGTGTTTTTATTGAATTCCGTTAACTTCGGGGTATGGTTAAGTACGTTTAAGAAAACTAAATGGCATAGTTAATTTGGAAAAAAAAAATTTTTTTTGCTTTTTTTTTTTCAGAAAAATTAATATTAAAAAGTAATTAAATGTAGCATATAGCGTTGTTGTAACACGGGCATTACATTTAACTAAACCAAACAATTGAAATCTGTGACATATCAATGTCAATTCAGAATCAGAATCAGAATCAGAATTGTTTATTGCACTCATATTAGTATACAGTTCTTAAAAACTACTAGTACAGTTCCACAACATCGAACAACGAACATCGATCGACCGAGATTTTACTTAAGTTTAGTAGCAAATGTATGAACTCATTCTAAACACTAATCAATATGTAAACCGGCCTTAAGGCAAGTGTACAAGCTTGTAGAGGCCTTATAGGAAAATAATAAAATATTGATTATCTTCGAAATGGAGTTAATTAGAATATCGTTGTCTTTGGGAAAGTTACTTGATTTAAGATCAGGTATGCACCCTTGAAATTAACGGAAATCAAAAAAAACACGGTGTATATACCTAATTATCAAATGTCAATTGTTCTTTCGTATCCCAACTTCCTTCTCAACCCAAACAATGTTGTTACAGCAAGAAACGGTGGAGAAATGGCTGCCCATACACGCGGCTTGCATGTGCGGGCACGCCGCCCTCGTGTCGCTGCTGCTGGAGCACCGCTACCCGCGCCCGCTGCTCGCCACATACACGTTCGTTTGTTTACATCACACCTTCTCGTAACTCATGACGCCCTGGTACTTGTGTAGCGCTAAATTCAATTTTTAGACAGTTTCTTTCTCGATATTGGCCACTCTAAAGATACGCGAGTAGCGGCGATACCCTCATACTCGTACGCGCCCCGGCGGGTTGGTCAACGGCACCTTCTCGTAACGCATGAGGCCCTGGTACTTGCTCCGCGCTAAATTCAAGTTTTAGACAGTTTTTTTCTCGATATTGGCCACCGTAGGGAAAATGGCTGCCCATACACGCGGCGTGCATGTGCGGGCACGCCGCCCTCGTGTCGCTGCTGCTGGAGCACCGCTACCCGCGCCCGCTGCTCGCCACCTACACGTTCGTTTGTTTTCATCACACTTGCTCCAAAAATACCTTTTTCATCACACTTGCTCGGAAAAGATGTATTTACACGTAGGGCTTGCGGGCGGGAAATTGAACTTTTCGCCCTAGGGCGGAAAAAATCTTTTCCGAGCAAGTGTGATGAAAAACACTTATTTACACGTAGGGCTTGCGGGCGGGAAATTGAAATTTTCGCCCTAGGGCGGAAAAGTGTTTTATACAGAAGTTTGTTTTTATTAATTCTCCTTTTTTTCCTTACAAGTGTGATGAAAAACATTGTGTGTGCCACGGGCGGTAAAGAAATTCCGAACTCGTGAACATTTTAAGCCCTCGCTTCGCGTCGGGCTTAAAATTGACACTCGTTCGTAATTTCTTATTTCCCGCCCTTAATACACAATGTACTATTTCACCTCAGCAGCTCGAACAAGGGTACTTTGCTTCTTAAAAACAGTGAGCAAAATGCGATTTTGCTCACTGAGTGAGACAAAATTACATTCAAGTGGCCTTTATAGTCAAATGTCATTTCAACATGCGGGGTCTAATACAAGTTCGATATACTTGGGTTCTATTATCTCTGTCCCTCTAGGTATGTTCTCACTGCTTAGGGTGAAAAATTTTGTGTACTACACGAGATCAAAGTTATTTACATCTCGTGCGCTTTTGAATCCCTTAAACAAACTTTGATCTCTTGTTGTACAAATAACTATTTCACATCACCTATTCGGAAATAGTTATTTGTACAACAAGAGATCAAAGTGTGATATTTCTTCGAGTGCTTATTTTGAGTCCCGTGCAAGCGAAATATTCTATAATAGATTCACGAGCGTAGCGAGTGAATCTAATTTAGAATCTTGAGCGTAGTAAGGGATTCAAATACGCACGAGATGTAAATAACTTTGATCTCGTGTAGTACACAAAAATTTTCACCCTAAGCAGTGAGAACATACCTAGAGGGACAGAGATAATAGAACCCAAGTATATCGAACTTGTATTAGACCCCGCATGTTGAAATGACATTTGACAATAAAGGTCACTTGAATGACATTTTGTCTCACTCAGTGAGCAAAATGCGATTTTGCTCACTGAGTGAGACAAAATGACACAGTGAGCAAAATCGCATTTTGCTCACTGTTTTTAAGAAGCAAAGTACTCTTGTTCGAGCTGCTGAGGTGAAAAAGACTTTTTCTTCCCTGCTAGGAGGGATCAAAGTATAGAATAGAATAGAATAGAAATTTTAAATTTTTTTTGCACATTATTTTTTTAGCTTAAATAATCTGTTTAAGCATCAGATTGTGTCAACACTAAGATTTTTTATTTTCCTCATAAATAGTTGATGTGAAAAGCAGTATGTGTCACACGGTATCAAAATTATTTCGTCTTGGGCGTTAACACTTGAATCCCTCCCTTCATTACGCTCAGGATTCAATGTACGCCCTTGACGGAAATATATCATTTTGATCCCTTGTAACACAAACTACTAATTTCATGCAGGTGTGCTGAAGGACAATAGTTATTTACGATACATGTGCGGAAAAGAGGAAATTTGAAACGAGTGGCGATAAATTAAAACACGACCGAAGGGAGTGTTTTAAATCGACACGAGTTTGTGTAATTAAATATGTGTACTCATGTCTAGCTGTTCTAGATTACAGGGTCTTAATTTCAACATTTAGACTAGAGATGCCCCGAATAGTGGTTTTGGCCGAATACCGAATATTCGGCACCTCTTTCGACCGAATATTCGGTATGACATGCGAACATTTTGAGTCACAATTATTATGAAAACTGCCAACAGAGTACAACGTTTACTAAGAAGTTTTTTGATGAACAGAATCAATGAATGTAGTTAGAGTTAATCAAATCAGACCCATTTAAAAAATAAATAAGTTTTTGGCAAAAATTTCATTTTTGGTACAAGCTTTTATCGCTGACTGTACTTTTCTTACGACAAACAACTAATACTCATCGAGACAATTCTAAAAACCCCTAACACAATTAGGTTACGTTGTTTCATCACAGAGTTCCTATGGCCACCTCCTGTCTCCATCATCAGATCAGCTCGATGGTACCATAATATTGCATTGTCATCCGATTTATACATGCATGCAAAATTTCAGCTCAATCGGAAACCGAGAAGTGGATCAAATTTAACTTGCAAGATTTGATTACAGACCGACAGACAGACAGACAACGGACAGGTGAAACTAAATAAAAGCTTGTAAATATGTTGTAATCAACAAATACTCAAAGGTTTTGAGTCATCAAAAAATTATCGTCGTAACTATTTGGAAAGTTGTTTTCCAAGAATACATTTTAAAAATATACCTAGTGTGTGGTTATTTTTATTGTGTAATTTTGCTTTTTAGGTAGGTGCAACAGATATTCGGTATTCGGCCGAATAGTAGGCAACGATTGCCGAATACCGAATATTCGGCAAAATGGCCGAATACCGAATAGTTGCCGAATATTCGTGGCATCTCTAGTTTACATGAGCTATTTTTTAGCGATGTCACCGGCAAATGGCAGTACGAGGCAGCTTTCGACGTGAACGCAGTAGACGCTCGCGGACAGAGCGCTCTATACGTGGCGAGCACGCTTGGCTGCAGCGCCGTTGTGGACGCGCTGCTATCTTATTCCATACCATGTCGCCCTGTGAAGGAACAGGTAGGTTTTAAACTAGTTAAGTGGTGTTTTATTAAGGTATCTATTGTTTCCCAAAAAAATATGTCTGTAAAGTCGGTTTACGGACGATAATTTTGCGTGATAATGATAACGTCATAAGAAAACATTACCATTACATTACGTAACGTTACCGTGGAGATCTGTCCACAACGTTACCATGGAGTTTGTCCACAACGTGACACTTTTTCGTGCATGCTACCGGTGTTCATCGATTTGTAAGTTAACTTAGTACTGCATTATTAAAACTAGCTGGTCAACTAGCTAATCAAAGAGGTTAATGTTAAAGTCAGAAATATAAAAGGCTGACCTTCCAACCCAGAGAGTAAACTAGGCCTCATTGGGATTAGTCCAGTTTCCTCACGATGTTTTCATTCACCGAAAAGCGACTAGTAAATATCAAATGATGTTTCGTACATAAGTTCCGAAAAACTCGTTGGAACGAGCCGGGGTTCTAACCCGCGACCTCCGGATTGAAAGGCGTACGCTCTTACCGCTAGGCCACCAGCGCTTCAATCGAATCAGATTGAATCGGTATGTGAGTTGTAATAATGGAGTTAATATTTAATTACACAAACGGGTCTACGGCGATATAATTTCATTGTTTTTACCTTTAATTCCGACGTTTCACCTGAGTTGCACCAGCTCTTTTCGTGACCGCAGCTGGTGCAACTCAGCTGAAACGTCGGGATTTAAGGTAAAAACAATGTAATTATATCGCGGTAGACCCGTTTGTGTAATTAAATATGTGTTTAAAATGGAGTTTATTATATTTAGTCGGAGGAGCCCGAGCCCGCGGCGGCGCCCCCCGCGGCGCTGAGCCCGCAGCGCGGGGTCTCTCTCGGCATACAGGCCATCGTCAGCAGGCTCACTGGCTCTGGTACTCATGTAAGTAACTAGTTCTTATTCATCATCATCATATCAGCCCTTTATCACCCACTGCTGAGGTGCTGAGCATAGGCCTCACTTCTAGTACGCCACTTGTCCCGGTCCTGAACGAATCTCATCCAGAAGTGACCCCCAATTTTCCGGATGTCGTCCACCCAACGAGCCAACGGACGCCAGGCGCTTCTTTCATCCGAAAGCGGCCAGCATTCTGTTAACATTTTAGTCCACCTGTCATCACTCTGCCTAGGAACATGTCCCGCCCAATTCCATTTTAGTTTGGTAATGACGAAACCCACGTCATGCACCTTGGTGCGGCGACGGATCTCGACATTCCTTACTCGATCTTGAAGCTTGATACCGAGCATGCCAAGTTCTTATTAGGTGTTATGTTATGAACCCTTAACGTTTTTCTAGGCATAATATAACGATTTGCCGATCACATACGTGCCAATAGAATTTTAATTTTATAGTTCGTTTTTTTTAGCATTAGAAAAAAGGTAAACAATTTTGACGTGTCTTTTTATTGAAAAACAAGTCACGGCAAATATATAACAATTATGAATCATATACGATTATTTACATTGCTTACATAAGTTAGTTACTGATTTTTAAAAAGCGTTTTTCAATTAAAAGACACGTCAAGATCGCGTAATGCTTTTCTAATGCAAAAAAATCGAACTATAGCATTCCGTTTCAAATTAGATTGTACAAACAGCAACACTGCTAACTGTACATCGCTGGACCTTATTAAACAAAAGGCATAATACAAATACAAATACAATAGTTATTTGTTTTACAAGGGGGCAAAGTTGTTGTTTAACCGCTCGTGCTAATATTAGCGTAGCGAGTGGTTCGAAAAATGGAATCTTGAGCGTTGCGAGGGTTTCAAAGCACGAGGGTTAAACAAAATTTGCCCCCTAGTGAAACACAAAAATTTTCACCACACCAACCCGAAGCAAATATTAAATGTAAAATATCAAACAAAATCAAACCAAATCTAATCCAAATGAATGTTATTCAATATTTATCATCCAAAATCATCATTTAAAAGTCAATTCTACCAGCAAACATAAGAAAACATCTCAAAATTTGCATTTGATTACTTTGCCTCACATGTGAATAAAATGCAACTTTGCTATCAGTTTTTGAAGTGCAAAGTAAGCCTTTCCGAGCTGGTGTGGTGAAAATATTTATTAATAACAAGAGTTACAAGTCACAATAGGTACAATAGTAAACCATTATATCAAACGAAAATTATTCATACAGATTATTATTCATGTTCATTATCATTACAGTGCGATCGTTACATTACAAGTTAAGTTGCACAACACACACACCATGCACACAACATGCAATTACTCGTATAACCTATGTGTACGGTAGTTTGAAAAACTCCTCGACGCTGTACAAAGACAAATTCAGAAGCCACTTTCGCAGTCTACACATAAGGTCCACCGATGTAAAGTTAACAGTGTGGTCGATGGTACTCTCAGGAAACATTACTCCTTTCAAATGAATCTGAAACTGATCTTGTATTTGGTTTTTTTTTTTTTGGGAATACCTTCTAGTCTGTTGCGGCTCGGAGAAGGGTTAACGGTATACTTTAAAACTGCGTCAAAAAATCACAGCAGCGAATAGGGGATATTACTGCAATGTTCTGTCGCCAGAGTGCAGCACTACCGCCTCTAGTAAACTCATAGAGTAACTTATACATACTGTGCCTTAAACTGTTTTTTGACAAGTTTTCACAGACAATAAAATATGACATTGATTGTTAACAAGGGCCTACCGGGAAACGCGAAAATCGAAATTTAGTTATCTGCCTCTTTATCGCTCGAATATGCAAGAGTGGTAGAGAGATTAGATAACGAAATTTCGATTTTCTTGTTTCGCGGTAGCCCCCCAGATTGTGACAGATAGTGGTAGTGGCGCCACCTACGCAGAGTTTCGCGTAATGTTCCCTATTAAAATGTCTTTCTACTCCCGTACGTTTATTTGTCTATTAAAGGGTCGTGGACACTTCTTTAAAACCCTACCTTATAGTTGTCAAAACAAGTCTTTAGTCTATTCCCCATAACGCATAAATTTGTGCATACACGCAGTATCTTTTTGGCACTTTTCGATACTTCGTGTAATGACCATTTAAAAAACATTGTATGAAATACCGTATTGCCAAATAAGTGAACCATAGACATGTTTTTTATTTAATTTCATTCATTCATTCAAGTCCACTAGATGACATGAAAAATATTTGTTTTCACAATTTTATTTCAAAGTGCTTGGTCGTGAAACAGTATTGTATGCAACGTTGTTTAACCGAGTCAAAAAATACTAAATTTTTCAAATTGTTACTCCACTCGCCTTTTTTGACCTCTCTTAAACAACGGTTGCATAAAATACTATAATATGAATGTTGCAGGATGGCGTAGAAGAGAAGCGAGTGCACCCAGTGCGAGTGGACATAGGGCGGGGCGTGGACTCGTGCGTGGCGTGCGCGGCGCGCGGCGGGCACGCGCGCACCGTGCGCCGCCTGCTGCACGCCGGCGCGGCCGCCGCCGCCTCCGCCGCGCCGCCCGAGGTAACACACGAGGCATACACGTGGACATAGCGCGGGGGGTGGACTCGTGCGTGGCGTGCGCACCGTGCGCCGCCTGCTGCACGCCGGCGCGGCCGCCGCCGCCTCCGCCGCGCCGCCCGAGGTAACACACGAGGCATACACGTGGACATAGCGCGGGGGGTGGACTCGTGCGTGGCGTGCGCACCGTGCGCCGCCTGCTGCACGCCGGCGCGGCCGCCGCCGCCTCCGCCGCGCCGCCCGAGGTAACACACGAGGCATACACGTGGACATAGCGCGGGGGGTGGACTCGTGCGTGGCGTGCGCACCGTGCGCCGCCTGCTGCACGCCGGCGCGGCCGCCGCCGCCTCCGCCGCGCCGCCCGAGGTAACACACGAGGCATACACGTGGACATAGCGCGGGGGGTGGACTCGTGCGTGGCGTGCGCACCGTGCGCCGCCTGCTGCACGCCGGCGCGGCCGCCGCCGCCTCCGCCGCGCCGCCCGAGGTAACACACGAGGCATACACGTGGACATAGCGCGGGGGGTGGACTCGTGCGTGGCGTGCGCACCGTGCGCCGCCTGCTGCACGCCGGCGCGGCCGCCGCCGCCTCCGCCGCGCCGCCCGAGGTAACACACGAGGCATACACGTGGACATAGCGCGGGGGGTGGACTCGTGCGTGGCGTGCGCACCGTGCGCCGCCTGCTGCACGCCGGCGCGGCCGCCGCCGCCTCCGCCGCGCCGCCCGAGGTAACACACGAGGCATACACGTGGACATAGCGCGGGGGGTGGACTCGTGCGTGGCGTGCGCACCGTGCGCCGCCTGCTGCACGCCGGCGCGGCCGCCGCCGCCTCCGCCGCGCCGCCCGAGGTAACACACGAGGCATACACGTGGACATAGCGCGGGGGGTGGACTCGTGCGTGGCGTGCGCACCGTGCGCCGCCTGCTGCACGCCGGCGCGGCCGCCGCCGCCTCCGCCGCGCCGCCCGAGGTAACACACGAGGCATACACGTGGACATAGCGCGGGGGGTGGACTCGTGCGTGGCGTGCGCACCGTGCGCCGCCTGCTGCACGCCGGCGCGGCCGCCGCCGCCTCCGCCGCGCCGCCCGAGGTAACACACGAGGCATACACGTGGACATAGCGCGGGGGGTGGACTCGTGCGTGGCGTGCGCACCGTGCGCCGCCTGCTGCACGCCGGCGCGGCCGCCGCCGCCTCCGCCGCGCCGCCCGAGGTAACACACGAGGCATACACGTGGACATAGCGCGGGGGGTGGACTCGTGCGTGGCGTGCGCACCGTGCGCCGCCTGCTGCACGCCGGCGCGGCCGCCGCCGCCTCCGCCGCGCCGCCCGAGGTAACACACGAGGCATACACGTGGACATAGCGCGGGGGGTGGACTCGTGCGTGGCGTGCGCACCGTGCGCCGCCTGCTGCACGCCGGCGCGGCCGCCGCCGCCTCCGCCGCGCCGCCCGAGGTAACACACGAGGCATACACGTGGACATAGCGCGGGGGGTGGACTCGTGCGTGGCGTGCGCACCGTGCGCCGCCTGCTGCACGCCGGCGCGGCCGCCGCCGCCTCCGCCGCGCCGCCCGAGGTAACACACGAGGCATACACGTGGACATAGCGCGGGGGGTGGACTCGTGCGTGGCGTGCGCACCGTGCGCCGCCTGCTGCACGCCGGCGCGGCCGCCGCCGCCTCCGCCGCGCCGCCCGAGGTAACACACGAGGCATACACGTGGACATAGCGCGGGGGGTGGACTCGTGCGTGGCGTGCGCACCGTGCGCCGCCTGCTGCACGCCGGCGCGGCCGCCGCCGCCTCCGCCGCGCCGCCCGAGGTAACACACGAGGCATACACGTGGACATAGCGCGGGGGGTGGACTCGTGCGTGGCGTGCGCACCGTGCGCCGCCTGCTGCACGCCGGCGCGGCCGCCGCCGCCTCCGCCGCGCCGCCCGAGGTAACACACGAGGCATACACGTGGACATAGCGCGGGGGGTGGACTCGTGCGTGGCGTGCGCACCGTGCGCCGCCTGCTGCACGCCGGCGCGGCCGCCGCCGCCTCCGCCGCGCCGCCCGAGGTAACACACGAGGCATACACGTGGACATAGCGCGGGGGGTGGACTCGTGCGTGGCGTGCGCACCGTGCGCCGCCTGCTGCACGCCGGCGCGGCCGCCGCCGCCTCCGCCGCGCCGCCCGAGGTAACACACGAGGCATACACGTGGACATAGCGCGGGGGGTGGACTCGTGCGTGGCGTGCGCGGCTGCTGGCCAAAGGCCTCCCACCTAGACTTCCAATCCTCCCGATTAACTGCAGCATCCGTCCAGTTACTGAGAAATGTGTCCAGGTCGTCCCACCATCTTCTCTTAGGCCGACCTTGCCGGTCGTGCATACGTCGTATATGGCCTGCCCAGTCCCACTTTAGCTTGACCATCTCGTTTATCTGTCAAATTCGAAGCAAGAAATTGTCTTCGATTTTACGCATCTTACTCAATCAATGTATCTTTGGATGTATGTTTGTGTCGTCAGAACGAGAGTACGGGCACGCGTGACTCCCGCCGGCGCTCGCGCAGCGCGTCCGCCGTCGGCTCCGTGTCGCCGTCTCCCTCGCTCAACCGAGCCAGCGCCGACCGTGAGTACTCAACCTGGTTATAAACATGTACGTTACAAAATCTATTTAACTAAACCCCAAAAAAAAAAGAATTGTAAAATACTTCAGCTTACAATTCAATTTAGATTAAGTCTTTAAATTTTTCAATTGTAACCTACTGGCATCATAGGCCAGTAATTTTAAGCCTAAAAAGGGGTCAACCTTGGAATAGGAGAGATAAAATAGGCTGGAAACTAGTATACACTCGTATAAGATCATGAAAATCGGTTTTTCGCGAATATCAAGATTTCTATAGCTCCAATGCTGTTTACATATAAGTAAGAGTTGTAGACCATAAAATTTGAGATAAGTATCAATCATTTTTTCATGGGATCAGCCGTTTTCAAGATATAGGGCACAGAAAGCGCAGTGATCAGACATACGTACTATTAGCTGGTTTTATAGTGCACGACACCTTGCATTTTGTGACTATGCGCTAAAACTTGGCACAGTTGATTCATAGCTGGCCTTGAGTAGATTCAGACCGGGAGCCATCGAGAACCACGGCACATTTAGTGGGGGGAGGGGGGAAGTTCGACGCTGCCGCGCTTCAATTGAAGCATCATTTCTCTAAAGCTATACATATTAGGGCATGTGATGTATCATTTTCGGATAAATTAAGGATGGGGAATCTATTCTTAGAACAAAAAAATAATAATAAAGTAGAAAAGACTAAAAAACGTATTTTTGATCCTGTTATTTAGTTTCTTCAAAGATCGCTACGCTCGTGAATCTATTATAGAATCTTTCGCTTGCACGGGACTCAAAATAAGCACTCGAAGAAATATCAAACTTTGATCTCTTGTTGTACAAATAACTATTTTCTACATGACAATGTTTTTGCAGGCGACGTACCATGGACAGCGCTAGCAGTAGCCGTAAGGAACAAACACGTACAAGTAGCAGACATGCTCCTCCGAGCGGGCGCTGATGACCCACACGGGCTGGCGCTGCGGGAGTGCCACAAGCATCGTCTAGTGGCGCTGCTTGCCGCAATTTTAGCCTCTAGGGTAAGCAATTTCGCAAGAGTAGGGTTTTCTCTACAAGTAGCAGACATGCTCCTCCGAGCGGGCGCTGATGACCCACACGGGCTGACGCTACGCGAGTGCCACAAGCATCGTCTAGTGGCGCTGCTTGCCGCTATTTTAGCCTCTAGGGTAAGCTGTTATTGCATATTTCGCAAGAGTAGGGTTTTCTCTACAAGTAGCAGACATGCTCCTCCGAGCGGGCGCTGATGACCCCCACGGGCTGGCGCTGCGGGAGTGCCACAACCATCGTCTAGTGGCACTGCTTGCCGCTATTTTAGCCTCTAGGGTAAGGTGTTATTGCATATTTCGCAAGAGTAGGGTTTTCTTTACAAGTAGCAGACATGCTCCTCCGAGCGGGCGCTGATGACCCCCACGGGCTGGCGCTGCGGGAGTGCCACAAGCATCGTCTAGTGGCGCTGCTTGCCGCTATTTTAGCCTCTAGGGTAAGCAATTTCGCAAGAGTATGGTTTTCTTTACAAGTAACGGACATGCTCCTCCGAGCGGGCGCTGATGACCCACACGGGCTGGCGCTGCGGGAGTGCCACAAGCATCGTCTATAGCGCTGCTTGCCGCTAAAAAAAGAAACATCTTTTTTTTTTTTTTTTTTTAATTTTTTAAAATTTTAAACTGTTTATTTTTAAAATAGAATTAACATACAATTAACTTAGAACTAATCTTACAGTTTTAAGATTATTAGAACTAAAGGACATGTGGAGCAACCCGCTATCAAAATTATTGAACATTACCATTAAGTGTTTTTACATGCTACTGAGTCTTTTTACATTTATCTGTATCAGTGCCTTTTTAACAATAGCCTTAATATTATTAGGTTTCTTATCTATATTTTCAATTACATGACTGGGAAAGCTGTTTAGAGCTTTAGGAACATAAGAGGACCAGGTTCTATTACCATATTCGTTATTATTTTTAGTAGTCATAAAATTAGGTTCATTGGGTAGACTGCGAAGGTTATTTGGTCTATTATATCTCTTCAGCTCTCCCAGACAATGCTTATATTCTAAGATTACAGCCAGCTTAGCCTTATCATATACACTTAGCACCCTGCAATAACTAAACAAGTTTTCATAATTATATCTGAATTGTTGTTTTATTTTTAGCGGAACTATAGTTTTTAATATTCTAATCTGTAGTTTATGTATTCGTTGTAAGTAAGTTTTATAGGTTCGCCCATAGCTGGATATGCCGTAGTCAATTATGGAGTCGGCCATAGCAATATACAATAAACGGAGTATGTTATAAGGCATTTTTTGTTTAATTATACAAAGATTACTGAGAATAGCCCTTAGCCTATTACACACATTATCAATATGCGGACCCCAATTAAATGCGGTGTCAATTTTGAATCCCAAATAACTATGGTTGTTGACAACTTCCAAAGACTCGCAGTTATCCCTGCAGCAGGACTGCGCTGTGTGCATGCATGCATGCTCATGGGCCACGATCCTGGGTGTGTCATAAATTTTAACATAAGGAGAATATATATGCATTACTTTAGTTTTACTATAGTTTATGGACAGGCCAACATCGTGGGCCCATTTACATAACATATTGAACTCGCTCTGCATCTGACACTCCGCCACTCGTATATCTTTATTAGCAATCAACAAACATGTGTCGTCAGCGAATTAGTATACTGAGGCCTTTTGGAATATATTAATCATGTCATTAACATAGATTAGGTACTCTGTTGGTCCCAAAATTGATCCCTGCGCTGTGCCGTGGTAGGATTGCAGGAGATCACTTTGCTCTCCTGCAATACTAACAGTGTTAAATCTTTGCTGGTGATACTGCTTAAACCAATTCAGTGTGGGCCCCTGTATACCACTTCGCTGAAGTTTTTTATACAAAGTCTCGTGATTCAAAGTGTCAAATGCTTTGCTAAAGTCTATCATTACCACTATTACCTGCTTCCTATCATTTAAATGCTGGTTTACTTCATCTGTGAACTGTGCAAGTAATTGAGTTGTGCTTTTACCTTTTTGAAAACCGAACTGCCTACTATGAATAATGTTGTTAATTGATAAAAATTCATTAAGTTTACTAGAGTCTGGCTACTGAAATTTTACTCAAACGTTTGGCGGGAAATTCAAAAAATCTTGGGCTGGTCACACTTTGTGTAGTAGGAATTATAGTTATGATCCTAGAAAATATTTTTGATTTTCTGTGCACACGTAAGGTACCTAAGGATATAGGTTAAATAAACGTTGACGTGCACTCAAAGTCAGCTCACATAATTTCTACCACTATGTAAAGTACAGTCAACGATAAACACATACGTTAACACTTTCTCACCATATACCATTGTAACAAAGCGAAAAATGAAATGTAGTGTAAATAAGACCTACCTCGATAATACCGTAATATTAATCCATCACCAAATAAAAATACATAAGTACTATGCCAAATATGCTAAATACTAAGTATCAAAATATTTATAGAGCACCAACTTCCTAATTTGTTTACATTTGCTTAGGAGTTGTAAACATTGCAGTTTTTCGTTATACAACGCTACACGTCGACTCGCACATTGTCGTAATTATTTACGAGCTTAAATAATAGTTTGCGAACCTCATTCAGTATAGACATTATTAATATTATTTAAAACATATCTATTATAAACCGCAAACAATTTGAATGAATGACATAAAGTGACAACTGACTTTTAGCTTTTTTTTTAAATCATAGACAATTGGTGATACAACAACGAAATATCTGTCAACAATTTTTGGCTAGCCAGACTCTACCTATGTATTTTTCTATTACTTTATCTATGACTGATAAAATTGTTATAAGTCTATAGTTGTTAGTGTTTGCGAGGCTTCCTTTTTTGTGTATTGGGCGGATTACACCTATCTTTAGCTTATCAGGGTAAAGAGAATGGGTTATACATTGATTAGTCAAGTGTGTCAACACAGGTGTTATTTCTTTGGTTAGAAATTTGATATCTTTTGCTCTTAATTTATCGAACCCTGCACTTTTGTTTTCATTAATATTGTTAATTATTTTTTCCATATTATTTCTATTAATTTTATTAAGTTTTAATGAGACCTTGGGTTCATTACTGTAGGAACTCTCATCAAGAAGAGTTTAGGACACTTGTGACGTTACTCTCAAAGTCGCGGGAAAATTTATTGGATATCTCTTTTGCTTTTATTTTAAATGATCTAATCAATGTATCATCCACTGCCCTAACCAATCTCCCAGTTAACCTGTTAATTATTTGCCACATTTTCTTGGGATTTCTGAAGTTGTCACATATATCTTTTTTCATAGAATTGTTCCTAGCCTTAGCCATAACTCTATTTGTCTTATTTCTATATTTTTTGTACAAAAGTTCGTTTTGCTTATTATTTGTGTCTTTTAAATATATCTGAAATAATTTATTTTTAGTGGTAGACATTTCCAATAATTTATCTGATAGCTACACTGATTTATTTATTGATGATTTGTTTAGGGTTTTCTTCACTGTGCACAGTTCATAGATTTTAGTAAACTTATTGACTTTTTTTTATGTCAAACACCGCTATTTTAGCCTCTAGGGTAAGCTGCTATTGCATATGTCGCAAGAGTAGGGTTTTCTTTACAAGTAACAGACATGCTACTCCGAGCGGGCGCTGATGACCCACACGGGCTGGCGCTACGGGAGTGCCACAAGCATCGTCTAATGGCGCTGCTTGCCGCTATTTTAGCCTCTAGGGTAAGCAAGTTCGCAAGAGTAGGGTTTTATTTACAAGTAGCAGACATGCTCCTCCGAGCGGGTGCTGATGACCCACACGGGCTGGCGCTGCGTGAGTGCCACAAACATCGTCTAGTGGCGCTGCTTGCCGCTATTTTAGCGTCGAGGTTAAGTAACTATCGTTTTTACACATTTCACAGGAGGAGTTTTTTTACTTAGGAAGTTATAGACCGCGGGCCAGGAGCAAATATCGTCAGTCATCGCCTCCCTCTTGATACCTTGTCAGATGATAGTTTAGATGCTATCGTGAATTTAAAAAAAAAGTCAGCCGGTTGTATCGCAGTAGAAAGACCGTCAGTTGATGGATGGGAGACATGAACACTTAGAGGATATAATAACCAACGGAGACGCCATGTCTACAATTTTCGGTACAAAATAGTCTGCCGTTTTTTGCGGGGGAGGGGCACATCAAATGTATAGGTACGTCATGTCAGATAAACGTCAGTCCATACATATAGTTGACATGTGGTTGACCATTGGCCGCCCATTTTCGACAGAGGGGAACGCCTGTTAATGGCGGCTCCATTGTTAATTACTCCGAGCATGAACAAGTAAAAAATATTAGTTTTCAGTCATCGCCTCCCGATTGAGACTTTGTCAGATGATAGTTTAGATGCTTCTACAAATAAAAAAAATCGTCAGCCGGTTGTATAGCGGTGGAAAAACCGTCAGCTACTTGCATAAACATGTAAAAAATATGTGGATAAAATGCAACTTTCTCATTAGTTTTTGAACAATCAAGAGGACCTTTGCCTTTGGTGTGGTGAAAAATATTATTTTATAATTGGTGCCGTGACCAGGATACAAATATGTAGCTGCATTTTTTGACCCCCCAACCCCCCAAAAAATACAATTATATGTTTAGTAAAAGCGAGACTGGTACGCAATTAATGCACAATTAATAAGGAGTATTACTGCAATGTTCTGCCGCCAGAGTGCAGCACTAATTTGTTTAGTAAACCATAGAGTAACTTATACATACTAGGCCTTAAACAGTTTTTTGACAACTTTTCACTATGACATTGATGCGGTTTGTTTACAGGTGGCCTACCGCGAAACGCGAAAATTACTTTAATTAATTTGTTTACTGTATGTGCTAGTGGAGCCACCTACGCAGAGCTTTGCCTAATATTCCCTATTGGCAAAGTATATAAATAAAATAATATTATTTTTTATAGGCGTACCCCGACCCAGAGTACAAGATGAACAAAGCGGCGGTGTCGGCGCTCGTGCTGGGCGCGGCGGCGCGCGACTCGTCGCTGACGCACAACGCGCTGGTGCCGCGGACGCCCGTCATGGTGCACTGGAGGGCGCTGCGCACCATGCAGGACACTATTAAGTTAGTCAGTGTGGCAATTTTTAGGGTTCCGTACCCAAAGGGTAAAAAAACGGGACCCTATTACTAAGACTTCGCTGCCCATTTTTCCGTCCGTTTGTCTGTCACCAGTATCCGTCTGTATTTCATGAACCGTGATATGAATTCGGTAATTTTTTTTTTCGTGACATGAACTTTTTTTTTCAGAATGTCTTGGCTGAGCGCGGCAGCGTTGCGAGTTAACCCGCACGTGTCGAGTGACGCGCTAGCCTTGCACGCCATCACGCGGTTAGAACTAGCGCAGAACGAGCTACGATCTCTGCCTGCTGCTCTATTCTCTCTGCTCAGCCTTAGGTATACTTAGTTTGTAAATTTCTAATAGGCCCCGACGGCTAATCCTTTGTCTAATTGCACATTTGATATCTATTTTACTAGATCTTCCCTATGATAACAAGATCTAGTAAAATAGATAGCAAATGAGCAATTTATCACAATAATGTGGATATTAAAATAATATATGGAAATAATACAAAGATACAGGACCTGATATTTCACCGACAAAAACGCAATTTTCTTGTTTTATCAATACTTCACGATGGACTCTCAGTGACCTTGACGTCACGTTCACTTATCGTTTTGTTAGGAGCGTTTCGCGAGTGAAGTACGACTGTCGGACTTTGACTATCATTTGTGACTTTGGTATTGCTTTAATGCAATGGGTCCCATATAGACATTTGATCCTAAAAACAAACCTGATCGATTGATACCATAAATGAAAATTTGTTATCTAGCCTATTGTATGATATGCAGGTACCTTAACGTGGCAGCCAACAAGCTGGAGAGGCTACCGCGCGGCAACGACCCTATAGAGGAAGAGGACCCTCGACGCCGAACGGCACCTACCTTTACAGCGCCCGTGTACAGCGCGCCTGTCTTGCAGGAGCTTTATTTGCAAGTATGTACCTGTCTAATACCGGCTAGTGATGGGTAGGACATCAATTTAAAATGAGTTTGTATGAGTACCTCATTTTCTAAAATGAGGTGTTACAATGTCTTACTTCAAATGAGGTGAGGTACTAGCATATATTCAGCGTCGACTATTCCATTAACTCCAACGGCGACAAAAATATTTAATGTATATACATATTTATGTATTCATCACTTCCTTTATAAATAAATAAGTAGTAATATTTAATTGGAGTGCAATTCTGGAGGTTAAGAATAGAACTTTTAGGAGAAAGATAATTTTAGAATCAAACTAAGAACATAAAGTACCTAACTTAATTTGCTGCTTTTATGAAACTTGTTCTAATGTAGCTCTTTTTTATTGTTAGATTGTTTAGACCTCCTCCTTGCTACTTGATATAATTTTAAGTATAATAATCACTAGCGACCCGCCCCGGCTTCGCATGGGTTAGCAAATTATACACCTAAACCTTCCTCAAGAATCACTCTTTTGATAGGTGAAAACCACATGAAAATCCGTCCAGTAGTTTTTAAGTCTATCGCGAACATACAAACAAACCCTCAAACAGACAGACGCGGCGGGGGACTTTGTTTTATAATATGTAGTGATATATTTCATAAGTACCTATTAACCATAAAACTACCACATTTTTAACAAACTAAGGAGAACAAATTCAATATTTTCACTAGTCATTATTATATAGAAGTGACTAACTTACCACCTCAGATAATTTAACAGTAATATCATCAATATGATAATAAACAAAGCACCATTCGCGCCTGCCGCACCGGCTACATTTACACTTCATTTTTTCATGCAAAAGGCACCAAGGAAGATCCGCGGGTATATTTACTGGCAAAAACTATGTCCATATTTTGTTATGATTATAAGAATTATCACTAGGTATTAGGTATTAGAGAACTAAAATTAACTAGGTAGTGAACGAAGTACGAACAAAATAAATATAAATATGTCATAATCATAACTTGACAGTTCGAAGTTTACAAAGAATGTTAATAAAAAGTATTGCAAATTCAAATCGGTATAATTTACATCTACATTTTTATTTTACCTATGAAAATTATACTTACTTTTTATTTAATAAACTTGAAACTTATTGAAATTATCATAAATTGTGTACGCTACCGTATTATATTTCAATAATATTTAAGTTACTTAAGGGATTTCTGTTTCTAAGCAAGCTTCGTAAATGCCCGCCTGGTATACAGAGGGCGTACCGCGAACCAAGTTCGTCATGTTGCCTCCCTGTCACACTTACGTACGAATTTACAAGTGCGACAGAGAAGCAACACGTCGAAATTCGTTTTGAGACTGATTTCTCGCGCCATTTTGACACGTAAGTCAGGATCAAAAAGGCGTAAGATGTATGAAAGCTTGCAGCGCTTACGCTTGTTGTCTTTCGTGTTTAATTTTTAACGTATTTTCGGTGGTGACGCGAGGCGATATTGAAGTACGGCGCGTGTCTGTCTCACTCCCTCTTTGGGTATTTCTAATTCATTGTTTCATTTTGAAAGGATTGAGGTGTTCATGTCACAGAGAGGCGGTGAGCGGTACAAACTCAATGCTTTTCTCGGTGGACCTTTTGTCGTTGCAATAAGGTTTGTAGTTCGGCAGTTGACAGTGTGGACCATTACGTCCATTACTCGTTTCTTCATTTGAGTTTTGAGTGTCGGCGAGCGGGCGAGCACCTCGAGCGCCTCGCGCGATCCAGGGACTCTCTTGCGAGGTTATGAGGAGCGTATGAGTTATGAAGGTCGCGAGTGAAATTGAAAGGATAAGAGTTTTTTTGAATTTGAAGTGTGTGAATGATTTGTGTGGCAAGAGGTGTTTGTGATGCGCGCGAGTAAATGAGTAAAATGAATAGAGGAGTGATGTAAGACATTTTTGCGGTATGAAGTACTGCGACAAATTAACAAAATGAGTGGTACAAATGAGGTGCCTCACGAGTGAGCGACTCAACACTAATACCGGCAACGACCCTATAGAAGAAGAGGACCCTCGACGCCGAACGGCACCTACCTTTACAGCGCCTGTGTACAGCGCGCCTGTCTTGCAGGAGCTTTATTTGCAAGTTTGTACCTGTCTAATACCGGCAACGATCTATAGAGGAGGAGGACGCTCGACGCCGAACGGCACCTACCTTTACAGCGCCCGTGTACAGCGCGCCAGTCTTGCAGGAGCTTTATTTGCAATTATGTACCTATTGTACTTACACAGAAAAAAATATTCATCAT
The DNA here is from genome assembly GCF_910591565.1 of Cydia splendana. Lineage (NCBI taxonomy): Eukaryota > Metazoa > Arthropoda > Insecta > Lepidoptera > Tortricidae > Cydia > Cydia splendana. Next base: position 10,080,539 of record NC_085985.1, read on the forward strand.
TCCTTTACATACATACTTAAAGTTTTTTAACCATTTGAACGCCACAGACGGCAATTGACGTCAACGCAAAATCGTGACAACGACGCCAAAGACGGCATTTGACGTCGATCATTTTTCGATGAAAATCTACTGAAAAACACCCCACTTTTAGGTTGGCATTATTTATTTACAAAACTAAATTTTACCCCCGTGGCGTCAGTGGCACGGCAAATGGATGCGCGGATGGCGTTCAAAAGGTTAAATTATTATTACATAATTTTTTGCGCACGTTTGGTTACGCTGCAGTCTCCAAAGAATGATAATTCTTATATAGAAGTTTTATCGCCATATAATAACTGGCCGGAAAAATCTCAACAACGGGAGTCGTGGAAATCAAGGGGAGAGGCCTTTGCCCAGCAGTGGGACACTATAACAGGCTATTTAAAAAAAATCGCCATAGCGCGCAGCTTTAATTATTCCATCGGTTTAGCAATTCGAATTAGAAGATTGAAGTCTGAATCCCTGAAAACCTTAAAAACAACAACCAATTGGTCTTTTAAGAAAATTATTAGTTATTTACTATTTACCTAAAGGCACCGAACGGGAGCTAGTTTTTTATTTATAATTTTAGTTGTAGTAGTTAGTTGTAGTTTTATGAAGTTTTAATTTTTTTGTTTATATTACTTGTTATTGCTTTATGTAATAATTTAACTAACTTTTTGATAAGTGCTTGTTGCTAGGCATACATGAATAAAGTATAAATATTTACCTGAATTACGTATGTTTTTTGTTCACCAGGATAACCGCCTAGAAGATCTGCCACCAGAGTTGTTCTCCCTACCAGCCTTAACGACTCTGGACGTTAGCAACAACAAACTTCGAACGCTACCGTCCCGAGTGTGGGACGCGCCCGCGTTGCGGGACCTCAACGCCGCGCTCAACCATCTTAGAGATCTTCCTGCTAGAGACACAGTAAGTGCTAATAGTTCCTTAACAACATCTACCCTGCTCTAATAATGTTAGATGTTTGTAACAACAAGCTCCGAACGCTACCGTCCCGAGTGTGGGACGCGCCCGCGTTGCGGGACCTCAACGCCGCGCTCAACCGTCTTAGAGATCTTCCTGCTAGAGACACAGTAAGTGCTAATAGTTCCTTAACAACATCTACCCTGCTCTAATAATGTTAGATGTTTGTAACAACAAGCTCCGAACGCTACCGTCTCGTGTGTGGGACGCGCCCGCGTTGCGGGACCTCAACGCCGCACTCGACCATCTTAGAGATCTTTCTGCTAGAGACACAGTAAGTGCTAATAGTTCCTTAACAACATCTACCCCCAGAGTTTACCCTGCTCTAATAATGTTAGATGTTTGTAACAACAAGCTTCGAACGCTACCGTCTCGAGTGTGGGACGCGCCCGCGTTGCGGGACCTCAACGCCGCGCTCAACCGTCTTAGAGATCTTCCTGCTAGAGACACAGTAAGTGCTAATAGTTCCTTAACAACATCTACCCCCAGAGTTTACCCTGCTCTAATAATGTTAGATGTTTGTAACAACAAGCTTCGAACGCTACCGTCTCGAGTGTGGGACGCGCCCGCGTTGCGGGACCTCAACGCCGCACTCGACCATCTTAGAGATCTTTCTGCTAGAGACACAGTAAGTGCTAATAGTTCCTTAACAACATCTACCCCCAGAGTTTACCCTGCTCTAATAATGTTAGATGTTTGTAACAACAAGCTTCGAACGCTACCGTCTCGAGTGTGGGACGCGCCCGCGTTGCGGGACCTCAACGCCGCGCTCAACCGTCTTAGAGATCTTCCTGCTAGAGACACAGTAAGTGCTAATAGTTCCTTAACAACATTTACACCCAGAGTTTACCCTGCTCTAATAATGTTAGATGTTTGTAACAACAAGCTCCGAACGCTACCGTCTCGTGTGTGGGACGCGCCTGCGTTGCGGGACCTCAACGCCGCGCTCAACCATCTTAGAGATCTTCCTGCTAGAGACACAGTAAGTGCTAATAGTTCCTTAACAACATCTACCCCCAGAGTTTACCCTGCTCTAATAATGTTAGATGTTTGTAACAACAAGCTCCGAACGCTACCGTCTCGAGTGTGGGACGCGCCCGCGTTGCGGGACCTCAACGCCGCGCTCAACCATCTTAGAGATCTTTCTGCTAGAGACACAGTAAGTGCTAATAGTTCCTTAACAACATCTAGCCTGCTCTAATAATGTTAGATGTTTGTAACAACAAGCTCCGAACGCTACCGTCTCGAGTGTGGGACGCGCCCGCGTTGCGGGACCTCAACGCCGCGCTCAACCATCTTAGAGATCTTTCTGCTAGAGACACAGTAAGTGCTAATAGTTCCTTAACAACATCTACCCTGCTCTAATAATGTTAGATGTTTGTAACAAAAAAACTCCGAACGCTACCGTCCCGAGTGTGGGACGCGCCCGCGTTGCGGGACCTCAACGCCGCGCTCAACCATCTTAGAGATCTTTCTGCTAGAGACACAGTAAGTGCTAATAGTTCCTTAACAACATCTACCCTGCTCTAATAATGTTAGATGTTTGTAACAAAAAAACTCCGAACGCTACCGTCCCGAGTGTGGGACGCGCCCGCGTTGCGGGACCTCAACGCCGCGCTCAACCGTCTTAGAGATCTTCCTGCTAGAGACACAGTAAGTGCTAATAGTTCCTTAACAACATCTAGCCTGCTCTAATAATGTTAGATGTTTGTAACAACAAGCTCCGAACGCTACCGTCCCGAGTGTGGGACGCGCCCGCGTTGCGGGACCTCAACGCCGCGCTCAACCATCTTAGAGATCTTCCTGCTAGAGACACAGTAAGTGCTAATAGTTCCTTAACAACATCTACCCTGCTCTAATAATGTTAGATGTTTGTAACAACAAGCTCCGAACGCTACCGTCCCGAGTGTGGGACGCGCCCGCGTTGCGGGACCTCAACGCCGCACTCGACCATCACGGTAATTAACGGGTTTTCCACTCTGGTGCGCTTAATTAATATATTGCTGTAACATAAAATTGTCCAGAGTTCGGACAATTTATCGCAAAAATAAATATTGTATGGAACATGATACAATTTTTTTTAACAATTTTGAACTGCAGTTTTTGAGTATAATCTGGAAATTTTATAAAGATACCGTGTACATAATATGAGTTTAATAAATCTTGTCCTATTTTGAGATATAAATGATTTTTGATGGTTTTATGATTATTGCGATGATTTGTCCGATCACTGGTTATGTCATCTCCATCCTTTTTGACCAGCGTTTAATTTCATCCATTCATAAAATGTTGAATTCGATCCTACAGTACTGCCTTGTCCGCACAGTCCATATGATGCGTTGAATAATAAAACAAGGAAAATGTTCTACTGGTTTATTTATTAACAGTCCAAAATCTATTGAAGATTACGAAATTAGTGACATCTTTTTCCTTCTTCCTCGCGTTACCCCGGCATTTTGCCACGGCTCATGGGAGCCTGGGGTCCGCTTGACAACTAATCCCATGATCTAGTTTTTACGAAAGCGACTGCCATCTGACGTTCCAACCCAGAGGGGAAACTAGGCCTTATTGGGATTACTCTGGTTTCCTCACGATGTTTTCCTTCACCGAAAAGCGACTGGCAAATATCGAATGATATTTCGTACATAAGTTCCGAAAAACTCATTGGTACGAGCCGGGGTTTGAACCCGCGACATCTGGATTGAAAGTCGCACGCTCTTACAGCTAGGCCACTAGCTTACTTTTTATTTATTATTTTAAGCAATTAAATGATAATTTAATAACGGAAATTTATTTGTAACATGATATAACGACAACAAACATCCGAATAAAACATATTTCGTTCAAATATATACTTGATGCACGAGGCTATATGTTCTTGCGTTTTACCAGGGGCCCGTTTGGCAACCTCATCCTAAGAATTGGTGTAGTCACTAATTTGGGATGAATGCGGGAAATGGCAACTAAGATTACGCAAGTTTTTTTAAAGATCTGAATGTTACTCAAGAACCCATTCGGATATCTAAAAAAACTCTTCAAACTCTCGCGTTTTGTACACATATTTAATTACACAAACGGGTCTACCGCGATATAATTTCATTGTTTTACCTTGCGCTTTGAAATTACGAAATTAATGACATCAACGTATATATGTCGCAGTCGGATCGTATAATACATTACGGCTAGCCGTTTTCAAAAACAGGGGCGTTTTGAAATGCGGCGGTTTAACGATTAGCCGGATTGAATGCGGCTGAATGAGAATCCGCCGGAATGTATTCGGCGCCATACGTTCTTCAACACGGCTAGCCGTAATGTAATACAGCGAGTCATTAGCCGCCGCTTTGACAGTTTTTAGTTCCCATTTTTAACACCCGTGGCGCTGCCTGACAAACGCTGGGGTGTCCATCAAATCTGGAGTTCGTCGGACTGTTTCTTTTCAAAAAACATTTCTTTCGCAACTTAACTAGACGGAGCCCCGCTTCGCGGGGCTCCTATTTCTGAGCGGTTTGCCCTTCGGGCATCTGAAGCTACCTAACGAACCTAACCTACCTACCTTTTGATTTAGTGAGACGTCCGTGAAAACATTACACTTTGGGGAAAAAAGCGTAGGTAGGTAAGTAGGTTAGGTTCGTTAGGTAGCTTCAGATGCCCCAAGGGCAAACCGCCCAGAAATAGGAGCCCCGCTTGCGGGGCTCCGTCTATTTAAGTTGCGAAGGAAATGTTTTGGAAAATAAACACCTGTAGTGCGGTGGGACCAAAGAATATAATACTCACTAGGAGAAGAACGGTAACTCCATACAAAAAAATGTCCCCAACCGTTTATACGTTTATACTAGTGGCGCCGTCATTGTGTACCAATGGAACTAAAGTTGACAACCGGTTTAGCCTGGCGGGTATTGGTAGGTGTAGGTAGTAATTCTGTTGATAAACATATTTGTTATCTTCATATCACGAAATATATAAAAGATGCAAATATTACCCCTTGTTTGTGGTATTATCAATTGATTTAAATAAAAGGCATATTTATGTTTATAACATTGTATTATTTTATTTATTAAAAAAATGTTTTACATATAGAAATATACACTGAAAATTAAACCCTGACAACTTAATAAAAAAATAGACGTTAATAAAGCGCATTCACAAAGTTTTCAGTATAATATACTGAAAACTTTATAGGCATGCCTACCTATTACTTACACTTTACACACACAGATACACTACACTTTACACACGGGATTTTACACAGATTTCCAACTTGTATTCATACATTTCTTCACGGTTAATTAATACGGTTTCCATATGCGTTATGACGCGGTTCCTTCTGAACCCACTAAAGCTATGAATTTCACTCAAATATGTATCTTCAACAGCCGTTGCTCCGCATTTAGCACATTTTCTACGTGCATTGCTGTAATCCATGTAGGTACAGACTTACAGAGTCTTAAGTGGTAGTACCGCTACGTTGTACTTATTATTTAAAGATTTAATAAATAAAATTTTCGTTATGAACTTTAACCACAGCAGTTGGACAGAGTCATTGACAAATATTAGGTCATTACCTATGAAATTGGCGTTTTGTTCGGAGAATTTCAACGAAACACGAATTTCCATACAATTAATTTTGCGGATATTTTTTTGATGGCTAATTCAAACCAAACAAAATTTTTCCAGTAATTTTTGACACCTTTAAGGTATGTTTTCAATATCTCCATTTCTTGAAAATTGGTACCATTAGAAAAATATAAGTAATTTTAATACTCGAACCGACAGCACATGAAAAGACCTATTTTCAAGGCTTAATTCTGAACACTTAACAATAAAAAATAACAATTAATTGCTGTCAAGCAGTTTGGCGAAATCATATTGTAGTTTTATTGTAATTGTGTATGTACTTTTGTAAAAAAAAAAAAAACTAGGATCAGACTTATATCTATGAACAAAAACGCCAATTTCATAGGTAAGGACCTAATATATTTTATTATTATGGTGGGTAGACGTACCTACCCTCCATATATTTTATGAACATTGATAAAGACAGTTGGAAGCAAATATTCATTATAAAACTTAATCGCGTGTAGTTCAGCTTTAAGTGTTTTAAGTCCCGTTTTATGATTAATAATGTAAAAAATTCGTGAAAATTTAAATCTCAGTTGGCAGCAACATTGCTCAATGTTGCTGTAGAAAAATGTTTTTATTTTGATTACTGGCAACTTTTTCTAGGAGGCCAAAGCACACATAGAAGCTTCAGGCGCATACATGCGCAATTATTTGGGGACATAACTTTCTTAGGAAGTGAACAGGCCTTGGGTGGGACCATGGTAAAAATAAATTAAATTGCAAACATTGTCAAACTCCGGTTACGTAGGCGACCGAAAGAACTGGTCACTCTACAATCTAAAATAGTAGTACGATGCGGCTAAACGTTGGCCGCCTTATTGAAGAACGTATCGCAATGACAATCCGGCTAATCGTCGAACCGCCGCATTTCAAAACGCCCCTGTTTTTGATAACGGCTAGCCGTAATGTAATACGGCGGATTATACGATCTGACTACGACATATATAAATCGTCACTATACTTACTCAACGTCAAATCTGCAACAATCATTTGATGGAAATGTCGCTTTTCTTTCATTCGGAATACGGGTGTTTTTGTCATCAAATGAGTGTTGCAGATACGAGGTTGAGTAAGTATAGCGGCGAAATGAAATAATTAAGTTGTTAATGATCACAGAGCGACGCAGCGCCGTCTCCGTCCGAGTCATCCCCAGCGCTGACCGCATCGCCTTCACTCTCACGCTCGTCATTCAACTTCTCGCAGTCGGTAAGTATTTTACTTAGGGCCACCCATACCATTACCGTCTTTACCATAAGGGCACACGGGGCCCGTGGCCAATGCCCCCATCCCCGAAGGACAGACAGTAACAGTATATTTGATTACCCATAATAAATAGAAGATCATAGTAGAAAAATGTTAGTTTAATTCACTTTCTTTACTTTCCAAAAGGGCCCTAAATTCTTATGTGCCCAAGGGCCACGGCATAGTTTAAGACGGCCCTGCCTCACACTAGCGTCTTTCGACCGTCGTCGTCTTGACGCGGACGCTGACAAGACGCTGCCAAGACGCCGATGTTCGAAAGACGTTAGAGACGTCGCGTCGTCGCTGTGTGGACGGTGGTGAGACGCTGGCGCTCGATAAACGCTGCTGCCGTCGCGCCGATGTTGACGCAATGCAAAAGTTGCGCCGCCGTTGCGCGGGCGCTGGCAAGACGACGACGCTCGAAAGACGCTAGTGTGGAGTAGCCCTAAGATTCTAGCTTTTGTGTTTGTTTTAGTGTTTATGGTTGTGTAAAATAGATCGCTTACAGCGATAAGACCGCCTGTTGCTACTTTAATATACATTGTAAATCTGTTTCTGGAGCATTCCACGGGCTGTCCCGTACAAACGCATTTTATTTCCTGTGTTGCGACTTTTTTTTCGGCATTTAAAGCAGGCGATTATTTTTCTGTGCATATTTTTGACCATTTGTCATAGAAAACGAAACTCTTAACCTGCAAATCTTCGGAAAATTCGCGTTCGTACGGGACAAACGGTAGACAATTTCATGGAATGCTCCTTCTGTTGTTTTCTTTTGTAGTTTAATAATTTATTTATAAATCACTCATATTCCGTTGTTATAAGTGTCCGTTTTTAGAACGATCCGCCACTTTCTTAGTATTTTCTTCTTGCAGAATTACCCGAATTACTTACATTACTTACATGTAGGACTTTTTTTACCCTATAGGACTCTTCTATACTTTATCGTGGATATTTTAGCGCACTGGCAGGTTTTTCTTTTCAGAGTCAGCAGCAATAGTTGCTAAGCGGGTGAGGTGTGACGCGACTTTATTGTAAAGACAATAAGAGCGCGTCAAGGGAATTTTGACACCTCACCCGCTTAGCAACTTCTGCTGCAGACTGTACACGAAATGTTTTTATGTAGAGACTTACAAAATATTTTTCTTGTGATCTCTTTTAATTTTAGCTTCACTCGGTATATTCCGGGTTATCCGATTCAGTTGTTTTGGATTATTTCAGTAATTTAGATGACAATGCAATAATAAGCTATGTTAAAATTGATCTGATGATGCGGTTGGCTCGATGGTTAATATAATAACATGAAATAATAACGGATTATATCGCGTAAATTGAATCCATCCCGACGTTTCGAACCCTTTACAGCGTTCGTGGTCAACGGGTGGGGTGACTGAGGAAAAACTACACTGTGCAACAACTACCCACTTACAAAATAATGAACCATCATAATCTATAAAACCAATTCCAATTTTTCACACTTACTTGTTTCTATTCCTCGTGTTTTTAGCATTAGAAAAATGGTAAATAATTTATTTATTTATGTTAGGAGAACCAACAGCTTTAAAACAATTACAGGAACTCACAGGTAGTTACAAAGTATTAAATTTTAAACTAATTTTAAACTTGACATATATTTTTGTTGAAAAAACGCTCGTAGTAAAATAGTAATTGTTACTTATGAAACCAAAATGATGTAGTGTATTCATCTTTCCGTGTCTTATCTAGAAAATAGTAAACAAACACTTATCGAAGACATTATCGCACTTTTCGCTGGATAATCATCACTTAAAATGTTGTGGTATTCGTTGGTAGGTACGATGTCTAGATTTTATATGGATTTGACGTTTGTTTTTTTACACGATAAGACACGTAAGGATGAATACTCTTTAAATATATACATATACTTGCTGTATAATTGTTATACATATATTTCCTGTAACTTTATTTCATAAGCGATTTTCAATAAAAAGACATGTCAGGATTGTTTATCTTTTTTCTAACGCTAAAAAACGTAGGTATAATATATAATCCTATCACTTAAGCTTTATCTTCCTAATTCTGACTTCTGACTGTCGAACCATGTGTTTGTGACTAAGTGGTTCCGCCGGCAGTCCGCGTCGAGTCGGCAGTCTGTGACGAGCCACCAGTCCGTGCTGAGCCAGCAGTCTGTGTCGAGCCGTGCGTCGGTCGACAGTGCCGATGATGACACGACGCCTGTGCTTGGGGACCGCAGCGGACACGCCGTGTGAGTACAGTAGTGTAGTGTGACCAGTCCGCGTCGAGTCGGCAGTCTGTGTCGAGCCGTGCGTCGGTCGACAGTGCCGATGATGACACGACGCCTGTGCTTGGGGACCGCAGCGGACACGCCGTGTGAGTACAGTAGTGTTGTGTGACCAGTCCGCGTCGAGTCGGCAGTCTGTGTCGAGCCATCAGTCTTTGTGGAACACGAAAACAAGATCTGACACAATTAACTATTATCGTTTTGAATTAGTTATTAGTTTTGAATAGAGGGAAAGAGAGGAAGAGGAAGACCGAGAATAAATTATTTCAACCAAATAAAAGAAAAGGTTCAGGTCGTGTCATACCAGAAGGTTAAGGAGTTGGCAGAGGACCGGACGAGTTGGAGGTTGCTCCACCGACAAGAGCACAGCTCTTAAATATAGAGAAGAAGAAGAAGATAACGACATTAGGATTGGAGTGGGGGCTGGGGATTTAAAAATAAAAAGGTGCCGTGACCATAAAATATATGTACTCAGTGAATTTATAGGAGTGTAAAGTTAATAATATACCGTATATGGCTGACGGGATCAGTAAAACCCGAGTCGCCCGAATCGCAGAAGTAGCATGAGGTTCCAAATCGGGCACTTTTTGCGGTAAAATTTATAAGTAAATTATGAATACCTATTGAAATATAAAACGAAGTATAGATATAGCTATGCTAGAAGCACGCCCTTCCGTTTCAACTAAGCAAGATCCTCGGTTGTTGATTTCACTGTTAAAATGTTCGCTAAATTTGGGTTTCATAGTTTTTGCTGAAAGACTTTCATCATCATCAATTGTGGTTTATCCAACAAGCCCATAGTGTTTGTGTGACGGATCGTTGTTTAATCAACACCCCTACCATTACTAAAAGTTGAAATCCGCTGTAGTTCTTGCCTATTTTTATTATGGTTTCTATTCGAGTCGAAAAGGCTTTTTCATATTCAAATACAAATACAAATCTTTTGTTTCCATTTTAATTTTTCCAATTAAATTGACATGACATGAAACCTCAGTAATTAAATTAAAATTAACTATAGAATATGTACAACAGTTAGAACAAACAATAGCCCTCACACTACCCATACAACCATTTCCAGTCGCCGTTACGACGCGGTGTTGACACATCTTGTGTCGACACCGTCTGTTTCGGTCACAATTCCAGTCGCAGAGTCGTCGCCGTGTCGACACAGTTACCAGAAATGGGGAAGGGTCGACACATGACACAAAGTGACATAAAGTGTGGTCGCCGTGTGCACACATTGTTTCGGGTTTGCGACTACTTTATGCCAAAATCATTCGTTTATTCGTTCATTTTGTTCCTGTCAAATGGAAACTGTCAGATGGAAAAATACTTAAATAAAAATAAGTGACATTAATACGCCATCTCTAAAACGGATTACAAGACGTAATTATATATTGTTTGCATTTATATTACAATAGGACTTAAATTATTATGGGGAATTAAACTGCTCGAGTGATTTGATAAACTAAGTGTAATATAATCAACGCGCCACCACATTGTTTTAGTTTAGCCGGAAATGAAATTGTTTACTTCTCAGTGCCTGTGTTCATAACTATATTATTTGAAGCATTTTTAGTACTTCGATGCGTATACTATACTTAAATAACAGAAATAACGCTTTACATACTACGAAACTTGTTAATTATGATGTATAAATATGGTTTATAAGGCTGAGAAATATTGCAGTCACAAAGTAGTTGCAATGTTTCGACTTTGTGTCGACTCTGTGTTGACACATGACACGCGCTGTCAAAAGTAATAACAAAGTTACTGGTATGTTACTGGATTTGCAAAATGGCTCCTTGTGTTGATTTGTTTTCAGATATTCTCAAAGTGTAAAAATGCCGTGGTCAGAGATAAGCATTAATCGATTAACTGTTTATTCGACTAATTAATGGAATAAAAAAAGTTAATTCTCAAATTTTAATCGCGATTAGTTTAGTCGACCTAACATAGATTGAAATTGAATTAATCTGAATATTAATCGATTAAATCTCGATTGAAAGTTGACAGGGGGCCATTTTTGTACGTAAAAATAATAGAAATGTCTTGCATGCAGATGGTAGCAAAACACTTTGTCATAAATGTCGAGATGGGTGTCGATACAGTGGAAACTGGATAAGTGGAATCGCAAGGGACCGGCTGTTTAGTTCCGCTTATCCAGGTTTTCCATTTATCCAGTTTTCCACTTAACCAGGTTCAAATAAAACGTTTTCTCACTTACAGAGGCTCTCGCTAACAGAGGTTGTGGATGCTAGTAATGTCGCTTATAGAGGTCACGTATGGTATGATCAAGACTTAAATAAGCATCTTTTATTAAATATGTATGTAGATATGTATGTATTAACAAAAATAGGTATGTAATCCTGACTTTAAAAAAAGCAATACTGTAAATAATCCACAGTACCTACTCGTATACAATTTTCAAAATTACAAAAACAAAATCACTCCTAATATTTATTTATGCAAGAGAAACCAGTATGGTTAAATAAATCAATGTACCGATTGTACTTTAATGCAAAAAAACTGAACGATGTGTGATCTCATACAAAATACGTAGTTAAAACACGAACCATAATGTTAACGAAACAAACTACCCTCCTTGTGACGGTTTATTAAAAATACAAATTTTATAACGCCGAGCTATTCCACTCATAGAGGTTTCGGGGACGGCTGCTTCCAGTTACAGAGGTAGAAATAAGAAATTTTCGAAAAAATGGATTTCGCTTATAGAGGTCCCAAAATTCCACTTATAGAGGTAATTCGTTGCCAAGGGACTGGAACCGAGAACTTGGGTCCACTTAAAGAGGTTTTCCACTAACCCAGGTTCCACTTATCCAGTTTCCACTGTATATAGGTTTTAGGGAGTGCCGATTTCGAAAATAATGACCATTTTGGAATCCGAAATGGCGGCCATGCACTATGTCATAAAAGTCGTCATGGGTGTCGTTTTATAGGTTTTAGGGGGCGCAGATTTCGAAAATGATGACCATTTTAGATTCCAAGATGGCGGCCATGCACTATGTCATAAAAGTCGTCATGGATGTCGTTTTATAGGTTTTAGGGGGCGCAGATTTCGAAAATGATGACCATTTTGGATTCCAAGATGGCGGCCATGCACAATGTCATAAAAGTCGTCATGTATATCGTTTTATAGGTTTTAGGGGGCCCCGCTTTCGAAAATGATGACCATTTTGGAATCCAAAATGGCGGCCATGCACTATGTCATAAAAGTCGTCATGGGTGTCGTTTTATAGGTTTTGGGGGGCGCAGATTTCGAAAATGATAACATTTTCAATTTAAAAATGGCGGCAATGCACTATGTCATAAAAGTCGTCATGGATATCGTTTTATAGGTTTTAGGGGGCGCAGATTTCGAAAATGATGACTATTTTGGAATCCAAAATGGCGGCCATGCACTATGCCATAAAAGTCGTTATGGGTGTCGTTTTAAAGGTTTTAGGGGGCGCAGATTTCGAAAATGATGACCATTTTGGATTCCAAGATGGCGGCCATGCACTATGTCATAAAAGTCGTCATGGATGTCGTTTTATAGGTTTTAGGGGGCCCCGATTTAGAAAATGATGACCATTTTGAAATCCAAAATGGCGGCCATGCACTATGTCATAAAAGTCGTCATGGGTGTCGTTTTATAGGTTTTGGGGGGCGCAGATTTAGAAAATGATAACCATTTTGGATTCCAAAATGGCGGCCATGCACTATGTCATAAAAGTCGTCATGGGTGTCGTTTTATAGGTTTTAGGGGGCGCAGATTTCGAAAATGATGACCATTTTGGATTCCAAGATGGCGGCCATGCACAATGTCATAAAAGTCGTCATGTATATCGTTTTATAGGTTTTAGGGGGCCCCGCTTTCGAAAATGATGACCATTTTGGAATCCAAAATGGCGGCCATGCACTATGTCATAAAAGTCGTCATGGGTGTCGTTTTATAGGTTTTGGGGGGCGCAGATTTCGAAAATGATAACATTTTCAATTTAAAAATGGCGGCAATGCACTATGTCATAAAAGTCGTCATGGATATCGTTTTATAGGTTTTAGGGGGCGCAGATTTCGAAAATGATGACTATTTTGGATTCCAAGATGGCGGCCATGCACTATATCATAAAAGTCGTCATGGATGTCGTTTTATAGGTTTTAGGGGGCGCAGATTTCGAAAATGATAACATTTTCAATTTCAAAATGGCGGCAATGCACTATGTCATAAAAGTCGTCATGGATATCGTTTTATAGGTTTTAGGGGGCGCAGATTTCGAAAATGATGACTATTTTGGATTCCACTTTTATGACAAAATACGTAGCCGCCATCTTGGATTATAAAATGATCATCGTTTTCGAATTCTGCACTCCCTAAAACCTATAAATCGACATCCGTGACGACGCAAGTTATCTTTATTTTCAGATCTAACAAATTGCTACAGAATACAAAGGACAAAAAAGAAGCGAGGAGGTAATGAAACAAGCAAAAATACAGATGATTCCTCGACGCAATTGGGTGATTCTTAAATTGTGTCCAGATTTTTTTTGTCATAAAAGTTTTTATTTTTCACATATTACTCTCACAAGTTCCGTGACATTTCGACCTTGTAATTTTTTAAGTAAATGTTTTTGTTTATCTATGAGGATCTCACTAGAATAGTATAATCAAGGTATGTTTATATTTGATGAATGAAATAGTAACGCAAAAAAAAAATATTTGTGTCTTATATTCCTGCCGAAGACTTTTATTTTACCTTTTCCTTCTACACAAGTTTGGCCAAGTAATAAGAATTTAGGGCTCTCAATTTTATTTTGACTTCTACAACAGTAAAGCTATGAAGCCATGTTTGGTATCGTTTTCGTATAAATTCGCAGTACCAAATTTAGTTAAGGTATCACATTGACACCATTCCGAAGTAAAAACATATAAACTTATTAAAATACTTTCTTTGAAACTCCTCTTCACGCTTAAACTGCTGAACAGTTTTAATTTAAATTTGGTACACATATATTTTGAGTCCCGAGACAGGATATAATAAGTTATCTCAAAAATCATCCTTTAAAGGTGTGAAATGAGGTGTAGGGATTCAGAATTGACTTCTTGAAGTTAATCCTGTTTAAGTTTAGGTTTGAAGTCATGTTTTTTCATCATTTTTAACTAAATCAAAGATGTAGACCATCCCAAATTTCATATAAATCGGTTCAGCGGTTATTGATTTCCCGTACAAATTTCCACGCCACTTTTCACACCTTCAAAAGATGATTTTGGTTATAAGATCTATCCTATGTCCTGTTCCGGGACGCAAACTATTTCTATACCAAATTTCAACGAAATCGGTTCAGCGGTTAAGCGTCAAGAAGAGTTTCAAAAAAACCGGCCAAGTGCGAGTCGGACTCGCGTATTAAGGGTTCCGTACATTAAGTCCGACTCGCGCTTGACTGCACATTTCTAATAGGTTTTCCTGTCATCTATAGGTAAAGAACTATTTTGTGTATTCAGACGGACATACATACAGACGCACGAGTGATCCTATAGGGTTCCGTTTTTTCCTTTTGAGGTACGGAACCCTAAAAAGATTTATTTTTATTTTGTGGAATGGTGTCAATGTGATATCTTAAATGGATTCAGCACCCCAGATTTATACGAAAACGATACCAAACACGGCCTAGCACCTTCACTGATATAGATATATCAAGATAAAATTGAGAGCCCTAAATAAACTTTCAAGAGCGGATATCTCAAAAACTATTCAACATATCGAAAAATTGACTGAATAAACTTGTAACAAATTAAATTAACTTTCATTTTGTATAAGTGGCCATGTCGCTGAGATGCATAGTTCCCGAGATATAATCGAAAAACGGGAAAATGGGACCTTCAAAGCCCCCTCTCTCCCCCCCGCTCAAGGGCTACGGCCGGGGACTTTTGATATGTTCACCTCCTAACTTGTCAAACCGAGTTACGGAGTCAAAAATTGTGTTCCGAGCATTTCCCTCTACAACTTTTGGAGCATTCGTTGCCTGACCTAAGTAGCTTATTGAATTTCTTTAAAAACTTTTCTGTAAAAGGTTGACGGGTGTTGGGTGTTTATATGGCTTCGGTCGATTATTATCATTTGCATTGCCCATGATGACTTACTAGAATTACGAGCACACGAGACACTAATAGTAGTTTGACAAACCTTGGTTTTCAAGAGGTATTTTATATTGACATTTGCTGTCACAAATTTGCTGTCAGATTTAGTCGCAAACCGCACGCAAAGTGCACACAAATGTGTCGACACCTTGTTACGGAAAAGTGTAGACACGGCGACGACACTTTGTTTCGAAACAATTCTAGACACATTGTGTGGACTCTGTTACGACACATCTGACATTTAGTTACCACTTTGTGATTCTGCGACTGGAATGGTTATATGGGTAGGTCGAGCCTGTGTCGTGAGGACTGTGGGGCATTGAACATAAGATTTACCAACAAGATGCGTAGGATACAGGATCTGATAATTGAAAGTAAAATAATACTACTTACATGAAAGATTATTAAACACAAAGAACTAGGTATACTAAACTTATTTGTACAGATATGCTCCGGGTTTATGTGTGTATGTGTGTGTGTGTATTCGCATACAGCTAATTTAATTTTGTCTTTTATTACAAATCTCAAGAATCGTTTGATATGATTGGTATTGCAGATGTTCGGAGGCGGTGCGCGCGCACCCTTGGCGCGCCGAGCCGCGGCCGGAGCCCGGCGCCGGGGACTGCGCGCTCGCCTCGCTCAACCTCGCACACAACCAGTTTACCTGCGTCCCCGCCGGGCTCGCCTGCCTCGTGCCGAGACTGACCTCGCTCAACATGGCCTACAACTCGCTCCGGTACATACTACGCCTACTACTGCTCTAAGCCCATCCTATTGGAAAGCTCTTTCAATAGGGAATATTACGCAAAACTCTGCGTAGGGGGAGTCACTAACATATTCAGAGGGAACAGGGGGTCACAAAATTTTACAAGAATTGGTTGAGAATTGCGACATGTAGAGGAGAACATCCGAACATTCTAAAGCATTTTTGCCCTAGCTGAAATGGAGTCCTTCGCTAACGCTCCGTCAACTAAAAGATTGCATAGGGGAGTATGGCACACAATACATATTAAAATCGGTGCCGTGACCAGGATATTGAAATTGCACTTTCCTTAACCTTTGGCACTGGGGAGACACTCCTGACTTCGGGCAAACTCGGCTGCTTTCGGCTCAGCATTGCCCCGAGCAATTATTAGGATTGACACAACTTGATGTCCTTTTGCGTGTACGACCACAGATAAGATAATTACTTGAATTATGACAACCCTAAATAGTCGAAAGGGATAGTGCCTTAGAAAGGGATTTCATGATTCGACCCCGAATCGCTGTCAAACTTCGGTTTTGTAGGAAGTGTCCTTTCTGTACTGTAGTACTATTACTAATTCTCTGCCTTTGGTCCTAGTAACCAACAAAGTTTCTTTGTTGTCAGGTCTATGTCATATGTGACGTCGTACCCCACCAATCTACGGCAGCTGGATCTCAGCCACAACGAGATCACGTGCTGGCCGAGTCTGCCTCAGGTAAGTGTCACCAGAATCAACATATAGGCCCCGTGCATGAACTATAGGGAGCAGCATAGGATCAGTCAGATTTTTGACGCCAGGCGTAAATGTGTCGTTTATGCTTCCGATGTAGCCCACTAGATGGCAGAACCTACTATGCACAAGGAAACGTACCGACGAGAACGGTAGATGGTAGTACTTGCTTTGGCAATGTACATGTGCACATATGTTTCCGATTCACGCCACAAGATGGCAGACCCTCCAACGCGCACGGTCCCTATCGTTTCGTTCGTTTTATTTATCGATAAGTCGAACATCCATTATTGAGCAGATGATAAATTAGGAAGATTTGTATGGAAAAGACTTCATTTAATGTACAGGCTGTGATCGCATATTTTACTTCGGCACTTTGCATTAATTTAATTATAAATATTCAATCAAATCAAATCAATCAAACAATCAAAGCATTTATTTGCAGGCAACTAAGGCACATAGATACATGCCTTACAAACTAACATATAATTATACAATAGTGAAAAATCTTAAATACTAAAAAATCATTTTCGGGACGCAGTTTTTTGCGTTGCGGCGTCACCTGCTCTGGTGTAGGATTCGGCAGATTCCCACGGAACCGCCGAAATATCACACCCTACTACTACTACTATACTACTACACTGTCCTTATACTACTATACTGTATTACTAGTCTAACTAGTCTTAAAAATGCCGGCATAGACACAAATATTGTGCCGATGAATTTGGTAATTATCGGGACCAACTGACCCAATATTAGTGAGATGCGTCGCTGAGCGGGAGTACTGAGATTTCTGTAGACGATTTAACTTGTGTTTAGAAACAACGGTTTCACTCACTTGAATTTTTAGTCGCTATTGGCGACATGTTTCGGGCCCGTCGGGGTTCCTTCCTCAGGCTCGAGTGCTCGCGGCGACTGCAACTCGTGCACTGATCGTACCGACCGCCTCGTCGCTCATTACGCGCGCGCTGACAGAAACATGTCGCCAATAGCGACTAAAAATTCAAGTGAGTGAAACCGTTGTCGTCTAAACATTTTAAAATATGCCTCACGAAAGTTTAATATCGATTTAACTTGTGTTTATCATTAGGTGGAAAACTTCGGATCATCAGTCGGCGACCCGCTAGCATGTTACTGTCGCGGCGGCGCGACGCGTGCTCGGCCGTGCTCGCGGCCGCGCTCCGGCGGCGTGCGCGCGCAGCTCCTACATTGTGCTTGCGCGGCGAGGAGCCATTTGAGACTAGACTCGCTCCGGACTTTGGTAAGCGATACTCACTGGATTCCACTCCACGCCGAATGGATGTATAGGCTAGATGACAAAGGACCATGGGCAACTTTGTATGGAGCCTGGACCCAACGCCAACAGAAATGAGAGTAAGGTCATTAGATAGGTATTTCTATGTACTTCATTTTGTTCTATGTATGTATATACTGAGATATTGGTATTTTAATCAAAATGTCGTTACCCTTATTACCTAGGAAATAGAGTCCAAGTAAGTAAATTAATTGCTGCAGGGTAGATGTTCGCGCACCGCCGGGCGAGCACACTGAATGGTTTACCGCGCTCGCCCGGCGGTGGACTCTATTGCCTAGATAATAAGGGTGACGATATTTTGACTAAAATACC
Organism: Cydia splendana; assembly: GCF_910591565.1. Lineage (NCBI taxonomy): Eukaryota > Metazoa > Arthropoda > Insecta > Lepidoptera > Tortricidae > Cydia > Cydia splendana. The sequence continues at coordinate 10,098,925 of NC_085985.1, forward strand.
AATATCTCATTTCTGCAATGGAATTCCGCTTGGTGCCCATAGAACGAAATGAAGTACAGAGAAATACCTATCAAATGACCTAACTCTCAACTCTGTTGGTTTTTGGGCCATTTTGACGCATAGTCCTTTTCATTTATGGTACCAATCGATCAGGTTTGTTTTTAGCATCAAATGTCTATATGGGACCCATTGCATTAAAGCAATACAAAAGTCAGAAATGATAGTCAAAGTCCGACAGTCGTACTTCACTCGCGAAACGCTCCTAACAAAACGATAAGTGAACGTGACGTCAAGGTCACTGAGAGTCCGTCTTGTAGTATGTACATAATAAGAAAATTGCGTTTTTGTCGATGAAATATTGCGTTTATGTATATAGTAGCTATAGCTATACAATATTTTTTGGATAAAAGTAAGGAATCGAATGGTATCCTCACTTATTTCCTTTTTGGAACATGAAAAAAAAATTTGAAACTTTCTGGTTTCGTATTTTTGTTAAAGCGCATTACAAATGTACCTACTGCAAACACTTAAGTGACAATTGCATTCGTGCAAGTGTCACTTAAGTGCTTATATTAAATAATAATTTAAGTATAATATACGTGTATGTCTATGTAGAGACTCTTACCTGCAGGCAAACTGTAAATACAGTTTTGCAGGGATCTGTATATTCTGTATAGATTTAAGCTCTATACTGTGTATTAATAAATAAATAATAAAATAATAATAACTAGGTTGTACTTACGACTATAATTATGCATGTATTTTTTAACCCTTTACCGCATACGAAGCTTTTTATGTTGTCCTATGGTCCAGAGGTGAAAAGGGCCTTCACAAGCTCGCGCCACGCCTTCCTATCTTCAGCGGCCCTTCTGGCCTCGCTCCAGCTCAACCCGACCGCTCGTAGCTCATTTGCATAGGCTAGGAAACCTGTAGAACTAGAAGGAGCTTTAGAGCAATTATTTCATGAAACCGATGCTGCCAAGAATACTGGGGTGCGGGGGACAAGGTGAGCGAGTCCCGTGCTGTGATTGGTCCATTCAAAGACAGGGCGTCACACAAAGACACTTGACTCGAAAATGGAGTAAAACTACCGTATATTTGTGGCCCCCTCTGGGTTGCGCTACTATGCTATGTCTGGAGGGTTCCTAGTATATCCTAGTCCTTGTGACGGACCGCTGCCAAGAGTGTACAGGGCGCCCGAGGCCACGGCTTCCGTCCGGCGGTTTCCAACCGAAAGCGATGGTTGCGTTATTACTTAGTAAGCCATATATGGCGGATATAATAATGAAGTAAGATTCGCTTGCGCAGATCCTGGCGAACAACATGCTCGAGCGGATACAACTGACGACAGACGACGATGGCAACGTGCCAGAAAGGGAGGGGGAGATCGACGAGGACGACGAGTGGGTACGTGACTATACTCTGTATCTTTAGGTATTTAAATAAAAGTAAACAAAATCTACCCACAAATGGCTCCTTAAGCCAAAATCAGTGTGTTTCTGTTTTGTCATAAATAAATATAGTAAGACAAGAGTGCTCAAAAACTAATATTTTGATAGTCGACATCTAGCATCGAGTAGCGGAATTGTCAGTACTGCTAAGTAGCAGTAGTAGTACTGCTACTTGACAATAGATGTAGCACCGACCGGAAAGTCTTATGTTGTTAAGCATTAGACTTTCCGGTCGGTGCTACATTTATTGTCACTTGACAGTACTACTACTGCTACTTAGCAGTGCTGATAATACCGCTACTCGATGCTAGATGTCGACTATGAAAATATTAGTCTTCTTGGTACCAAAACTCTTGTCTTACTATATTTCTCTATGGTATAAGGTAAAGGTCGCGGGAGTCCGCTGGATGCGGGTGGCGCAAGACCGGTCATTGTGGCACTCTTTGGGGGAGGCCTATGTCTAGCAGTGGACGTCCTCTGGCTAATATGATGATGATGATGATGATGATGATGAAAGTATAAATAAATAAATAAGTGTGTGGCACTTTTTCGGGCGACACTAAATAAGTGTGTTTCCGTTTTGTTCAGAACTCGATGGCGGGTCTCCGGTCGCGGCTAGTGTTCCCCCTCCTCTCCATGTTGGACGTGTCGTGTAATATGCTGCGCTCGGTGCCGCCCCTCATACACGCCCTCACCAACCTGTCCGTGCTCAACATAAGCGGGAACAAAGGTAACTTTACATTATATTACTAGTATAATGGGTAAGCTTAGGTTAGCCGGCTAGTGTGCCCGCGCCTCTCCATGTTGGACGTGTCGTGTAACATGCTGCGCTCGGTGCCGCCGCTCATACACGCCCTCACGAATCTGTCCGTGCTCAACATTAGCGGGAACAAAGGTCACTTTACATTATATTACTGGTATAATGGGTAAGCTTAGGTTAGCCGGCTAGTGTGCCCGCGCCTCTCCATGTTGGACGTGTCGTGTAACATGCTGCGCTCGGTGCCGCCGCTCATACACGCCCTCACGAATCTGTCCGTGCTCAACATTAGCGGGAACAAAGGTCACTTTACATTATATTACTGGTATAATGGGTAAGCTTAGGTTAGCCGGCTAGTGTGCCCGCGCCTCTCCATGTTGGACGTGTCGTGTAACATGCTGCGCTCGGTGCCGCCGCTCATACACGCCCTCACGAATCTGTCCGTGCTCAACATTAGCGGGAACAAAGGTCACTTTACATTATATTACTAGTATAATGGGTAAGCTTAGGTTAGCCGGCTAGTGTGCCCGCGCCTCTCCATGTTGGACGTGTCGTGTAACATGCTGCGCTCGGTGCCGCCGCTCATACACGCCCTCACGAATCTGTCCGTGCTCAACATTAGCGGGAACAAAGGTCACTTTACATTATATTACTAGTATAATGGGTAAGCTTAGGTTAGCCGGCTAGTGTGCCCGCTCCTCTCCATGTTGGACGTGTCGTGTAACATGCTGCGCTCGGTGCCACCGCTCATACACGCCCTCACCAACCTGTCCGTGCTCAACATTAGCGGAAACAAAGGTAACTTTACATTATATTACTAGTATAGTCGTACGGTTTTAAAATGTCCTAATCCACTTGAGAGATTACCTGCACTTTACACTATTTTAAAGTTTGATAGCTATAACAAGTAGCTACACTAGTTATCAAGAAAAGTTCAGTGTCGAATCCATTATACATTATTGCTATGTATCTGCTATGATTGACTTTTACATTTGGTGCCGTGACCAGGATACTACGAGTACATGATATTCCTTCAAAATAAAAGTATTTTAAAAACATTTCGAATGTTTAAGGTCCTAACTTCCTTCCAGAAATAACCGACCTACCACCACAAATGGGCCTCCTCTCCCGCCTGTGGAACCTGAACACGGCCGGCTGCTCGCTCCACGAGCCTCTAGGGTCCATGCTAGCCTGCGGCCGCTACAAGAGCATGGACATCGTCGGGTACCTCAAGTCCGTGCTGCAGGAGGCGCGGCCGTACACCAACATGAAGCTGATGCTGGTGGGGCTGCAGGTAACATCTCGACATGACCTCTAGGGTCCATGCTGCTACAAGAGCGTGGACATCGTGGGGTACCTCAAGTCCGTGCTGCAGGAGGCGCGGCCGTACACCAACATGAAGCTGATGCTGGTGGGGCTGCAGGTAACATCTCTACATGACGTCTAGGGTCCGTGCTGGCCTGCGGCCGCTACAAGAGCATGGACATCGTGGGGTACCTCAAGTCCGTGCTGCAGGAGGCGCGGCCGTTCACCAACATGAAGCTGATGCTGGTGGGACTGCAGGTAACATCTCTACATGACGTCTAGGGTCCGTGCTAGCCTGCGGCCGCTACAAGAGCATGGACATCGTGGGGTACCTCAAGTCCGTGCTGCAGGAGGCGCGGCCGTTCACCAACATGAAGCTGATGCTGGTGGGACTGCAGGTAACATCTCTACATGACGTCTAGGGTCCGTGCTGGCCTGCGGCCGCTACAAGAGCATGGACATCGTGGGGTACCTCAAGTCCGTGCTGCAGGAGGCGCGGCCGTTCACCAACATGAAGCTGATGCTGGTGGGACTGCAGGTAACATCTCTACATGACGTCTAGGGTCCGTGCTAGCCTGCGGCCGCTACAAGAGCATGGACATCGTGGGGTACCTCAAGTCCGTGCTGCAGGAGGCGCGGCCGTTCACCAACATGAAGCTGATGCTGGTGGGACTGCAGGTAACATCTCTACATGACGTCTAGGGTCCGTGCTAGCCTGCGGCCGCTACAAGAGCATGGACATCGTGGGGTACCTAAAGTCCGTGCTGCAGGAGGCGCGGCCGTTCACCAATATGAAGCTGATGCTGGTGGGGCTGCAGGTAACATCTCTACATGACCTCTAGGGTCCATGCTGCTACAAGAGCATGGACATCGTGGGATACCTCAAGTCCGTGCTGCAGGAGGCGCGGCCGTACACCAACATGAGGCTGATGCTGGTGGGGCTGCAGGTAACATCTCTACATGACCTCTAGGGTCCATGCTGCTACAAGAGCATGGACATCGTGGGGTACTTCAACTATACGTTCACCCAACTTCATTTAAATGGTAAGTGACCAGACGGAATGTCACTAATTCCGTGGAAGATGGGTCGGGTGCTAGTGTGGGACTCCACCTGTGTGGACACCCGCCCCGTCTCATTTCCACGGCACTACTGCAAAAGCCGGCGCGGCAGCAGAGGCGGCCGAAAAATTAAAAAAGACCAAATATAGGGGTCTCGGCCCCGAATACGATTTCGTACCTTTTGGTGTCGAGACCCTTGGCCCGTGGGGTCCGAACGCGTCTACTCTTTTTAAGGACCTATCAAAAAGGATAGCTGACGCCACTGGTGACCGTAGATCTGGCAGCTTCCTCGCACAAAGAATAAGTATTGCGATACAGCGAGAAAATGCTGCCAGCATCTACGGCACCATGCCGCAGATGGATATTTTGTAATCATTTATTTTAAGTTTAGTTTTATTTATTTTTAGATTTAGTTTAAGTTTTGTAGGTTAGTTATTTAATTATGTTTTTTTTATTTAAATTGGAACAAATGTGACGTCTCACGAGTAAAGGTACCTTATGGCGGTTGGCGCTTACGCTATTATTAACGCCACTTCAATATTATTGCGGCGCTATGGCTATGCGACGTAAGCGCCAGCCGCCATAAGGACCTTTTGCCGTGGAACGTCACAAATTTACTTAAGTTATTGTGTATCAAACTATCCTCGGATAGTTCAGCTTAAAAACATCGAAATGTCAGGACGTGCCCCTAGCCAGCCGTGTGTTCCAAGTTGAATGTAAGAACTTCACTTCGCTTCCCTCGCTCGTTCGATTACTCCACCTGAGCCTCTACCATCAGTTTTAACATTGGCATAACGCTCACGTCCACGTAATTTACTTTCTGTACATCTCGCTTGCACTATTGCTCGCATATGCGAGTACGAGCGAGATGCATAGAAAGTAAGTTACGTAGACGTGAGCGTATATGTCAATGTCAAAACTGATGGTAGATGTACTTGTAACCAAAAGTGTTTATTTCAGGGTATCGGCAAAACAAGCTTACTGGAGTGTTTGAGACAAGAATCTCCAATACAGTATCGAAGAAAAGGGACCGATGTAAGTTTAATAGTTATTTCTTTCACTCGGGCGCAAAGTTGTTGTTTAACCGCTCGTTGATACCCGAGCAAGCGAAAGATTCCAAAATTGAACCACGAGCGTAGGGAGTGGTTCGAAAAATAGAATCTTGAGCGTTGCGAGGGTTTCAAAGCACGAGGGTTAAACAAAATTTGCCCCCGAGTGAAACACAAAATTTTTCACCACACCAACCCGAAGCAAAATTTAAATGTAATAGTTATTTGTACAACAAGAGATCAAAGTTTGATATTTCTTCGAGTGCTTATTTTGAGTCCCGTGCAAGCGAAAGATTCTATAATAGATTCACGAGCGTAGCGAGTGAATCTAATTTAGAATCTTGAGCGTAGTAAGGGATTCAAAAGCGCACGAGATGTAAATAACTTTGATCTCGTGTAGTACACAAAATTTTTCACCCTAAGCAGTGAGAACATACCTAGAGGGACAGAGATAATAGAACCCAAGTATATCGAACTTGTATTAGACCCCGCATGTTGAAATGACATTTGACTATAAAGGTCACTTGAATGTCATTTTGTCTCACTCAGTGAGCAAAATCGCATTTTGATCACTGAGTGAGACACACACAGTGAGCAAAATGCGATTTTGCTCACTGAGTGAGACAAAATGACTCAGTGAGCAAAATCGCATTTTGCTCACTGTTTTTAAGAAGCAAAGTACCCTTGTTGGAGCTGCTGAGGTGAAAAATATAAAACAACATCAAACCAAATAAAATCCAAATGAATGTTATTAAATATTTATCATCCATAGTCATAATTTAAAAGTCAATTCTATCAGCAAACATAAGAAAACAACTCAAAATTTGCGCTTGATTATTTTGCCTCACATGTGAATTACTGATATATGTTGAACTATCCGTTTTTGAAGTGCAAAGTAAGCCTTTCCAAGCTGGTGGTTCAAAAGGTTAAGATGCCCTCATTTCCAGCACTGGGCGCTGCGCATGGGCAACAAGGCGTCAGGCCGCAACATGTCCACCGTCGGCGTCGACATCGGCACGTGGAGCTACGAGCCCCCACGTGCCTCCCGCGGACCCGTCACGTTCCGCACGTGGGACTTCGGCGGACAGCGCGAGTGAGTCTATTTACCCCCCTCGTTAGTAAAAACCCGCCAATAACCCAGCAAGGCGTCTTCTACATACACCAATGACAAGTTCCCTCAATCCATCATGGAATCCATCATCAGACTAAATCTTGATAAAAATGTTCTTTATAAATCTTACTGGCTTAGTAAACTTAACCAAGAGGAAAAATCGCCAATGTGACATATGCATCGTTAAAGAGTTCCGCTTTGATCATCATCAGCAGTTCCATTTCAAAACGTAAATACTTGCTTTATTGATGAAAACACACAAATCGCTATATGTATGCCTATAACATTCGAGGAGTTCCCTCGATTCCTCATAGATCCCATCATCAGAACTGGAATTTGACGAAAACGGGACCAACTTAGAACTATATACTTACAAACAAAAAAAAATATTTTCCAAATCGATTCACGAATGACGGAGTTATGAGGGATGATACATACAAAAAAAAATACGGTCGAATTGATAACCTCCTCCTTTTTTTAAAAGTCGATTTTAAACAGAATAAAATTAATATTTAAGTGGGGCTCCCATACAACAAACGTAATTTTTTGCCGTTTTTTTGCGTCATGGTACGGAACTCTTCGTGTGCGAGTCTGACTCGCACTTAGCCGGTTTATTTCTCAGGTACTACGCAACGCACCAGTATTTCCTCTCCCGCCGTTCGCTGTACCTCGTGGTGTGGAAAGTCACCGACGGAAGGAAGGGCCTGGCAGATGCCATTGGATGGCTCAGGTGAGATTTTACCAGTATATATTAGACTAGTACTATTTGACAACGGGTTCCAATAATCAGTTCTTTTATTAACCTTTTGAACGCCAAACGGCGCATCCATTTGCCGTGCCACTGACGTCACGGGGGTAAAATTTAGTTTTGTGAATGCCAACCTAAAAGTGGGGTGTTTTTCAGTAGATTTTCATCAAAAAACGATCGACGTCAAATGCCGTCTGTGGCGTTCAAAGGGTTAAAACATGTATTGATATAATTTGCACGTAGGTCTATACAAGCGCGCGCCCCGGGATCGCCTGTCATTCTTGTCGCCACGCACTACGATCAGATCGCTAACGTAAGTATGATAATATTGATAATATGTTATCCATATGTTTTTGATAAAATTTCGAATTCTATAATTCCTATAAAGTGACATTCGATCTCCCTCAAAATATACACCTACACAATATACAATATTAAAATTAAAATTAAAATTAAAAATAAATCAGGTCTCATTAAATGTCATTTATCGTAATTTACAAACGACGCATGCGACTTTGCCCAGTGGCCAATTATGGGGCTGTCATAAGCACCGCGATCGTCCTTAGAAGACTGTTGGCCCTGCCGCGCACGCGTCGCATTATTATTATTTTATTATTTATAACGAAGAATGTTTGTGTAGAGTACATTGTCGGAGAGCGAGAGTCCAGCGGCGCTGCAGCGACTGATCCGTTCGGCGTTGCTGCAGGCGCCCGATGCTGATAAGAAGGGACTCCCTCGAGTTTGCGACTCTGTCGAGGTGATATACTACTTCATCATCATATCAGACCCTTTTCACCACACCAGCTCGGAAAGGCTTACTTTGCACTTCAAAAACTGATAACAAAGTTGCATTTTATTCACATGTGAGGCATAGTAATCAAATGCAAATTTTGAGTTGTTTTCTTATGTTTGCTGGTAGAATTGACTTTTAAATGATGACTTAGGATGATAAATATTTAATAACATTCATTTGGATTTGGTTTGGTTTGATTTTGTTTGATATTTTACATTTAATATTTGCTTCGGGTTGGTGTGGTGAAAAATGTTGTGTTTCACTCGGGGGCAAATTTTGTTTAACCCTCGTGCTTTGAAACCCTCGCAACGCTCAATATTCCATTTTTCGAACCACTCGCTACGCTCGGTTATATTTTGGAATCTTTCGCTTGCTCGGGTATCAATATTAGCACGAGCGGTTAAACAACAATTTTGCTCCCGAGTGAAACAAATAACTGTTGAGCATTCATTTCCTGACCTATTTGTAAATGTTTTCATATATGTCGTCCCGCAGGTATCATGCAGTACGAAGCACAACATCCGGCTGCTCGCCGACATCATATATTCTGTCGCCTACAGCGTGAAACCGCCTGGTAACTTCACTATACCATTTTTTTTCTGCAAGTAGTCCTCGGGGGCTCTTTTATACTCGTAGTAGTTTGTGCTACAAGGGATCAAAATGATATATTTCCGTCAAGGGCGTACATTGAATCCTGAATGAAGCGATAGATTCAATAGAATCCCGAAAGTAGTGAGGGATTCTAAAGTAGAATCCTGAGCGTAATGAGGGATTCAAGTGTTAACGCCCAAGACAAAATAATTTTGAAACCGTGTGACACAAACTGCTTTTCACATCAACTATGAGGAAATGGTTATGTTCCAAAATATGTATTATGTGAGCAAAGAAAAATAGTATGCAAGAAAGACAAAATCGTGTCCTACAACAGAAAAGTACAACTTTGATCCCTCCTAGCAGGGAAGAAAATTTGTAAAATTATGAGTGAAAATCGCGTTTGTTTAAAATTTAAATCAATATACAGGGTGCCCAGTAATTAATGGATAACCTTCTAACCACCGACAAGGCACCTTAAGCTAGTCCAGAAAATGCACATATAGGTCTAGTAAAAGTTTCTATTTTGGTTCCTTGTTAAAAAGACAGAAAAGTTCGATTATCTCGAAAACCACGAAACTTTTACTAGACCTATAAGTGCATTTTCTGGACCAGCCTAAGGTGCTCTGTCGGTGGTTAGAAGGCTATCCATTAATTACTGGGCACCCTGTATATGCATGCACAGCACTCTCTCGCCGAAATAGTTCCTTACGGTAATAATAATAAAGTATAATTTCAGGCAGCAAAGAGCCACTGTTGGAGCAGCGGATTCCTGCCACGTACCTGGCGTTGGAGGAGTGTGTGACGTCACTGGCGGCCGAGCTGCGCGAACCCGTGCTCAACCACGACGAGTATAAACGACTGGTGAGTTGATGAATACGGGCTGATGTACCTGGCGTTGGAGGAGTGTGTGACGTCACTGGCGGCCGAGCTGCGCGAACCAGTGCTCAACCACGACGAGTATAAACGACTGGTGTTGATGAATACGGGCTGATGTACCTGGCGTTGGAGGAGTGTGTGACGTCACTGGCGGCCGAGCTGCGGGAACCCGTGCTCAACCACGACGAGTATAAACGACTGGTGAGTTGATGAATACGGGCTGATGTACCTGGCGTTGGAGGAGTGTGTGACGTCACTGGCGGCCGAGCTGCGAGAACCCGTGCTCAACCACGACGAGTATAAACGACTGGTGAGTTGATGAATACGGGCTGATGTACCTGGCGTTGGAGGAGTGTGTGACGTCACTGGCGGCCGAGCTGCGGGAACCCGTGCTTAACCACGACGAGTATAAACGACTGGTGAGTTGATGAATACGGGCTGATGTACCTGGCGTTGGAGGAGTGTGTGACGTCACTGGCGGCCGAGCTGCGGGAACCCGTGCTCAACCACGACGAGTATAAACGACTGGTGAGTTGATGAATACGGGCTGATGTACCTGGCGTTGGAGGAGTGTGTGACGTCACTGGCGGCCGAGCTGCGGGAACCAGTGCTCAACCACGACGAGTATAAACGACTGGTGAGTTGATGAATACGGGCTGATATACCTGGCGTTGGAGGAGTGTGTGACGTCACTGGCGGCCGAGCTGCGAGAACCCGTGCTCAACCACGACGAGTATAAACGACTGGTGAGTTGATGAATACGGGCTGATGTACCTGGCGTTGGAGGAGTGTGTGACGTCACTGGCGGCCGAGCTGCGGGAACCCGTGCTCAACCACGACGAGTATAAACGACTGGTGAGTTGATGAATACGGGCTGATGTACCTGGCGTTGGAGGAGTGTGTGACGTCACTGGCGGCCGAGCTGCGGGAACCCGTGCTCAACCACGACGAGTATAAACGACTGGTGAGTTGATGAATACGGGCTGATGTACCTGGCGTTGGAGGAGTGTGTGACGTCACTGGCGGCCGAGCTGCGCGAACCCGTGCTCAACCACGACGAGTATAAACGACTGGTGAGTTGATGAATACGGGCTGATGTACCTGGCGTTGGAGGAGTGTGTGACGTCACTGGCGGCCGAGCTGCGAGAACCCGTGCTCAACCACGACGAGTATAAACGACTGGTGAGTTGATGAATACGGGCTGATGTACCTGGCGTTGGAGGAGTGTGTGACGTCACTGGCGGCCGAGCTGCGGGAACCCGTGCTCAACCACGACGAGTATAAACGACTGGTGAGTTGATGAATACGGGCTGATGTACCTGGCGTTGGAGGAGTGTGTGACGTCACTGGCGGCCGAGCTGCGGGAACCCGTGCTCAACCACGACGAGTATAAACGACTGGTGAGTTAGAATAAGAATAAGAATAATTTATTGAGAAAACCTTATTGCTAATGTTACATTACGCGTGATTTTTACATTTTACGTACATTGTTACGTGCGCCTGGACTAGGAATATAATCCTGTATCTCAGGCAAAGAGATAATAAACTAATTTAAAGAACAATAAACAATAAAACAAATTAAAATCATGAATATAGAGACATAAATATGTAGGTATTGAATTATCTTACACTTAGTAACCAAGTATTGCTGTGTCAGCGTCTGTAATATCTATAAAGTAGGTCGATCGTGTTTTTTTTTTTTTTTTTGATATATACAAGATAACTGAGATGCTGTTGAAGGTCATCACCTAATCACTTACATGATAACCATCTCTGTAACCTTACACACACTCGCACGCATACACACACACGCATCCTTTTTACCTTCCTTTTTTCTTTCATTGAATTTCATAAAATTTCCTTATTTATTACCTATTAGATTTGTTTTTTCTTAACCTTTAGCCTACGAATTGTGAATCCATCACGTCACAGGCATAGCCTAGTGTGGGGCAACAAGGTTTTTTCAAATAAATATTATTCTTATTCTTACAATAAAACGTAGTAACCGAATCATAGTAACCGTTGTTTTGCTTTCTCACTCTTGAATCACTTTCTTTTTTTGAACAGGTCATCAAATATCCTGATAAAAACACCAAATAATGGTAGTTCAATGTGTTTTGACAAAAAATGTAAATTTACCTGAGAGCTCAAGGAGTCGCGATTTTGAGTCTTTATTTCAAAATATATGGGAGACCGAGCTTTGCTCGGAAAACATATAAAAATTCAAAAATACGCGTTTTCCCAGAGATAAGACCTAGCTAGATCGATTTTTCGCCCCGAAAACCCCCATATAGCATATTTCATCGAAATCGTTAGAGCCGTTTCCGAGATCCCCGAAATATATATACATATAAACAAATAAATATACAAGAATTGCTCGTTTAGAGGTATAAGATAAGGTAGCAGGTTAGATGGCGCTGATCGCCACCGCAAAGTGGACTCGTTCACATTATTTATAAGGCCGTGTCGTACGGTTGCGTTCGTGACCCACAAATATGGGATCTTTCTCTTTTGCTCCAATGAAGGCGTAATTGGAGTGACATAGAAAGATGCCCGCAATTTACAAATTTCGATTTTCGAGGTAGACCAGCAGCGCTGACTTTCGGGTTAGCATTATGCTGAGGTTGGACCATTTCGTGATAAACTATATGGTGAATAGAATCAGGCGTTACTTTGCGGAAATCCATACTAATTAAAACCAAAATATTACTTTGCTAATCCGCGAAACGTTTTTCGCGGATTAGAAAAGTAATATTTTGGTTTTAATAAACTATATGCTTTAAATATACTTTTTGTAATATGTTTCAATGAAATGTAGTTTTATTTTGCCATTAATAAATGAAATTATTCTTATCCAAATTAAATTAAAAGATAAATTATACAACATAAAATTAAAACTTTTACAATTAAAATTTAATTGAATAACATTTTGAACTACACTTAAACAGCAGCATTACACTGGCGGCGTTACCCCTCTGTGCCGCCAGGGCGATACGCTGAGCGAGGTACGCGCCAGCCCTACGGTCCCCCCGTGGTGGTGAATTATTCTTATACATATATATATGTGTGTGTCAGGTGACGCAGTACATGCAGGCGAAGGGACACCGCACGTTCAGAGATGCTGCCGAGCTGCATCAAGCCACCATGTTCCTGCATGAGAACGGTAACATATCCTCCTAAGGCCCAATGTCCTACCTATAGTTCTTAATCAGTTCGATGAAATTTAAATCTTATTCAATTGGAATAGAGTCGCATTTGTTTTGTTTCGTTCAATTTTCAAACAAAACCAAAATCAACTTTATTCCCTGCACTAAAGGTCCAGATTTCAGTGGCAAATTCTGCATTTTTCATTTGTATGGCTGGGCCTTAGAAGGATATCATCAAACCTCGGTTATCAGTTCAGTCATAGAGAAATATAGTAAGACAAGAGTGCTCACTCCATACATCAGTTTTGGTACCAAAATGACTATTATTTTCGCAGTCGACATCTAGCACCGAGTAGCGGAATTATCAGTACCGCTACTTGACAATAGATGTAGCACCGACCGAAAAGTCTAATGCTCAACAACATAAGACTTTCCGGTCGGCGCTACATCTATTGTCAAGTAGCAGTACTGTTAGAACATATAAATATAACGGTTGTAAACCTTATGCCATGAGGTGGCGACTATTTTGTTTTGTCTGTGGTCTTCTATTTTGTCAGTGTACTTGAACAAATGAATATACACGGTGTGGCCTGTAACACGAGCAAAGAATTAAAACATAGATTGTACTCCTCAAACGGTGACACTTTTGTTCAACAACTTTTAAAAATTATGAAGTATTTAGACTCCCTATTTTTCATACAAAATAAATATTATCTTCAATGGACGCCATCGCCACGCCATATTATTGTGATTGACGTTGCTTGTCACGCCTTAAACATAACAAAATTCGCAATACATTGCGTCTTAGAATAAACTTTAAAGTGTAATAAAAATCAAACCACAAGTTATTTTTAAAAGTCGCTGAACAAATGTTGGTCAGTATGAGGAGTACAGCCTACAGTTTAATTTTTTGCTCATGTTACAGGCCACACCCGGTATATATCGTTTTTCTGTCTGTACAAATAATGTTTTACTCTATTCAATCCTGGTAAAATTCCACTCCGAACCCAATAAGTACTGATAATTCCGCTACTCGATGCTAGATGTCGACTACGAAAATAGAAGTCTTATTGATTGTTGTGTTGCAGGAGTGTTGGTGCACTACGACGACGCGGCGTTAAAGCAGCTGTACTTCCTTCGGCCGCAGTGGCTCTGCGATGTTTTAGCCCACGTCGTCACCGTTAGGGAAATCAATCCATTTGCTAATAACGGTGAGATTATATCAACAACAGACTAACGAACCAAATTTTCTGTTTTTTAATCCCATATCCATAATAAAAAGACATGTCAAGATCGCTTACTTTCTTTCTAATGCAAAAAAAAACTAACTATAGGCGAGGCACACCACCTTTGTGGAACTTTATGTAGTACTAGCGACCCGCTCCGGCACAAATTATACACCTAAACCTTCCTCAAAAATCACTCTATTAATAGGTGAAAACCGCATGAAAATCCGTTCAGGTTTGTGAGTTTGACGCGAACATATAAACACACAAACAGACAGACGCGGCGGGGGACTTTGTTGTACTTCCTTCGGCCGCAGTGGCTCTGCGATGTTCTAGCCCACGTGGTCACCGTTAGGGAAATCAATCCATTTGCTAATAACGGTGAGATTATATAAACAATAGACTAACGAAGGAAATTTTCTGTTTGTAATACCACAGTCGTATTTGGGATATAACACTTTAAACTCTCGCGTTTTGTACACATGTTTAATTACACAAACGGGTCTACCGGGATATAATTTCATTGTTTTTACCTTAAATATTTCGCAAATCAGCTGTTCCCTAAGGCATCGACATAATTACAATTTGCCGAAATCTATTTAAACAGCTGATTTTGTTTCGTAAAACTTTAAGCTTAAAAACTTTTACGGGCATTTTGATTAGGCGTTATGTGAGGAGTATAGGCAAATGTTTTTTTTTATCGATGAACTTACTGTACTTTAATTCCCCAGGCATAATGAAGATCGAGGACCTCGCGCACGTGTTCAAGGCGTCCCCCCTCCTGGCGCGGGGGGACGAGGCCTCCTCGCTGGGGGTCAGCCTGCTCAACAAGTTCGAGCTGGCCCTCTGCTGGGACAGCAGGACGCTGCTGGTGCCGCCGCTCCTGCCCGCCACCGAGCCCGCCGTGAGTCTCTTGTACCCCACACGGGTCACTATTAGCCTGCTCAACAAGTTCGAGCTGGCCCTCTGCTGGGACAGCAGGCCGCTGCTGGTGCCGCCGCTCCTGCCCGCCACCGAGACCGCCGTGAGTCTCTTGTACCCCACACGGGTCACTATTAGCCTGCTCAACAAGTTCGAGCTGGCCCTCTGCTGGGACAGCAGGCCGCTGCTGGTGCCGCCGCTCCTGCCCGCCACCGAGCCCGCCGTGAGTCTCTTGTACCCCACACGGGTCACTATTAGCCTGCTCAACAAGTTCGAGCTGGCCCTCTGCTGGGACAGCAGGCCGCTGCTGGTGCCGCCGCTCCTGCCCGCCACCGAGACCGCCGTGAGTCTCTCTTGTACCACACGGGTCACTATTAGCCTGCTCAACAAGTTCGAGCTGGCCCTCTGCTGGGACAGCAGGCCGCTGCTGGTGCCGCCGCTCCTGCCCGCCACCGAGACCGCCGTGAGTCTCTCTTGTACCACACGGGTCACTATTAGCCTGCTCAACAAGTTCGAGCTGGCCCTCTGCTGGGACAGCAGGCCGCTGCTGGTGCCGCCGCTCCTGCCCGCCACCGAGACCGCCGTGAGTCTCTCTTGTACCACACGGGTCACTATTAGCCTGCTCAACAAGTTCGAGCTGGCCCTCTGCTGGGACAGCAGGCCGCTGCTGGTGCCGCCGCTCCTGCCCGCCACCGAGACCGCCGTGAGTCTCTCTTGTACCACACGGGTCACTATTAGCCTGCTCAACAAGTTCGAGCTGGCCCTCTGCTGGGACAGCAGGCCGCTGCTGGTGCCGCCGCTCCTGCCCGCCACCGAGACCGCCGTGAGTCTCTCTTGTACCACACGGGTCACTATTAGCCTGCTCAACAAGTTCGAGCTGGCCCTCTGCTGGGACAGCAGGCCGCTGCTGGTGCCGCCGCTCCTGCCCGCCACCGAGACCGCCGTGAGTCTCTCTTGTACCACACGGGTCACTATTAGCCTGCTCAACAAGTTCGAGCTGGCCCTCTGCTGGGACAGCAGGCCGCTGCTGGTGCCGCCGCTCCTGCCCGCCACCGAGACCGCCGTGAGTCTCTCTTGTACCACACGGGTCACTATTAGCCTGCTCAACAAGTTCGAGCTGGCCCTCTGCTGGGACAGCAGGCCGCTGCTGGTGCCGCCGCTCCTGCCCGCCACCGAGCCCGCCGCGAGTCTCTCTTGTGCCCCACACGGGTCACTATTAGCCTGCTCAACGTCGTATGTCTCCATCGGTCACAAGTTTTCGACAGCAGAGTAAATATCTTAAGTTCTACTTCCCTTTTGTCAATATTTATTTATTTTCGGGCATATTTCTAAAGGTAAAGGTTCAAACTGTTGAGCATATTATACAGCGCTGCCCTCTGCACTCTTTTCCAGGCCCCCCGGAAGATCTGTATAAATTAACACCTGACGTAATCTCGTGACTCGGGACCCCGAATGTGGATTTATAATATTTTTTTTATTTAGCTACTTACATATTGTTTAAGAATGTTTATGTATACGCCATACGTTAAAAAAAAGGGTTACCTTTAGAATTTTTATAAACATTAGTCTGTGAACAAATGCGAATCAATTTATGACGTGACAACTACTACTAGCTTGTATTTTCATTTCTCCCAGACACCGCAGCTGGCCCTGAAGACGCGCGTGTGGGCGGGCGCCGGCACGCCGCGCCGCGCCGCGCCCGCGCTGGCCGCTGCGCCTGCGCGGGCTGACTCACCCTCGTTGATACGTAAGTGTTATTACATTATTATTCAGAGCCCACTGTGTCCCACTGATGAGCAAAGGCCTCCCCCCTCTTCTTCCACTCGTCTCTTAGTGCTGTATCGGGCCAGACCGCGTAGCCAACATGCTAATCGCTTACACTTCGTAGCAATCGAAACGCAACTGTCACTGTCGCACTAATATGAAAGAGTGATAGAAAGACACAAAGCGTTTCGTTGTCGAAGCGATAGCGACTGTCACCTTGGCTAGGCCGGCAGTTTCTCAAGAAGGAGTCCAAGCCATCCCGCCATCGCCGACGAGGCCTGCCGGCTCCCCGGTTAGAGTCGCGGGGTCACTCTGTGGTTAACTTGGCCCACAAGTCGTCCGGCATTCGGCAGACATGACCAGCCCAGTCCCATTTTAACTTAGCCGCTTTCCGAGCTACGTTTATTACGAACACGATACGTAAGTGTTATAGAAATGTGTTTGATTGTACAGTCACCTGTAAAAATATGGGTGTACAAATCATCTCAAAAATATGTCCCATAACTCTTATGTCAGCGAATTAAGATCTATGGGACATATTTTTGAATAAGTTGGCTACACCCATATTTTTACAGTTGACTGTACAAGCTTTTATCGCTGATTGTACTTTTCCTTCCACAGACAACTAATACTCATCGAGACAATTCTTAAAACCCCCAACACAATTAGGTTGCATTGTTTTATCACAGAGTTCCTACGGCCACGATGGTGCCATACATCAAACATCAAAAATTTTTCAGTAAATACCACAAAGGCACTTTTAGACGTCAACGTTGAATCTACATACAAGCAAAAATAATACATAGAACCATATAATTACGCCTATTTCCCGGAGGGGTAGGCAGAGACCACGGATTTCCACTTGCTACGATCCTGACATACCTCATTCGCTTCCTATACACTTTCATAACACACTTCCTATACACTTTCATACACGCTCGCCGGTTTAGGGTGCTCTTGACCTGGCCTTTCTTCAGAATTTCCCCGATCTGATCAGAGAAAGTCCGCCGAGGTCTACCCCTTCCAACTCCCACTTCCACTTCAAGATTTCAATAACTGGCCATCAGCTTTCAATAACTGGCCACCTTATACTACAATGAATTATATTTATAGGTGAATAGAATTCATTTTTGGTATGGGGTGGCCAGTTACTAAAAGTGGCCATTTACTGGCGAATTACCCTGATACATTAGTGTATAATATTAATAATGTGTGTTTTGTATGGTATATGATTGTTACAGAGGAGAGTCCTGGCAGCATCAGCATCGAGGGCCGCTCCACAGGGCGCGCGGTGCGGCGCGTACTGCTGCTCTCGTACGTGCCCGCCGGGCTCACGGCGCGGCTGTGTTCGCGCGTGCTGGCCGACCCGGCCGTGGGCGCGGCCGCGACACAGCTCTACAGGCTGCCGCCGGATGTGAGTGTTGCTGTACCCATTGCATGGAGAAAAAAATACAATCACTATAGGGATGATGACACATGTTGAATTTTATAACAAAATCTAGTAAAATAGATAGCAAATGAGCAATTTATCACAATAATGTTGGATATTACAAAAATATATGGAAATAATACAAAAATACAGCACCTGACAGTTTCAAAATTTAAGTTTTTTTTTAACTTCCAAAAACGAAATAAGTAAGGATACCATTCGATTCCTCACATTTTATCCAAAAAAAGATTATATAGCAACTATATACATAAACGCAATATTTCACCGACAAAAACGCAATTTTCTTGTTTTATTCATATACAGTTCATACTTCAAGATGGACTCTCAGTGACCTTGACGTCACGGTCACTTATCGTTTTGTTCGGGGCGTTTCGCGAGTGAAGTACGACTGTCGGACTGTGACCATCGTTTCTGACTTTTGAAAAAAAAATTTGTATACAATACTTTTTCTACGAGTCAACAAAAATAATACTTTAAACTAGTACAATCATATACGTAAACAAACCAAAAGTATACAGCTAAGATACTCGAGCAGCCGTGCTACCTTCATACTCGTAGCTCCCCGGCCGCGGCCCGGCGGGTCGGTCAACGAGACCTTCTCGTAACTCATGAGGCCCTGGTACAGTCAACAACAGAGCTATGAATACAGGCAAAGTGCCAAAAATATGTATACACGACCTTAATGTACAGGCAATAAAGTACTGTATATGTTGCAGTCAAAAGTGTGAACTGGTCAAAAGAACTTTTAACCGACAAAAACAGGCAAAACTGCTTTTGACTGAGCATATTGGTCAAAAGTAGTTTTACCTGAAAATCATACCTATTTCTGGCAGCAGTTTCGTTTTTAGGGCGTAGCAAAAAAAAAAAACCCTAACCTACCTATCTCTGGGAGTACTTTTGACTGATAGTAACAGTCACAATTACTAGTAACCAATGATCTTCAGGCAAAACTACTTTTGACCACATGCTCAGTCAAAAGCAGTTTTGCCTGTTTTTGTCGGTTAAAAGTTCTTTTGACCAGTTCACACTTTTGACTGCGACATATACATATTTTTGACACTTTGCCTGTATTCATAGCTCTGTTGTTGACTGTACTTGCTCCGCGCTAAATTCAGTTTTTAAACAGTTTTTTTTTCGATTTTAGCACCGTAGCCCATGGAGACTAACAAGTAATGCTAAGCGGTTTTTGTAGTCTATGGATGTTCCTATATTATGGGTGTCACATGCGCGTTTCTGACTTATGAAGCAATTGTTTCTACAATACAACCTAAAATAAATAATTTAAGCTATGGTTTTGTTTCGTCCTCTTGACCGCGGCGAGCTGTGATTGGTCAGTTTCATTATAGTTGACTAAACTGTATCGAAATGAATATTATAGTTGAGTTGGGAGCCCATACATTAAAAGTACCCAAATGCAGTTTGGTATACGAAATCTTAATTTAAGAATTACAGTCGACGTGTAGAAAAAATACATAGTGCTAACTCCATACTTCAGTTTTCGTATTAAAAAGACTATTTTCATAGTCGATATCTAGCATCGAGTAGCGCTGATCAGGTTTTGAATATAAGCTCCTCAAATATTACGCCTTTCTATCATTAGTAACAAATGATTATAAAGACCTCAATATTATCTTTTTTTAGATGGAGGTAGATGCGACCACCACAAAAGCCTTAGAGCCGAACTGGGCGTGGAAACTTTGGCGATCGGGCCTTCAGCTCTCTTGGGGATCTCTTGTCGCTCTGGAGGTGCGAGAGCGAGAGGCAAGACACGACCCGCTGCTAGGAGACCATCCTGAGAGCGACAGTGGAAGGGACTTGAGGTACGTACTTCCATACAGGGCTCGGAACCGGAATTGAAATACCTGTTAATATCGGTCCATAACCGTTATATTATTTCGTTCATTGAAAAACCGGTTAATTGATGGAACGCGAACTAAAAAATTACGTTCTCTCTCCTAACCGGTAAGAAGAGGGAACGGAACTTTATGGTTCGCAGGGAACAATATAATATCGGTTAAACTTGTTGTCACACGTGAAAGAGATAGCAATACTTACTCGTTTTATCTTGCTTCGATATTTTCAATTTAACCGGATAATTTCGTTCCACAAAAACGGAAAGCGAGCGAATTAGGCATAAATCAGTATCTTAATAGAACAGTTCTTTAACCGGTAACCGCAAACGGAAACGAAATCCTTTTCGTTCACGGGTGAATGAACGAAACCGGTTTGAAAAATAAAACGGTTTCCGATCCCGGCTTCCATACAGACTGACCAGTATCAGGAAGGAACCCAACTGAGCGTGGAAAATGTGGCTTTCGGGCCTCCAGCTTTCTTAGGGATCACTCGTCCCGTTTCGTTCAATCTATACTGAACACAGCAACAGAACACTGTGACTGGTGACACCTTAACTATACGACACAAAACATAATATATATTTTCACCACACCAGCTCGGAAAGGCTTACTTTGCACTTCAAAAACTGATAGCAAAGTTGCATTTTATTCACATGTGACGCAAAGTAATCAAATGCAAATTTTGAGTTGTTTTGTTATGTTTGCTGGTAGAATTAACTTTTAAATTATGATTTGGGATGATAAATATTTAATATCATTCATTTGGATTTGATTTGGTTTGATTCTGTTTGATATTTTACATTTAATATTTGCTTAGGGTTGGTGTGGTGAAAAATTTTGTGTTTCACTCGGGGGCAAATTTTGTTTAACCCTCGTGCTTTGAAACCCTCGCAACGGTGAAGATTCCATTTTTCGAACCACTCGCTAGGGGCTGTCCATAAATTTCGTCATCCCCCCCTCCCCCCCCCCCCCCTAAAATCATCCAAAAATCATGCTTCGAATGACCCCGTTTCCTCCTACGTCATGCTACCATCATCCGTTATCCAGCCCCCCCAATTTGAAATGAGGTAATTTATGAATATCTCCCTACGCTCGGTTCAATTTTGGAGTCTTTCGCTTGCTCGGGTATCAATATTAGCACGAGCGGTTAAACAACAACTTTGCCCCCCAGTGAAACAAATAACTAGTGTTCCTCAGTTTCATTGTGTCACACGTTCTTGGTTATGTTGAATCATCGAGAGCGTGGAATTGCATATGTAGTAGTATTGTTTGTTTACAGGCATTCTATATTTGAATTTTCTATTTTCTTGTACTATCAGCATACAACCACTACAAATGCAATTCCATCTTCTCGATAATTCAACTATACCCTGTATCTTTAGGTATTTAAATAAAAGTAAACAAACAATTTGTACATTTTCGGGTAGTTATAACATTTATTGGTTAACCACCCAAATACAAAACCGCCTGGATCTGTCACTGAACGACCTGACTTTAACCTACATTATTTGATCGTGTAATGTTTTCATCTACCCTCAACTGGCTTGAGGAGCCATTTGAGGGTAGATTTTGTGTACTTTTATTTAAATACCTAAAGATACAGAGTATAGAGAATGATCTTTATACGCAGGTTTAGAGTGAAACAAGAAGGTGCCTGGTGTTCTCTGGAAGTGGCTCGGTCTCCGAGCATAGAAATAACTTTGCCGGCGCGAGTCTGTGTAGCGCGCCGTACTGACGGTCTGCCATTGGCTGGATACCAGGTAAGCAGAGGGCATCTGCAAATGCTTTCGTATGTATCTCTGTCTGTCTGTCTGTCTGTTTTTCTCTACGAGGTGCAATAGGGTTGTTGACACATGTTGAATTGTATAACTAAATCTAGTTAAATAGATAGAAAATGAGCAATTTATCACAATAAATTGGAAACTTAAAAAATATATAAGGATAATAATTTTTTTTTTTTTTAATAACATAATATAAACACTAAAAACTTATAAATAAAACATTTGACCTAAGTCGTAGTCGCTCGGTAGGGTGCCCAGAGTGATTCTTGAGGAAGGTTTAGGTGTATAATTTGTTAACCCGTGCGAAGCCGGGGCGGATCGCTAGAGTATTATAAAATCCGAACCTAAAATTAACCTGTAAAAAAAATGTGCATCCTTTTAGGTATATTTGATGGTCCTACCTATCCTAAGGAGTTTTATGAGGGGTCCCTTGGTTTCCCATAAAGTTTTAAGTCATAATGTATTGTTTGTCATATTATCGTTAGTCATAAAACTGAAACCGTTAACTTTTCAGGATTTTCGTAAGGTTATTCTGTAGATAGGTTAGGTTAAGTTTATTTTATGGCAATCCTGAAAAGTTAGGCGTTTCTGAGAAAAAACAATTATGACTAACGAACATTCGGGCAAACAATACATTATGACTTAAAACTATTTGGGAAACAATAGAGACCCGTTTTATGAGCCTGTATTTGTTTTTAGAGCATCAGTCTAGAACCTAATTTGGAGGCGCTGGCGCGGTTGCTAGCCGTACTCTCGGATCACGTGGATCTACTGTTAGAAGACTGGTATCCCTCGCTCGGTGAGTTTGCTAAACATTTCGATTACTTAAGACAATTTATTTTATTAAATTATACACAATAGGGTATTTGGCTACTATTAGTCAAATCAGTTTCTTTTTTCGAACTGCCAAAACGATTTTGCTACTATGGAATTTATATGAAACACTAGCATGTGACGTCACAATCAAATTACCTACTCTTTATAGTTTTACACGGAATTAAAGGTAAAAACAATGAAATTATATCGCAGTAGACCCGTTTGTGTAATTAAATAAGTTTTACACGGGTTTTAAAATAAAAATTGTGTCTAAAAATAACTGCTGTCTACATTTCTCTATTATTCTTCTAGTGCTTTATTTCATACATGGTGTAAAATAATTAATTTTAAATACAGTCAAATACCTTATTCGTATTTGAGATATGTACTTTAAAGTCAGTAGTCAGTTTTTCTACAAAACTAACTTTATTTGTTTGGTTATAATCAATTAATCATTTATTACAATACATACAAGAACTGTGCAAAAAGCTGGTCGATACTACCGGTGACCTGAGAGCTGGCAGCTTTCTCTCGCAGCGCATCAGTATTGCCATTCAGCGAGGGAATGCTGCTAGCATCTTTGGCACAACGCGGGGGCCTTTTTAGATTTATTTTAATTTAGATTAGTTTAGTTTTTAATTTTTGTTTCTAATTTTAGTTTTTAATCTTATTGATGTTACTCATTATATTGTATTCTTTATTATTCGCAATAAATACATACTAAATAATCGATATGTCGGCGGCCGATCGTAAGATCAGGCATATCGTGAAATTCCTAGGCATATCGTGAAAATCTTTGACTCGTTCCCTGAGTCGACGGAGCCCCGCTACGCGGGGCTCCTATTTCTGAGCAGTTTGCCCATCGGGCATTTGAAGCACCAACATATCCTACCTATGGATTGGTTTAATGTGACTATCGTCAAAACATTACACAGGAACATTACGATCTGCCTGATCTTACGATCGGCCGCCGACAGATACATACTGCTCCCGTATGATGTGTACTGAGTTTCGTAAGTGTTTTATTCTAATTTTGTCTAGGTACTCGTTTCGTCCACACTTCAGAGGGGCGATGCCTTATAACGCGTGTAGTGCCTTGCGCGCAATGCCTCGCGGCCTATGAGGACGAAGCTGAGCGTCCCGAACATTTAGCGCAGGTAACTGTTATACCCACTCAACCGTCCGGCCCGCGAGACTGTTTTCCTCTCAACCGTCCGGGTTTTTTTAGCGACGCACGCCCCACGCTGCACATCCACAACTTTCTACAAAAAAAAAAACTACAACTACACTGCCATCTATATTTTTTAGAGCTAACTATTTGGTTACGCTACGTTATTGCAGCAAGAGAATTAGTAAATAATGCCGAAATATTCCGTTAGATGGCTCTGAAATCAACCGTTCCTTCCACCCCTTGGGATAGTAAGGTTCCCGCGGACGGTTAAGAGCATTAGCCGTAAGCAGGTGGTCAAAATGTCCATAGGTGGCAAAACAGTGTCTTCAGTCACTGGTTTTGTCAATTTGGGCATCCCTCAAGGGTCGGCAACTGGCAACACATTATTTTTATTATTTATTAATGACCTCCCGTCGGCAATTACGAGTGGCAATTCTATTCTATTTGCGGATGATACAACAGTCATCGTCAACGCAAAAACGCACACGCAGCTTGCTGAACAAATTCACGAAGCAAGTGACCAACTGCAAACGTGGTTTTCCTCTAACGGCCTGCTCTTAAATATGGCCAAATCACATGTTATGATTTTTTCAGGACGTAACGCTGAAGTGCCACCGTGTATTGCTGACGGGCCTATGCCTATATGTAATGAGACCAAATTTCTAGGTTTTACACTTGACTCAAATCTGCATTGGAAGTGCCATGTTGACGGGCTATGTAATAGGTTGAGTAGTGCTATTTTTGCTATAAAAAAACTACAACCATTGATATCTAGGAAGTCACTGAAGGCCGTATATTTCTCGCATTTTCACTCCTTAATGTCATATGGTACGGTTATTTGGGGCAATTCCACGGATGCAAATCGCGTACTAATACTCCAGAAACGTGCGATACGGTTACTGGCAGGAGTTAAACCCAGGCACCCTTGTAAGGAACTATTTAAGCAAAATCGAATAATGTCGCACTACTCACTATACATATTCGAAGTATTGATGTTCGTTAGAAAAAACTTGCCACTGTTTAAACGTGTTGAGGTCACGGGCAAAATAATCAGATCCACGGGGAGACTCAGAACAGTGCCGCGACGCATGGCACTTTCATGCAAAAACCCGCGAGTAATCGGCCCGACATACTACGAGCGTCTACCCGCTGAATTACGAACGGAAACATCTGACGAAACATTTGAACGTCAACTGAGAGTCCTTTTATTGGATAATCCACTTTATTCTGTAAATGAGTATATGACCCTGACATTTTAAATTGAAAATTGAATCGTATAAATTTGACATGTTCTCAGTTATTGATTTATGTATATTGTAATATGTACCTAGTATTTTATTTAGAACATGACGATCATTAAGAGATACTCGTACTAAGTTATTACCGTATTTTGTTTTGACATGAATGGATAAATTGTTGACATAAGATTAATTATTGCAAGACATTTTTTAATTTGTATGTATTAAATAATATTATGTAAATATGAATGACGATCATAATATAAATTCGTGTAGATTAGTCTAGCATAATTTATAATGTAATTTAATATTATGAGAATAAATATCTAAATCTAAATCTAAATCATATTGGTTTCGGATACTATGCTATCGTCGGACGGTCAAGTGGATACAAAAGCCAACTTCATCTAACTAACTGGATTAAGTAAATATACTCGTCAACATAGTTTATAGTCTGACCGAATGGCACGTAATGAACAATATCTGGGAGACTGAGCTTTGCTCGGAAAACATACAGGGTGACCAGTGGCAAATTTCCGATTTAAAATCCAAATAATTTTCGATCGCGTAGTGCCAAGGAGACGCAGATGTTTTTTTTAGTTTCGCGAGTGTTGCGGATTAATTAGTGACAATGGATCGCTGGCCAGCAGAGCAGCGTGCACGTGCTATTGAGGCGTATCTAAAAAACGGCTTTTTATTCAGTACTGCAAGACCCTGAATTTGATTTTAATTATTTCTTCTAAAACTGTTACGTATTTAATCTGTCAGCTGACAATAGTCATTTTTCTGGTCCAAAAAACACAGAACAATAAAATAAAACCAGAAACGGGCTCCTAGGCGTAAGATGCCATATTAATTTTAATATACGCTACACTGTGATACACCGTCGGCTAATCTTATTGGAAGCTCGGTAGAAAATGTGAGTTTCAACAAATTAAATCCGCATTCATCATTTTTTATAAAAGTATACAGGTTTGGTTTATATATTTTAGTTTTTTTTTAATCAAATTTTGTATTCGGAAATCTGCCACTGGACACCCTGTATAGAAACTCAAAAATGCGCGTTTTCCTAGAGATAAGACCTAGCTCTAGCTAGATCGATTTTTCGCCCCCGAAAACGATGACGACGATTTTTCCATAGGATGTAATTATGATTTGATTGGTCGACAGGCACTGCAGCGTGCTGGGCTACGAGAAGAGAGGCGGGAGGGTAACGGGGCGGGGGCGGGGAGGGTGTCGCAGGACTCGCGGGCCTCCGACCAGGACAGCGGCGTCGGCGCAGACTCCGCCGGTAAGTCAACAGAGGGAGAAAGCTTAACATTTACATTGTACAGAAAGTCTCCAAGGCCTCGGCTCTACGCAGAGATGTACCTTCGGCTATTAATAATAATAATAATTTCAGCCTATAAACGTCCCACTGCTGGCCACAGGCCTCCTCTCATGCGCGAAAGGGCTTGGGCTATAGTCCCCACGCTAGCCCATACGGATTGGGGACTTCACATACCTTGTGATTTCTTCGCAGATGTATGCAGGTTTCCTCACGATGTTTTCCTTCACCGAAAAGCAAGTGATAAATATCAAATGATATTTCGTACATAAGTTCCGAAAAAATCATTGGTACGAGCCAGGATTTGAACCCGCGTCCTCCGGATTGAAAGTCGGACGTCATATCCACTCGGCCACCACCGCTAATTGCATTGCAAAGCCTAGGTCACATTTTACGTAAGACAAACTGTCTTAGCTTATTTTTTTCTTCAAGTTGTTACTGTGGTGTCATTTGACTAACAAACCTAAAATTATCATGACACCAATATTATTTTCAAAGTAATATACATATTTACTAACTTAGCATAAAATTTTTCCCTGTTTAAATTAGTGCCTGCAATCTACATCAAATAATTAACTGTTCTCTTTTTTTGTGCCAACCATTGCATAATTTTGTTGTACTTCGTGGATAATGTTGTTGGTTATGCATTAAGTTCATTCTAATTGTACTACTAAATGTAACATTATGCTGTTTGTTATCCCTAAAATGAATAAAATAAAATAAAATAAATATTTACAACCGGCCTACGTCCAGTGTTACGTCAAGTATAGCGCTCCTATAAACACGAATTTTGCACGCCAATAAATGGCTGAATGTAAATGGAGACCAGAATTATCACCCTGACATCTTGTAATGTACCTACATTCTTGCAAATAAACATTTATCTTATCTTATCTTATATATGTAACTTAAGTTATGAGTTGAATGTACTAAATGAAATATGTTTTTTTTTATCAGCGTCATCCCGGATCGGTTCCGTAGAGGGCACGCTCAGCACCCGCGAGGAAACGCCGTCCGAGGTCCACGGCTGGACCGTGGAGCAGTGCCTTCTGGCGGCGTGCACTGCACATAGCCTCGTGTGCCCCACACACGGGGGCATACCGCTGCAGCGAGTAGCGCCCGACGCGGTAAGAGACGTGTGTGACAGAGACAACACGGTTACTGTGGAGCAGTGCCTCCTAGCGGCGTGCACTGCACATAGCCTCGTGTGCCCCACACATGGGGGCATACCGCTGCAGCGAGTAGCGCCCGACGCGGTAAGAGACGTGTGTGACAGAGACAACACGGTTACTGTGGAGCAGTGCCTCCTAGCGGCGTGCACTGCACATAGCCTCGTGTGCCCCACACATGGGGGCATACCGCTGCAGCGAGTAGCACCCGACGCGGTAAGAGACGTGTGTGACAGAGACAACTCAACACGGTTACTGTGGAGCAGTGCCTCCTGGCGACGTGCACTGCACATAGCCTCGTGTGCCCCACACACGGGGGCATACCGCTGCAGCGAGTAGCGCCCGACGCGGTAAGAGACGTGTGTGACAGAGACAACACGGTTACTGTGGAGCAGTGCCTCCTGGCGACGTGCACTGCACATAGCCTCGTGTGCCCCACACACGGGGGCATACCGCTGCAGCGAGTAGCGCCCGACGCGGTAAGAGACGTGTGTGACAGAGACAACTCAACACGGTTACTGTGGAGCAGTGCCTCCTGGCGGCGTGCACTGCACATAGCCTCGTGTGCCCTACGCACGGGGGCATACCGTTGCAGCGAGTAGCGCCCGACGCGGTAAGAGACGTGTGTGACAGAGACAACTCAACACGGTTACTGTGGAGCAGTGCCTCCTGGCGGCGTGCACTGCACATATCCTCGTGTGCCCTACGCACGGGGGCATACCGTTGCAGCGAGTAGCGCCCGACGCGGTAAGAGACGTGTGTGACAGAGACAACTCAACACGGTTACTGTGGAGCAGTGCCTCCTGGCGGCGTGCACTGCACATAGCCTCCTTATAGTTGGCCTACCGAAATTTCGTTATCTGCCTCTCTATCGATCGAATAGGCAAGAGATAGAGAGGCAGAAACCGAACTTTCGATTTTGGTGTTTCGCGGTAGGCCCTGTGATTGTGCTAGTGACGTAGAGGACGCAGAGTTTTGCGAAATATTCCCTATTGACCGAGTGTTACCAAAGGTATGACAGTAAATACATAACAACATGGCGACAATCAGACATGTTGTGAAAAAAGTACTATGTCCCTAAACTTTCCTTAGGGAAGTAGGTCGCCGGCTGCAAAAAAGGGGCCTAGACTCGCGCTCCGGGTTTTTCCTGGTGCAAAGGCTGTCCATCGCAATTCAACGCGGTAACGCAGCGAGTGTGATGGGCACCTTTGCGCCGGGGGTAGCGCGGGAAGGCCTCTTTCAGTAGTTTTTAGGGTTCCGTACCCAAAGGGTAAAACGGGACCCTATTACTAAGACTCCGCTGTCCGTCCGTCCGTCCGTCCGTCTGTCACCAGGCTGTATCTTACGAACCGTGATAGCTAGACAGTTGAAATTTTCACAGATGATGTATTTCTGTTGCCGCTATAACAACAGATACTAAAAGGTACGGAACCCTCGGTGGGCGAGTCCGACTCGCACTTGTCCAGTTTTTTATATTCCTTGTTTTATTTTAGATATATTTAGGGTTCTTAAATTTAATTTAGCATTATTCATAGATATATTTAGTTCATATGTTATTGTCTTTTTCAATGAAATAAACCTTTGTCGTAGTGAGGTTACATTGAATGGGGGTGTAAAAATCAAGCTAATGCTTCTTTACTATTTTCGTTTTAAATATTAACAATTTACGATCTATGGTTGTTACTTTTACCAAGCATACTTTCAATGTAACACATTAAACTCTCGCGTTTTGTACACATATTTAATTACACAAACGGGTCTACTGTTGCTAACCAGCTGAAACCTCGGAATTTAAGGTAAAAACAATGAAATTAGGGTAATTCGCCACTAACGGGCCGGTTTTAGTAATTGGCCACCAAAAGAATTCATTTGGTGCGCCAGTAACTGGCCGGTTTTAGTAATTGGCCACCAAAAGAATTCATTCGGTGCGCCAGTAACTGGCCGGTTTTAGTAATTGGCCACCAAAAGAATTCATTTGGTGCGCCAGTAACTGGCCGGTTTTAGTAATTGGCCACCAAAAGAATTCATTTGGTGCGCCACTAACTGGCCGGTTTTAGTAATTGGCCACCAAAAGAATTCATTTGGTGCGCCAGTAACTGGCCGGTTTTAGTAATTGGCCACCAAAAGAATTCATTTGGTGGCCAATTACTAAAACCGGCCAGTTACTGGCAAATTACCCTATATCGCAGTAGACCCGTTTGTGTAATGAAATATTCTTACCTTAATTTTCCTAATGCCAGTAAATTTAACACTTTAAACTCTCGCGTTTTGTACACATATTTAATTACACATTGTGGTCTTTCCGTGACCACAGCTGGTGCAACTCAGCTGAAACGTCGGAATTAAAGGTAAAAACAATGAAATTATATCGCGGTAGGCCAGTAAATTTTTTAATGTTATTAATTTATTTTTTAACAGCTACTCCTCGACGTAGAGGAGGACCAACGAGCGCGTTGGGAGCACATAGTGCTAGAGTCAGTTGCTGGTCGCGGAGCCTTCGGTACCGTGATGGCGGCCGTGTGGAGGCCCCCTGGACAACAGGCGAGGAAGGTCGCGGTCAAGGCCCTGCAGCCCGTGCCACCGCCGAGGGCCCAACACCACCATGCCTACAAGGTATCATTGCATAAATTTACCAACGAGCGCGCTGGGAGCACATAGTGGTAGTCAGTCGCTGGTCGCGGAGCCTTCGGTACCGTGATGGCCGCCGTGTGGAGGCCTCCTGGACAACAGGCGAGGAAGGTCGCGGTCAAGGCCCTGCAGCCCGTGCCACCGCCGAGGGCCGCCCGTGACACCATCACGCTTACAAGGTATCGGCATTGCATACATTTAGATTTAGATTTATTTGTAATATGAAATTACGATATAAATTATATTACACTAATATGGCGGCCGACTTAGGGCCACTTGCGCCATCCCACTAACCCGGAGTTAAGCG
Source organism: Cydia splendana (assembly GCF_910591565.1). Taxonomy (NCBI): domain Eukaryota; kingdom Metazoa; phylum Arthropoda; class Insecta; order Lepidoptera; family Tortricidae; genus Cydia; species Cydia splendana. The sequence goes on from NC_085985.1 coordinate 10,129,465, forward strand.
GTTAAACCGTTAACCCAGTGTCATATTGTACTGGTAACCATGGTAACTCCAAGTTTAACCAGTTAACCCCGGGCTAGTGAAATGGGGCGAGTGGCACTTAGACGCCTTCATCAGTAACTGGCCGGAATAAGCACTACAACGGGGGTTAAGTCCGACTCACGCTTGACTGCTCATTTCCAATAGGGTTTCCTGTCATCTATAGGTAAAGAACTATTTAGTGTATTTTTATTTTATTTTAGACCCAGTAGTTTCGGAGATAAAGGGGGGGAATATAATTTGTTGGCTATTTTCTTAAATAACTTCTAACCTATGTATACTTATAAAAAAAAATTGTAATTCTCAAAATGAGCTCTTTCATTTGATATACAACACGATATAGTTTGAAAATCTTTATTTTTTAACTTTCTCATTTACCCCCCCCCCCTAAAGTGGCCCCCATGTTTAAAATTAATTTATTTACGTTACATGTCTATCTCTGGGTCACTAATTTACATATGTGTACCAAATTTCAACTTAATTGGTCCAGTAGTTTCCGAGAAAATAGGCTGTGCCAGACGGACAGACAGACAGACGCACGAGTGATCCTATAAAATAAATAAAATCACTTTATTTCAGACACATGTCCATATAAAAATTATGCTAATCCTAATATAAACTAAGAACTTAAACTAAGAGTTGCTTCAGTCGCCACATGACTAATCTTATAAAAAGAGTATAAGGAACCTATAAGAGTCTATAAGGGTTCCGTTTTTTCCTTGTGAGGTACGGAACCCTATAGTTCGTTTTTTTTAGCATTAGAAAGAACTTGAAAGAAGGTAAGCGATTTTGACATGTCTTTTAATCGAAAAACGCTTTTTTAAAATCAGTAGCTATTACTTATGAAAGCAGAAGAATATAAATGATCGTATTAGATTCATAATTGTTACATATTTGCCGTAACTTATTTTTAAAATGTGTTTTTCAATTAAAAGACAAATCAAGATTGTTTACCTAATTTCTAATGCTAAAAAAAACGAACTATAAAAAAGGAAGGAACAACTCTTTATATGTACACAACAATGTTTTATGTGTCTTTGTATGTATTCACAGGTCGCGCTAGCAAGATGGGAGCGATCGCCGACAGCGGGCGCCTGCCGCGCGTACTGCGGCCTGCGACAGGAACTAGGAGTGTTGAGGGTGTTGCGGCATCCACACGTGCTGCGTCTGCGGGCCGTCTGCGCCGCGCCGCTCGCGCTGCTACTAGAGAGGGCGCCACAGGTAACCTACCCGGCTTTTTACAGGTGGAATACCACCCTAAGATAGATATAGTTTGGCATGCCATTTCCGTCAGTAGAATAAGTTTTTGGCAAAAATTTCTTTTTTGGTACAAGCTTTTATCGCTGACTGTACTTTTCTTACGACAGACAACTAATAGTCATGGAGACAATTGTAAAAACCCCTAACACAATTAGGTTTCGTTGTTTCATCCCAGAGTTCCCATGGCCACCTCCTGTCTCCATCATCAGATCAGTTCGACATAGGGAATTCAATCTCGATCTCGCAATTTCAAGATCTCGCGAGATCTCGCACGAATTTTCGAGATTCAATCTCGTTGACAGGAAATCTCGATTTTAGCAATCTCGGTCAAGATCTTGATTAACTCTAAACTCAATTGGCTTCCAATCCGCCGCCGTAGAGATCTTCACACTCTTTCTCTTCTCTTTAATGTTCTTTTTACACCTTCTTCTCCTTTATACCTCTCTCAAAAATTTCAATTTCTGGCTGAAGGCAGTGGCCACCGTCTGCGTTCGAGCGCGAATTTATCACTTGCCATCCCTCCTCACAAATCTCGAGGATACAACAAGTCCTTCGCAGTGCGTCCAGTGAAGCTGTGGAATGAGCTGCCTGTTTCGCTCAGGCAGGCACAATCGGTTGCGTCGTTCAAGGAGAGGTTAAAGAAACTATGGTTATCTGATCTGACTGATTAATTTGTCTATATTTCTATTGTATAGTTGCTTTATATCGTTCTAATTCTTTCCAATTTTTAGTGTATTTTCCCCATTCCTTTTTGTGTAATATATGTATGTTTATCCTATAAATTTTATATGTATTTATATCCTTTATCTTTCTGGTACCTTATTGTACATTTTGCTGCATTTGTCACCCTCTTTTCACTTTCTCCTCTCATCTACTCAAAGGTTAACTGGAAGAGATCCCTCAAAGGGATAAGTTCGCCTTTGTACTTCTTACTAATTGTATGTTATTTTTAATATGTATTTTTGTACAATAAAGAGTTTACTACTACTACAAAAAAAAAAAAAAAAAAAGATATTTTCGAGATCTCGAACGAGATTGAAAGATTGATCCGTGTAAATTACTTTTTTTGGGGTAATCTTTTTGACCTTATGTTCATGTTGTTCAGGCAGTGCTATTGTATGCGGCCGGCATTAGCTGACGATAAAGCACTGTGGCGCGCTCTGTGCGGAAAAATCGGACGAACTTAACGTACCCAGTCACAATTATTTATGATTTTTGCTCGCACCCTACATTTTTTTGTAAGTTGCTGAGTGCTTGTCAAAAATATTAACTGAGCATGTTACTGCCTCTGCTTAAAATTTTGTAAAATTAAAAATATTTTTATTTAATACCACTTTTTCATAATTTCATGCAAATTAGAGCAACATGCATATTATTTGTTTTTTTTTTAATAAAAGTAGTTTTTTTTATTAAATGTTGATTAATTTGTTGGTCTTCAAAATAAATCATGACGTGCTTGAATGTTCAAAATAACACATTTTTAATTACTTTGTCAAATCTCGATCTCGTCTAGATTAATCTCGATCTCGAGAGTGTGACGATCGAGATCTCGAAACACCCTATCTCGATTCAGATTTTTCGTGCGAGATCTCGAATCGCCAATCTTGGTGCGAGATTGCATTCCCTAGTTGACAATACCATATTATTATTGTATTGTCATCAGAACTACATACAGCTGGCAATTTTCATGACGCTACGATCCTTGGAAGATGGTTAAATTAGTTACTGTGGAGTGTAGACTGTAGCTTTTCGTGATGGGGGTTCGTTGGGAGAAGCGTAGAAACTCGCCGCTGGAACGCGCTGGCCGCTGTGCTGTCTCGAAGTCCGCTATACCTCCATTTACCGGTATATGTGTTGTGTGAAATAAAAACACATATGTCTGATTTTAATTACTGGAGAGTGTTCAGGCAAGTGATAGAGTTAAGCTCTCTGAGTTCTCTGAAAAAGCTACAAACGGCTCGGGTTTATATAGGAATGGCCGGGCGGTATGTATCTCTGAACTAGTGGATATTACATGCAGAGTCAGTTTTATTTATTTCTGCCAATCTCGTTAATTATAAGCACGTATGAAAGGAGCACGAATCCTAGACTTATAAATAGGTACAATATTAAGCACGTATGAAAGGAGCATGAATCCTAGACTTATAACTAGATATAAAACATTCCACGCAATTCATTTGACATAATATACGAGCACAAAGTAAAACATGATATACAAAAGTAAAAATAGTAACCTAAACGTAAAGACTAATTAAACACATACATGAACCCTAATAGCTATTTACGACAGTCTCCCCCACGTGTGTCAACACCGTCTTCATGCGCGGAGTAAATGGGGATAAGTCTAGAAACTGGGCGGCGGACGTCACCTGCGCGTGTGCGAACAATGGCCACTCTCACATGACCATCTGGGCCAGGAAATAGCTGGGCGATTACGCCTCTGGGCCACGTTCCTCGTGGCATGGAGCTATCCGCAATGATGACTACGTCACCTTCATGCAGTTTTCTCACGTTTTGATGAGCACCGGGCCTAGGGAGGAGGCTGGGTCGGTATTCCCGCTGCCAGCGCCTCCAAAATTGGTCGGCTAGCGTTTGCGCTGTTTTCCACGAAGAGAGTGACATAGTTGCGTCTGTGAAGACACCCAGTGGCGACATGGCACTTGATCGACCGATAAGAAAGTGATTCGGCGTCAGGGCTTCGATGTCTAAATCTGGATTCACTGGTGTCAGCGGTTTGGAATTGACTATGTGCTCTGATTCTAGCAGTAAAGTATGTAGAACTTCTTCGTGAGGTGCTCTTTCTTTCAGTACTACTTTTAATGCGGTTTTAACGCTGTAACCTAAACGTAGAGACTAATTAAACACATACATGAACCCTAATAGCTATTTACGACAGTTACCTTAGATTCCATTACATGTTAGTTACATACAGGTCGAGAGTTCCTATGGTCACCTCCTATCTCCATCATCAGATCAGTTCGACAGTACCATATTATTGTATTGTCATCAGAACTACATACAGCTGCCAATTTTCATGACGCTACGATCCTTGGAAGATGGTTAAATTAGTTACCTTAGATTCCATTACATGTTAGTTACATACAGGTCGAGACTTCCTATGGTCACCTCCTATCTCCATCATCAGATCAGTTCGACAGTACCATATTATTGTATTGTCATCAGAACTACATACAGCTGCCAATTTTCATGACGCTACGATCCTTGGAAGATGGTTAAATTAGTTACCTTAGATTCCATTACATGTTAGTTACATACAGGTCGAGAGTTCCTATGGTCACCTCCTATCTCCATCATCAGATCAGTTCGACAGTACCATATTATTGTATTGTCATCAGAACTACATACAGCTGCCAATTTTCATGACGCTACGATCCTTGGAAGATGGTTAAATTAGTTACCTTAGATTCCATTACATGTTAGTTACATACAGGTCGAGAGTTCCTATGGTCACCTCCTATCTCCATCATCAGATCAGTTCGACAGTACCATATTATTGTATTGTCATCAGAACTACATACAGCTGCCAATTTTCATGACGCTACGATCCTTGGAAGATGGTTAAATTAGTTACCTTAGATTCCATTACATGTTAGTTACATACAGGTCGAGAGTTCCTATGGTCACCTCCTATCTCCATCATCAGATCAGTTCGACAGTACCATATTATTGTATTGTCATCAGAACTACATACAGCTGCCAATTTTCATGACGCTACGATCCTTGGAAGATGGTTAAATTAGTTACCTTAGATTCCATTACATGTTAGTTATATACAGGTCGAGAGTTCCTATGGTCACCTCCTATCTCCATCATCAGATCAGTTCGACAGTACCATATTATTGTATTGTCATCAGAACTACATACAGCTGCCAATTTTCATGACGCTACGATCCTTGGAAGATGGTTAAATTAGTTACCTTAGATTCCATTACATGTTAGTTACATACAGGTCGAGAGTTCCTATGGTCACCTCCTATCTCCATCATCAGATCAGTTCGACAGTACCATATTATTGTATTGTCATCAGAACTACATACAGCTGCCAATTTTCATGACGCTACGATCCTTGGAAGATGGTTAAATTAGTTACCTTAGATTCCATTACATGTTAGTTACATACAGGTCGAGAGTTCCTATGGTCACCTCCTATCTCCATCATCAGATCAGTTCGACAGTACCATATTATTGTATTGTCATCAGAACTACATACAGCTGCCAATTTTCATGACGCTACGATCCTTGGAAGATGGTTAAATTAGTTACCTTAGATTCCATTACATGTTAGTTACATACAGGTCGAGAGTTCCTATGGTCACCTCCTATCTCCATCATCAGATCAGTTCGACAGTACCATATTATTGTATTGTCATCAGAACTACATACAGCTGCCAATTTTCATGACGCTACGATCCTTGGAAGATGGTTAAATTAGTTACCTTAGATTCCATTACATAGTTACATACAGACCTAATAAAAGCTTGTTAAAAAAGCGACAAATTTGAATAATTTTGGCTCGAAGGCTCAATTTCAATACAAAATTTGAATTTCGCGCCTTCTTCTACTGACAGGGTCGGTTTGCCAGAGTATTCAATTCATGTTATAGTTGGTCAAGCAGATCTTGTCAGTAGAAAAAGGCGGCAAATTTGAAAAATGTAGGCGCGAAGGGACATCGTCTCATAGAAAATTTGGTTTTCGCGCCTTTTTCTACTGACAAGATTTGCTTGACCATCTTTATATCTCTATATATTTTGACGACCGGTCTGGCCTAGTGGGTAGTGACCCTGCCTGCGAAGCCGATGGTCCTGGGTTCGAATCCCAGTAAGGGCATTTATTTGTGTGATGAACACTAATATTTGTTCCTGAGTCATGGGTGTTTTCTATGTATATAAGTATGTATTTATCTATACATATAAGTATGTATATCGTCGCTTAGCACCCATAATACAAGCTTTGCTTAGTTTGGGGCTAGGTTGATCTGTGTAAGATGTCCCCAATATTTATTTATTTATTTTTATTCGTTTTTTTTTCTAAGGGTGCACTAGACAACATCTTGCGCGCGTACGGCGGCATGGGCGCTAGAGTGGGCGCGCGCGCCGCTCGAGCGCTCGCGCTGCAGCTAGCGCGCGCTCTGGAATATTTACACGCGCAACGCGTGCTGTATAGAGACCTGAAGGTATGTTGGACATTTTTGGGTTAACAATGATTATTTTGGAGTTATTTGCTTTAATGGGATAGCAAGATGTAAAAAGATTGGTTATAATTTTACATTAAAATGGAGTTTTAATATTGGTGATCATTTACTATTTTTGGGTTAACAATTATTAGTTCTGTGTCAGTTTCTTTAATAGGATAGCAAGATGTAAAAATTAGGTTATCATTTCACATTAAAATGGAGATTCAAATTTGGTGATCATTTACTATTTTTGGGTAAACAATGATTAGTTTGGTGTCATTTGCTTTAGAAGGATAGCAAAATGTATTTTTTTTTTAATAATTTCACATTAAAATGGAGTTTTAATATTGGTGATCATTTATTATTTTTGGTGGTAAAAATGATTTTCTTGATGTTAAATTTTATTATATTTGGTCTTGTATTGTGCAGTGGTAACTTGGTCTCACGCGGTACAGGCCTAGCCTAGTGCGGGGACCCCTGGAAATTCTGTATTATTTAACCCACGCTATGCACCCAGCCGATGTCACAATTTCTGTATTGCACTGTCTGTTTTGTGTGAAATAAACTTATTTTTATCTTTATCTTTAGTCTGAGAACGTGTTGGTGTGGGAGATGCCGGATGTGGCGACAGCCGTGGCTGCTGAACTGAGCCCGGCGCCCATCCCAGTGCTCGTCAAACTAGGAGATTACGGTAATAGACCGCGGGCCAGGAGCAAATATCGTCAGTCATCGCCTCCCGGTTGATACTTTGCCAGATGATAGTTTAATTGATATCATGAATTAAAAAAACCGGGCAAGTGCGAGTCGGACTCGCGCACGAAGGGTTCCGTACCATAATGCAAAAAAAAAAACGAAAAAAAGCAAAAAAAAAACGGTCACCCATCCAAGTACTGACCACTCCCGACGTTGCTTAACTTTGGTCAAAAATCACGTTTGTTGTATGGGAGCCCCATTTAAATCTTTATTTTATTCTGTTTTTAGTATTTGTTGTTATAGCGGCAACAGAAATACATCATCTGTGAAAATTTCAACTGTCTAGCTATCACGGTTCGTGAGATACAGCCTGGTGACAGACGGACGGACGGACGGACAGCGAAGTCTTAGTAATAGTTTTACCGTTTTACCCTTTGGGTACGGTACCCTAAAAATAGTCAGCCGGTTGTGTCGCGGTGGAAAGACCGTCAGTTGATCACAAGAACATGTAATTATTAAATAAATTTAAGTATTTTCTTTTTCAGTCTTCGTCTCTCGATTGATACTTTGCCAGATGATAGTTTAGATCAGCGATCGGCAACCTTTTAGCAGCCAAAGGCCACATAGTAGTTATCGAAGTTGACGCGGACCGCACTTTGGTAATATTTTGTGACTTTAGCAGACATTGTCGTTTGTCAATATTACATACAAAATAGCCAGGGAGGCTCGCGGGCCGCCAGCGAAAGGTTCGCGGGCCGCATGCGACCCGCGGGCCGCCTGTTGCCGACCGCTGATTTAGATGCTATTATAAAGAAAAAAAACCGTCAGCCGGTTGTATAGCGGTGGAAAGACCGTCAGTTACTTGCATAGACATGTAAAAATGACGATGAATAACGATGAGAATTTTTTTATATGTTTCGGTTTTTTTTTTAATCTTTGAAGTCTTGTATTTTTTTATTATTCCCATATGTTTTTTAAGTTTCCAATTTATTGTGATAATTTTCTCATTTTCTATCTATTTAACTAGATTTAGTTATACAATTCAACATGTGTCATCAACCCTATTGTTTGTGGTGCAGGTATAAGCCGGCTCGCACCCCCATCGGGCACGAAGGGGTTCGGCGGCACCGAGGGCTTCATGGCGCCCGAGATCATGCGCTACAACGGCGAACAAGAATACAACGAGAAGGTACAAGTCACTCGCGAACTTCAATAGGGAATATTAGGGAAAGCTCTGCGTAGGTGGCACCACTAGCACATACAGTAAACAAACCTCATTGACATCATCAGTGACGCATCATGCGTCACTAGGTCAATCACATGGCCTACCGTGAAACACGACAATCGAAAGTTCGGTTTGTGCCTCTCTATCACTCTTGCTTATTCGATCGATAGAGAGGCAGATAAAGAAAATTCGATTTTCGCGTTCCGCGGTAGGCCACCTGTAAACAAACCGCCTTGGTGCATCAATGTCATAGTGAAAACTTGACAAAAAACTGTTTAAGGCCTAGTATGTATAAGTTACTCTATGGTTTACTAAACAAATTATAACTGCACTCTGGCGGCAGAACATTGCAGTAATACTCCCTATTATTGTTGAATCTCAAGTATTAACCTTATTTCTTAAGGATTTCAGGTACTGTTTATGTATTGAGTCTTAGGATATGAGGGTTATACATTTTGTATTTTTTTTTTGTAACGTAGAATGTAGAATGAATCCGTCATACAAACAACGATACCTTTTTTAATCAAACCACAGAAGAAATAATAGTACTACCGTACAGAAAGGACACTTCCTACAAACCCGATGTTTGACAGCGATTCAGGGTCGAATCATCTAATATATAGCACTATCCCTTTCGGCTATTTAGGGTTGGCAAAATTCAAGTGATTATCTTATCTGTGGTCGTGCACGCACTATGAAGTCAAGTGGTGCCAACCCTAATAATTGCTCGGAGCAATGCTGAGCCGAGTTCGACCGAAGTGTCTCCCCACTGATCAAACTGTGTCTGTACCAAACACTATCGTTTTGGCATTAATAATATGTATCAGGAATTTTCACAAACACTGTTAAACAAAATGTTTTCTGTCTACTTAGGTGGATTGCTTCTCGTTCGGCATGCTTCTGTACGAGATCGTGACGCTGCGGCAGCCGTTCGAAGGTCACGAGGCCGTCAAAGAAGCTATCCTAGATGGCGCGCGGCCCTCTTTAACGCCAAGGGTAAGTTGTAGTTAAGCTCCATTTTAAACGGAACATCTCAGGATTTTAACATGACTTCTTCCTCGCGTTATCCCGGCATTTTGCCTCGGCTCATGGGAGCCTGGGATGCGCTTGACAACTAATCCCAAGAATTGACGTAGGCACTAGTTTTTACGAAAGCGACTGCCATCGGACCTTCCAACCCAGAGGGGAAAATAAGCCTTAATGGGATTAGTCCCGTTTCCTCACGATGTTTTCCTTCACCGAAAAGCAAATGGTAAATATCAAATGTTATTTCGTACATAAGTTCCGATAAACTCATTGGTACGAGCCGGGGTTTGAACCCGCGACCTCCGAATTGAAAGTCGCACGCTCTTACCGCTAGGCCACCAACGCTCTATTTATTTTAACATGACTGTAAACGATACGTTTAATGCTGTGATTTTTATTTATTTTTTTAATTCGATGTCGGCACTAATAACTAAATGTATCCTGGTCACGGCACCAAATTGTAAAAGTGACTAATTTAGTTATTAAAGTATGATCGAGGAATAGGTGTCTCCTCTTTTGGCATTGTCTTGTTGATCGATCTTATTTCATGAATCAGGATCTACAATATCCCTGCAACATTCTGGAAACTATGCGCCGCTGTTGGCGCGGCGCTCCGGAGCTGCGACCCTCCGCTGCCGCTCTAGTATCCGCCGCGGCCGCTCCGGAGTTCACCGCTTTGCTCGACGCAGCCGCCTCTCGCGCCTCGCTAGCCGCCACCGCTGTGGCCCTACGACATGTCACAGGTGACTACAATACGGTCACGCTCCGGGATTGTTGAACCATTTAGGGTCCTAGCTTTTGTTTTATACCTCATCGGTGGCAAACAAGCATACGGCCCGCCTGATGGTAAGCAGTCACCGTAGCCTATGGACGCCTGCAACCCCAGAGGTGTTACATTCGCGTTGCCGACCTTTTAAAAACCTGTACACTCCTTTTTTGAAGAACCCCATACTGTAGACCCTGGAGAAAACCTCGGAAGCTCATTCCACAGCCGGAGCGTCCGCGGGAGAAAATTCCTCTTAAATCGCACAGTACGTGACCATTTAGGTTCTAGGGTGTGAGGATGAACACCCTGCCGACGGCGAGCGGAGCGGTGATAGAAAGCGGCCGTTGGCATCATGTCAAACAATTCCTCAGGGCACAGCCCATTGTGCAAGCGGTAGAACACACACACCTAGCTAAATTGGTTGTTCCAAGCTTACGCTATGGAATGTCCAATTTAGCTAAAACCTTAATACAGAACATTGGTAATTGTTGACGACCGTCTAATGTCAAATTTTGAACTTGCGACCTTTCGGAACACCTAAGCTGTCTCGAGTAAGCAGAGCAGACAGGCTGTCTGCTCTGCTTACTCGACCCTCTGTGACTTTCAGTCGAAATTGTAATTTTGCCAACAGACGTGCTTAATAGGGTATTTGACTGTATTTAAAATAAATTAATTTAGACCATGCATGAAATAAAGCACCAGAAGATTAATAGAAAAACGTGGACAGCAGTTATTTTTAGATACATTTCTAGTTTTAAACCCGTATAAAACTATAAAGAGTAGGTAATTTGATTGTGACGTCACATGCTAGTGTTTCATATAAATTCCATAATAGCAAAATCGTTTTGACAGTTCGAAAAAAGAAACTGATTTGACTAGTAGTCAAATACCCTATACAAATATTCATTTTGATTTCGTTATCCATCAAAGTGATAATACACACAAAAGGTGTACATATTTTAATAACTTGATATTTTGCAGACGAGGGAGCCCCCGGGTGGGAGGTGTGGTGCGGCGGGGAGCCTGAAAGGATACACACTCTACTGTGCACGGAACATCACATCACGCAGCAACACGCTATCCGAGTACCGCCAGGTTAGAGTCATACATACATACATACATATAATCACGCCTATTTCCCGGAGGGGTAGGGAGAAGTGGAAGTGGGAGTTGGAAGGGGTAGACCTCGGCGGACTTTCTCTGATCAGATCGGGGAAATCCTGAAGAAAGGCCATGTCAAGAGCACCCTAAACCGGCGAGTGTGTGTGAGGAATGTTATGAAAGTGTATAGGAAGCCAAAGAGGTATGTCAGGATCATAGCAAGTGGAAATCCGTGGTCTCTGCCTAGGTTAGAGTCAGACCAAGAATAGTCTGCAGCGGATTTGATAGCCCACGCAGTGCAAGTGTTATTTTAAACGTTATGGGGGTCCAGGCAGGAGGAGCAATGATAGCAGCGGTATAGTCAGTTAAATAATGAACATTTATTGAAATGTATCGTCGTCTTATATACTATTCCTAAACCTACGAAAAACAGAAAGATAGGTATCTTAGAACTGCAGAATCTAATCTACCCTTTGACGTAAATCGCGCCTCTCTATTAGAGTGCGATGGCATATTTTCTATCCCGCTCACAATCGCCGGTTGCATGAAGTGGGTAGTAGAAAATACAGCAATTCAGGACTACCGCGGAGAATGTCGCTTTCGAGAGTAGCACGCCCTGTCTTCCATCTCGCTCCAACCGTTGCGTAAATACGTGCGCGCCGCCTGCGCGCGCCTCAGTTGCGTCCGGCCGTCGATGTGAGGGCATGTCCCATAACGTCAAACTTCTATGAAATTATGACGTATAAATGACACTTGCACTGCGTGGGCTATCAAATCCGCTGCAGACTTTTTTTGGTCCGACTCTAGTCATTCACGTTTTCCTTAGAGCATTTAATAACTGGAGTCGCCTTTAAGAGCTTACCCCTCTGACGAAAAACTTTCACAATCGTGCAAACTTTTGTATGGACTGACATGGCTATAGAAATAGCAATACATTTGACGTCCCCTCCCCCGCAAAAATCGGCAGACTGTTTCGTAAAGAAAATGACAGCGATGACATCTCCAGTTACTAAATGCTTTAAAACATTTTCGGTCAAGCCAGTGGCAAACAAGCATAAGGCCTGCCTAAAGGTAAGCGTCACCGTAGCCTATGGAAACTTGTTAATATATCTCACTCGCAGATGCTAAAATTATAGCGCGATTGCTATAGCAAATTGCTAGGTTTAAAAATATAACTTATATGTCATAAATAGTAGCTTAAGTCTATAGGTATATATAGAGATGCACCGGATATTCGGTTGCTATCCGGTATCCGGCCTATCCGGCCCTTATTTTAATATCCGGCCGGATACCGGTTAGTGCCCTACTATCCGGCCGGATACCGGATAGTAACTTTGCTTGATTTCGGAGTAAACAAATTGGATTTAAGAAACAGTCACGGTCATAATCGTACTCGTTTATTATTTCGAAACAATTTAAACATTCCTGTCACTTGCTCGCGCACTCAGTTAGAACCTAGAAATGAGTCCGCGCGAACGTTCACTACGAAACAGGTCAAAACCTGCACAATGCGCAACTGAATAACCGAATTGTAGGTATAGTTCCGCCGGCCGAATATTCGGCGGCCGGATACCGGATATTGGTCAGTCCGAATATCCGGTATCCGGCCAAACAACTATCCGTTGCATCTAGGTATATGAACTAGTGGCCGACCAAACATTTGGTTTCGTTTTCGGCAGAGTTTCGGCCAAAATCGGAGTTCCGGTTCAGTATCATTGGCATCAAACTTACCGAAACTAGAAACGGATCGGAAACTTGCGTTCCTAATTTTTTACAAGGGGTTGTGCACAAATCACGCGAGATGTTTTCGGCTACTTTTTGACCCCCCCTTGGTGATATTTGGTGAGGTTTTTGACTACTCCCCCCCTCCCCCACATAACCTCACGTGTATTTTTTAGAATTTTTTTCATTCGACATTATTTTAAGATAAGTAGCATTTCGTAAAATAGACTCACTATTTTGAAGTGCGGAGTGAAGATTTATGTTTAACGAAACCGAGAAAAAGTAGGTAGGTATTTTTCCGTTCTCTGTAGAAAAATGCACGTGAGGTCTCCTTATACACCCCACCCCCAACGTGATCTGTCGTGATTTTTTCGTGACCCCCCACCCCCCTATCGAATCTGGCGTGATTTGTGCACAAGCCCGAAGTATTTGCATAAGTTATTATGAATATTATTTATTACATCATATGCTCCTGCCCCTGTCATGATGTACACAGAAACAGAATAGAAAGATTACAAAAAATATTCATAAAGGCTCTTGAATTCCGAACAGGTAGAAATTACGAAAGTTACGCCTCCTCCTTAGCCAGTTACAATCTTCAATCTCTTTCCATAAGACGCTCCTGTACTTATTTAATTTTCTTATTCAAAATATTCAATAATTTAGTAGATGCCCCTGAACTTTTAGAAAATATAGATTTACGCGTACCCCGCAGAACAGAACGTAGTTGTCGAAATAAAATGTTATTTAGTATCAAAAGCAGCAGAACTAAACATGCGCAGCACTAATACATTAAACGCACATGTAGGTTGTACAATGTAAAGTGCCTAAACGTAGACATATTTAGCAGCTCACTAAGATTGTTTAAAAAATTAGTTTTTTCTTCTTTAAAATAAAAAACACCTGTATGACCACCTAAATTAAGATTTCCTCGCATATCTCGTCACACATACTAGTACATATGCATGTCATTTATACGTAGTATTAAGTTTTTATTATAATATTTGTTTACATATAGGAAACTATAAGTCTATTACTAGAAGAATGTTACTATATATACTTATCTGTTTTATAAGACTGTTTGTTTCTTAATAAATAAAAAAATAATATGCTAGTGGATTAACCAAAGTTATTTGAATGTTAACAGACGGCGAGGTGCCGGTGACGGTGACCGCGCTGTGCCGCGTCGGCGCCAACGTGTGGGCCGGGGACAGCACGGGCCGGGTTTCTGTTTACTCGTAAGTATAGGGACCGTCCGCGTTGGAGGCCGCGTCTTGTGGCCTGAAACGGAAACATAAACAAAGCAAGTGCTGCCATCTACCGTTCTCGTACGTTTCCTTGTGCATAGTAGGTTCTGCCATCTTGTGGGCTACATCGGCAGCATAAATTTCACATTTACGCCTCGCGCCAAAAATTTGACGGCTCCTGTGCTGCCCCCTATAGTTCACGCTCCCTACCATCAAATTTTACGTGTTTGTACAGCCTAATCCTTTTAGAACTTTGAATTTACCGAAAAAAGTGCCTTCAATATACATAAACGCAATATTTTACCGGCAAAATCGCAATTTCCTTGTTTTCCATATATCGAAACGACCTCTAACGTTACATGGTGACGTCACGATGTATTTTTATTTTATTTTATTTATTTGGGGCATCACCAGCAATACAAAAAGTAAAAGCAAAGCAAAGTAAAGCAGTATTGCCATTTTGTTAGAAGCGTTTCGTCAGTAAAGTGCGGGTGCCAGACTTTGACCATCATTTGTGACTTTTGTATTGCTTCAAGACAATGGGTCCCGTACAGACATTTGATCCTCAAAAAGAACCTGATCGATTGATACCATTTATAAAAAATTGACAAATACTCTATTTTGTGACAGATCGTCAACGTGCGCTCTTCTGTGGACGGGCAAGGTGCAGGAGTCCGTGGGCGGCGGCCCTAGTCCCGTGACAGCTCTGCAGCCGCTGCCGCAGCTGCGCAGGGTGGCGCTGGCTCTACAGTGCGGCAGGTACACTCACTCTACTACCACTCATGTATAGTACCTCAACCTGCGCTCTGTGGACGGGCAAGGTGCAGGAGTCCGTGGGCGGCGGCCCTAGTCCCGTGACAGCTCTGCAGCCGCTGCCGCAGCTGCGCAGGGTGGCGCTGGCTCTACAGTGCGGCAGGTACACTCACTCTACTACCACTCATGTATAGTACTTGGCCACATAATAAATAACAGTACTGCCGTACAGAAAGGAAACTTCCTACAAAACCGAAGTTTGACAGCGGTTCAGGGTCGAATAATACTGTCCCTTTCTAACATATGGCACTATCCCTTTCGGCTATTTAGGGTTGTCAAAATTCAAGCCATTATCTTATCTGTGGTCGTGCACGCAAAGGGACGTTAAGTTGGGTCAACCCTAATAATTGCTCGGAGCAAGTCTGAGCCGAGCGGAGCCGAGTTTGGCCGAAGTCGAGAGTTTCGCACCCCTAACATGGCCAAGTTGATGGGTTCCTAGTTCCTACATATATTAGCGACCACCACATGACATTAAGTTACCTACGCGTAATATTGATTTATTCTCATTCAAGATTGCTCTTAAATTATCATCATCTTCCTCGCGTTGCCCCGGCATTTTGCCACGGCTCATGGGAGCCTGGGGTCCGCTTGACAACTAATCCCAAGAATTGGCATAGGCACTAGTTTACTGGTCTGGACGATCGGCTTCACATGCAGTGTCACTACCCAAGTACCCACTAAGGCAGACCAGTCGTCTCGCAAATAGCAAATATGGACACTAATGAGTTATTTCTAGAGATGCACCGGATATGCGGTTACTATCCGGTATCCGGCCTATTCGGCCCTTATTTTAATATCCGGCCGGTTATCGATTAGTGACCAACTATCCGGCCGGATACCGGATAGTAACTTTGCTTGATTTCGGAGTAAACAAATTGGATTTAAGAAACAGTCACGGTCTTAATCGTACTTCTTTATAATTAAAAAAAAGTTTTTGGCAAAAAAAATATTTTTGGTACAAGCTTTTATCGCTGACTGTACTTTTCTTAACACAAACAACTAATACTCATCGAGACAATTCTAAAAACCCCTAACACAATTAGGTTGCGTTGTTTCGTCACAGAGTTCCTATGGCCACCTCCTGTCTCCATCATCAGATCAGCTCGATGGTACCATAATATTGCATTGTCAATATTGTCATCCGATTTATACATGCATGCAAAATTTCAGCTCAATCGAAAACCGGGAAGTGGATCAAATTTAACTTGCAAGATTTAATTACATACAGACAACGGTCTAAATAAAAATTCACAGATTTCGTGCCTCACACGACCATCGAGCACATTGGAAATGAATCTACGGAATTCGATAAAATATTGTCGCTGAGCGACGAGAAAGTCTGGATAAGGAAAAAGTTACAAAATAAAACTACAACGTTGAATGATAATTATTTTATTCTTAGACTAACACAAGTATCCTGGACATAACGCATGTGAACAAACAAATTGCAAAATTTCCACACGCGTATCCAAGTTTGAATAATTGTCGCCGTGGCGCATAAGTATAGGTACATATTTCATTTTTCGATTAATAAGCAGGATATGTTAATGTTAATGTTCAAAGTACAAGAAAATTATTACACGGCAAACCCGTAGTCAACTCGAGATGTGGTGATCGGGATGGCACTTTTTCTTTTTAATGTTTCTCTCCCTTTCCCTCTCCCTCTCCCTCTCCCTCTCCCTCTCCCTCTCCCTCTCCCTCTCCCTCTCCCTCTCCCTCTCCCTCTCCCTCTCCCTCTCCCTCTCCCTCTCCCTCTCCCTCTCCCTCTCCCTCTCCCTCTCCCTCTCCCTCTCCCTCTCCCTCTCCCTCTCCCTCTCCCTCTCCCTCTCCCTCTCCCTCTCCCTCTCCCTCTCCCTCTCCCTCTCCCTCTCCCTCTCCCTCTCCCTCTCCCTCTCCCTCTCCCTCTCCCTCTCCCTCTCCCTCTCCCTCTCCCTCTCCCTCTCCCTCTCCCTCTCCCTCTCCCTCTCCCTCTCCCTCTCCCTCTCCCTCTCCCTCTCCCTCTCCCTCTCCCTCTCCCTCTCCCTCTCCCTCTCCCTCTCCCTCTCCCTCTCCCTCTCCCTCTCCCTCTCCCTCTCCCTCTCCCTCTCCCTCTCCCTCTCCCTCTCCCTCTCCCTCTCCCTCTCCCTCTCCCTCTCCCTCTCCCTCTCCCTCTCCCTCTCCCTCTCCCTCTCCCTCTCCCTCTCCCTCTCCCTCTCCCTCTCCCTCTCCCTCTCCCTCTCCCTCTCCCTCTCCCTCTCCCTCTCCCTCTCCCTCTCCCTCTCCCTCTCCCTCTCCCTCTCCCTCTCCCTCTCCCTCTCCCTCTCCCTCTCCCTCTCCCTCTCCCTCTCCCTCTCCCTCTCCCTCTCCCTCTCCCTCTCCCTCTCCCTCTCCCTCTCCCTCTCCCTCTCCCTCTCCCTCTCCCTCTCCCTCTCCCTCTCCCTCTCCCTCTCCCTCTCCCTCTCCCTCTCCCTCTCCCTCTCCCTCTCCCTCTCCCTCTCCCTCTCCCTCTCCCTCTCCCTCTCCCTCTCCCTCTCCCTCTCCCTCTCCGATTAGATTGTCGAATAGTGCGTTATCTACGCCCGTCTCAAACAGGATAGATAGAGTTAGACCAAGAAAAATCTGCAGCGATTTTGAAAGCCCACGCAGTGCAAGTATTATTCTGCCGTCATAATCCCGATAATTCACTACAAACACCGATAACGAACTCTGCGAAACATGAAGTCATAAATGTCCTGTGAAAAATGTCGTTCTGACTTTTTGACTATTTTAAGGTTAGGCTACAGGGCACACCCTTAACCCGATCGTCTTTGTTTTAGGCTCAAATTGTAGCTGACTAAATTGTCCAGAGCCGTTTTTCTCAAATTTTTGATATCATTCTTCGTTTCCAAATTGTCGAGCACCAAAATCAAAAATTCGGAATAAATTGAATTTTATTTTCACTATTTCGACCATAACTTTTTTTGATTTTGACTTTCTCGAATAATTATTTTTGCACCTTACAGCTCTCGTGATTATGCGTCTTTTGAGCCTATTTTTTAATATCATATCTTCACAACTTTCCGAGATATAAGGGGATCGCACTTTTTCGTGAAATCGGACCGTATACTGGAGCGAACGAAAAGACATTTCCAATGTCAAAACTTGTAAAAATCATAATTTCCAGGCACTGTGCAAATGACTTTATTAGAACCTAGAAATGAGTCTGCGCGAACGTTCACCACGAAACAGGTCAAACCCTGCACAATGCGCATCCGAACAACCAAAATGTAGGTATAGTTCCGCCGGCCGAATATTCGGCGGCCGGATACCGAATATTCGGCCTATGGTCAGGCTGAACATCCGGTATCCGGCCAAAGAAATATCCGTTGTATCTCTAGTTATTTATATTTATTAGGTATAAACCTGAAAGGCTCCTTATATTTTTATTAGTCCTTGAATATCTAGAACTACGAACGCTGACACTGATTGAATTGCAGGTTATTCCTCGTCCGCTCGGAGCGGGAGGTAGCGGAGGCGGACGCGGAAGCGGAGGGCGGGTTCGTGCTCACTGAGTTGGGCACCGCTAGTGAGTTGTGCTGTCTGGCCGCCGTACCTTCACCACAAGGGTTAGTTTAGTCTAACACTTGCAGGTTATTCCTCGCTCGGAGGGGGTAGCGGAGGCGGACGCGGAAGCGGAGAGCGGGTTCGTGCTCACTGAGTTAGGCACCGCTAATGAGTTGTGCTGTCTGGCCGCCGTACCTGCACCACAAGGGTGAGTTTAGTCAAACACTTCTAGGTTATTCCTTGCTCGGAGGGGGTAGCGGAGGCGGACGCGGAAGCGGAGGGCCGGTTCGAGCTCACTGAGTTAGGCAGCGCTAGTGAGTTGTGCTGTCTGGCCGCCGTACCTTCACCACAAGGGTGAGTTTAGTCAAACACTTGCAGATTATTCCTCGCTCGGAGGGGGTAGCGGAAGCGGAGGGCGGGTTCGTGCTCACTGAGTTGGGCACCGCCAGTGAGTTGTGCTGTCTGGCCGCCATACCTTCACCACAAGGGTGAGTTTTGTGTAACAGGACACGATAGATTCAATAATCGCGGCCTTGTTAGTATTTGCAATTTGAATATTTAACCCGCTCTCTCACTGCGACAAGGTCTAATACAGTGCGTGTTCCATACTGTTTTCTTCTTCTTCCTCCGTCCCTCATTGCTGAGGATCGCGACCATGTATGCTCCATCTCCACAGTGTGCCATCATAGGCCATATGGGTCACGCACTGCATGTTGCCGCCAACCACCCTCTTCACAACATCAGACCATCTCGTGGGTGCTTTTCCTCGCGCTCGCTTGCCCTCTATTTGGGCCAAGATAATCTGCCTTTCTAGGTCATGCTTGTTAGACCGCATGATATGACTAAAGAAGCTGAGTGCGCGTTCTTGACATTTTGTAGAGAGCCGTGTGGTGATTTTCAGCTCCTCTAGGATGGACTTATTGGTTCTCAAAGCCGTCCAGGGTATGCGTAGGAGTCTTCGCCAACACCACATCACAAACGCGTCGATTTTTGATTTAACTGTTTTAATGGTCAAGGCATCTCGATTTGACTAATTTAACTGGACTGTACATTGTCAGAATTAGAGATGCAACGGATAGTTGTTTGGATACCGGATACCGGATGTTCGGCCTAAGCATCGGTCGAATATTCGGTATCCGCCCGCCGAATATTTGCCGGCAGAACTATACCTATAATTCGGTTTTTAGGTGCGCATTGTGCAGGTTTTGAGGTGAACGTTGGCGCGGACTCATTTCTAGGTTCGAAATGAGTTCGCCTGCAAGTGAGTGGATGTTTAAATGGTTTTGAAATAATAAACGAGTACGATATGACCGTGACTGTTTCTTAAATCCAATTTGTTTACTCCGAAATCAAGCAGTTACTATCTGGTATCCGGCCGGATAGTCGGTCATGTCCGGTATCCGGCCGGATAGCGGATAGTAACCGAATATCCGGTGCATCTCTAGTTAGAATAACATTATGTTAACAGGTTCGAGATCTGGGCGGGCGGGTCCGGTCTATATACATACGCCGTGTCCGCTACCGGTGTGTGTGGGGCCGAGCCTCTGCCGGCGACCCCGCGTGTCACGTTACTAGCAGCTAGCCCTGAGGAGCCCTACGTTGCCCTCTACTCTGAACCTGGTGAGTACATTAATATTAACCTTTTGAACGCCAAACGGCGCATCCATTTGCCGTGCCACTGACGCCTTTTAGTTTTGTGAATAAATAATGCCAACCTAAAAAGTGGCGTGTTTTTTAGTAGATTTTCATCAAAAAACAATCGACTTCAAATGCCGTCTTTGGCGTCGTTGTCACGATTTTGCGTTGACGTCAATTGCCGTCTGTGGCGTTCAAAAGGTTAAATAACCCTTGTTACTTGTATGTTAATTGTGTTTTATATTTATTTGTTTCTTTAAATATATACGTCAGATTTATTTTATTGTTTCCATAGTAAGGCAAACCTTGGCTATTCGGTAATACATAGTTATCCGGTGATAGTCAGTTTTAATGTCTTTTAGCCGCGTTACCTGGTAATTATATTACTTGAAACAATATTACACCACATTAGTCACATCCATTAGACAGATACCATATCTCTTAAACATTGTTTTAAGCAATAAAATTACCGGGCAACTTGGCTAAAAGACAATAAAACTGAGTATCACCGAATAACTACGTATCACTGAATAGCCAAGGTGGCCTATATCTCTCTGTAGACCAGTAAAGAATGTCTTGGGCCAATACATCCGTATTTTGTGCTAATAAAAAACTAGAAAACTTATTGAAAATAAATAATATAATGTTTAGAAAATGTGTTTTACATTGGCAAATAAGCGACATTTATTCATTAAGGATTAGGTGGTGAAAAAACCTTGTAAAATCGTATAATGTGAACAGGGCCGTCTTAAACTATGCTGGGGCCCTTTTCGAAAGTAAAGAAAGCTAATTAAAGTAACATTTTTCTACTATGATCTTCTATTTATTATGGGTACCTAATCAAATATACTGTTACTGTCTGTCCTTCGGGGCCCCTGAGGATGGGGACTAGGGCGCGGGCCCCGTGTGCCCTTATGGTAAAGACGGTAGTGATTGTCACGGTAAATGAAATGTGGTATATGGGCTGATTTAGACGGCGCGCGAACTCGCATGCTATTTTAGTTACACTGCGGACCGTTGGTACGTTCAATTCAACCGACCGACCAAAAACCGCAATGTAATGAAACTCGCATGCGAGTTCTCGCATCGTGTAAATGTGGTACAAATGTAGGTGTATACATGGTATAATAATATACTCCGCCTGGTACTCCATTCCGAGATTCGCGTATGACCTAACTGACACGCGCCTACGTCATCATGCTGTTTACAGGTTCTCAAACTTTGAAATGTGGGAGAATTTTAACCAACGGTGAAAATTATTTTAACGGCATTAATTTTAAGTTATTTATGTAGAAACATAGTAAAATAAAACAAATCTAATGTATTAAATTAAACTTTATTTATCTATACAAGACAAACGTTTAAAAAACTAATTCACAGTTACACATTAATTACCAAGCTTACGACGTGAAAAGTTTGGAAAACACTGCGACTGCTGACACTGAGCGAGAAGGAAATAACAATTAACACGCGTTCGATAAGGATGACGGTCAGGGCATGAAGTTATCTAGATCCGAATTGTCAAATGTCCACAGCGCTATCCTGTGTTGCCAGTAGTATAAACAGAATTACCCGAAAGTCTGAAATTTCTTTCGTGAATCGGAAGATATTGCTAACGAGTAATTAAAAATGACGTGTTATTGTAAAATTTAAGCTAAAATACATATAAATGAAAATTATAAAATTATAAAGAAATATTTTAACTTATTAACCATAGGTATAATGTACCCATGTAACATGTTATGTTGAAATAAAGTGGCAATGTTATTGTGACGTAATCGCGTGTCACTCTGGGAATGGAAGACCATGTTTTATTAGACCATGGGTGTATATTTCAGGAGTGTGCGTGTACCAGTGGTCGGTCCGCAGTCGCCAACAGACTGCCCGTCTAGACTGCAGCAAACTCGTGCCGTGTAGTGAGAGCTTACAGTCGCTCGCGCTGGACTCGCGGCCTGGCGAGCACCTAGGACGGGTAAGTTATCTTCATTATTTAGACGTTATGGGGTGCGAAACTCCTGACTTCGGCCAAACTCGGCTCCGCTCGGCTCAGCATTGCTCTGAGCAATTATTAGAGTTGACACAACTTGACGTCCCTATACGTACAAGACCACAGATAAGATAATGCCTTGAATTTTGACAAACCTCCGCTCCAAATAGCCGCATGATTCGACCCTGAACCGCTGTCAAACTTCGGTTTTTAAAGGAAGTTTCCTTTCTGTACGGCAGTACTATTATTTATTCTGTGGTTATAGTTCGTTTTTTTAGCATTAGAAATAAGGTAAACAATCTTGATGTGTCTTTTTATTGAAAAACACGTTTTAAAAATAAGTCACGGCAAATATGTAATAATTATGAATCTAATACGATCATTTATATTCTTCTGCTTTCATAAATAATAGTTACTGATTTTTAAAAAGCGTTTTTAATTAAAAGACTTATCAAGATCGCTTACCTTCTTTCTAATGCTAAAAAAAAAACGAACTATAGACGACCGGTCTGGCCTAGTGGGTAGTGACCCTGCCTGTGAAGCCGATGGTCCTGGGTTCGAATCCCGGTAAGGGCTTTTATTTGTGTGAGGAACACAATTATTTGTTCCTGAGTCATGGGTGTTTTTAGGGTTCCGTACCCAAAGGGTAAAAACGGGACCCTATTACTAAGACTCCGCTGTCCGTCCGTCAGTCCATCCGTCCGTCCGTCTGTCACCAGGCTGTATCTCATGAACCGTGATAGCTAGGCAGTTGAAATTTTCACAGATGACGTATTTCTGTTGCCGCTATAACAACAAATACTAAAAAGTACGGAACCCTCGGTGGGCGAGTCCGGCTCGCATTTGTCCGGTTTCTATGTATATAAGTATGTATTTATCTATGTAAGCAAAGAGAATTTGAAATAGAGGCGAATTGTCAAAGTAAATTATGTAGCCGCAGTAAATTGACTGCCATCTTTCGACAGAAGATTAATACTGTTAGAACGCCATTTGGCTTTGATCCTTATTCTTTCACTTATATGTGTTAATTTGTTAAATATTGAAATTAACGCCATCTACTCGACAGTAGGCCAAAGGTATGGCGCAATCTTTTCGAGCGATGGCGCCATAAGCTTTCGAAGTTCAAAGTTTTTAATGTATACATATAAGAATCAGGTTACATTGCAGGTCGAAAATACAATCACGCATTCATTACACTGAGACTACCTTTTCAGATGTACATACATTTGCAACATATATATATTTATATATATTACCTAAATACTACAAATACTTGAGTAACTTAAATAATCATTAACACAGTAAAAACATTTTTGTGTTTGACTTGAATAGTTTGATATCCATATCTTTAAAACG
This sequence comes from Cydia splendana, assembly GCF_910591565.1. Lineage (NCBI taxonomy): Eukaryota > Metazoa > Arthropoda > Insecta > Lepidoptera > Tortricidae > Cydia > Cydia splendana. The sequence continues at coordinate 10,153,048 of NC_085985.1, forward strand.
GTCAGGTAATTAATTATAAATTGTGATACACATAATATAGGCGTTTTTTTGCAGTGAGTGACAAGTTTATATTAGGTCCTTACCTATGAAATTGGCGTTTTTGTTCATAGATATAAGTCTGATCCTAGTTTTTTTTTTTACAAAAGTACATACACAATTACAATAAAACTACAGTGCACTCAATAAACAACGATTTTACATACAATTAATTGTTATTTTTTATTGTTAAGTGTTCAGAATTAAGCCTTGAAAATAGGTCTTTTCATGTGCTGTCGGTTCGAGTATTAAAATTACTTATATTTTTCTAATGGTACCAATTTTCAAGAAATGGAGATATTGAAAACATACCTTAAAGGTGTCAAAAATTACTGGAAAAATTTTGTTTGGTTTGAATTAGCCATCAAAAAAATATCCGCAAAATTAATTGTATGGAAATTCGTGTTTCGTTGAAATTCTCCGGACAAAACGCCAATTTCATAGGTAATGACCTAATATATGGCTTAGGCAATCTGTGTTTGTACTTTGGCCCATGGGAATGCACCTATACTAATATGCGCCCGGCAGTGGGAAAACACAGTGCGCGACTACCTTATCAACCGCCTGAGATGGCTGTTTATCAGGTGACGGCGTTGGCGGCGCTGGGCGGGTCGCTGTACGTGGGCACGGCGTGGGGCGTCCTGATCGTGTGTGCGTGCGCCAGCCTGCGGCCGCTCGCCGTGTTCCGGCCCTACGAGGAGAGCGTAAGTGTTTGTTAGGTGACGGCGTTGGCGGCGCTGGGCGGGTCGCTGTACATGGGCACGGCGTGGGGCGTCCTGATCGTGTGTGCGTGCGCCAGCCTGCGGCCGCTCGCCGTGTTCCGGCCCTACGAGGAGAGCGTAAGTGTTTGTCAGGTGACGGCGTTGGCGGCGCTGGGCGGGTCGCTGTACGTGGGCACGGCGTGGGGCGTCCTGATCGTGTGTGCCTGCGCCAGTCTGCGGCCGCTCGCCGTGTTCCGGCCCTACGAGGAGAGCGTAAGTGTTTGTCAGGTGACGGCGTTGACGGCGCTGGGCGGGTCGCTGTACGTGGGCACGGCGTGGGGCGTCCTGATCGTGTGTGCGTGCGCCAGCCTGCGGCCGCTCGCCGTGTTCCGGCCCTACGAGGAGAGCGTAAGTGTTTGTTAGGTGACGGCGTTGGCGGCGCTGGGCGGGTCGCTGTACGTGGGCATGGCGTGGGGCGTCCTGATCGTGTGTGCGTGCGCCAGCTTGCGGCCGCTCGCCGTGTTCCGGCCCTACGAGGAGAGCGTAAGTGTTTGTCAGGTGACGGCGTTGGCGGCGCTGGGCGGGTCGCTGTACGTGGGCACGGCGTGGGGCGTCCTGATCGTGTGTGCGTGCGCCAGCCTGCGGCCGCTCGCCGTGTTCCGGCCCTACGAGGAGAGCGTAAGTGTTTGTCAGGTGACGGCGTTGACGGCGCTGGGCGGGTCGCTGTACGTGGGCACGGCGTGGGGCGTCCTGATCGTGTGTGCGTGCGCCAGCCTGCGGCCGCTCGCCGTGTTCCGGCCCTACGAGGAGAGCGTAAGTGTTTGTTAGGTGACGGCGTTGGCGGCGCTGGGCGGATCGCTGTACATGGGCACGGCGTGGGGCGTCCTGATCGTGTGTGCGTGCGCCAGCCTGCGGCCGCTCGCCGTGTTCCGGCCCTACGAGGAGAGCGTAAGTGTTTGTCAGGTGACGGCGTTGACGGCGCTGGGCGGGTCGCTGTACGTGGGCACGGCGTGGGGCGTCCTGATCGTGTGTGCGTGCGCCAGCCTGCGGCCGCTCGCCGTGTTCCGGCCCTACGAGGAGAGCGTAAGTGTTTGTTAGGTGACGGCGTTGGCGGCGCTGGGCGGGTCGCTGTACGTGGGCACGGCGTGGGGCGTCCTGATCGTGTGTGCCTGCGCCAGTCTGCGGCCGCTCGCCGTGTTCCGGCCCTACGAGGAGAGCGTAAGTGTTTGTCAGGTGACGGCGTTGGCGGCGCTGGGCGGGTCGCTGTACGTGGGCACGGCGTGGGGCGTCCTGATCGTGTGTGCGTGCGCCAGCCTGCGGCCGCTCGCCGTGTTCCGGCCCTACGAGGAGAGCGTAAGTGTTTGTCAGGTGACGGCGTTGGCGGCGCTGGGCGGGTCGCTGTACGTGGGCACGGCGTGGGGCGTCCTGATCGTGTGTGCCTGCGCCAGTCTGCGGCCGCTCGCCGTGTTCCGGCCCTACGAGGAAAGCGTAAGTGTTTGTTAACCCTTTCACCCCTAAATACGTCAAATGACGCGCTGCTACAGCCCAATATCACAGAATAAATAATAGTACTAGGTACAGAAGACTCACTCTAACAAAACGCGTCTGTTACGATCAGGACAGATATGGCCGCTAGGTGGCGACAGCGCCACGCGCGGCTTATGGCTAGCCACCAAAATTGGTGTGGGACGGATGTACTTGTACCTGTTGCAAAGCGACGAAATCGCGGAGTGAGCCACGCCTGCCATTATCAACCTTCATGAATTCCGGTAAGGCTCGCAATGACACGCCAGGCTGTTGGTCTAAGAGCTAGCTACGGAAATAGGTTTGCAATTTATAGAGCAACGAAATCCCTCTAGTTACTGTGCCATGCTGTCTTTATTTAATCCGGGCGCCTGGCAGCTGTTCAGCGGTGGGTGTGACAGTGGTTGGGCAACAAAGGGGTTGTAAAAACAATTGAAGGTGTGCAATTTATAGAGGGGACCTTATAGTAATAAGGTCCCGTTTTCACCCTTTGAGTAACGAAACACGATAAAATTGGAGTCAGTAAATGAGATGACTTGGCACTTTTTCGCGCATCTTGGACGTCACCTGGCACTACTTTCCCCCCAATTAAAACGCTTGGCAATGTTATATTCGAATTAAATACATAATTAGCTATTATATCACACCAAACTCGGAGCTCTATAAATTGTACACCTTCAATTTATTTGACACCTCTCACACCCACCGCTGAACAGCTGCCAGGGCCCGAATTAATTAATAATGATAGTATGGCATACTAACTAGAGGGATTTCGTTGCTCTTAAAATCACGTTTTAAAAAATGCGTGAGATAATCTCTCTACGCGACCGTTCTGAAGGGTTAAAAAACAATGTTACGTAACGCGTAGTTCAAAGGTTTGATTTTGTTTGATATTTTACATTTAATATTTGCTTCGGGTTGGTGTGGTGAAAATGTTGTGTTTCACTCGGGGGCAAATTTTGTTTAACCCTCGTGCTTTGAAACCCTCGCAATGCTCTAGATTCCATTTTTCGAACAATTTTGGAATCTTTCGCTTGCTCGGGTAATTCGGGTATCAATATTAGCACGAGCGGTTAAACAACAACTTTGCCCCCGAGTGAAACAAATAACTATTTCCATATTTTTTACGTTTCCGCTTTATAGGAAACCAGTGAAGTTTCCATCGTTACATTTGTGTGTTGGCAGGTGACGTCAATAGTGCCACTGTACCCGCACCGCGGCTCGCAGGCGGCCATGCTGGCCACCCTGGGCACAGGGTACCGTCCGCTATTGCACCGCTATGCCCCACAACAGGTAACGAAACTACACACACGAGACCATCGTTACATGTGTGTGTTGGCAGGTCACGTCGATAGTGCCACTGTACCCGCACCGCGGCTCGCAGACCGCCATGCTGGCCACCCTGGGCACAGGGTAACGTCCGCTATTGCACCGCTATGCCCCACAACAGGTAAGGAAACTACACACACGAGACCATCGTTACATGTGTGTGTTGGCAGGTCACGTCGATAGTGCCACTGTACCCGCACCGCGGCTCGCAGACCGCCATGCTGGCCACCCTGGGCACAGGGTACCGTCCGCTATTGCACCGCTATGCCCCACAACAGGTAAGGAAACTACACACGAGACCATCGTTACATGTGTGTGTTGGCAGGTCACGTCGATAGTGCCACTGTACCCGCACCGCGGCTCGCAGGCCGCCATGCTGGCCACGCTGGGCACAGGGTACCGTCCGTTATTGCACCGCTATGCCCCACAACAGGTAAGGAAACTACACACACGAGACCATCGTTACATGTGTGTGTTGGCAGGTCACGTCAATAGTGCCACTGTACCCGCACCGTGTCTCGCAGGCCGCTATGCTGGCCACGCTGGGCACAGGGTACCGTCCGCTATTGCACCGCTATGCCCCACAACAGGTAAGGAAACTACACACACGGGACCATCGTTACATGTATGTGTTGGCAGGTGACGTCAATAGTGCCACTGTACCCGCACCGCGGCTCGCAGGCTGCCATGCTGGCCACCCTGGGCACAGGGTACCGTCCGTTATTGCACCGCTATGCCCCACAACAGGTAAGGAAACTACACTCGAGACCATCGTTACATGTGTGTGTTGGCAGGTCACGTCGATAGTGCCACTGTACCCGCACCGCGGCTCGCAGGCCGCCATGCTGGCCACGCTGGGCACAGGGTACCGTCCGTTATTGCACCGCTATGCCCCACAACAGGTAAGGAAACTACACACACGAGACCATCGTTACATGTGTGTGTTGACAGGTCAGGTCACGTCAATAGTGCCACTGTACTCGCACCGCGGCTCGCAGGCCGCCATGCTGGCTACACTCGGCACAGGGTACCGTCCGCTATTGCACCGCTATGCCCCACAACAGGTAAGAACTACACACACGAGACCAGGACCAGGGTTGAAAAAACCCGGAAAAATTCCCGTTTTTTCTAAAAGCCATGTTTTTTTAAGTTTTATTCGGAAAAAAACAATGTCACTTAGTTTATATATTTTTGCGAAAAATACTAAAAAATCGGAAATAAACGGAATAAAACGCACTTTGAAAAGAATTTGTGAATTTTTCCATTCATATTTAATCCATAGTTTAGGTAATAATAAATTTCAAGTGACATTTATCAAATTTGTAAAACATGTAAGCGCCATTGATTAATTTTTATTTTCTTTCAATTGTAATTTTCTGTTAACCGTTTTCCAGGCCGCACCAAACTACAAGGTTTTTCCAAAAAATGCAAATATATTAAAATGTATTCATTTAATGATAAGTAACTTTTCCCGAAAGACCAATCGAATATGAACCTTAAATCGGATTCCTAAGGTTGAAATTCTATTGGCGAGTATGTGGTCGCTAGGTGCACTGGAAAAGGGTTAATAAGTAATTCTTACACTCTGTTACAAATGAAAATACCCCGGTGAGAATTCCATGTATTATTGTATAGATGGTCAAGCAAATCTTGTCAGTAGAATAAGTTTTTGGCAAAAATTCCATTTTTGGTACAAGCTTTTATCGCTGACTGTACTTTTCTTTCCACAGACAACTAATACTCATCGAGAGCATTCTAAAAACCCCAAACACAATTAGGTTGCGTTGTTTTATCACAGAGTTCTTATGACCACCTCCTGTCTCCATCATCAGATCAGCTCGATGGTACCATAATATTGCATTGTCAACCGATTTATACATGCATGCAAAATTTCAGCTCAATCGGAAACCGGGAAGTGGATCTAATTTAACTTGCAAGATTTGATTACAGACCGACAGACAACGGGACAGGTGAAACTAAATAAAATCTTGAATAAGATTTTGGCAAAAAAAAACATTTTTGGTACAAGCTTTTATCGCTGACTGTACTTTTCTTACGACAGACAACTAATACTCATTGAGACATTTCTAAAAACCCCTTATAAAATTAGGTTGCGTTGTTTCATCACAGAGATCCTATGGCCACCTGCTGTCTCCATCATCAGATCAGCTCGATGGTACCATAATATTGCATTGTCATCCGATTTATACATGCATGCAAAATTTCAGCTCAATCGGAAACCGGGAAGTGGATCGAATTTAACTTGCAAGATTTGATTACAGACAGACAGACAGACAACGGTCAGGTGAAACTAAATAAAAGCTTGTAATAAAGGCGCGAAATTCAAATTTTCTATGAGACGATATCCCTTCGCGCCTACATTTTTCAAATTTGCCGCCTTTTTCTACAGTCAAGATCTGCTTGACCATCTATACATATATTGATTGTATGACCTATTTGTTGGCAGCCTAACACGTCAAGCACGAACACCTCATACAGCGGTCCTCACTGCCTCCTCTGGCGCGCCGGCCACTGGCTGCCCGACTAAACCCTTCCGCCGGATATACACGTCCAACTCACAACATACGGCGGATAGATGTAGTAGGTACGCTGTTACGTTGGTGGGATAGTGTTTTATATTAAACACTTCCTGTACTACTCAGCCAACGACGGATATACACGTCCAGCAACGCACACAGGATAGTCTGGACCATGTCGATGGGTTAGTGTTTTATACATGAACACGTCTTACACGGATATACGCGTCTAGGTTGCACTGCCTACGACGGATATACACGTCCAACAACTCGCATAATATTTATAATTAATGAGAGTAAAAGAGAAAGATGCCCGCAATTTGCGAACTTCGGTGTTCGCGGTAGGCCCTCTGTGCCTATTTACCGCTAGGCCGTCGCGGATATTACAAAAGCTCAATAATTTTGATGAAGTCAAATGTCACATTCTCCCAATATTATTTATCAAAATTAGTATATCTATACATATTAATAGTGACATCTATTGTTGGAATTAAATTTATTTAACCATAATGCACGGCTTAAATTTTTCATAGACGGTAAATATGGTAGAAATTGAAACACAACAGTCTTGATAATTTCACAAGTATCAAGACAATTTAATCCATTTTCTGTCGTGTTGCTGTTGACACATACTGATTTTTTAAAACTACTTTTTATCTAGCGCTGCAGACTTTCTTTGGTCATACTCTACAAATAAATTGACGTCGGAGCGTCATTTTCGTATATATTCAATTATTTCGTAGATGAAATGGGGTAAAAAAATAATTAAAAATAAAACAGTGTGTAATAATGCGTTCCAGCCTCGAAGTTACTTAGTAAGTAAGTAGGTGCCTAAGTGTAAATGTGTCTAAAATAATAATAACCCTTTGAACCAGGGCTCGGAACCGGTTTTTTTGAAAAACCCGAAATAGCCCAATATTTTTAATTATTTTATGCTCTTTACGTAGGACTGAATCATGTATTTAGGTAACAACTTCGTGTTATTAGATTGTCCCATTAAAAATTAAATAATAAACCATAATACCCGTATTTTTTGTATGAAGAAAATACCGGTTCCGAGCCTTGCTTTGAACGCTACGACTATTATATACAACACGCCATCGTTATCCTTATCGAAATGCTCGAAGGTTAATATTACACCGTAACCTTGCGCGTCTGTGGACGTCTTTGGTGCTCAAAAGGGTTAACCGTTTACTAAAGCCCAATATTACAGGATAGGCGTGGCGTTCAAAGGGTTAATGATAAATTCCGTCAACTAAATGTCATTTAGAATATTATTGCGTTGTTGAATGAACTTATAAATGCCTTAAAGCATTAAATGCGTAAATGTGACGTTATTCGAACGTTTTATTAGAACAAATCTATGTTACAAATCTCATTGATGATTTTTATTTTTAGTGATTTCTCATTAGTGATTAGGGTTTTCCGTGTTATAATTATTGTGAACCCTTTACTCTATAAGCGTATTATCACAGAATAAATAATAGTACTACCGTACAGAAAGGACACTTCCTACGAAACCGAAGTTTGACAGCGATTCAGGCAGTGGGGAGACTCCTGACTTCGGGTAAACTCGGCTCCGTTCGGCTCAGTATTGCTCCGAGCAATTATTAGGGTGGCACCGCTTGACGTCCTTTTGCGTGCACGACCACAGATGAGATAATGACTTGAATTTTGACAACACGCAAAGGGACGTCAAGTTGTGCCAACCTTAAGAGCGCTATTACATTTCGGCGTTGAGCGAGTTTAGGTATTTTACGCGCTGCGGCAGGCCGTGCGAGCTCAGTACGCCGATCCCTTCTACCACACTCGCACTACAATGATGGATTAAACATTCTTGATCCTTCGCGAAGCATATTGAAATCAACCATAACAACACTAACTGTACTTAACTTTTAAAGTTCTAAAACTGTTATTTGGTAAGAACGAAAATACTAAATGCAGTGCAAATGTACATAGGGGCTGTTCATAAATTACGTCATCTATTTTTGACGATTTTTGACCCCCCCCACCCCTCAAATCATCCAAAAATCAAGCTTCGGATGAATCTGTTTCCTCCTACGTCATGTTACCATCATCCGATGTCCAGACCCCCCTACTCCTCCCATTTGAAACGACGTAATTTATGAATAGCCCCATACTTGTACTTATGAAGGTATATTACTCGAAAGAAATTATAGGTACCTACTCGCTTATTTACATGTTTCGTCATTGCATTTGGTACCTATAGGTTGTAAAGTTTGTATCAACGAGGGTTTAAAAACGAACTGGTACTGAGGATCTGATGATGATTAAAGTGGTCACGGATACCAATCAACCATGTAGTAACATGATTAGGCTCGTTTGATTCGTCTCAACAAGATCTTTGACACTGAAGATACACAGGGTCTGATGATGGAGCTTGAAGGTGGCCACGGGTACCAGTCTATCATGTAACTAAACAACTTCGTGTTTGGGCTCGTTTGATTCGTCTCAACAAGATCTTTGACACAAGACAGTACTCAGGGTCCGATGATGGAGCTGGAAGGTACCATTACCAATCAACCATGCAACTAAACCACATCGTGTTTAGGATCGTTTGATTCGTCTCAACAAGATCTTTGACACTAGGTGATACTCAGAGTCTGATGTTGGAGCCGGAAGGTGGTCACCGGTACCAATCAACCATGCAACTAAACCATTTCGTGTTTAGGCACGTTTTATTCATCTCAACAAGATCTTTGACACAAGGTAGTACTCAGGGTCTGATGATGGAGCGCGAAGGTGGCGACGGGTACCTGTCTGTCATCATCAGCTCCATCATCAGACCCTGAGTAGTATCTTGTGTCAAACATCTTATTGCGACGAATCAAACGAGCCCAAACACGAAGTGGTTCAGTTACATGGTAGACTGGTACCCGTGGCCACAGTCCAGCTCCATCATCAGACCCTGAGTACTAACTTGTGTCAAAGATCTTGTTGCGACGAATCGAACGAAGCCAAACACGAAGTGGTTTAGTTGCATGATTGATTGGTACCGGTGACCACCTTCCGGATCCATCATCAGACCCTCAGTACTACCTTGTGTCAAAGATCTTGTTGCGACAAATCAAACGAGCCCAAACACGAAGTGGTTCAGTTACATGGTAGACTGGTACCCGTGGCCACAGTCCAGCTCCATCATCAGACCCTGAGTACTAACTTGTGTCAAAGATCTTGTTGCGACGAATCGAACGAAGCCAAACACGAAGTGGTTTAGTTGCATGGTTGATTGGTACCGGTGACCACCTTCCGGATCCATCATCAGACCCTCAGTACTACCTTGTGTCAAAGATCTTGTTGCGACAAATCAAACGAGCCCAAACACGAAGTGGTTCAGTTACACGGTAGACTGGTACCCGTGGCCACCTTCCAGCTCCATCATCAGATCCTGAGTACTATCTTGTGTCCAAGGTCTTGTTGAGACGAATCAAACGAGCCTAAACACGGAGTGGTTTAGTTGCATGGTTGATTGGTACCGGTGACCACCTTCCGGCTCCAACATCAGACCCTGAGTACTATCTTGTGTCAAAGATCTTGTAGAAACGAATAAAACGAGCCTAAACACGAAGTGGTTTAGTGGCATGGTTGATTGGTACCGGTGACCACCTGCCGGCTCCATCATCAGACCCTGAGTACTATCTTGTGTCAAAGATCTTGTTGAGACGAATCAAACGAGCCTAAACACGAAGTGGTTTAGTTGCATGGTTGATTGGTACCGGTGACCACCTTCCGGCTCCATCATCAGACCCTGAGTATTATCTTGTGCCAAAGATCTTGTTGAGACGAATCAAACGAGCCCAAACACGAAGTGGTCTAGTTGCATGGTTGATTGGTACCGGTGACCACCTTCCGGCTCCATCATCAGACCCTGAGTACTATCTTAAGTCAAAGATCTTGTTGAGACGAATAAAACGAGCCTAAACACGAAGTGGTTTAGTTGCATTGTTGATTGGTACTGGTGACCACTTTCCGGCTCCATCATCAGACCCTGAGTACTATCTTGTGTCAAAGATCTTGTTGAGATGAATAAAACGAGCCTAAACACGAAGTGGTTTAGTTGCATGGTTGATTGGTACCGGTGACCACCTTCCGGCTCCATCATCAGACCCTGAGTACTATCTTGAGTCAAATAAATACATATAGAATGTCAGGTCGTTTCAAATATTTTTAATCCTGTCCGGTAGTTTATTAAACTGTACCATTATAAATTATAATACTATAAAAACGGTGCTAGGATCAAAGTCTCTCGTTGCGGTTTACACGCACACAGTATAGCGTTTTACACGGCGCCCGCCGCACACAATGATAAAAAACCTCGTCGTCGCCGTTGAAAATGTGCGGAGCCGACCGACACACGTCCTGCCTCTACAAGCTCTGCCGCGGCACTGAGCTGGCGCAGCGCGCGTCATCGGTAATATAGAGTAGTTTTCAAAAAATTGCCAAAAAATTATAGTAGAATTTCATAAACACTAATGTATACCAACAGTATAAGCAAACGTTGCAGATTGCTTGAGTATGAAAATGACTTCGATATTAAGTAGATTTTCGTAGGAATCGACACTTGTTTCAGAGAGAAAATCGAGTTCGTTTTACTTTGATTTTCTCTTTCTCAAACGTATGTAGGAAAAATATAGTTTGATATGCCTAAAGTACAGGGTATTAGTAATACAAAATAGCCAGGTTTAGCGGAGTAAAATTCTCAACATTTCCAAATAAGAGCTCGCCATTCAGTGCTTCACGGGGTTTTTCGGAAACGACCATCAGAAAAAAAATCATTACTAATTTAATAAGTCCTTTTTCTAATATTTACAACGATATTTATAAAGATAAGAAGACGCTTTTACTGGAACAAGTACTCATTGTTTCTAATAATGAGCGCAAAGTCCTGAATTTCGTCGACTAGTATCATCAATTTTGCATTATTTCGACTTTTCTTGTAAGAGCGCTCTTAATAATTGCTCGGAGCAATGCTGAGCCGAACGGAGCCGAGAATGCCCGAAAGGAGGAGTGTCGCCCCAGTGGTATTATCGTTATGAAGCTTTCATTATTTTCCGGATGTACCTCGATCCTCTGTCTATTATGTATGAGTAAATAGGTAAAGGTACAATCAGTTGCAAATAACCCCAAACGAGTCTATAGCCTTTTGCGTAGTAGGTACGTCATATGAATCTTATGATATATTTGTATTTGTGATTTTTCACGAGTTGTGTTATATTTTTGTGATTAATATAAAAGGCTGTAGTGTTTATATTTTATTTTATTTATGAAATGCATTTGCCTGATATTTTTGACTGCTTAGATGTTATGTAATTAATTGTAAATTATTGTTCCCACGTTAAGATATGAATACCAAAGACACTAATAAATATTTGATATTAACTTGAATTTTATTGAAAACTCCCAAATCATATACCTACCTACATATACCTAACTCGAAACCGGTTTTTTAAACCGGTAATGGCCAAATAGTTTTAATTATTTTATGCTCTTTACGTAATTCTGAATCATGTGTTCCAACTTCGTATTATGTATTAGATTGCCCCTTTAAAAATGGAACAATAAACCAAAGAACGTAATAATACCGGTATTTTTATATGAAAAGCAAACTGGTTCCAAGCCTTGTAGGTAGGTACAGTCATCTGCAATAATATGTTACAACCAAAGCTAGGAACCGGTTTATTATTCATACAAAAAATACCGGTATTATTAAGTTCTTTTTCGTTCTTAGGTTTATTATTTCATTTTAATGGGACAATCTAATATTACGAAGATGTTACCTAAATACATGATTCAGTCCTACGTAAAGAGCAATAAATAATTAATAATGTTGGGCTATTTCGGGGTTTTGAAATAAAACCGGTTCCGAGCCTTGGTTACAGCAACAAAGGGCGCAAAAAATACCTGACACGATCTTATTTGTAGAGCCATAAGAGCGTGTCACATGTTCTTGCGGCCTTCGAAGGGTTACATATTATTGCAGGTGACTGTACTTATGTTTTACAAGTAAAAAATCACGCATTATTGAAAGTATAAATCATGGTGATAATAAAGTGCCCCTTGCCTTATTAAAGGCCTGTCCAGACAGGGAAAGATTTTTCGCCAATCTGATAAAAAAAAGTCCGCACGGCCTGATTTGATCGGTCAATTTAATCAGATTGGCGAAAAATTGTCCCCGTCTGGACAGACCTTAAGGGTCACTTTACAAAATTTATGAATTCGTCGTGTTCGTGAGACCTATATAGCAAATAATATATTTCATTTTTAATTTGCTACTTGCGACATATCATTTTTATGTAGATAACGATATATTGCTTTGCAAGCGCTTCAGAATGAGGACTATTTTATAGGTCTACAGAACTAGGTATTGTCTGTGAGTTATCATGGCGCACTTTGCAAAGTAACTTATTAAACAATAAACAGGTGTAGTACAGTCGAGTTCATAAATTACATTTTCATCACACTCGCTCAGTAAATGTGGAATTGCACGCAGGTTTAGCGGGAGTTATAGAAAAAGCGTTCTCCCTAGGGAGTTATGAAGTTTCTAGTCCCATAATTAACAGTTTTTTGTCTTTATACTTATTTTTTGTATCGCAAGTGTGATGAAAAACATTGTATGTAACACGGGGCGTAATAATATTGCAAACTCGAGTCTATAAATCGCTCCGGCAAGCCGTCGCGATTTAACTTACTCTCGTTGCAATATTCAACTTACGCCCCATGTTGCACAATGTACTATTCTTCACCATAATCCATTGCAATATGGTAAAAAAAAATTATACAATATTTATGAACGACTGTACCTACATTCTCTTTTTTCTGAAGTCTGTTGAATATGCTATACATATTTATATTAAATGAGAAAATAAGATTGAATCTTACTCTGAGGAATAAACTAAAGTATTATTTTGTTTAGCCCGAGGCGAAGAGTTATGAATGTTGATTGTTGATAAGCATTATGTCATCGACCAAACCTTGATTTCATGACGTCATAGGTATTTGTTTTTAAAACGGTAGGTAAAGTAGTAAGACGAAGTAATATGCTTTACAGTACAAAATCATACGATCTACACAAACTATCTAACCTTGTAGTAATGGTAGGTATTAAAATAACAGAAATTAGCCACACTTCATCAAGAACTAATCTGCATTTTCAAGCCTCTTACCTTACGTACTATGTCACACTTAAAAACAATTTAAATTAAGCATATTAGCTATAACACAATCCATTGCTGCGTCAAAGAAGAGCTATTAATAAAATCAAGAGCAAAAGAATCAATGGATTCGTAGAAGAGAGAATAGGTCGTGAAAGGAATGGCAAATGGAGCGGAGAGTGGGAAGGCGTGGCGACCGGTTTCGCGCGGCGGGAAAGTATGTTTGGAATGCAGTGATTGGTCGACGCGGTCCGAGTTGCACGCGCGGGACGCGGTGACAGGTGGTGCGTTTTAGTAGACCGTATTATGACATCTGTCAAATGGAGTTATTTTATAAAGTGCAGTGTTTTAAATAATACAATTTGTAAATAGAGTTAGACTAAGCTACGAGTAAGTTGGCCGCCTATTTGATAGCCCCGACGGTGCTAGTGTTATTTTAAACGGTTATGAAATTATGACCTTAACACTTGCACATTCTGGGCTATCAAAATTGCTGCCAACTTAGCTTGGTCTAATTCTTCGAAATTATGTCCTTTTACTGGTCAGGATTAATAAATAAAGTTGGTCAAGAAGATCTTGTCAGTAGAAAAAGGCGACAAATTTGAAAAATGTAGGCGCGAAGGGATATCATCTCATTCATCTCATAGAAAATTTGAATTTCGCGCCTTTTTCTACTGACAAGATTTGCTTGACCATCTATACATACCGCTGATTATAAGCATAGAGTATAGACGTACCTATTTTATTTTATAAACCTAGAAGAACAGAGTTTTATTTCCTACTGAATTTCCCTTAGTACCTAAGGGGCTCTTACCTAAGTTCCCTTAAGGGGCTACCCCACGCCAATGACCTTCGATCTGAATCCCTTAGTTTTCTAATGTTTTTTATAGTTTATTATATTAACAGCAATGGCTTTAAGCAATATAGTATCCCATATTTACTTCAAAGTTCATTGTCTTTGAGATATTTGAACTTTAGTGTTAATTAGTTTAAAATTAAAACCCTGGACATGTTTTTCAAGACGTCAAAGACGAACCCAAATATGTAGATTTCGTACATGTAAGATCCTTCACTGCAAACTAGATACGAAAAAAGTGTTTTTTTAGACAATGTTTAAAAAATTCATAAAAAAATAAGTATTCATTTCTTTCAAAATCCGGTGGACTAAACCGGAGATAAAAGATTGAAAAACCGATAACCGTTTGTCTTATAATTCTATCTGTAGTGCAAAAAAAGGAGATACGATTCAAAACTGGTCAAAAATCGATGAAATCCTCGGGTAGCCCCTTAAGGGAATATTATAACTATAGTCGGTCAAACAACTTGGTCAGTAGAAAAAGGCGCGATTTTTTTTACACGACGATAACCTTTGGCGCCACATTTTTTTATTTGCCGTTTTTTTCTACTGACGTAACGGTAATGGCTTGACAGATTATAAGTAAAACTGTAGTACCTACTAGTACGAGTATAATGTGCGATTTACTTAACAATAGACAAATGATTAGGAAAGGCTTCGGGCCAGCTACAAATCGAATGAGTATACCTATCCTTATTAGCCAAGTAAAATGAGGGATGAAGTTATTACAAGATGTGAGTACTAACCATACTAACAGAGTTGGAGTAAGAGGATACAGATAGACTAACGACATCTAGGAGAAAGTGTCGCGGGCAGAGGCTGATAAAACTATAAACAACTTGATTGTACTTAATTTTTATTTTCCACGGAATTTACTTACTAATATTTTTGCGATACCCTACCAGGGCCCATGTGCATATAAGTTACTATGTATTCTACTCGTATGTAATATAAATATATGCATTGGATGCAAATAAAGATAGTTATCTCTACTTAGATCAATAAATTAAGAAGACACAATCAAGTTGGAATTCCTTACGGAAGTTTAAAAATGATTCGATCGCCTTTTTAGTTTTTATTGACAAGATACCTACTCGTAGAGTTAGACCAAGAAAATTCTGCAGCGATTTTAATAGCCAATTAAGCCCACGCAGTGCAAGTGTCATTTTAAACGTCAAACTTCTATGAAATTATGACGTATAAATAACACTTGCACTGGGTGGGCTATCAAATTCGCTGCACAATTTTCTTGGTCTATCTCTACCTAATACATAGGGGCTGTCCATAAATTACCTTATCGATTTTTGACCCCCCCCCCCCACCCCCCTAAAATCATCCAAAAATCATGCTTCGAATGACGCCGTTTCCTCCTACGTCATGCTACCATCATCCGCTGTCCAGACCCCCCCTCCCCTAATTTGAAATGACGTAATTTATGAATAGCCCCATGAAGCTTGCTAAAATTTTCGGCTGCTATTTAACTGATCACCAGATTTAATAAAATTTAATACCAAAAAAATCTACTTTACCACCCTAAAATAATAAACGATCACCAAAATTATAACACCATTTTAATGTGAAATGATTACCAATTTTATTACATTTTACTATCCTATTAAAGGAAATGACACCAAACTAATCATTATTAACCCAAAAATTGTAAATTATTACCAAATTTCAAACCCCGTTTTAATGTGAAATGATAACCAAATTTTTACATCTTGCTATCCTATTAAATAAAATGACACCAAAATAATCATTGTAAACCCAAAAATAGTAATTGACCACCAAAATTAGAACTCGATTTTAACGTAATATTCTAACCAAATTTTTAAATCTTGCTATCCTATTAAAGCAAATGACTCCAAAATAATCATTGTAAACCCAAAAATAGTAAATGACCACCAAAATTGTAACCACATTTTAATTAAAAATGTGCAAATATTTAATATATCGTTATCCTATTAAATTAATTAATCCACTTCGTCATCTTTTTCTAACCTAACCTAACCCACTTTTCTAGTAGCATTTCGTTTCTGTATGGGTTGCAGTTCAAACCTAACCTAACCCACTTTTCTAGTAGCCTTTCGTTTCTGTAAGGGTCGCAGTTCAAACCTAACCTAACCCACTTTTCTAGTAGCATTTCTTTTCTCTATGGGTCGCAGTTCAAACCTAACCTAACCCACTTTTCTAGTAGCATTTCGTTTCTGTAAGGGTCGCAGTTCAAACCTAACCTAACCCACTTTTCTAGTAGCATTTCGTTTCTGTATGGGTTGCAGTTCAAACCTAACCTAACCCACTTTTCTAGTAGCATTTCGTTTCTGTATGGGTCGCAGTTCAAACCTAACCTAACCCACTTTACTAGTAGAATTTCGTTTCTGTATGGGTCGCAGTTCAAACCTAACCTAACCCACTTTTCTAGTAGCATTTCGTTTCTGTAAGGGTCGCAGTTTAAACCTGATCTAACCCACTTTTCTAGTAGCATTTCTTTTCTGTAAGGGTCGCAGTTCAAACCTAACCTAACCCACTTTTCTAGTAGTATTTCTTTTCTGTAAGGGTCGCAGTTCAAACCTAACCTAACCCACTTTTCTAGTAGCATTTCTTTTCTGTAAGGGTCGCAGTTCAAACCTAACCTAACCCACTTTTCTAGTAGCATTTCAGTATGTTACTAGAAGAGTAGGTTAGGTTAGGTAGGTATGCGGTGCGGGGTACGGGGGGTTGAGCGGGAGGGGCTAGTAATTTAGGCATCATTTTACTTTATTTGGTAATCATAGTGGTTTATTTAGGTGAAAATATCGCATTAATTTGGTCTTCAAGATTTGGTGATCATTAATGATTTTTGGTGATCATTCAATATATTTGGTATTCGAATACAATTTGAAGTGCAGTCGTAATTAAAACGGTGGTACTTTTGTAATTTTAGGCCTTATTTTTTTGGTGTTCAGTAATTTTTTTTGGTAAGCATGATTTTTTTATTTAGGGTACCAAAGTATTTTTTGGTGGTCATTATATTTGTAGCCAAAATTTTCAGTTGGAACTTGGAAATGAGTTACAAAACGGTCTCCTCAAACTGTCGCGGATTACCTTTCAACACATGCGCCCAACGCGGACTGCTCGCATCCTATTGGAGGCAAGGTGCTGTCAACAAATCTCAACACTAGAGTAGACACGACTTCATAAAGTTACTATCTTACACGCCGCGCTCGCTAATCTAATAAAACACATCTAATCAAGCGAGGAACGCGCAAAAAGACTTTAACATTAACATCTGAGTGCCTTACGTGTTCAGTGTAGTTTTGTAGTGGAAAAGTGCTCATTAAAAAGTTTGTGTGTGTGCTAGTTTTTTGTGGATTGCGAACTGGATTGCTTCAAGACGCGGATATTTTTCGCCGGTCTAAGGTGGGTTTCTTACTTAATCTTGCTTATTCTGTACTCACTTCGGCCAACTTTAGCATAGAAACGAAAGTTATTGTGTTAAAGAAAGTGGGTAGAAGACGTCTAACTTATGTGAAGACGTACGTATAACATATAGAATGTACGTTCTGGGAATGGGCACATCTCAATAATAAAGCTCTAATTGGTTAATTCAATTTCATTCCAAGAACTCCGATAGATGTTTCTCTAATTCCGCAGTTTGGGCACTAATATGGAAACTTGTTTTGCTAAATACGTATTTGCATTTAGATTGTGAATTGCGTGTTGAAATGTAAATTTTAGTCTTTACGACTGCTTTAGCGTTCCAAAAAAGCTTAACCTAGATATTGAGATTCCTAACAATTTATAGAGTTTTAAGATAGTTTATAACTTTTTTCTACTCGTCGACTGTAATTCTTGAATTAAGATTCCTTATACCAAACTGCAATTGGGTATTTTGGGTTATCCGCAGATGGTCTAAAACGCAAAATGACTAGTGTGTTGTTTTGCCTAAATCGCAATTAGTCTACATCGCAAACAGTCTAGAACGCAAAATGCCCAATTTTTATATCACCATCGGCTGCTCGCGTATCTTAGCTTTTGGTTTGGTTTGTTTGTATGATTCTACTAGTTTAAAGTATTATTTTTATTGACGCGTAGAAAAAGTATTGTATACAATAGTGATATAATCAAGCTTTTCAATCTTGACCTTACTTAGACAGGTACTCGATTGAAAAGCTCTCTATTATATCACGATTGTATAAAATACTATTGAAAGTGGTCTTGAAGTTTGTAATGTCATTGAATTTTTGCCATGTCAACAATTCATGCATGTGATTGTTTTGAGGTGTTGTTATTGCAACATGCTTACACAAACAACATTTTTAGATGCAAGAATCCATAACATGGAGTGTGGAACATTTCAGCTCTATTGTAATAATATACCGGGGTCCGGGTGTTTCCTGTAACACAAGCAAATAATTAAACCATATATTATATTGTATTCCTCAAATGATATGACCTTTGACTAACAACTTTAAAAAATTATAAAATCATAAAATTTTCCCTTTTTCATATGAATTAAATATTATTTTCAATGTACGAGTGAATTGCAAAAAAATTGTACGTAATTAAGCACAGTTAAGAAGCTGTGATCAGTCTTAACTTAATTGATTCATTTGTGTTACGATAATTAACTATGTAAATTGTATTTATTGTACTTAATTCTTACACATATAAGTCTATAGCATATGCTAACACACTTTCATGCATCTAACTTAAATAGAAATGGCCTAACTGTGGTAACACAATGGAATCAATTAACTTTATCCTAATTACAGGTGCTAAACTATGTGCAATTTTTTTGCAATTCATTCGTACGCTGTAATCAGTGTCTTTGCCGTTGCAAGTCACGCTTTAAGAGGCCGTGTACGATTTTAGAGCAGAAATGTGAAATTGATGGATTTGGTCGTTGAAAGTGTACACCTTTTGTTACGTAATATCTAAATAGCAAATATTGGTTTCTATTAGCACGTCTTCCCATCTTGACTTTTAATAATGAGGTCGCGAGCGTGCGTCACCGGTAATACATGACGAGAAGGGGCAGTTTTTAAAAATTCATTAAAAAATTATGGTGGTAAATTATACTTAATGATGTATAAGAACAGTTTCAGGAAATGTTGTCGATTGTTTAAGTATCAAAATTACGTTGAAATTAAGTCGAGTTTCAAAGAAATTGTCACCTGTTTTGAAGAAAATTGATTTCGTCTAACTTTCATTTACACTACTTCAAAGTCATAATTTCTATTAGGTAGCACAAAGTGTAGAATTTCTTCGTCAAAATCTATCAATTTTACATTTTTGCGACTAAAATCGTACACAGCCTCTTAAACATAACAAAATTTTGCAATAAATTGTGTCTTAGAATAAACTTTGAAGTGTAGAATATCAAAGCATCAGTTTTAAAAGTTGCTGAACAAATGTTAGTCAGTTTGAGGAGTAGGTACAGCCCACAGTCTAATTTATTGCTCCTGTTATAGCCAACACGCATATATATACTGTAAATTATGGAAAATAGTCAATTTTAAATACTAGTAATTAAATTTTAAATCCAAAAATGCTTCCAATGGCCCCGTTTTCTCCTACGTCATGCTACCATCATCCGATCTCCAGACCCGCCCCCCCCCTAATTTGAAATGACGTAATTTATGAATAGCCCCCTAGTGCTTAATTAAATATCGACTATTCTATCAACATCCTTACGAACAATTTTTGAATCAGTAATTTATTGATCAAACTTATTATCTTACATGTCAGGTTGTTAACAATATTACATCAGGTACCTCGGTAAGCTTATTAATTATTATACAGGGGCCCATTTAGATCGGTCAGTATGGGAAAATCTGAAACTATAAGACATACGACGATCTCTTCTTAGGAACCATGTCATCGATTTTAGTAACGGTAGCTTTTAAACGATGTCAAATTGAATAAGGCAAAACTATTTCACTAAGAGCTAGAATCGCTCAAAATCGCTCGCACCATACTAAATTACTAAGGTGTGCGATTTCCGTGATGCTGAGTGTACTTATTGAATGTAAACAGTTGTTATCAGACGTTCACCTCGCGATTGTGGCATTATCGACTCGTAATGGAAAACCTCATTGATGGCTATACATATTCTAGTACCTAAGTATAGGTACTCGACCACTTAAGTTCTTAGCCATGTTAAAGTTGGAAACAAATTATCGGACGCGGCTCACAGACGCGACTTATAGGTACCTAGATAATGAATATACACTGAACTGTGCAAACTATCGGAGGTAAGCCGTGGACGTAACCTTGTGCTGACCTTGAGCCTTCGGACATCCGACAGAAATCTGGCGCGCTGGATGTTCCTGTCAGCCGCAAGCCACGTCCCGAACACTGTGCACACTTTTATGTCGCGCCCGTCAGCCGCGTCCGATAATTTGTTTCCAGCTTAAAACCATGGGATAAGTCAAATATACTCCACAGAAGAGCCACAAAATTGGTATCATTTCTTCGTAATCGTAATCAACCATAAGTATCACAGAATAAATTAGTACTACCGTACAGAGAGGACACTTCCTACAAACTCGAAGTTTGACAGCGGTTCAGGGTCGAATCGTGCTATCCCTTTCTATAGTCTGTATCTTTAGGTATTAAAAAAAGCAAACAAAATCTACCCTCAAATGGCTTCTTAAGCCAGTTGAAAGTAGATGAAAACATTAAATGGTCAAATAATGTAGGTTAAAGTCAAGTCGTTCAGTGACATATCCAGGCGCTTTTGTATTTGATTGGTTAACCAATAAATGTTTTAACTACCCGAAAATGTACAAATTGTTTGTTTACTTTTATTTAAATACCGCCCGGAAAACGCGCCTGTGTGACGGAACCTTAAGTATATTAAGTTTTGTGTATGTGAACAACAACAAAAAACCTATATTTTTTTTAAAAAGGATGCTAGTAGAACCGTTAGAACCCCTGCTTAACATTATGTGGCATAGAATACCTGGTGAACCCTCCGTCTTAAGAGCCAACGGGAGTGGTCATTTCTCCATACAAACGTACTCCTCGTTTTCCTCCGTGGTTTTTGAAGATTTTTTCAACACAGATTAATATTGTCAATATCTGTGTCGGACCGTTTTGCTTTTTTTGATATTTTTGTTTTTTTAAGGCGCTAGAGCCCTTCAAAAATGGCCATAATGGCCTAATTGACTATGCTGCAATGAGAGGCGTGGCATCCAAAACTGATATCAATTAGCCAAAAAAGCAAAACGGTCCGACACAGATAATTTCATAATCATTTAGATTTCCAAATTTGGTTACGATTGGTTAAGTTTTGGAGGAGGAAACAGAGGAGTACGAAACCTCGATTTTTGAGATTTTTACGCAGGCTTTTTCGCCTTGTCCTTATCGCACTACTTTTAGGTGCCGCTTCCGTTAGCGAGACGGGTATATTTACCTAAAATATTTAAAACTCAGCTCCTGTTTCGTCTTAACTTTGTCATAATATACATTTTTAGGGTTTCGTAGTCACCTAGAAACCCTTATAGTTTCGCCATGTCTGTATCGTTGGATAGGTCTTTCAAAACGAATAATGGTCTCCTAAAACCATTTTTTGATATCAATCAATCAATCAATCAATCAATTTATTTATTCACAGACTACAATGGTCCACACATAATATTACACAACAATACAAATTATATTAACATAAGATTAAAATATACATTACATTAAAAATTAAATTATAGTATAGTATAGTATAGTTAATATTTTCGGAAATATGCGCACCGAAAGAAAAAAAATATGTGTACCCCCCTCTAACTTTTGAACCACGGGTCCAAAAAATATGAAAAAAATTGTGAAATAAGAGCTTAATAAATACTTTCAACGAAAACTATAGCGAACATGATCGGTCTAGTCGTTTTTGAGTTATTGCAAAAAAATCTTCTTTTCTAAGTAAAAACACGTAAATACAAAGCGCTGCAAAGGTACCCCCTTAAGATATTTACTAATAGCCCCCGTTTGGCCTATTTTGACAGAATGGTAACTAGGAAACCCTACAGAGCATGGCCCGACATGCTCTTGGCCGATTTTTTACGTTATCGTTTCTACATTGTAATATCGTGCTATAAATGAAACTGTTATCATATCACGGCGCACACTGGCGTCGGTAAACAGATGAGGTGAAGTCACCAGCTGACATCATGAGGTCACGATGACAGATCGGCTCAAGGTCAAATGACGCCATCGTAAAGGTCGTATAGTATAGTATATTTTACTTTCTTTAAGGCCCATTTAGGGCTCATTTAGACGATGCGCGAACTCGTATGCGAGTTTCATTACATTGCGGTTTTTGATCGGTCGCTTGAATTGGACGTAACCAACAGTCCGCAATGTAACTAAAATGGCATGCGAGTTCGCGCGCCGTCTAAATCAGCCCTTACATGGTGCGAGAACTCGCATGCGAGTTTCATTACATTGCGGTATTTGATTGGTCGACTGAATTGGATGTAACCAATAGTCTTCAATTGCGGACGGATCACGTCCAATGCAACCGACCAATCAAAACCCGCAATGGTATGGAACTCGCATGCGAGTTCTCGCATCGTCTAAATTAGCCCTTTTTCAAGATATTTCATTTGCAGGTAGGTTTTAGGAAATAATAGTAAATAATTTAGACTTAGCCTTCATAATATGGCGCATTATCTATGACATGGACAAGGGAACTTATTGTCGATGGCGCTTACGCCACACAGCGTCGCGTGGCATTGTATTTATATCGGAGAACCGTTAATAATGGTATAAGCGCTAACGATAACAAGGTCCCTTTTCATAGATATCGTCACATATGGAATGGAAAAGGAAACATGTAAAACAGTTTGTTTACTTGACTTACTTAGCCAAAGTACCCCGCAGCAAACATAGGGAAAAAGTGGTTTCAGTCACTCACGGGAATCAAATATTTATATACCGACCTGCCTGTTAGTCAGTGGGGGGGACACTGCTGACTTCGTGCAAACTCGGCTCCATTCGGTTCAGCATTGCTCCGAGCAATTATTAGGGTTGGCACAACTTGACGTCCCTTTTCGTGCACGACCACAGATAATTGCTTGAATTTTGACAACCCTAAATAGTCGAAAGGAATAGTACCATAAGTTGGAAAGGGATATCATGATTCGAAAGAGAATAGATAGTATAGAGGGGTCCTGTCATAGTAAATTTTGTAGTCACAGTAAATTTACTGCCATCTATCGACATACGACTAAAACTCAAAATGAAAACGTATAAAACTATCGAAAAAAATTATATGTATGGATAAATGATTTTATTATTTTTATATCATTTTGACCCATGTTCATTCACTGATACCTATGTGTTAAAATTGTTAAATATGAAACGGTGTCGTCAACGCCATCTAGCCGACCATAGGCCAAAGGTGTGTGCGCCATCTATCCGAGAATGACTTTTTCTTGATTTCCGAGGCACGTTTTTTTCTTAGACTTTATTCATCTTATACGGAGTTACATATTATTATGTATTTGGTAGTACTATTACTTATTCAGTGCTGATGTATAGTTTTCTCCTATTAAGCGCTCGCCATGTTGTTTTATTGGGTTTAGCACGTTCGCGTTTGCTCGCGGAGGCACGTACGGTAATCTTATTACAGTCTCGTGTTGTACAGTCGCCATCAGATATATCGGAGCGGCCAAGGTGCTCACAAATATCGGAACACGCCTCTATTGTCAGGGCGTTAGAGTGCGTGTTCAGATATTGTGAACACCTTGGCCGCTCCGATATATCTGATGGCGACTGTACTTTATATTATACAAGGTGGTGGTACAGGCAGCAGCAGTTGCTAAGCGGGCGAGGCGTTCAAAATGATCTTGACGCGACTTTATTGTTAAGAGGATAAGAGCGTGTCAAGGTAATTTTGAACACCTCGCCCGCATAGCAACTTCTGCTGCTGACTGTGCTAGTGCTCGACATGCTAATGCCCAATATATGACACCTGGCTGTCACCTCTATTGACAATGACTTAAGTTTCAAGATTACATGTACTGGGACCGTACTTCTCCAAAAAACATTTCAAAGGAAAAGTCACTCAAACATAGTCATCCCAAATCGAAGGTCCTTTTCTCATCATTGGCCACATCATCTGTTGTAGATGCTTTTTACGGCGCTTATGGGGTCCTTTTTTTTTCTTTTTTTTTTTAACATTGCTTACACTGTTTGGCCGCGCCTGGGGCCAGTTACAGTTTGTGGCATGAGTGGGATCAGTGTCGCGACTGCCAAGTAAGAAAGGAGCGAGAAAGAGACAGAAGGAGTAAAAAGATGATAGGAGAGAACAGAGGAGTGTAGTTTACAGTACAGCTTATGGGTCCCGCATCGCCGTTGATGACTATAAAGTTCTATAGGAGCGCGGCATTTCTTGCCACATCGATCGCACACAAAACGCGAGTCCGCAGGAGGTGGTAGACTTGGTAGAGCACGACGAAGACTTTTCCGCTTAAGTTATCTCGGAAATCGTAAACAGCAATAACCTTCAGTAGCCCGTTCCAAAATCACAAACAAGATTGTAGAGCCACAGCAAACTCTGAAGTACCTAGGTTATCTAGGACACCAGACGCTCCAGTCACCTTGGCCGTGTCAATATTGTGCTTAGCGGCAGATAACTTTTATGATCACGGCATAGTTAGCTTGATATATGCACCTATACCTTCATTGTCATTAAGTAACGGTTTCGAACATGTTTCGAATTAGTAGTGACGACGCGACAACTTAAAGCTCTCAAATAAACAACAGAAACCAGTAATTAATGCTCGTAGTCTAAAGTCATTACATAAATGCGTTCATTACGAGAAGGGCCCACAGATGAGGAGAACAAAAAGTAAAACGACATCATTGTTAACATTCCTACTTGAAAAAAAAAAACCGTTTCAATTCAAAAATGGAAACAAAAAGCCGTTGCGTCACCACAGATAACGATACAAGATAATTGCGCTTAGAACAAAACCTTTGTACTCTATTCTCTGTGGGATAAAGTACAAATTTGATTGTGTTTAACATTTTGGAGTGAATAAATAAGGTTGTGCCAACATATGGAGCTGATGTCATGGGCAATAAATGCTGAAATTGTGTGTTAAGATTTCCTAAGTAACGAACTTTTGTAATAGAGCGGCACCTATAGTCTGTATCTTTAGGTATTTAACCTTTTGGACGCCAATGACCGATATATCAGCACCGCAGGTTCAACGCCAAAGACTGTATGTACGGCAGTACTATTATTTATTCTGTGCGGTGACAATACACGCTATACCTTGGTTAAACTATTGTATACGATCTAGTTAGACCGTGTCGTCAAATCACGACTGCTTAAGTGGATCACTCGGTTGGTTAGCTCACAGCCGGCGCCGGCGCACGCCGCACGGCCGACCGTTGACCTCGCGGCCTTGCAGGTGACAATTATGTCAATTATGCATTGCTCTAGTACCCTCTATCGAATACAGTCGATTCAAAGCTAATTCGCATTTACAACCGGGTCCATCGCGAATTTATTTTATTACTCTTCTCTATCTATGTGCACTACAGAAGACCTCATAAGAGCTACCCCCCGGGGGTTAGAGGTGGCAAGATATTAGCAAAATATTATTTAATTATAATCCCTTCACACGATAAGAAGAAGTTACACAACACAGGCTTAGAACATTTTATGACGATATTCCAATAAAATTGTGGGCCTCATAACAAAACCGTCTATTATGTTTTATGTTATTTAGCGTTTAGACCGTGGGTTGAAACACCTTAATAAGTATTCTTTATTTTCTTGGTCTGTTTATTGATAAATCTACTAAATAGACAATAGGGAGTATTACTGCAATGTTCTGCCGCCAGAGTGCAGCACTAATTTGTTTAGTAAACCATAGAGTAACTTATACGTACTAGGCCTTAAACAGTTTTTTGACAAGTTTTCACTATGACATTGATGCACCAAGACGGTTTGTTTACAGTACGGTTACCATCAGTTAGTCACTGACATGGTATAATAATATACTCCGCCTGGTACTCCATTCCCGTCTTTTCTAGGTCACCTAACTGACACAAGCCTACGTCATCATGCGACAGCGCTATATGATAATATGCGATAGCGCTATATATAGCGGCCATGTTGTTGTGACGTAGGCCTGTGTCACTGTGGGAATAGAAGACCATGTTTTATTAGACTATGAGTCACTGACATAAACGCCGTCGAGAACGTAATTTACTTTCTATACATCCCGTTTGCACTAATATGCGAGTGCGAGCGAGATGTATAGAAAGTAAATTACGTTCTCGACGGCGTTTATGTCAGTGACAAACTGATGGTAACCGTACAGGTCGCCTACCGCGAAACGCGAAAATCGAAATTTCTTTATCTGCATCTCTATCAATCGAATACGCAAGAGTGATAGAGAGGCAGAAACCGAACTTTCGATTGTCGTGTTTCACGGTAAGCCATGTGATTGATCTAGTGACGCATGATTGTCATTGATGATGTCAATGAGGTTTGTTTACTGTATGTGTTAGTGGTGCCTCCTACGCAGAGCTTTCCCTAATATTCCCTATTGGCAGAGCTTATCTTTTTGCAATAATATTTTTTGGTTCACGAGGGGTGCAAAGAGGAAATGGGTATGGAATGTTGAACCAATCTTGTCTATATTTAGCGGCCGGGTGCTCCGCACGTGGGGCCCTTGTCGCACATGTGGCTCTGAACTTGCCGACAGTAAGTTACCTACTTATTATACAGCACGGGGGTTCCGTGCTTCACTTCTGAAGCTTGTATTAAGCTTAGAGCATGGAAAGAGCCCATCAACGTGCACACTAGCGCCACTGCTAAATAATCGTGATTATTTAAATTTAACGACAGGTATTTAAAAAAGGTATTTACTGAAATACACAATACAGTATGTAGCGGCCCCCTTTTATTTAAATTCCTGTCGTAAAATTTAAATAATCACGATTATGGCGCTAGTGTGCACGTTGATGGGCTCTTATTTAAAAGCCAAAAATGGCATGATTCATTTTAAACTTGCCGACAGTAACTTAGCAATTCATTGTAGGGGTTCCGTGGAGGTTTTTGGATCTTCCGGTTTTCCGTATCTTGCGCCAGCTCTTTGACTTTTTGATATGAAACGACCCCAACTTTTTCTTTCACTTGATCTAAGTAACTGCCTGTAGGTTTTCCTCTACCTCATTTGTGTCCTATTCGCCCCTCCAGGATAGTTTTAAAGAAATGGAGAAAATAACGTAGCTGTGAGACGATTTCCTTGCGTTTTTCTCAGGTAATAAGTACCTATGTATAAAAAAATTCGCATGACTGAACATAGAGAGACTTATAGACATATGGTCGCCGACCTCCTAGATGGAGATGGCACTTGAAGAAGAAGAAGAAGAAGTATAAAAATTACAATACATAAGTCTACATATCATTTAACTCATTTGTAGGTATGGTAACAGTTAATTAATATAATATGTATTACTACGAGAAATACGTGCCTCCCGGGGGTCCATATTGGGTTGCATACAAGTTTAGGTCATATCTTTGATGCGCATAACAACTTGTGTCATAATCATCATTGCGCATACAAATGAAAAGTCATATTATATTGTGTCATACATTTTTAGCCATAATATTTGATGACATACTCAGCAGTTGTCATACATTTTTGTGCATATAGGTTTTGATTATAATGAATCAAATGTCATACCAGCTAAAAGCATATTTATCGATATTTATAAGGTTTTTACGTATAACGTTTTGTAGCATAATAATTTTCAACCATAATGGTTTACATAAATAATTTAAGAAACTAATTTTAGCCTCTCAACAACTCCTCGAAAAAAACCTTTTCCCTAATCTCCATCCAAACACTTAATTCGACGGAGCCCCGCTCACGCGGGGCTCCTATTTCTGCGTAGTTTACCCTTCGGGCATCTAAAGCAACCTAACGAACCTAACCTACCTATTATGATTAGTTTCTTTTATGACCACTAAATATATGACTTAATTTTTTATGACTATATTAATACTATGCACTGCAATACTTCGAACGAAAAATAATTATGGATATCAAGCAGATGACTTAAAATTTTATGCGAATTAAATTAATGACTACAAAAATTATGACATAACTAATTTATGACAAAAACCCAGTTATGCTCAGGATAATTCTGACTAAAGATTTTTATAACTTACGATTTTATACATAAAGTGTTATGACAATTAAAAATATGACAAAAGTTGTTATGCGACCAGAGGGAGTCCCGCCTCCCGGCAGTAGCATACCACGCTGGTTTTGATAAGGAAGGCATGTACACGTACATATTTGCTCATGTCTATAAATAATACTAACATAGTTATTATTGTCCTTAAGGCAAATATCAGTTTTATATTAACCACCTCAATTTCCTGTTGTTTAAAATTGCGAGTTAAATTCAATTACTGGAAAATACCTTAAACTCTTTCCTTAATTATGGTCAAATGTATATCCGAGTCCGATGGCCCACAAGGCCCCAATGGGCGGAAAGTTTCTCGAGTGGCGACCACCGACCACGTACCGGAAGGCGCAGCGTGGGTACTAGTGGATTGACCCCCCACAAGGTGGACTGATGACCTGGTAAAGGTCGCGGGAGTCCGCTGGATGCGGGTGGCGCAAGATCGGTCATTGTGGCACTCTTTGGGGGAGGCCTATGTCCAGCAGTGGACGTCCTCTGGCTGATATGATGATGATGATGTATATCCGGGTGTACTCCTTTACGTGTCGCATGTCTAATCCGATTCTATTGAAAGTCTGTGGGCAGTTCGATACCTAATTATTTAATTTTTGGTCGATCCGTTTTTGGAATATTTTCAAAATTTCGGTGCTATGAGAGTTTGCGATGTCTCCAGCTCAAAGTCACTAGATTATAAGGTTGTCTTGTCAAATAACTTTATGCATTATATAGCAATGTAAACTTTCCCAGCTGGTCGCAGGTAATACTAAACGCATTGCGCGTGCGCGGGCTGCCGATGCTTTGCGATCATTCCAACCGTTTACCAAACTAGTCGCTCAGCCAGCGGAACTAGTGTCGGAGAAAGAGCCAACGGGAGTGGTCATTTCTCCATACAAACGTACTCCACGTTTTCCTCCGTGGTTTTTGAAGCTAGAGCAATGATTTTTTTCAACACAGATTAATATTGTCAATATCCGTGTCGGTCCGTTTTGCTTTTTTTTATATTTCTGTTTTTTAAGGCGCTAGAGCCCTTCAAAAATGGCCAAAATGGCCTAATTGACTATGCCGCAATGAGAGGCGTGGCATTCAAAACTGATATCAATTAGCCAAAAAAGCAAAACGGTCCGACACAGATAATTTCATAATCATTTAGATTTCCAAATTTGGTTACGATTGGTTAAGTTTTGGAGGAGGAAACAGAGGAGTACGAAACCTCGATTTTTGAGATTTTTACGCAGGATTTTTCGCCTTGTCCTTATCGCACTACTTTTAGGTGCTGCTTCCGTTAGCGAGACGGGTATAAATACCTAAAATATTTAAAACTCAGCTCCTGTTTCGTCTTAACAAGGCCGCTTTAGAACTATTCGCTATTAGGAGTCAGAGGTACATAGTTGCGGTTCGCTTTTCATACAAAAAACAATTTTTTGCGTTATATTAAGTTACTACTCACTATTATTACTACATAAATATGTGCGCATCTATTTACTTTCGAATGTCTATTTGCGCTAAATTGATAGTAAAACTTTGTTTTATACAGAAATGACACAAAAAACGTTTAATTTTTTTATCGATGCAATACCAAAATAAGTGATTTCTGTATAAAACAAAGTTTTACTATCAATTTAGCGCAAATAAACATTCGAAATTAAATAGATGCGCACATATTTATGTAGTAATAGCAGGTAATAGTGTGTAATGACTTAATATTAACGCAATTGTTTTTTGTATGGAAAGCAAACTGCCTTAATAGGAATAATAGATATGTATACTAGGGATGTACCGACTAGTCGCCGACTAGTCGGGAAAGCCGACTAGTCGGGAAAGCCGACTATCCGGCCACATTTGTAGTCGGCGATTAGTCGGCGACTAGTCGGCAAAAATGGCCGATTAGTCGGCACTTTATTAGTGCAAGAAAAACAGAAAAAAAAGAAATCAACAGTCAATATTTACCATATGTTTTATGTCTATTTTACTAAAATACCTATTCAGGGTGCATACGAAAACTTTTGTTCATATAATTGACCGTTTGATCGTTATCGTATGTTGGTGGAATGGTGCTTTCCTCTACAGGTCGATCTCAACTGATTCTCGTGTAATTTCATGGGCAAGTTCGATGGTTAAATAATTTTATTATTATTCAGTACTAGCTTTAGCCCGCGACTTTGTCTGCGTGGAATTAGTGACAGCAGCTAAAGTAGGTATAGCGCCTGGATAATGCTATTAGCAATCATTCAATTCGTGCATTGCTTACTTCAATTATTAGGCATTTCATTAACTCTTTCAATTCCACCCCCCTTTGCACTCTTCAGGGATGATTTCCGACTTAAAAACTATCCTATGTCCTGCCCCGGGACTCAAACTATCTCTATACCAAATTTCAACTAAATCGGTTTAGCGGCTTAAGCGTGAAGAGGTAACAGACAGACATACACACTTTCGCCTTCATAATATTAGTATGGATAGTATGGATTTGTTTTTTTTTTTATGGTGGAGCCATGGCGAACTATTAATGTTATTGCAAAATTTAGAGACTTAGACAGGGCACGTTGATCGTAACGACGCTGACCACAGGGGATAGGTTCTTACTGGCGACTACGTACGGGAAATAGAGCCTTGGAAATACCTCTTACAAGCTGTACTGACGATCTGCTCAGGATCGCAAAATAAAAGAAAGACAGGGATTGAACGAGAATTCTTGTGATAGGTCTTTGAAGCTGTAAAGAACACCAAGCTAATATGATGAAATAGCGCAACCAAAGGAGTAAAACTATTGTTTTTCACCTGAACGATACGAAACCAATGATTTGGCCGACTAGCCGACTAGTCGGCCGACTAATCGGCCATTCGAGCGCCGATTAGTCGGCTAGTCGGCTAGTCGGCCAAATCAATAGTCGGCACATCACTAATGTATACCACGATACACTGGTCGCTGCGCACTCGAGTGGTGGAGCGAATGTAATGCGGTCGGAAAGTGGCGCGGGAGTGAAAACAAAGAAATGATTCAGTTGGCGTTCGAACCAAGGCACTTTCGATATTGTCCTTACACCAAACACATTTTACACCTAGTCGCAAGTTTCGGGCCTGGAATCCGGCCACTAGGGCACCAACTTTTTTAAAGGAAACAACTTTTTTAGGGTTCCGTACCCAAAGGGTAAAACGGGACCCTATTACTAAGACTTCGCTGTCCGTCCGTCCGTCCGTCCGTCTGTCTGTCACCAGGATGTATCTCACGAACCGTGATAGCTAGACAGTTGAAATTTTCACAGATGATGTATTTCTGTTGCCGCTATAACAACAAATACTAAAACCAGAATAAAATAAAAATTTAAATGGGGCTCCCATACAACAAACGTGATTTTTGACCAAAGTTAAGCAACGTCGGGAGTGGTCAGTACTTGGATGGGTGACCGTTTTCTTTCTTGTGCTTTTTTTTCGTTTTTTTTTGCATTATGGTACGGAACCCTTCGTGCGCGAGGCCGACTCGCACTTGCCCGGTTTTTTTAAAGAAACAACAAGTTTATTTAAACTGAAACAAGGAACAAAAAATACATATATGAAGAGAGTTGGTTGGTAGTGGTGGGTTAGGGCTAGACTTTAAGTAAGAAAAGTATTACATAATTATCCTTTATTGCGGGGGTCTCCAAACTTTTTTATTTGAGGGCTATATTGCGCTCAGAAACTTTCGCGCGGGCCACCGGTCTGGTTGCTGCTGTTAGGGCTGAACCCCTGGAGCCTGGCTCTTCGCTTTGGGTGTCGGCGGGCTGAATTGTAACGCGTCGCGGGCCGGGGTTTGAATCCCCTGCTTTATTGCACCATAAAGCTAAAAAAAATAAAAATGTAACTTTATATTTTTAATTAAGATCGAATATCCAATAATCATAAATTTTGATATGTGGCCGCACAACAGGCAGCTAGGCGACGCTGATAAACTAAATTCTCCTTCAGCCGGCGTATTATATCTTCAGCTTTATCCATCTTTAATATCCACGTGATAAAATAACTGTCACTTTTTAACACGGCGGGATAGAAAGTGACGGATACCGTTTTATCACGTTGTCACGTAGACAAGAATGACCATCATATCCGCACTGGTGTGTTGGAGTCAGTCGCGCGCGCAGCATTCCGGTCGGCTCATTACCGTTTTCGCGCATTTCACGCGGAACGCTATTACGCCGGACAAGCGTGAGTCGGTTCTTCGTTTTCTGTCATATATAGGTAAAGAACTATATTGTGTATTTTTTTTTAATTTTAGCTCCAGTAGTTTCGGAGCTAAGGGGGGGGGGGGGGGGGGGGGGGTTGGTCGGATAGACAGATAGACAGACGCACGAATGAGCCTACTTTTAAGGGTTCTTTTTTTCCTTTTTGAGGTACGGAACCCTAAAAATTGTTACAAACATTTTACTCAACAGCCACTCCATATAAAATAAAAACGACCATGTGCGAGTCGGACTCGCCCACCGAGGGTTCCGTACTTTTTATTATTTGTTGTTATATAAAAATTGTATATGCTGCTACATATATGTAAAATTGGCTAACTTAATCGTTTTAAAATGTACCGCGGGGTCCCCAACCCTCTCCCAATTATCTCGTGTATGACGGAAACGATGCGTCAGGCTTCAGTCCGCCCCCGACCTCCGGCGCGCGCGCATGTACACTGTTAATACGTCAGTATTACTGATTAATTCATAATAGTGCCGTTAATACGTCAGTATTACTGATTAAGATATGATAGTGCTGTCAATACGTCAGTATTACTGATCAAGTTATAATAGTGCCGTCAGTACGTCAGTTATTGATATTGTGTTGTTTAAGGTGATGTGAAAAGGTGATAAGCATATGTAGTGTAGTGATATTGCCAAATAAAAGAATCATTCCGGAAATTTGAATGTTCACCTCTGTTATAGTTTTATGAATATGTGACGTTATAAATGAAAAGGGACCTTATTGTCGATGGCGCTTATGCCATTATTGACGAAGCTCCGATATGAAATACAATGCCGCGCGACGCTGCGCCATCGACAATAAGGTCCCTTTTCATAGATAATGCCCCATATGTTTAAAAAACCGGACAAGTGCGAGTCGGACTCGCCCACCGAGGGTTCCGTACTTTTTAGTATTTGTTGTTATAGCGGCAACAGAAATACATCATCTGTAAAAATTTCAACTGCCTAGCTATCACGGTTCGTGAGATACAGCCTGGTGACAGACGGACGGACGGACAGCGGAGTCTTAGTAATAGGGTCCCGTTTTACCCTTTGGGTACGGAACCCTAAAAGTAGCGTTATATTTGTGAATTTTGCCTCGTGTTCGTCTAATCGAAATAATAGGATATTTACTTGCAAAGTAACCTGTTTTCATTGCGCTAGTCCTGTTTTAGATGGATAGGTATAATATACCTATTTATTATCACGTTATAATAATATATGGACTATGGTCACGTTTGCCATCTTTTTATACCACGTCGGTTAAAAAAAAGCGTACCTACATTTTGGCACTCAATGTAGCCTATGGATGCTGGAAACTCCAGGGCCGTCACATTCGTGTTTAAAAATAATTATTCGAAGAACACCTTAAATAAATCAGGAGTTGATTCTAAATTCACATAATTAGAAAAAATCATATAATTATTTATAATTTTATATCAATTGATATCAACATGATACATAGATAAAGTTTTATCTTTGCTTCACTTTACTTTTGTGTTTTAAACTCTGACAACATTAACAAGAGTCAGTCTGCACTATTCTACACCTAATTTCACACAGATTTTGCAGCAACAAAGTGTAGTAGCGCCATTATATACTTCATATTTTCATAGGCATTTGACATTTAAAAGACGCGAGACGTTAACTTAATATAATTACAGATGCAGTGCCTAATTCTTTTCCATCGTATTTTCACGGAAATGTACAAAAAGTCTCGGTACAAAAAGTACTGAAGTAGCATGCTGCATGACAAATACGAACGTGTCCGAGAAAATACGATGGAAAACAATTATGTATTACATCTGAAACTAAAGTTATACCTACATACGTGACGTGACAAACATACGGCAAAATTCTTCACACGTTTTC
The DNA here is from genome assembly GCF_910591565.1 of Cydia splendana. NCBI lineage: Eukaryota > Metazoa > Arthropoda > Insecta > Lepidoptera > Tortricidae > Cydia > Cydia splendana. The sequence goes on from NC_085985.1 coordinate 10,187,470, forward strand.
GTACACATACTTCATACGTTTACGCGTATGAAATAGTAAGCATATTGCGAAAATTTTAGACAACGTTATATCCTCCTAAGGCCCAAGGTCCTAAATATGGTACCTCTTCAGTTCGATGAAATTTGAATCCTATTCAATTGGAACAGAGTCGCTTTTGCTTTGTTTAGTAAAATTTTCCAACAACGTAAAATGAACTCTATTTCCTACACTATAGGTTCAGATTTCAATGGCAAATTTTGGATATATAAGGTCGTTAACATTCAAATGTTTCTTGCAATATTTCACAATACGCACGTTTACATACGTAAAGCATTTTAAAATGGAATTTACGTGTGATGATCTTGAATAAGCAGTTTGCAAGTCTTTAAGATCTAGTTTATGAGGATTCGCTGTGCTTAATAGGCTAATAGATATGAATCTATTGGTATTTATGAACTCAGCGAATGCTCAGGAGCTATATGTGACGTTATCTATGAAAAGGGACCTTTTTTGTCGATGGCGCTTACGCCATTATTAACGATGCTCCGATATAAATACAATGCCGCGCGACGCTGTGCGGCGTAAGCGCCATCGACAATAAGGTCCCTTTTCATAGATAATGCCCCATATATTAATAGAAAAAGGAAACTACATTACATATGCTTTATGCGGATAAATTGTGAAGTCATACAGTGTGTATAAGTGTCCAGTGAGTGAGTGTTGTGTCTTCGTCTGTAACGGCTTTCGCCGCATTGCAGCTGATCTCTCTCTTACACCTTTGCCAAGTCTAAAACCCTGTTAGGACGTATACAGCGACAAAATGTACCTATATGGACAAACTCTTCTTACACTTTTGACTTCAAAAAACAGTCCACATGACTGGCACTTATCTGTAACTGTAAGCGTAAATTACTGCATCTTATGTTCACTTTCAATAGCCTGCTACGATCGCTACAAAATATGAGAAAATACGTTATATTAATAAAATGGCTGCTTCGTTTCTGGGCTAGCAATTTCGGATACTTACACTAAAAAGAACTTATTTCCAAGGTTATTTTAAGCTTAAACCATACCTATAGCCAAACTGGAACAGGTCGAAAACTAGTTATTCTCAAGGCCACGTTTATCCCATTATTATCTCATAAAAACGCCAATGACCGCCGGGTACCGCATGTGATTATTGAAAAAATTCGGCCGTTAGTCATCCCGGAAGTTACTTACTTTAGTTTTAGAAGTACCGACTTGAATAGACTTATTTTTTTTATTAGCCTATGTGTGTGTCCCACTGCTGGGCAAAGGCCTCCCCTCTTCCTTTCCAACCCTCCCTGTACTGAGCAAGATCCCGCCAATCCCGCTGGAATGCATCCAGGTCGTCTCGCCATCTCTTTCTCGGTCTGCCTCTGCCTCGACTACCCTGGGGATGCCAGCTAGTGGCTATTTTGGCCCATCTGTCATCATGCATCCGGCAGACATGTCCAGCCCAGTCCCACTTTAGCCTGGCGGTCTTCACCCCAACATCGACGATTCGGGTTTTGGAGCGAAGCTCTGTGTTCCTCACCCTGTCGGATCTTCGGACACCCAGGATACTTCGCTCCATTGCCCTTTAGCAAACCTTGAGCCTTTGAATAGAGTTATTGAAACTAAATTAGGTTATCTGTGAATTCTAAATTGTGGGATTTACAATTATGAATTGTTTGTTTTTCTTACACTTTTACTATAAAATTACTTTAGGTCATGGCTTAGGGCCACTTACACCATCCCACTAACCCGGGACAAAGTTTAAAGTTTCAACGTTTTCGTTCTAAAGGTGGTTCGCTTTCCATACAAAAAACAATTGCGTTATATTGAGTAATTACACACTATTAGGCACTACATAAATATGTGCGCAAACTATCTACTTTCTAATGTTTATTTGCGGTAAATTGATAAAACTTTGTTTTATACAGAAATCACGCGAAAAAACGTTTTTTTTTCTCAATGCAATACCAAAATTACGTTTTTTTGCGTAATTTCTGTATAAAACTAAGTTTTACTATCGATTTAGCGCAAATAAACATTTGAAAGTAGACAGATGCGCACATATTTATGTAGTAATAGTGTGTAATTACTTACTTAATATAACGCAATTGTTTTTTGTATGGAAAACGAATCACCTTTTAACGAGTACAGTCGCCATCAGATATATAGGAGCGGCCAAGGTGTTCACAATATCTGAACACGCGCTCTAACGCCCTGACAATAGAGGCGTGTTCCGATATTTGTGAGCACCTTGGCCGCTCCGATATATCTGATGGCGACTGTACATATGTATTTGTTAAATCTTGACTGTTTAGATGAAAACGCGACCTAATCGCGTATACATATTATTGCCATGGATAAAGGTGAATGTATACATATTTATGAACTCGACTGTAAGGAAAAGGGGCCGTCCCCTTTCCCCTTATTTGGTAGGAAATGCAAGCAATGCATCGACAAGTTTCGAGTTATCTTCCAAGTGGGTCGGATAAGATATGAGATGTGACGTCACCGCTTATCTAGTGGAGGATGAGTAGAATGAATGCTACATGCGCACGCGCGCGACCAACGCTGCAAATAAGCTGTTTCGTTATTTATATCCAAAGGCTTATGGGTAAAAAACTTAGCTAAATCCCCTTAGTAGTTGTACCTATTGTATATGTTTAAAACACATTAATATTTTACATAAACAACAATATCTGGGAGACCGAGCTTTGCTCGGAAAAGTCGGAAAACACAAAAAATCAAAAATGCGCGTTTTCCCAGAGATAAGACCTAGCTAGTTCGATTTATCGCCCCCGAAAACCCCCATACTTATAGCAAATTTCATCAAAATCGTTAGAGCCGTTTCCGAGATCCCCGAAATATAAATAAATATACAAGAATTGCTCGTTCAAAGGTATTAGATTACTCCTGTTCAATGTAACTAAAGGCCGAGCCACACCGGCTGCGTGTGCAGCACGTGTGCGTCGACGTAAGCGTAGACGTGCGCAGCACCCCTGTCACACCGGGTGACGCGCACGTCACGCACACGCAGCGCACGCCACGCAGTGTGCTGTACACGTCACGCAAGCGCACGCTGCAGCTCGGTCATGCGTGCAGTAAAATAAAATACTCCTGCGACAGTACATCATGTTATTATACTGTTACTTATACTGAAATAAATGGTATTCTATTTTATTATACTCCTGTTGCAAATGGAAGCAGCTCACCGAATGCGGCCATTGCAATTAGAGGAAAAAATGTCTCATATTTGAATCGAGATAATTCAGAGTACATCATATTATTATTAAGTTCACAATACAACAACCTTCACAGTGTTGCCAACTCGGATTATGAAAAAATGCTAGACTAATGTCTAGATTATGCCAAAATTATGCCAAAGTTTTTTGAAATATGCTAAAAAAAATGCTAAAATGTCACTTGAAAATAGACACTTAAAATAATACTGTGTCTAAAAATATTCAGTAGTAAACACCGTACTTGGTCAGTAGAAAAAGGCGCGAAACTCAAATTTTCTATGGGCTGATAAATTTTCACGCCTACTTTAAATTTGCGCTTTTGATTACTAACGGAAATAGCTTGACAGACTAAAGTTACGACGTATTCTTTGGAATATTTGTGCTATATGTTGTAAATATACATTCGTATTGACGAATATATTAATTAGTTTTTCTTTTATCACTGAATCCATATTAAAAACCAGCACGCGCACCGGCCGAGTTGTAAATAAATACAAGCGAGCTGCGCGTGTACACGCACAGCACCTATGCAGCACCGAGCTGTGCGTGTCCGAACCTGCTCGGTTCGCCCTCTCATAGGGAACGCAGTTAAACACAACGTCATCACTGCACGCAACGAAGCGACGTTGCCGCTCCGCTGCGTGGACGCGTGCACGCAGCACGCAGCCGGTTTGTCTCGTCGGAGCTGCGTTGCGTGCAAGTCACGCGTACGCGCACGTCACGCACACGTCACGCAAGCGGTGTGTCCTCTCTTATGAGTTTTCGTATTCTACAACACAGCGGGACGCGTACGTGCACGTGCACGTCTACGCACACGCATCCGGTGTGGCTTGGCCTTAAGAAATCATGAAAACCAAGTGGAAAAAAATTTAACTGACTGAGAATAACCTACCTATGTGTGTAATACTGTCAAAAACAGTGGGCGTAGAATCAAACCTCGGTTGTGCTGTGCAGTGTGCTGTACACATACATATAATCACGCCTATTTCCCGGAGTAGTAGGCAGAAATCACGGATTTCCACTTGCTACGATCCTGACATACCTCTTTCGCTTCCTTCACTTTCATAACATTCCTCATACACGCTCGCCGGTTTAGGGTGCTCTTGACCTGGCCTTTCTTCAGGATTTCCCCAATCTGATCAGAGAAAGTCCGCTGAGGGTAAACCCCTTCCAACTCCCAGTTCCACATCTCCCTTATACACTCCCTAACTCACTCTGTGTGCTGTATAGAGCTGAAAATAATCGTTCTCAAAATTTATTTCAACATTCGCTCAGGATTATTATCAATTTATCACAGACAAGAGGTAGTGTCTTTTTGATTGAAAGGCCTATGGGTGTAACGTGGTTACAATTAGTAGAATAATAATGTATTTTTTACTCATTTTTTACGAAATTGCACATCTACCAGTTACGTAACCACAAATTACTTTCAACAGTTGTTCCCCAAATTAACCAATTAGATAACAAGAGGTGAATAGTGTCAAAACAATAACGATAACGATTAGTTGATGAACCGACACACAGACGTACCTAGTGAATCATTGTCAGGAATGTCAGATTTGTCATGCGGAAGTATGATGCGGTTTTTCTGTTTGCTATTTGCGGATGTGAATTTAATTATTAACATTGACTTAGAAGCTATAAATATAGGAGAGATACAATTCTAAGAAAAATGGTAAAGTCTGATGTAGATGCGCTTACCGGCTCCGTACATTATGCGGTAATCATTGACGTATAATATCTAAGGACTGGCCTAGCGGGCAATAAGAATGGGGCATGAATGGGGCCAGTACAGCGGTGTGACACCGCTACAACGCGATTGGTTGATGAGTTCGCATCACGCGCGCGATTAGTCGCAACTAATTAATTATACTGCACGATTGGCTCAAATTCGTGAGTGACACCGCTGACCTAGTACCATTTTTAGTGCCCGTAAGGCCCGTCCTTAGATTCTTTCCTTCTTAGTCGTGCACTCTTGGCAGAGTGGTCGTGGTCATGTCACGGTCGATTTCTGCGCCACCGCAGCTCTTGCGATCCGTCGCCATGTGGCTCTGTTTTTGGTGGAGTGGGAGCAATCGTTGCCTGAATTTCCTGTGATGTCCTTAGATATTATACGTCAATGGCCGTAACTCTGGTTGTCACAACTTGAACCTCGTGTCTGTATGATTAGGTTCCTGGTCGAATTTTTAGTCATATTTTAGCATTTTATTTCGAGAACATTTTTTTCTGCTCTACAGAGCAGCTTCTGTTAATTATAAAGCACAACCGAGGTTCGAACCCCCCCCCAAGTTTTGACCACCACATGCACACACATGAAAGGCCAAACATTATAGCTTGGCACGGCCACAGCACCATGTATTACAGCTGTCAAATTCGCGTTCACCGCCGTTTTTAGACAGACTATAGGTACCTCATCATCTTCCTTGAGTTGTCCCGGCATTTTGCCACGGCTCAATGGAGCTTAGAGTCCGCTTGGCAACTAATCCCAAGAATTGGCGTAGGCACTAGTTTTACGAAAGCGACTGCCATCTGACCCACACAGACTATATTACAGACTAAAACTACCTATTTATAATTATATAAAAGTTATATATTTTTAAAACCTAAGAATATAGTGTTCTCAGATATTTGTATATTTATATATAAGTAATGCGAAAATTTTATATCAGCCAGCAATGTACCTATAGGCATTTTATCAATATTTTGGTTATTTCGTTTAATTGTATATAAATGTGACGTCCTAAGGGTAAAGGTACCTTATGGCGGTTGGCGCTTACGCTATTATTAACGCCGCTATGCGACGTAAGCGCCAGCCGCCATAAGGTATCTTTTGCCGTGGAACGTCACAAATTAATACTATTAAAAAAACATTAATATTAATTCTATAACTACTTAACATTCCTTACGCGCATATTTCAAAAGATTACATACCGATACCAATTAATTTACCTTGAAGGTACAATACCGGTACCGGCGTTTCACTGAAGTTGACGTCATCGAGCGTGAGAATTCTAATGAACACTATCAATGAGGAAGATATACATGTGTGTAATATTAAAAATATATTAATCGCTTTTGAGTTACCTGATTGTGACAAAAAAATATATAAATGTATAAAATTAAACGACCGATAAAGATATCATTAGTTTCTATAAAATTAGTAGCAAATATTAAAATAAATTTGTTAAAATAAATAATGATACTCGTATCTAAAGGTAAAACTCCTCTTTACCTTATGAGTACCTAAGTAGGTATAACCAAGTTCCGTAGGTTCATAATTAATTAATTATAATATATATACAGTGGTACTACTAAACGAAATTAATAACTAGCTTAAATTATGAAATTACTTACAATAAAATTAAAAACGAATCTAAATTAATATACATCTACATGGCGCAGCATTCCCTCGCTGAATGGCAATATTTATGCGCTGCAACAGAAAGCTGCCAGCTCTCTGGTCATTATCAAATAAAGTACATAATTATAGATGGTCAAGCAGATCTTGTCAGTAGAAAAAGGCGGCAAATTTGAACAATGTAGGCGCGAAGGGATATCGTCTCATAGAAAATTTTAATTTCGCGCCTTTTTCTACTGACAAGATTTGCTTGACCATCTATTTATTATAATTTGATTAAAATCCTATTATGAAAGAAAAACAATGTACCTTTTATCTTCTAATTAAAAATAGCAAACCTAAAAAACTCCAAAGTCAAAACAAAGAAATGCTAATATGTATTTTTTCGGCAGTTAACGTTCGCCCGCGCCTCGTGCGCCACAAAAAACCCGCCGACCGTTGCGGCTCGAATTCGGAACGCTGTATGATTCCATGTTTAAATTTAAACCCATACAAGGCTTGTGGCGGCGTGACCTTGGTGCGGGCGTGCGGGCGCAGTTGTAGCGGGCATGAAGTATTTCATACGAACACACTATTAGTAAAACAAGTAGTCATTATCAATAGTAGTTTGTGTTACAATTTACAAGGGATCAAAATGATATATTTCCGTCAAGGGCGTACATTGAATCCTGAATGAAGCGATGGATTCTAAAGTAGAATCCTAAGCGTAATGGGGGATTCAAGTGTTAACTCCCAAGACGAAATAATTTTGATACCGTGTGACACATACTGCTTTTCACATCAACTATGAGGAAATTGTTATGTTCCAAAATATGTATTGACCAAAAAAAATAGTATGCAATAAAGAAAAAGTCGTGCCCTAGAACAGAAAAGTACAACTTTGATCCCTCCTAGCAGGGAAGAAAAGTGCCACTTTGATCCCTCCTAGCGGGGAAGAAAAAGCCCTTTTTAGAATAGGTGATGTGAAAAAGCCTTAGAGCCGGTTGCAATAACTAAAGGTGACGGACTGGCCAACGTTACTCGACAGTGAACATCCCATAAAATAAAATTTAGCGAACACTTTAACGGTGACAGGCGGTTTGGTGCAAACCCTAAATCTGAACCCCTATGCCCTGTTTATGAAAAGCTTGTAACTTGTAATACAAGTGGAAGTCCCTTTCTAACAAAATATGTCAAAAAGGGACTTCCACTTGTATTACAAGTTACAAACTTTTGATAAACATGGCACAGTACCCGTAGTGTAAATTTTATTCGATAGAGTGACGTGACCTACGCGTTTACTTGCATTAAGTCTAATTTTATATGTTTCACGCTATCGAATGAAAACACTAGTGCCATGTTTATCAAAAGTTTGTAACTTGCATTGTAATACAAGGGGAAGTCCCTTTTTGACATCTTTTGTTAGAAAGGGACTTCCACTTGTATTACAAGTTACAAGCTTCTGATAAACAGGGCACTGTCTCCCGCTGTGAGTGGCGCCGCGCCGGCTGCCGAGGTCGTTGAGAACGTTGATATGTGGACGTTGTGGTTGCGACTACGACGACGTGAACAACGCCATTCATGAGCACGCTCGCTCGGTTGGACACTTGCCTCTAGGGTTTCTGCTCGAGATTTCTCGAGGCGAGAAATCTCGAGAAATTTGTCCTGTGTTGAAACGGGAAAAAAAAGTCAATGCCTCGAGAACTCGAGAAATTGTGATAAGTAATAACAAATCAAGCATATAACACGTGATGTGGCTATAGTCTATAGTGTATTTCTTTAGGTAGGTACTTAAATAAATAGATGCAAACAATCTTTTTATTACAATTTCAGTAGTTGCCTCCCCTGAGATTACTTTACCTAAAGCTTATTAATTGCGAAATTTCTAACGATTTTTGTCCCAAGTTTAGCTGACCTTAGTTTAATAAGTCTAATGTACGAAACCATGGTCCGACTGTTTCTTTAAAAAAAAAAACATTTCCTTCACAACTAAAATAGACGGAGCCCCGCTTCTATTTCTGGGTGGTTTGCCCTTCGGGCATGTGAAGCTACCTAACCTACCTACGTACCTATACGATTTTTTCCCCAAAGTGTAATGTTTTCACGGACGTCACACTATATCAATAGGTTAGGTTCGTTAGGTTCAGATGCCCGAAGGGCAAACCGGCCAGAAATAGGAGTCCCGCGTTGCGGGGCTTCGTCGACTCAGGGTAAAAAGGAAACGTTCTCGGAAATATTGAGTTTCAAAGTATGTACTGTCTTTAATCTTTTATACGTAGCTATTTTGAGCACTAGACATATTGACTTTCAAAGTTCTGTCATTAGGCTTTTTGAACGTAGCTATTTTGAGCACTAAAATTAAGAACCGTACACGCATTGCCCTTAATTTTTCATTCGCATTCATAAAGCCTCTACATGTGCTCACTTTTATGTATATTCGACCTTATATCAAACGGTCTAAGGATCAATATCGAGTAACCTAACCGTTACTGGGGCTAACAGCTCTATTCAACCTTATTTCAAGTGAGTAAGGTTTATTATCGCCTGCACCGGCGCACGCGCATTGCATAACGGACGCGATCGCTAATTACGAAGATAAGGGAAGCATAGTTAGCCCATTTTGATCGGACGAACATACTAATACACATACCTTAGAAAATAATTTTATATAAATAAAAAAGGTTGTCAGGAAGAGATCGCTCTTAAGCGATAAGACCGCCTGTTGTTACCTCTATTGTCTTTCTCTACTGTCTTATGTTACTGTACATATTTTATTGTAAACTACGAGTATGTGAGGTGTGCAATATACACTACTCTTATTGTATTGTATATATATAAATATCTGAGGACATCTTACACAGATCAGCCTAGCCCCAAACTAAGCAAAACTTGTACCTAGGTACTATGGGTGCTAGGCGACGATATACTTACTTATATAGATAAATACATACTTATATATATAGAAAATACCCATGACTCACGAACAAATATTTGTGTTCATCACACAAATAAATGCCCTTACCGGGATTCGAACCCAGGACCGTCGGCTTCACAGGCAGGGTCACTACCCACTAGGCCAGACCGGTCTTTAATTTGTAAATCACATAAAAATTGAAAAAAGAATTAAGGTAAACGTACTGGTGCTCGACGCGGTCCCAGTACATGCCATCTTAAAACTTAAGTCATGGTCAATAGAGGTGACAGCAAGGTGTCATCTAACGGGCATTAGCGTCAAAAAAACTTCAAAACTTCAACATTTATTCAGCAAATAGGCCACAAGGGCACTTTTAACACGTCAACATTGAATTTACATACTAGCAAAAATAATAACAATACATCAACAATTTTATAAAATACAACTAACTGCAACTACGAATTCAAACTAACGTATTACAATTACTTAGAGATGAATATGATCTCTTAATGTCGAATTACAAAAAGCTGTAATAATAATATAAAAATAATACAGATACAAAAACACAAAAAAAAACAAAAAATTAGCATGATGAGCACTAGTACTTTTACCTTAATTATAGCTTATAGCATAAAAAACAACGGGTTACACTCCGGGAGTGCCGACAGAAGTGAAAACTCAATGACATTGTAACAGTTTTTCGATCAGGTCACGTGTCCGTCTTACGTCTTACAAATCTTACGGTCACGTGACCTGTCGCGAGTTTAAAATTTTTTCCTTATCACAAAAAGTGCACAGCGCCGCTAAAGAAGTTTTCACTTCAAAAAAACCTGGAGTGCTCCGAGGAATTGTTCGGATTAATCCCTGCCGCTTCTTTTCGCCATCGCCCTACGCGACAACATTACCATCTTCATCACTTGGATGGTTGGCAGTCCTCAACTGTGCGTTTCTCCAGAAACTTCCTGCCTCGCACAGCCAAACTGTGGAATGAACTGTCGCCAGCGGTATTTCCGGACCGATACGACCTACAAACCTTCAAGAAAAGAGCGTACTCCCATCTTAAAGGCCGGCAACGCGCTTGCAACCCTTCTGGTGTTGCGGGTGTCCATGGGCGGCGGTAATCGCTTACCATCAGGTGATGCGTCTGCTCGTTTGCCTCCTATTTCATAATAATAAAAAAAAAAAAAAAAACATTAGCATGTCGAGCACTAGTACGTTTACTTTAATTATAGCATAAAAACTCATGCATGCTGTTTAAAGTCGAAGGTACGAACTGATATATATTTATGTAGGTAATAGATAGTGTATTTACTTAAGGCGAGGCACTCCTTATCAGCACAAATACGCGTATATGTAAATGATAACAAACACTCCGTAGTACACACGGACTCTGACATTAATGAGTGTGGAATAAACTGTTTTTATATATCTACATACTTTTATACGAGTATGACTACCGGTCTGGCCTAGTGGGTTATAAAAAACTAATAATAATTCAGCCCGCAGGGCAGCTTGTGGCGAGCTGTTGGGGAGTAACGACCCCACGGACCCGAGTGCTCCCGAGAGTCGGTCAGGGTCTCCGTCTCCGGCGTGTCTTCGTCGGTCGGAGTGGACCCCAAGGGGACCCGCAAGACTCTCAGCTCCGGCTTACCTTCATTGGCCGTCCAGAGAGGAGTCGCTAGAGCTATATGCTCCAGGGGTGGAAGTGAAAGATGCATAAGACGCGAGTTGGCACAGTGTCTGGTAACAGCCACTGGGTAGAAAGCGGCGCACACCTCTCGACACCCCTGAGCCGCTCACACCGGTGTTGCTCCTGGTCGTCTTTACGACGGCAGTTTCAGGGGCCCATCTAGTCAGCGGCGAGTCACCGCCTGCCTCGATGACGGTGTTAACATTGTTATGGCAGGTGTCCGGACCTCTTTTACAATAGCCCAGTCTCATTGTCCACCCAAACATCAATCCATAGGCCGGCGTACTGTTCACTTTTTCTACAATAGTCCCAATGCCTGCTGAGACCGGTTCATGGGTGTCTATTGTTGCGCCTGTGAACGGGTTCCAGCAGGCGTTCTACATGACATTAAAGCTCTCCAAAGGGCCTCTACGTGTTGGATCTATATCCCCACGCAAGCCTATCAAAAGACCGGGATTTATAGGCCCGTGTTATCTAAGGAGATACAAATAATAATTCAGCCTATATACGTCCCACATCTGGGCACAGACTTCCTCTCATGCGCGGGAGGGCTTGGACTATAGTCTCCACGCTAGCCCAATGCGGATTGGGGACTTCACATACACCTTTGAATTTCTTCGCAGGTGTATGCAGGTTTCCTCACGATGTTTTCTTTCACCGAAAAGCTAGTGGAAAATGTCAAATGATATTTCGTACATAAGTTCCGAAAAACTCATTGGTACCAGCCAGGATTTGAACCCGCGACCTCCGGATTGAAAGTCGGACGTCATATCCACTCGGCCACCACCGCTTAGGACTTATTATATCGCCACATTTTCAAGATATATCGCTCAGTATATTTCGTCTTATCTCACAACGTAGGTGCTAGACAGAGAGCGATATATATTTTGGTATCGTTGGTGCGTGTGGTGTTTAGCGATACTCTAAGCCAGGGGTCTCCAAACCCCGGCCCGCAGGCCAAATCCGGCCATACGCGTTCCAATCCTGCCCGCCGACACCCAAAGCGAGTGCCCACAGCTCCCGCGGGCCGGACATTAGGCTGGAGCCTTAGGGTTCAGCATTCATTGAGAGTGGAACCCTTGCAGTCTAAGCTAAGATATCTGTCGGTATCTGCCGATATATTATCGCTGCGTCTGTGACGAGCCTAGCTGCCCGATTCGAACTTTAAGATACGTCAATTAATAGATCTAGAAACGATATGGATTAGATGTGTCAGTGTCGAAAGTGATGTTTTTGTTTGAAGTAAAGTCACATTTGACACTGACATATCTAATCCATATCCGTTCTAGATCTATTAAGTGACATATCTTAAGAGCCAACGGGAGTGGTCATTTCTCCATACAAACGTACTCCTCGTTTTCCTCCGTGGTTTTTGAAGCTAGAGCAATGACTTTTTCAACACAGATTAATATTGTCAATGTCTGTGTCGGACCGTTTTGCTTTTTTTTATATTTTTGTTTTTTAAGGCGCTAGAGCCCTTCTAAATTGGCCAAAATGGCCTAATTGACTATGCCGCAATGAGAGGAGTGGCATTCAAAACTGATATCAATTAGCCAAAAAAGCAAAACGGTCCGACACAGATAATTTCATAATCATTTAGATTTCCAAATTTGGTTACGATTGGTTAAGTTTTGGAGGAGGAAACAGAGGAGTACGAAACCTCGATTTTTGAGATTTTTACGCAGGATTTTTCGCCTTGTCCTTAAATCGCACTACTTTTAGGTGCCGCTTCCGTTAGCGAGACGGGTATATTTACCTAAAATATTTAAAACTCAGCTCCTGTTTCGTCTTAAAGTTCGAATCGGGCCATAGCCTTCTTGTTGGCTTCGCTGTAGGCTTAGTAGAACGATTCGAAAATATTTTAGATTTTCGTTTGTTGACATAATATTGAAACAGGATGAAATAAACTTGAAATACCTAAATAAATTGAGCATTGTGCAAAAACCAGTTCATCGACCTGCATTAGCCACCATACTTGCTTATTCTGCGTTTGCGCATACTACCGTCGTCTGGACTGTTGATTGACAGATCTTAAACCTTATTTCCAAGGGCATAAGGCCCACCTATGGTCCGTTTATAATGTTAGCACTACAAGTTTGTTTTGAATTGTTTGAGCATCCCAAATTATGTTGACTGAGAGACGCTTGGCTACTCAAACCTGTACATAAACGTAGGTTTATGTTGTACAAATATATTAATATATACAATAACACCGTGTTTAACATATTCGATTCGTTGTGCCAAAGTATAGAGTGTATAGAGACGGATTGTAAAGTAAATTATGTAGCCACTGTAAATTTACTGCCATCATTCGACAGAAGATTGAAACTGTTAGAACGTCATTTGACTTTGATCCTAGGTTATTCTTTAATTGATACGGTGTTAACTTATTAAATATCGATATTAAGGCCATCTACCTCGCCATCGGCACATTACGTGGGCACAACACAAAAGCAACAATTATGAAGCGTACTCATACTACTGACCATGATTATACCTTGCTGCATGGTAATAAGATCTACATGTGTTCAAAACGTTTTGATTTTACACGTGTGGTCATCGCCACGGTCGCTGGATCGGTGCTTTACCTAACTGTACCACCATCGACGTTCAATGACCAATTATGAATCTTATTACAATGGTTTAAGGTCGAACATGGTCAAATGTGTTGTTGTGGGTCGAAGCTAGTATGCAAACTCGGCACGGTAAAAACGGTCAGTTATAAATTTATAATAGACAGGCGATAAAAAGATATGGTTTTCTAGTAGTACTTAAATACCTCGTAATAGTATTAGGTTAGGGAAAATCAAACGCTTTAATTCTTTTTAAACTACAGTGGTGTCATTCTATGAAAAAATTCGTACTACGTGACCATTTTTCAAAGCTTTTGAGTATACTTAGACTTATCTTATTTGACAGAAAAGACTTACAACTTGGCAAGAAGTATAAAAGAGAGATCTAACTTTTCAATCTACTGTACAGATAGGAAACCAAAGATTTAGTTAAGTGTAGTGTAGTGTACAAATGATCGAGGCACTGAGATGCAGCGCCCCCTGAGCAACGTCAGCGTGCAGTCCTACCAGGACTATCAGCCCACCAGGAAATATGGTATGTTTCCACACCTACAGACGTGCAACGAGAACTTTCAAATGTCCTCTGATTTTTGAAGTGAAAACTTCTTTAGCGGCGGTGTGCACTTTTTGTGATGGGGAAAAAAATGTTAAACTCGCGACAGGTCACGTGACCGTAAGATTCGTAAGACGTAAGACGGACACGTGACCTGATCGAAAAACTGTTACAATGTCATTGAGTTTTCACTTCTGCCGGCAATCCCGGAGTGCAACCCGTTTTTTTTTTTTTACCAGAAATAAAACTAACGGTTTATCAAATATATATTTAGCATACTTTACAGCCGCGAACGCAAGTGTCGTAACCGGGATGCTGCTTAAAACATCTGACACAAATGATAATTATTTAGCATAGAAGTAGACAGAGACTCAACTGGGCGAATAATTTCTTTGCATATGTAAATTCTTTTAAGTTATGCTAGTATTTATGCTCAATAATAATTTACCATAAAATACATATCTCGTGCTTGAGAGCAGGGATGTTGCGAATATTCGCATCCGCAACCGCGGAACTTCCGCATTATTTTCGACATCCGCATAAAATCGATGCGGAGCTTATATTATGCGGGTGCGGATGTCGAACAAGTCGGTACAGGAACGTCTTAGCGGCGGCGTAAGTGCTAGGTAATTTCGTCATTACCTATAACGAAATCGTCTAGATCTATAAAAGTCAGCCAAGTTACTGTTTATTAAATATAACTCACCTATATTCTTGCTGAAATACTAAACGTTTCATTTTTTTTTTAAATAAAAATGACTAAAAATGTAATATTTGGCGTTTTTAAGCACCTAATCTTGACATCCGCATCCGCGGATGTCAAAACATCTACATCCGTAACATCCCTGCTTGAGAGGAGGCCCGTGCCCAGCAGTGGGACTTATATAGGCAAAATTATTTATTTTGTATATGTTTCCAGGGCCGCAGTATGAGCCAGGCGGCTACGCGGCCGCCGTCCAGCAGCGCAGCAACATGACGCAGCGTGAAGACGCGCTCAAGTTCGAGCAGGGCCGCATCAAGGCCCTACAAGAAGAACGGTTACACATACAGAAGAAAACATTCACCAAATGGATCAACTCGTTTTTACAAAAGGTAAACAAACTCAGCTTACAAACTTTCGTGAAATGGATCAACTCGTTTTTACAAAAGAAAATCTTTCACGAAATGGATCAACTCGTTTTTACAAAAGAAAACTTTCACGAAATGGATCAACTCGTTTTTACAAAAGGTAAACAAACTCAGATTAAGGCCCATTTACATGGTGCGAGTTTCTCGCACGTTTTGGGGCGAGAAATCGTATGACATTATCGTATGCAATAATCGTCAAGCGAGTATAAAAATGTTTACATTCATGCGAGAAATAAAAACTCATGTCATTCAATAGGATCTACTTGATAGGGTTGAAACATACAGACTTTCGCACTAATTTTTAACAAACTGTATCTCAAAAATGGTTAGAAATATAATATTAACGTGATTAGTTAATAAGTGAAGTATAAAGTCCGTAGCCTAAACAATTCCCCGTTTGCGTAAAAGTCCTTCGTTCGGCTCCACCCGACATAATACAGTAATAACAAAGAGAATAGAGCGTATAGAGACGGATTGTCAAAGTAAATTATGTAGCCACTGTAAATTTACTGCCATCTTTCGACAGAACATAAAACTGTTAGAAAGTTATTTGACTTTGATCCTTATTGTTTCACTAATAGGTGTTAACTTATTAAATATTAATACTAACGCCATCTACTCGACTATAGGCCAAAGGTATGGTATGCAATCTTTTCGAGCGATGGCGCCATAACCTTCAGCCTACTGTTGAGTAGATGGCGTTAATATTAATATTTAACAAGTTAACACATATCAGTGAAAGAATAATGATCAAAGTCAAATGACGTTCTAACCGTTTTAATCGACTGTCGAAAGATGGCAGTAAATGTACTGTAGCTACATAATTTATCATGACAGTAACTCTCTGCATAGAGTAATATAAGTAAAGAAAGAGTGATAACTCCATACATCAGTTTTCTTACCAAAACGCGAGTTATTTCGTAGTCGACATTTAGCGTCAATTAGCGGAATTTAGCAGTACTGCTAGTCGACAATTTAAATTCAACTTCTCTTTGGTATTATTACCAGTGATGTTATCATCACTGCCGCCGGCGTTACTCATCCCTTATCTCAGAATGTACGATATTGTAAATAATAATAATAATTGCAAGCTATCTACCTAACTACCTATCTAGTTTCGACGTGACCTGACCTTATGCGGTTGTCGAGATGACTTCATCGCTTCTGCTAACATTTAATCACTAAGTTATTTGTGGCATTATTATCTCAATATCGGGGAGACCGAGCTTTGCTCGGAAAACATATAAAGATTCAAAAATGCGCGTTTTCCCAGAGACAAGACCTGGCTAAGGCTGGCGTCCACTAGACTCGCCGAGTCGAGTCGAAACGCGTAGCCGCAGAAATTAAATTACGAGCAATACGCGCGGAGAGTCGAATCGGCGCGCCGCGGCTATTCGTCAATGGACGCAGTTGCATAGAAAATAAAGGAGGCGAATTATTGCGATTCGATTCGATTCGCCTCGGCGAGTCTAGTGGACGCCAGCCTCTAGATCGACTTTTCGCCCCCGAAAACCCCCATATAGCAAATTTCATCGTAATAAATAAATATACAAGAATTGCTCGTTTAAAGGATATAAGATAATTCTACATTAGTTACGTAAGTTGTTAAAAGTTAAAATTGTCATACAGTTTCGAAAGTACCTACACATTAATTAATGTGTAGAGATGTGACTCATGACAGATTTTAATAATTACTGTATCATAATCATAGTCTAATAAAACATGGTCTTCCATTCCCAGAGTGACACGGGGCTACGTCACAACAACATGGCCGCTATATATAGCGCTATCGCATATTATCATATAGCGCTGTCGCATGATGACGTAAGCCCGTGTCAGTTAGGTGACCTAGAAAAGACGGGAATGGAGTACCAGGCGGAGTATATTATTATACCATGATCATAATCATCTAAAGTGGTCGAAACTGGTAACTGCTTGGAATTAGACTATTAGAAATGCTTTATAGGGTTATGTCGATTAAGAAAATCATGAATAAGGTAGTAGGGGGTAATAAAGGGGGTAGCCAAAAACCAAATATCACTAAGGGGGAGGGGGGATCAAAAAGTAGCCGAAATCACCTCGCGTGGTTGGTGCACAACCCCATAGTAATAGGTTCCCGGTTTTACACCTTTTGGTACGGAACCCCAAAAACTAACAAATCTGTATTCTTCCAGGCCCGCATGGAGGTGGAGGACCTGTTCACGGACCTGGCGGACGGCAGGCGGCTCCTCAAGCTGCTGGAGATCATCAGCGGCGAGCGCCTCCCCCGCCCCAACTCGGGCCGCATGAGGGTGCACAAGATTGAGAACGTGAACAAGAGCCTCAGCTTCCTGCACACTAAGGTGGGTCTCTCTCCGGTGACCACCAGGCGGCTCGAGCTGCTGGGGGTCATCAGCGGCGAGCGCCTCTCCCGCCCCAACTCGGGCCGCATGAGGGTGCACAAGATTGAGAACGTGAACAAGAGCCTCAGCTTCCTGCACACTAAGGTGGGTCTCTCTCCGGTGACCACCAGGCGGCTCCAGCTGCTGGGGGTCATCAGCGGCGAGCGCCTCCCCCGCCCCAACTCGGGCCGCATGAGGGTGCACAAGATTGAGAACGTGAACAAGAGCCTCAGCTTCCTGCACACTAAGGTGGGTCTCTCTCCGGTGACCACCAGGCGGCTCCAGCTGCTGGGGGTCATCAGCGGCGAGCGCCTCCCCCGCCCCAACTCGGGCCGCATGAGGGTGCACAAGATTGAGAACGTGAACAAGAGCCTCAGCTTCCTGCACACTAAGGTGGGTCTCTCTCCGGTGACCACCAGGCGGCTCGAGCTGCTGGGGGTCATCAGCGGCGAGCGCCTCCCCCGCCCCAACTCGGGCCGCATGAGGGTGCACAAGATTGAGAACGTGAACAAGAGCCTCAGCTTCCTGCACACTAAGGTGGGTCTCTCTCCGGTGACCACCAGGCGGCTCGAGCTGCTGGGGGTCATCAGCGGCGAGCGCCTCCCCCGCCCCAACTCGGGCCGCATGAGGGTGCACAAGATTGAGAACGTGAACAAGAGCCTCAGCTTCCTGCACACTAAGGTGGGTCTCTCTCCGGTGACCGCAGGCGGCTCGAGCTGCTGGGGGTCATCAGCGGCGAGCGCCTCCCCCGCCCCAACTCGGGCCGCATGAGGGTGCACAAGATTGAGAACGTGAACAAGAGCCTCAGCTTCCTGCACACTAAGGTGGGTCTCTCTCCGGTGACCACCAGGCGGCTCCAGCTGCTGGGGGTCATCAGCGGCGAGCGCCTCCCCCGCCCCAACTCGGGCCGCATGAGGGTGCAAAAGATTGAGAACGTGAACAAGAGCCTCAGCTTCCTGCACACTAAGGTGGGTCTCTCTCCGGTGACCACCAGGCGGCTCCAGCTGCTGGGGGTCATCAGCGGCGAGCGCCTCCCCCGCCCCAACTCGGGCCGCATGAGGGTGCACAAGATTGAGAACGTGAACAAGAGCCTCAGCTTCCTGCACACTAAGGTGGGTCTCTCTCCGGTGACCACCAGGCGGCTCCAGCTGCTGGGGGTCATCAGCGGCGAGCGCCTCCCCCGCCCCAACTCGGGCCGCATGAGGGTGCACAAGATTGAGAACGTGAACAAGAGCCTCAGCTTCCTGCACACTAAGGTGGGTCTCTCTCCGGTGACCACCAGGCGGCTCCAGCTGCTGGGGGTCATCAGCGGCGAGCGCCTCCCCCGCCCCAACTCGGGCCGCATGAGGGTGCACAAGATTGAGAACGTGAACAAGAGCCTCAGCTTCCTGCACACTAAGGTGGGTCTCTCTCCGGTGACCACCAGGCGGCTCGAGCTGCTGGGGGTCATCAGCGGCGAGCGCCTCTCCCGCCCCAACTCGGGCCGCATGAGGGTGCACAAGATTGAGAACGTGAACAAGAGCCTCAGCTTCCTGCACACTAAGGTGGGTCTCTCTCCGGTGACCACCAGGCGGCTCGAGCTGCTGGGGGTCATCAGCGGCGAGCGCCTCCCCCGCCCCAACTCGGGCCGCATGAGGGTGCACAAGATTGAGAACGTGAACAAGAGCCTCAGCTTCCTGCACACTAAGGTGGGTCTCTCTCCGGTGACCGCCAGGCGGCTCGAGCTGCTGAGGGTCATCAGCGGCGAGCGCCTCCCCCGCCCCAACTCGGGCCGCATGAGGGTGCACAAGATTGAGAACGTGAACAAGAGCCTCAGCTTCCTGCACACTAAGGTGGGTCTCTCTCCGGTGACCACCAGGCGGCTCCAGCTGCTGGGGGTCATCAGCGGCGAGCGCCTCCCCCGCCCCAACTCGGGCCGCATGAGGGTGCACAAGATTGAGAACGTGAACAAGAGCCTCAGCTTCCTGCACACTAAGGTGGGTCTCTCTCCGGTGACCACCAGGCGGCTCCAGCTGCTGGGGGTCATCAGCGGCGAGCGCCTCCCCCGCCCCAACTCGGGCCGCATGAGGGTGCACAAGATTGAGAACGTGAACAAGAGCCTCAGCTTCCTGCACACTAAGGTGGGTCTCTCTCCGGTGACCACCAGGCGGCTCCAGCTGCTGGGGGTCATCAGCGGCGAGCGCCTCCCCCGCCCCAACTCGGGCCGCATGAGGGTGCACAAGATTGAGAACGTGAACAAGAGCCTCAGCTTCCTGCACACTAAGGTGGGTCTCTCTCCGGTGACCGCCAGGCGGCTCCAGCTGCTGGGGGTCATCAGCGGCGAGCGCCTCCCCCGCCCCAACTCGGGCCGCATGAGGGTGCACAAGATTGAGAACGTGAACAAGAGCCTCAGCTTCCTGCACACTAAGGTGGGTCTCTCTCCGGTGACCACCAGGCGGCTCGAGCTGCTGGAGATCATCAGCGGCGAGCGCCTCCCCCGCCCCAACTCGGGCCGCATGAGGGTGCACAAGATTGAGAACGTGAACAAGAGCCTCAGCTTCCTGCACACTAAGGTGGGTCTCTCTCCGGTGACCACCAGGCGGCTCGAGCTGCTGGGGGTCATCAGCGGCGAGCGCCTCCCCCGCCCCAACTCGGGCCGCATGAGGGTGCACAAGATTGAGAACGTGAACAAGAGCCTCAGCTTCCTGCACACTAAGGTGGGTCTCTCTCCGGTGACCACCAGGCGGCTCCACCTGCTGGAGCGACCTGTGGGAGACCTGTTCAGGACCTGGCGGAGCAAGAGACGTTAGTTCCTTAATTAAACACAGATGTCGCTACACGGGTCTCTATTGTTTCCCATAAAGTTTTAAGTCACAATGTATTGTTTGTCCGCATTTTCGTTAGTCATAATTTGGTTTTTCTCAGAAACGCGTAACTTTTCTGGATTGCCATAAAACAAACCTAACCTAACCTATCTATAGGATAACCTTACGAAAATCTTGAACAGTTAACGGTTTCAGAATTATGACTAATGATAATCTGACAATCATTACATTATGACATTCAATAATCACGTCAAACAAATCCGTGTAGCCACATATTCGGTATGATTCAAACGGATAGCGAATGATTTTACTTACTAATCTTGTACTAATGAGTCCGATTGTCTTATGACGTTAAGTCGTTCATCAGCGGTCGCTATCTCGTTATCAGAGACCTTGCGTTGCGCAACGCATTCCTCGATAATTAAACTAGGTAGCTTTAGACATTTGTTACCTTACTGTTAACAGCGTACTAGAGGTAGGCAGAGGATAAGCCGAGAGGGTGTTTAGAATTGGACTAAGTACTGGGGCCTTACCATGATGGTGACTTATACAGCTCCGTCCTTTAGCAATTCAGTTTAGGTCCTAAACAGAAGCGCAATAAGGACATCATGGTAAAGCCGACCACTGATTAACAGTCCGCCGGACGATATCGGCCGGTCAGTTGTTCGGAACTGTCAATTTTTTGTTCTAACTGACAGGCCGATATCGTCCGGCGGCCTGTTAGTCAGTGGTCGGCTTAAGGCCCCAGTTCTGGTTAAGCCTGCCTTTCCATTGCACAACCAGCATTTTCAAGACACAGATACATATCAGCTGGGGCTGAGTATGACCGATTGAGGACCTTGATTTTAGTCAGTACAATTACTGTGACACTATGCGTCATTATTTACACGAAGCGCTACTATTGTATGATGTTCACGGGTTATTTAGTACAGACAGCTGCACAAACACAATATACTGTAGTAGAGGAAACCCTACTGTTGACGTTCTTAGGCTTCCAGGAATGTGGCAAGTGCGAGTCGGGTTTTATTGTACGACTCCTACTGAACACTATGTTGTAAAAGTATTTAAAAAATAAATAAAAATAATTTATTTTCCAAAAAGTTTACACCTTTTTGGAGTTCCGTACCTCAATAAATAAGATAAATAAATAGTTTAGAAGTTATCGTCTCCGAAACTACTGTGTCTAAAATTTAGACTCTAAATGATTGAAATAAATACACAAATACCTAGTTCTTCACCTACAGGAAAACCTGTAAGAAGTCTGCAGTCAAGTTTGAGTCGGACTTAAGACAAAAAAACATTAAAAAAACAACACTGGTGTGGTGTAGGACTCGGCAGATTCCCACGGGACCGCCGAAATAGGGTACGTTCCTACTAGTCAAATCAGTTACTTTTTTAGAACTGCAAAACGATTTGCTAATATGAAATTTATATGAAAACTGCACAAGTGACGTCACGGTCAAGTTGCCTACTTTTTTTAGTTCTATCCGATTGATTAAATAGAAACTATACCAAAAAATGCCTGCTGTCTATTATTTATTTTATTTTATTAGTCAAATAAGTAACACACCATTACAGTATAACCAAGGCACTGTGAAACTACAAAATAAAATATGTACAATACAAAGAAACAATACTTATACATGAAAACAAAATACAAGATAAACATTGGAAAGCGTGGCTCCGTTGCGTCACTTGACTTGATCTATGTTTTTCTAATAATTATCTGGTGCTTTATTTAGTGCATGGTGTGAAATAGGGAGTGTTACTGCAATGTTCTGCCGCCAGAGTGCAGCACTAATTTGTTTAGTAAACCATAGAGTAACTTGCCTTGAACAGTTTTTTGACAAGTTTTTACTATGACATTGATGAATCGAGGCGGTTTGTTTACAGGTGGCCTACCGCGAAACGCGAAAATCGAAATTTCGTTATCTGCCTCTCTATCGATCGTATAAGCAAGAGTGATAGAGAGGCAGAAACCGAACTTTCGACTGTCGTGTTTCACGGTAGGGCATGTGATTGTGTTAGTGACGCCCTCTACGCAGAGTTTTGCGTAATATTCCCTATTATGTTAGTAAACTAAATTTTCTTTTAAAATCAAGTTACGTAAACACCTCTCTAACTCGCTTAAAGATAAATGATCCGCATTTTACTTGTATTCCATGGTTTATGGTTTTATGGTTTAAGAACTTTATTCTCAAAAATAATTTACAAAATTCGCTTACTTGAGAATACAATTTTTATAATATATCTTAGGACTAACAATGGAAAATAAATAAGTAATAATTAAGTACACAACATTAGTTTGGTATTCTTGGGTACATAACATAATATAACATATTTGTTTATGTATGTATGTATGCATGCATGTTTGTATATATGTAAGTTTATATTGCTATTATCTTTATATGTGTAAGTCTATAATTAGAATATTGTTTAGAATAACCTGATTTGTGATTCATAATTCTTCTCGTTGTCTACAATCCTGCACTAAGTTTTCTGTTTGACCCAATGGTTGACTGGTAGAGAATGCCTCAAGGCATTAAGTCCGCCATTTGTACATTTTGTTATCGTGCAATAAATAAATAAAATAAATGAACATTGTGACCTTGACGTCGACAGGTGCGGTTGGAGTCGATCGGCGCCGAGGACATCGTGGACGGCAACCCGCGCCTCATCCTCGGGCTGGTGTGGACCATCATCTTGCGCTTCCAGATCCAGGAGATCGAGATCGATGTGGTGAGTCTAAAGTCTTGGATGGAACTACGAAGAGTCGAACTTTTTATTGATCAAAACCAAAATAAATCCGCGAAAAGATCAGTCAGTCAATCAGTGCTAAAACCCGTTATACTTACTTGCATATTTTTTACATGCAATTAATGATCCCACCCTCCCACCGCAAAAGTAAATACGCAAATAAATATAACAAATCGCCACCTAAAGAACAATACTCGACACGTGTTTCGTCTCTCTACGAGGCATCTATCGTTTATTTTATTGTTTCTTCATTATGTGTAGTTTATATAAATTATGTAGAAATCGCAGAGTGAGCCACGCCCGACGATACTCGTTCATGACTCAAAGAGGCAATAGAGGCATGCAATATTTTTAAAAATAGAGGATAACACTTTAAATCTATGTACAGGACGAAGAAAATGAATCCTCCGAAAAGAAGTCGGCCAAGGACGCCCTGCTGCTGTGGTGTCAACGCAAGA
Organism: Cydia splendana; assembly: GCF_910591565.1. Classification (NCBI taxonomy): domain Eukaryota; kingdom Metazoa; phylum Arthropoda; class Insecta; order Lepidoptera; family Tortricidae; genus Cydia; species Cydia splendana. The sequence goes on from NC_085985.1 coordinate 10,211,301, forward strand.
CGAGCGGCTACCACGGAGTCCACATCCACAACTTCTCGGACTCCTGGCGTTCTGGGCTCGGGTTCAACGCCCTCATACACGCGCACAGGTTACCTTGACACCTTGACCTTTAGACTAGCGGCTACCACGGAGTCCACATCCACAACTTCTCGGACTCTTGGCGCTCTGGGCTCAGGTTCAACGCCCTCATACAGGCGCACAGGTGACCTTGACCTTTAGACTAGCGGCTAGGCTACCACGGAGTCCACATCCACAACTTCTCGGACTCCTGGCGCTCTGGGCTCGGGTTCAACGCCCTCATACACGCACACAGGTGACCTTGACCTTTAGACTAGCGGCTACCAAGGAGTCCACATCCGCAACTTCTCGGACTCTTGCCGCTCTAGGCTCGGGTTCAACGCCCTCATACAGGCGCACAGGTGACCTTGACCTTTAGACTAGCGGCTAGGCTACCACGGAGTCCACATCCACAACTTCTCGGACTCCTGGCGCTCTGGGCTCGGGTTCAACGCCCTCATACACGCACACAGGTGACCTTGACCTTTAGACTAGCGGCTACCAAGGAGTCCACATCCGCAACTTCTCGGACTCTTGCCGCTCTAGGCTCGGGTTCAATGCCCTAATACACGCGCGCAGGTGGCTTTCACACTGTGACCTTGACCTATTCATGAATAATATGATCTTCATAGACTTAAATTTAACCTGCGTCGGTAGCACGGTCGCATTTTATCGTCTGTCACCATGGCTGTCACGTTCTAACAAGCATATGTAAGTGCGAAAGTGTCAGGCATAGTGACAGGCGATAAAAATGGCAAAAATGCAGCAATGCGTCCACCGCAGACATCGACAAACAGGATAACTTATTTGGGATTTACAATGTTTAGATTATCATGTCTTAAATGTTTGTTAAAACTTCATTGCACGAAACTCGAGAGTTGTGTATAAGTATATATAGTATTTTTCAATTGAAGTAGGTACCTTATACCTAAGTACCCGTTGTCTATTACCCATAGTGGGTCTCTATTGTTTCCCAAATAGTTTTAAGTCATAATGTATTGTTCGCCCGCATTTTCGTTAGTCATAATTTATTTGGTTCAGAAACGCGTCACATTTCAAGATTGCCATAAAACAAACCTAACCTAACATATCTATAGGATAACCTTACGAAAATCCTGAAAAATTAACGGTTTTTAGTTTTATGACTAAATTATAATATGACAAAAAATACATTATGACTTAAAACTTTATGGGAACCAAAGGGAGTACCCAATAGTACAATCTTTACTTAGTTTTGCTAAGTCGATCAGTGTAATTTATTTATATTTATCCTGCCTGTGAAGCCGATGGTCCTGGGTTCGAATCCCAGTAAGGGCATTTATTTGTGTGATGACATAGATATTTGTTCCTGTGTCATGGTTGTTTTCTATGTATTTAAATATGTATACATATTATATATCGATATATATAATATGTATACATACTTAAATACATACGATACAACGATGTTGTCTGAGTACCCACAACACAAGCCTTCTTGAGCTTACTGTGGGACTTGGTCAATCTGTGTAAGAATGTCCTATAATATTTATTTATTTATTTATCTTGTAGGCCGGACCTGTTCCGCTGGGCGGACCTCCCAGTCCAGGACCACGTGGAGACCCTCAACCACGCCTTCGAGGTCGCGCACAAGAACCTCGGCATCCCCAAGCTGCTTGATGCCGAGGGTAAGTCATTGTAGTCATTGTCATCTTGTAGGGATCTGTTCCGCTGGGCGGACCTCCCAGTCCAGTGGAGACCCTCAACCACGCCTTCGAGGTCGCGCACAAGAACCTCGGCATCCCCAAGCTGCTTGACGCTGAGGGTAAGTCATTGTAGTCATTGTCAAATGAGTTGAAAGTGCTGAAACTGAGTTGATGCTATACAGTCAGCAGCAGAAGTTGCTAAGCGGGCGAGGTGTTCAAAATCACCTTGACACGCTCGTATTCTCTTATCAATAAAGTCGCGTCAAGATAATTTTGAACAACTCGCCCGTTAGCAACTTCTGCTGCTGACTGTACAATATCGGATCGAGTTTTTTTTTCTTTGTTTTTTTTGTTAACATTTGTTTCACTAAAGGGAACACCTTAGGCCTCTTGTCCACGGCACGGTTTGACCACGGTACGGCGTGTCAGCGGCGCCGTGGTCGAACCGTGCCGAGCAACACGACGCGGTAAAGGATGATTCACGTTAGACCGGGTCGTGTCCGGGCAGGAGCTTCTGGCGCATCGTTTTCTATGGAAAGCATCACGTGATCGCCTGCCATGTCATAGAAAAGTAAGCGCCGGAAGCTCCGGCCCGGACATGGCTTGTTCTAACGTGAGTCATCCTTTAAACATCGGACGGCACAACGTACTACTCAGTTGTGAAGGACTGAAACGTGCCTCCGGCGCCGTGTCTAGACGCGGTTTAAAAACCGCGGATTGTTACGGCAAAAAGACGTGTGCGTAATACTCTTTCTACAGGCTGATTTACGCCGCGCGAACTCGCGTGCGATTTTAGTTACATTGCGGACTGTCGGTTACGTCCAATTCAACCGACCGATCAAAAACCGCAATGTAATGAAACTCGCATGCGAGTTCTCGCATCGTCTAAATGAGCCCTACTACTTGCACCTTACAGCACAAAGGCGGACTAAATACCACAGTAGAACAACTGTGTGTAAGGTGAACTAAGTTTAACTTCCCATGAAATAAAACGATTGAAACGGATTATATCGCGTATATTGAATTCATACTACATCCCGACGTTTCGAACCCTTTACAGCGTTCGTGGTCAACGGGTGACGGGTGGATATAATCCGTTTCAATAGTTTTATTTCATGAGTAACTATCGCGGTAACCGAAGACAATATTTTGTCCCCCATGTTACAAATCTTTCCTTCTATTATGTTATTTATAAAAGCGTCATGTTGTATAAGGTACCAATCATTTTCTCTCTCCTACTCTCTATTGTCCTCAACAGTTGCCTTTTCTCTCCTACTCTTTTTAACACTTCTTCATTTGTGGTTCTCTCTGTCCATTTGATCTTTTCCATTCTCCGCCAGCACCACATTTCAAACGCTTCTAGTTAGTTCCCTGTCTTTTTGTGTCATGGTCCATGCTTCGCATCCATAGAACGCTATGCTCCATATAAAACTGGGTATAGAAGGAAAGATTGCAGGCAAGAGAGGAAGGGGAAGGCCGAGGATAAGCTACATAACACGAATAAAAGAAAAGGTAGCTGTAATGTCGTATAAGGAAATCAAGGAGGCGGCCCTGGATAGAGTCAAACGGAGAGAGCGACACCGACAAGAGTCTAACTAAGTCTTATATTTATGATGATGTTTCAGATGTGGACATCAACCGGCCCGACGAGAAGTCGGTGATGACGTACGTGGCCAGCTACTACCACACGTTCGCGCGCATGAAGAACGAGCAGAAGAGCGGACGCAGGATCGCCAACGTAAGTTTTTATCAATTATATTTAGTACATACAATACAATACAATACAATACTCTTTATTGCACACCTCACATACACGTAGTTTACAATAAATGAACAATAACATAAACAGAGACAATAGAGGTAACAACAGGCGGTCTTATCGCTACATACTTACTTAACTAGTACAAAATAAATTTAAAATTAAAACAACACTCTTTTTATGCAACGAAAATTAATTGTCTTCAAAATAGCCTCATTTCGCTTTGATACACAAACGCAAACGTTTGTTAAAATTTTCCACGAAATGCCGCAGCTCCTCGAAGCATATTTTGTCCCATTCTTTGGTAAGTGTTGCATTAAATTATCTTTGCACCACTCCTTTTTTTCCCGGATTCATAAGTTCAAAAGAGTGGCCACCCTACTCGCCTGATCTAAATCCAATGGATTATAGTTTGCGGTCAATCTTAGAGACAAGGGCCTGTGCTACTAAACACAAAAGTGTAATCGCTCTAAAAGCAATACTTACCAAAGAATGGGACAGAGAAACAAAAGATAGACAAAATTGTCCACTGTCTGGAGGCCCAACGCACCAGTGTCACCAGCGAGTGCCAACTTCCCAGTTCTATCTAGAATAGTCGTACAACTGTTTAAAAAATTTACGAATTGGCATAAAGAAGCGGTGGTGGCCGAGTGGATATGACGTCCGACTTTCAATCCGGAGGTCGCGGGTTCAAATCCTGGCTCATACCAATGAGTTTTTCGGAACTTATATAGGAACTATCATTTGATATTTACCACTAGCTTTTCGGTGAAGGAGAACATCGTGAGGAAACCTGCATAGTGCATACATCTGTGAAGAAATTCAAAGGTGTATGTGAAGTCCCCAATCCGCATTGGGCTAGCGTGGGGACTATAGCCCAAGCCCTCTCGCGCATGAGAGGAGGCCTGTGCCCAGCAGTGGGACGTATATAGGCTGAATTAAGGTTATTATATACTCTTTATTCATTTCTCATCTTAATATTATTATTATATAGATAAAAAGAAAAGGGGTAAAAGATGTCATTAGGAATTAGGCTGACGATATTAAATATTCATTTTCAAATTTCAGATCATTGGCCAATTGATGGACTGCGATGGTCGCAAGGCGGAGTACAGCCGCCTCGTCACCACGCTGCTCGAGTGGATCCGGCTCAAGATCGAAGAGTTGAACGGCCGTGAGCTGCCCAACTCGTTGGACGGCATCCAGAGGCTGCTGCTGGCGTTTAAGCAGTACAGGACAGTGGAGAAACCCCCCAAGTAAGTACTCCAGTGGATCCGGCTCAGGATTGAAGAGTTGAACGGTCGTGAACTGCCCAACTCACTGGACAGCATCCAGAGGTTGCTGCTGGCGTTTAAGCAGTACAGGACTGTGGAGAAACCCCCCAAGTAAGTACTCGAGTGGATCCGGCTCAAGATCGAAGAGTTGAACGGTCGTGAACTGCCCAACTCACTGGACGGCATCCAGAGGCTGCTGCTGGCGTTTAAGCAGTACAGGACTGTGGAGAAACCCCCCAAGTAAGTACTCCAGTGGATCCGGCTCAGGATTGAAGAGTTGAACGGTCGTGAACTGCCCAACTCACTGGACAGCATCCAGAGGTTGCTGCTGGCGTTTAAGCAGTACAGGACTGTGGAGAAACCCCCCAAGTAAGTACTCGAGTGGATCCGGCTCAAGATCGAAGAGTTGAACGGTCGTGAACTGCCCAACTCACTGGACGGCATCCAGAGGCTGCTGCTGGCGTTTAAGCAGTACAGGACTGTGGAAAAGCCCCCAAAGTGAGTGTGTGATGTAGTGTGACGTTTATTATAATTAAGATCGAAGAGTTGAAGGGACGAGAACTGCCCAATTGTGATTATTTTAATTTCGGGATAAATACAGTCATAATAATTCAAACATGTCCAAAAAAATTCGGGATGATTAGGACTAAGGATCTTCCTCTTCTACTACACTTCCCTACAAGGATTGAGGGTATTCAACATACAAACCTATATCTTTTTTTTGATTTGTTGAATAAAAAAACAATGTTAATCTTTTTATTCGGTTTGTAGTACTAAAATTATTTACATACCCACTTCAAGGACGACTCACGTTAGACCGGGCCGTGTCCGGGCCGGAGCTTCGTTTTATATGGAAAGCATCACGTGGTCATCTGTCATGTCAAAAGTAAGCGCCGAAAGCTCCGGCCCGGACACGGCCCGGTCTAACGTGTCATCCTTCACCCAGCTTAGTGTCCTCTAATTACTAAATGTAATGTAATTACTAAATGTGACTTTCGGCGGATCTTATATTTCTGCCTTAGAGCATTTAGTAACTGGAGATATCATAGCTGTCATTTTCTTTACGAAACAGTCTGCCGATTTTTGCGGGGGAGGGGACGTCAAATGTATTGCTATGTAACGTCACGTACAAATAGCCATGTCAGTCCATACAAAAGTTTGCACAATTGTGCAAGTTTTTCGGCAGAGGGGTAAGCTCTTAATGGCCACTCCAGTTATTAAATGCTCTAAGATTTGTGCATTAAAGTTATCTGATCGTCACACAACTGTATGGACGACGACATATTTTGCAAACCTGATTAGAATGTATTTTGATTTGTTTGTACAGGTACAAGGAGCGTTCCGAGATCGAAGCCCTATACTTTGATATCAACACGATGAACAAGAGTTTGGTGGGAGAGGCGTGGGCTCCACTAGAGGGGCAGCTGCCACAAGACCTGGAGCGCGCCTGGCAGCGCCTCGAGCAGGTACCAACTATACTGGCACTGGGATAGCAGGATGGTGCAGCAGAACAAGTTTAGGGTCCCAAGATACAGGCTCGGCATAGTTCAGGGCTCGCCAGACGTCCCGATATGTATGGTTTGGTTGTCAAATAAACATTTTTGTATGTGACTGACCATATACTCGTAAGATGTTCGTGAAAAGACTGTCATTGAATTCTGGTACTTGCCCTTTTGATCAATAAAATCTACTCGTGTCTGTGTAACCCAAAAAATCTTTAGATTTCAACGAAGTATTTCAAGCTCTAACTCTTCACGAGACATTATTTTTCTATTCTGTATAAAATTACTATTCTAGACTCTAGACTCTCTAGAGTGTTTCGATCGGTATTAGCACTCGCCTGTCGGCTCGAATCGAAGTAATGTGTTGTTTTTTGGTCTCGTTACACAATACCCACTTTTATACAACGGCCTCCTAGCCTAGTCGGTAGTGACCCTGCCTACAAAGCAGGAGGTCCCGGGTTCGAATCCCGGTAAGGGCATTTATTTGTGTGTTTAACACGAACATTTGTTCCTGAATTATGGATTTTATCTATGATCTAAGGGTTTAGGCCCATGTCTACAGATTCCCAATTCTACAGATTCTCTAATCTACGGATTCCCGATTTAACAGATAACCAATTATACAGATTTTCAATTTAACAGATAACCAATTATACAGATTCCCAATTCTACATAATTTGAATTTTACAGAATCTTAATTCTACATATTCACAATTCTACAGATTCCCAATTCTACATAATTGAAATTCTACGAAATTTCAGTTCTACATATTCACAATTATACAGACTCCTATTTCCACTAACTCCCAATTCTACAGATTCCCAGTCAAACAGATTTCCAGTCCTACAGATTCCCAATTCTACAGATCTGTAAAATTGAAAATCTGTAGAGATAGAAATCTGTAATAGAAATCTGTAGAACTGGGCCTAAACCTATTTAGATAGGTATGGGTATATATTTACAAGCTTTGTTTAGTGTGTGGCTAGATCGATCTGTGTTATATAGTCGGTGCCCTATTGATATTCCGAAAAAAAATACGCCGATTTTTGTTTCGCCGACAACGATTCGCAGACGGGTTGTTTAGCAGAGTAACGATTCGCCGAATCTCGTTACGCATAATAGTCGTTTGCGAGAGTAGTCAATAAGCAGAACATTGATACGCATATTTACTATTCGTAGAATAATCATTTAGTAACTGTCATAATTACCCGAGAAACCATTGGTCGAAACACAATAGGTCGAATGTTCATTTGGCATTAATATTGAATGTTCGTTTTTTTAGCATTAGAAATAAGGTAAACAATCTTGACGTGTCTTTTAATTGAAAAACTCTTTTTAAAAATAAGTCATGGCAAATATGTAACATTCACGAATCTAATACGATCATTTATATTCTTCTGCTTTCATAAGTAATACTTAGTTACTGATTTTTAAAAAGCGTTTTTCAATTAAAAGACATGTCAACGTCGCTTACCTTCTCTCTAATGCTAAAAAAAATTATAAAATAAGGTGAGATTTCAATTATTGATGAAGTGCACCTGATGATGATGATTGTTGATGATAATGATGATGATTTTTTTAAAGTAGTATGTTTAGCGATTACTCCAGCACCCATGGTCCGATTTGAGTTATTCTTTTTTTGTTTGAAAAAAGTTACCCGCGAGGTATTCCCATAATAATTTTAGTTCTGATCTGATCGGAACCCCTAAATTTTTAAAGGCATTATGATTTCGGTATTTTCTAAAGTAACTCAAGCATTTCCTCCTGAAATCCACCAATTTCATGAAGTGCAACTGTAGCCTTACCACGAGTTTGACACTACATATTCGCTAACTTCTTCGTAACTTTATATACATATACTTAACGCATTTACTTAAAAAATGATAATATTTTATTTCATTCTTTTGTTTCGAAAATAACGACTTATATGTAAAATGTGAAACGTTATTCGACTAAACATTGCTTAAACGAAACGATTACTCTGCCAAATGGAAATCGTCCAATAATCGTTCTGCGAATTTACACAGAAGCAAACTGAACGGTATGTGAACCAAGAGTCTACGTAACGTTAGTTGACCAGAAGTTACATTGACAAATAAATGACTCTGCGAAACGATGTTCGGCGAATCGTTGTCGGCGAATCGATGATCTGCTAAAAGTTTATCGGAGAATCATTAGGTACCCATATAGTCCCCGGCATTGACATAGATATCTAGTCTGGCTGTATAGGGACTGGCTTTACGGGCAATAATAATGAGGCATGACAGGGGCCAGTACAGCGGTGTGAAACCGCTACAACGCGATTGGTTGAAGAGTTCGCATCACGCGCGCGATTGGGTGATGAGTTCGCATTACGCGCGCTATTGGTCGCAACTAGTTGCGTTAGACTGCACGATTGGCTCGAATTCGTGAGTAACACCGCTGAACTAGTACCATTTTTAGTGCCCGTAAGGCCCGTCCTTAGATATTATACGTCAATGGTCCCCGGATATGTATATATTAATGAGTTGGTCCGCAGGCGGAGCACGCGCGCGAGATCGCGCTGCGCACGGAGCTGCTGCGCCAGCAGAGGCTCGAGCAACTAAACTACAAGTTCAACACCAAGGTAACTCCACACACACGCACACACACACACACACACACACACACACACACACACACACACACACACACACACACACGCACATAAAAGTCGTGCTCAACTTTCATAAACTTGTCTTCTTTATAAACTGAAATAAATGTCATATACTTCTTCTTCTTTTCGTGTCGAGGTTCCTTTTTTTTATACGATGGATGACCAAGGCCTCCAGTGCATAAGTGTAACTCTTTTACACCTGCGCTGCCCGAGACTTGTACCCTTATTCACTGGAGCCACAGAATTATAATAAAGACATCGTGTGCGTGGAATTAGTGACAGCAGCTAAAGTAGGTATAGCGCCTGGATAATGCTAATAGCAATCATTCAATTCGCGCATTGGTTACTTCAATTATTAGGCAATTCATTAACTCTTTCAATTCCACCCCCCTTTGCACTTTCTTGAGGGATGATTTCCGACATAAAAACTATCCTATGTTCTTCCCCGGGACTCAAACTATCTCTATACCAAATTTCAACTAAATCGGTTCAGCAGTTTAACCGTTAAGAGGTAACAGACAGACAGACAGACAGACAGTATTAGTATGGATTAGAGCCCTCTAAATTGAAAAAATGCCCCATAACGAAAATATACTGCAAAAAAATACTGGCGTCACAAATTGGTATTCTTGCGTCCGCACCCCATTTTATCGGTAATATCGGTCATAATCGGCGGTTGAATTCGGCGAGCCAAATTAGCGTTTACGTCCGCACGGCCTGATTCGATCGGACAATTTAATCAAATTGGCGAAAAATTGACTCGTCTGGACACGCCTTTAATTATGAAAGATATATATATTGTATGTTATGTTGACAGTCGGTGCTCCGCAAGGGGTACCTGAAGGAGATGATCCAAGTGCTATCGGACCCCCGCTACGGGTCCAACCTGGCGCAGGTGGACGCCACGGTCAAGAAGCACGAAGCCATCTCCGCAGACATCCTCGCCAGGTACTAACACCAACACTCTTAACTCTCCATGGATTTTATGCATTTTGTAATAAGGTTTACCCACGGACAGTTAACAGTGCGGGCGATGATACGCTTCGCTATACACGATGATTTTTAATCGGTGATCAGGAACATTTTTTTCTAACTCAGTAATTGATGTAGATCACGTTGAAGTCGTAATTACATGGAAAGAAACTTGTTTTTATTGTCATAATGTTAATTATTAGATCAATTTTATCCTAATATCCTTGTCACCCTACTAATCGGTAACTATGAGTTATAGCCTCTTTACAAACTTAATGGCAATTGATAATTTATGAGTAATAACTTGTCATTGCCATTGTCATATGCATATTAACTTAATGTTAAATATTAACATGTTGCTATATGTGAGATCCTATAATTGGCTCTGTGTCACTATTGATGTTGTTATTAGCATAGTTATAGCTGTTGGTTCTCCATGTAAAAAAAAAAAACAAAAAAAAAATATAAACAAAGTCATAGATCTGTCAAATTTCCAGCCATATCGATGGCACTTGACGTATCGTAGTCAGGGATGTTACGGAGCTCCGGTTCCGTTTCCGTTAAGGCGGAACTTCCGTTTGGTATTACACATCCGTTTCTGTTCCGGTTCCGTTATGTTTGAAACGGAAGTTATAACGGATGTCAATGCTTCGCGCGGCGGCGGCGTACATCAAAAACAAACGTTCATACCAGTCATTCGCTCATCGCCCCGCTTGCCACGTGCTACGCTTATTTGTTGTTTGTTTGTATACTTTGTTTTATTCGTGTTATTAAAATTAAAATCGTATGTGTTCTGTTGTATACTGACTGTGTGTAGTGTCACAGAATAAATAATAGTACTGGGTACTGAAGACTCACTCTCTAACAAAACGCGTCTGTTACGATCAGCACAGATATGGCCGCTAGGTGGCGACAGCGACACGCGCGGCTTATGGCTTTCCCCAAAATTGGTGTGGAACGGATGTACTTTTAGCTACCTGTAGCAAAGCGACGAAATTGCGGAGTGAGCCACGCGGTAGTGTGTGTGGTGAATGTTAGTGTGTAAAAAAACGCACAATGAAGCCGAAATCAAGTTCGATTTGGAACTATTTTGATGAAGTTAGTGGGGACACGGCTAAGTGTAAACTTTGTCTGAAGGTTTATTCTAGAAAGGGGAAAACGACTACGTCGTTAAAAAGTCAGGCTCCGATCCTGGTTCCGGTTCCGTTTCCGTTTTCGGTTCCGTTACCGTTTTCGGTTCCGTTTCCGTTTTCGGTTCCGTTAAACTAAATTGAAAACATCTGTTTTCGGTTCAGATAAAACCACATCCGTTACATCCCTGATCGTAGTTACTTCATGTAGGATAACCATGTGTTTAGTGGTTATTAGTTTTAATTATGTTTTAACTTTTAATTGATTAAACAATGAGATAATTGCGCGTGACCTAACCTAATAAGTTTAATTTGGGCTAGATATTAATATTTTTCTACTCCTGATCACCGATTAAAAATCATCGTGTATACATTGAGATTTGATACAATTAGCGTACGGATGTGGAGCCCCTCCCCTCACTCCTTGAGTTCACGCTTTTGTGTGCGATATGTAATCTTTAATACTACCGTTGGTTTGTGTGACTTTTGCAGGGGGTAGAGGGAGAGAAAAACATAAACATAAACACAAACAAACACAACACATCTTCAAACTATTTTCATTTTAAGTGAATAAGGAAGAAACCAATTCGGTTGTATCCATACTTTTTTAAATATTTTTTTTATATTTTTTAAGAACAATTATGACTTGAGAATAAAATAAATCAAAATTTTAATGAGTCAAAATCTAGATCTCCGTGTGACATTATTTATTTACTTTATTTATTTTGAACACAGTTTTACACTGGTACTGTCATTCGTATACGTACATGATTTCCTGGCAATATATTTGTCAAAAGTAACTGTCATTTGACTGCGTTCAGCGACATGTCTGCTCGGAAATAGCCCGACCGGGCATCTGAATCAAATTTTTGACATATATGGCGAATGTATGGAAATTTTACGCAAGTTTACATTTACGATTGAATTTCTCTGTTGCATTTAAGAGGAAGAAGGAAAAAACTGATTAGTCCGGTTTTTTTTATAAGAGATGTGAACGCTAGCGTCTAAACGGTGACTGCATTTTTCGCTGATTTTGCTCTACGGAGTCTTAAATTATTACCACTATACTTAAATTAGTAAGTCCAACTACAAGAAAAGACTGTTTTTTGTAATGAAAATATCTGCGATCCAAAGAAGATCTTGGGCTTCCCTCAACAATGAATGTCACTCCTTCCAATCCTGAGCCATGAACAATCTGATGTTTGTCCAGGACCGAACGCTTCGAGGACCTATCCGCCATGGCGGCCGAGCTGGTCCGCGAGAAGTACCACGGCGCCGACGGCGTGGCCCGCACCGAGCAGGCCGTGCTGGCGCGCTGGCAGGAGCTGCTGGCGCTGCTCGCGCGGCACAGGGCCTCGCTGGCGGCCTTGGCGCGCCTCATGTCGCTGCTGCGCGAGTGCGACACGGTGCGCGGCACGCTGTCCGACATGCAGGTATGTGTGTAGATGTAGAGGTACCACGTCACCGAGCAGGCCGTGCTGGCGCGCTGGCAGGAGCTGCTGGCGCTGCTCGCGCGGCACAGGGCCTCGCTGGCGGCCTTGGCGCGCCTCATGTCGCTGCTGCGCGAGTGCGACACGGTGCGCGGCACGCTGTCCGACATGCAGGTATGTGTGTAGATGTAGAGGTACCACGTCACCGAGCAGGCCGTGCTGGCGCGCTGGCAGGAGCTGCTGGCGCTGCTCGCGCGGCACAGGGCCTCGCTGGCGGCCTTGGCGCGCCTCATGTCGCTGCTGCGCGAGTGCGACACGGTGCGCGGCACGCTGTCCGACATGCAGGTATGTGTGTAGATGTAGAGGTACCACGTCACCGAGCAGGCCGTGCTGGCGCGCTGGCAGGAGCTGCTGGCGCTGCTCGCGCGGCACAGGGCCTCGCTGGCGGCCTTGGCGCGCCTCATGTCGCTGCTGCGCGAGTGCGACACGGTGCGCGGCACGCTGTCCGACATGCAGGTATGTGTGTAGATGTAGAGGTACCACGTCACCGAGCAGGCCGTGCTGGCGCGCTGGCAGGAGCTGCTGGCGCTGCTCGCGCGGCACAGGGCCTCGCTGGCGGCCTTGGCGCGCCTCATGTCGCTGCTGCGCGAGTGCGACACGGTGCGCGGCACGCTGTCCGACATGCAGGTATGTGTGTAGATGTAGAGGTACCACGTCACCGAGCAGGCCGTGCTGGCGCGCTGGCAGGAGCTGCTGGCGCTGCTCGCGCGGCACAGGGCCTCGCTGGCGGCCTTGGCGCGCCTCATGTCGCTGCTGCGCGAGTGCGACACGGTGCGCGGCACGCTGTCCGACATGCAGGTATGTGTGTAGATGTAGAGGTACCACGTCACCGAGCAGGCCGTGCTGGCGCGCTGGCAGGAGCTGCTGGCGCTGCTCGCGCGGCACAGGGCCTCGCTGGCGGCCTTGGCGCGCCTCATGTCGCTGCTGCGCGAGTGCGACACGGTGCGCGGCACGCTGTCCGACATGCAGGTATGTGTGTAGATGTAGAGGTACCACGTCACCGAGCAGGCCGTGCTGGCGCGCTGGCAGGAGCTGCTGGCGCTGCTCGCGCGGCACAGGGCCTCGCTGGCGGCCTTGGCGCGCCTCATGTCGCTGCTGCGCGAGTGCGACACGGTGCGCGGCACGCTGTCCGACATGCAGGTATGTGTGTAGATGTAGAGGTACCACGTCACCGAGCAGGCCGTGCTGGCGCGCTGGCAGGAGCTGCTGGCGCTGCTCGCGCGGCACAGGGCCTCGCTGGCGGCCTTGGCGCGCCTCATGTCGCTGCTGCGCGAGTGCGACACGGTGCGCGGCACGCTGTCCGACATGCAGGTATGTGTGTAGATGTAGAGGTACCACGTCACGTCAATTTGTGTAAGAATGTCGTTGTAATATTGATTTATTATTTATGTTGCAGGCCGTATTCCAATCTGAGGAAGTAGGGCGCCACCTGGTGGACGTGGAGCGGCTGCTGCAGGCGCACGCGCTGCAGGAGCTGCAGCTGGGCGCACTGCACGAGAGCCTGCGGCGGCTCGCGCGCCAGGGCGAGGGCGAGGGGCACAAGGAGCTGGCGGCGCGCCTGCAGGGGCTGCAGGACGGCTACGACAGGTACCTGTAGTCTGAGGCAGTAGGGCGCCACCTGGTGGACGTGGAGCGGCTGCTGCAGGCGCACGCGCTGCAGGAGCTGCAGCTGGGCGCGCTGCACGAGAGCCTGCGGCGGCTCGCGCGCCAGGGCGAGGGCGAGGGGCACAAGGAGCTGGCGGCGCGCCTGCAGGGGCTGCAGGACGGCTACGACAGGTACCTGTAGTCTGAGGCAGTAGGGCGCCACCTGGTGGACGTGGAGCGGCTGCTGCAGGCGCACGCGCTGCAGGAGCTGCAGCTGGGCGCGCTGCACGAGAGCCTGCGGCGGCTCGCGCGCCAGGGCGAGGGCGAGGGGCACAAGGAGCTGGCGGCACGCCTGCAGGGGCTGCAGGACGGCTACGACAGGTACTTACTATTTACTCCTGCAGTAAACAAGTTAGGCGCCATCTGTTGGACATTTAAGCAGTGTCTAATGCAAACTCGCGTACCGCATGACATGATCCATAGCAATAAGTCGTCTATAGTCTGTATCTTGAGTTATTTAAAAAAGTGTAAACAAAATCTACCCTCAAATGCCTCCTTAACCCAGTTGAGGGTATATGAAAACATTACACGATCAAATAATGTAGGTCAAAGTCAGGTCGTTCAGTGACTGATCCAGGCGGTTTTGTAATTGGTCGGTTAACCAATAAATTTTATAACTACCCGAAAATGTATAAATTGTTTGTTTACTTTTATTTAAATACCTAAAGATACATACTAATATACTTACTTCTAGCGGAAACAAGTCTTTACAAGTCAGGCGCCATCTGGCCCCTATTTCGCCACGGTGCCAGGTGCGACAATTCGGCAAATGTCACTGTTGCTGACGTCACAGGCCTCCATGGGCTACGGTTACCGCTTACCATCAGGCGGGCCGTATTCCTGTTTGCCGCCATCATTGTATTATTTAAAAAAACTTTATTATATCGGCAAAAAGCGTATTTCTCTTGCGAAGTTTATGATAATGATGATGACAATTGACAAAAAGATTTGAAAGAACTTTCGGTAATTCTTGACAGGAAATGAGTTCTGTGTCGGAATTTCGTGACAATTGTCGTGTTTCTTGTCACAATTGTCATTAGCTTCGCAAAATAAGTATTTATTTACTGGCGACATAATGGAGTTTTTTTTAATTAAAATGTTGGTGGCAAACAAGCACACCGCACGTCTGATGGTAAGCGGTTACCGTAGCCTATGGATGCCTGTGACGTCGGTAACAGTGCTGACGACAATTGTCGCACCTGTCACCGTGGTGAAATAGGGGCCTGGTGAACAGTAAGTAGTGCCTAATGCAAACTCGCGTACCGCATGACATGATCCATAGCAATAAGACGTCTAGTCCACAAGACGAGCCTTATTAAGCTTAATGTGGGACTAGGAAGAGTCGTGATGAAATAGTAGTTTGTGTTACAAGGGATCAAAATGATATATTTCCGTTAAGGGCGTACATTGAATCCCGAGCGTAATGAGGGATTCAAGTGTTAACGCCCAAGACGAAATAATTTTGATACCGTGTGACACATACTGCTTTTCACATCAACTATGAGGAAAATAAAAAAATCTTAGTGTTGACACAAATTATTATGTTTCAAAATATTATTCAAGCTAAAAAAAGAATGCAAAAAATAACAAAAACAGTGTCCTAGAACAGAAAAGTGCCACTTTGATCCCCCCTAGCAGGGAGGAAAAGTGCCACTTTGATCCCTTCTAGCGGGGAAGAAAAAGCCCTTTTCCGAATAGGTGATGTGAAAACTATAAACAAACACTATGGTATTGTACAGTGTTTGTTTGTGTTTTTCAATGTACTCGTACCTATTTAATGATTTATTTATGTGCAGTTTGGTAGCGGCCGCCAAAGACCGCAAGGCGAGATTGGAAGATGCCAGAAACCTCTACCAGTTCCTCGAAGACCACGACGAAGAAGAAGGTGTGTATATTTAACAACCATAACGTTCATAACCTTAATAAATAACGTTAAGCTTAACATTTATTCCCCCAATTTTTTAGCAAACCATCTCGAGAGTAGGCTGAAGGTTATGGCGCCATCGGTCGAAAAGATTGCACCATACCTTTGGCCTACAGTCGAGTAGATGGCGTTAATATTATATTTAATAAGTTGACACATAGCAGTGAAAGAATAAGGATGGCGTTCTAACAATTTTAATCTTCTGTCGAAAGATGGCAGTAAATTTACAGTGGCTACATAATTTACTTTGACAATCCGCCTCTATACACTCTATTCTCTTTGATAAAACAATAACTAATAAGATCTGTACTATGTGAATAATTTTAGTGTTCAATTTGTAATGTTAATGAACAAAATAAATCTGTCTTCAAAGGACTACTCCGCAAGCATCTTCTGTCAGAAGAATTTAAATAATGTTCTCCATCTTTTATGTAGTAATATATTAGTTTATCTTTGTACATCATATAAGTATTCGTATTTTATCACGATTTTGTAGGTTTATCTTATTATGTTTATATACAATAATGTTCGACTTCTCGGTTACATTTCTCTTTATAAGTTATGTATCTCCTGCACCAACATTTGTCTCTGTTTGACCCTATGGTTGACTGGTAGAGAATGCCTTTAGGCATTAAGTCCGCCATTTGTAAATTTTTCCTGTGTTTGTGCAATAAAGCTTAAATATGTGGATTTATGAAACGAAAGGAGTGAATTTAATAACAGCATCACACGAGTGTTTTAATGCCTAAATAAATAAAAAATAAATAAATGTCCTCCAGGCTGGGTGACGGACAAGCAGCGTATCTGCCGCGCCGACGTGGCCGCTAAGGACCTGCGCGGGGTCCTGGCGCTGCGACAGAAGCACACCGCGCTGCTGACCGAGCTGCGGGCCCGGGACCACGTGTCGCAGCGGCACCGCGCCAAGGGACAGAGGTGACTAATAACAACGTCCTCCAGGCTGGGTGACGGACAAGCAGCGTATCTGCCGCGCCGACGTGGCCGCTAAGGACCTGCGCGGGGTCCTGGCGCTGCGACAGAAGCACACCGCGCTGCTGACCGAGCTGCGGGCCCGGGACCACGTGTCGCAGCGGCACCGCGCCAAGGGACAGAGGTGACTAATCATTACGATAAACAATTCAGGGGAAAACGAGGGAAAAGTGTCGTTTGCTTAATTTAGATTAGATTATTGTTATAATATAAATGTAACCTAAAATTAAAACTACCTACAAAACTAAACTAACATTAAAATAAACCTACTTAAAAATTAAACAACAATAGAAAAAATACCCACCTATGAAAGGTCCCCCAAGTCTGTGCTCTGTGGAAGGGTGCCCATGAGGCTGGCTACATTACCCCGCTGGATGGCTATGCCTATTCGTTGACCTAGGAATGAGTGAGGTCACCAGTATTTTTTTTTTCTGGAAAAGGATATGGGCGTCGCTGCTCCACGGCTAGGGTCTCTACCGCAAACGCCGCAAATATGTGGTTGTTAGAGAGACCAGCATATTTGCGGCGTTTTAGGGCTTATTGATAATTAAATAAAACCGAATTATGCTTGTTAATGTTAATGATTTCTAAACGTATGCTAATACTGAAGTATTTTAAAAATGCAGCCTTATTCTAATATTTGGCTTTAAGAGTACTTTTAACAGTTTTGTCACAGAATAAATAATAGTACTAGGTACAGAAGACTCACTCTGTAACAAAACGCGTCTGTTACGATCAGGACAGATATGGCCGCTAGGTGGCGACAGCGCCACGCGCGGCTTATGGCTAGCCACCAAAATTGGTGTGGAACGGATGTACTTTTAGCTACCTGTTGCAAAGCGACGAAATCGCGGAGTGAGCCACGCCTGGTTTTGGCAAAAGTTGTTATTAAAACTATGTATTTCGTTTGTCTATTGTTTCTTCAATTAATAATGAATATATTATGTGGCTAATAGACTTGTAAAGAGGATGATAAATAATTATTTACGATACAAGTGCGAAAAATACGAATTAGCTATTCGCACGTGTATCGTACAACGTTTTACAGTACATGGCCCTTTAAATTTTCGACATAGTTATGTACTGTGCTTATTTTAGCACAGGGTGTCGTAATGGAGCACTAGATTTACTGTAAAATATAATAAAATGCAATATAAATAAAATAAATATTATAGGACATTCTTACACAGATTGACTAAGTCCCACAGTAAGCTCAAGAAGGCTAGTGTTGTGGGTACTCAGACAACGATATATATAATATATAAATATGTACATAAATACATAGAAAACAACCATGACTCAGGAACAAATATCTGTGTCATCACACAAATAAATGCCCTTACTGGGATTCGAACCCAGGACCACCAAGAACCACCACCACCACCAGGAATATAATGATGAACAATATCCTTCGCAGCCTAATCGACGCGAAGCACCCGAAGAGTGCCGAGATCGAACGTCGCCTGGCGTCGCTCGCCCAGCAGTGGGCGACGCTGCGCGAGCTCGCTGACGCCAGGGAGAAACAACTTGAGGACGCCGCCGAAGCACATCAGGTATGGACATCCTTGTATCCAAGCATACCAATTAAATATTATTTTCAATGTACACTGTAATCTTGCCTGTCACGCTTTAAACATAAACAAAATTTGCAATACATTGCGTCTTAGAATAAACTTTAAAGTGTAATAAAAATCAAAACATAAGTTATTGAAGTGAAAAACTTCTTTAGCGGCGCTGTGCACTTTTTGTGATGGGGAAAAAATGTTAAACTCGCGACAGGTCACGTGACCGACAGATTCGACAGATTGAAAATTCGTAAGACGGACACGTGACCTGATCGAAAAACTGTTACAATGTCATTGAGTTTTCACTTCTGCCGGCACTCCCGGTGTGCAACCCGTTGTTTTTTTTTAAAGTAGCTGCACGAATGTTGGTCTGTTTGAGGAGTACAGCCTACAGTTTAATTTATTGCTCCTGTTATAGGCAACACCCTGCAGGCGTATAAAACAACTGTCACTTTTTAACACCGCGGGATAGAAAGTGACGGACACCGTTTTATCACGCTGTCAAGACAAGAACGACCATCATATCGTCGCTATACTTACTCAACCTCATATCTGCAACAATCATTTGATGGAAATGTCGCTTTTCTTTCATTCGGAATACGGGTGTTTTTGTCATCAAATGAGTGTTGCATATACGAGGTTGAGTAAGTATAGCGGCGATATCCCATAGACTAGGAATCTTCTAGACGGAGATTAGAGCAATTATTTCATGAAACCACTGCTGCCAAAAATACAGGGGAGCGGGGGACGAGGTGAGCGAGTCCCGTGCCGTGATTGGTCCGTTCAAAGACACGGACGTCACACAAAGACACTTTGACTCGAAAATGGAGTAAAACCATGGTATATAGTTATTTGTACAACAAGAGATCAAAGTTTGATATTTCTTCGAGTACTTATTTTGAGTCCCGTGCAAGCGAAAGATTCTATAATAGATTCACGAGCGTAGCGAGTGAATCTAATTTAGAATCTTGAGCGTAGTAAGGGATTCAAAAGAGCACGAGATGTAAATAACTTTGATCTCGTGTAGTACACAAAAATTTTCACCCTAAGCAGTGAGAACATACCTAGAGGGACAGAGATAATAGAACCCAAGCATATCGAACTTGTATTAGACCCCGCATGTTGAAATGACTATAAAGGTCACTTGAATGTCATTTTGTCTCACTCAGTGAGCAAAATCGCATTTTGCTCACTGAGTGAGACACAATCAGTGAGCAAAATGCGATTTTGCTCACTGAGTGAGACAAAATGACTCAGTGAGCAAAATCGCATTTTGCTCACTGTTTTTAAGAAGCAAAGTACCCTTGTTCGTGCTGCTGAGGTGAAAATAATATACTCCGCCTGGTACTCTCTTCCCGTCTTTTCGTGGTCACGTGACTGACACAAGCCTACGCCATCATGCGACAGTACTATATGATAATATGCGATAGCGCTATATGTTATTGTGACGTCGGCTTTTGTCACTCTTTTTATTAGACTATGAGTAAAACTACCGTATATTCGTGGCAGAGGGGGTAGCGCTATGCTCAGTCTGGAGGATGTCTTGTCATATCCGTGCTGTATAAGGTTTCCTCAACAATGTTTTATGTTCTCAGTTCTACGGCGACGCCAACGAGTCGGAGTCGTGGATGAAAGAGAAGCGCCCTCTGGTTGCCAGCAGCGACTGCGGCCGCGACGCGCCGTCCGCCGCCGCGCTGCTCGCCCGGCACAAGGCGCTGCACGACGAGATCAGGGCTTACAGCGCAGAGCTGGACGCGCTGAGCGCACACGCTGAACGGCTGAAGAGCGCTGGGATACTCACTTTACAAGTAACTTTACATTTTATCTGAGTGAATTGCAAAAATATTGTACATAGTTAAGCACCTGAAATTACTCTAAAGTTAATTGATTCCATTGTGTTACGACAGTTAAGCCATTTCTATTTAAGTTAGATGCATGAAAGTGTGTTAGCGTATGCTATAGACTTATATGTGTACGAATTAAGTACAATAAATACTATTAATACAATTTACATAGTTAATTTTTGTAACACAAATGAATCAATTTAGTTAAGACTAATCAATCACAGCTTCTTAACTGCGCTTGATCACGTACATTTTTTTTTGCAATTCACTCATCTTATTTTAACCATTTAATTGTTCAGTTTTTCCATTAAACAACAAATTGCCTCTAAGAGTCGAGTATTAAATGCGGGCTGTACGATGAAATCAAAGCTTCTAGCTCCGATGTTAAAGCCTTTTTCTACTCCCGTACTTTTATTTGTCATTTAAAGGGTCGTGCACACACCTTTAAAACCCTACCTTATAGTTGTCAAGACAAGTCTTTAGTCTATCCCCCAAAAAAGAATTCGTGCATACACGCAGTATCTTTTTGGCGATTATACGATACTTCGTGTAATGACCACTTAAAAAATATTGAATGAAATACAGTGTTGCCAACCGTATTTTAAATGTCATCTCTGACAAATAAGTGAACCATAGACATTTTTTTTAATTTTATTCATTCATTCTTTTCCCGCCTGTACCCTCCATTTTTGCTAATTCTTGAATTAAAAATATTTGTTAAATTTACAATTTTATTTCAAAGTAAGTGCTTGGTCGTAGAAAAAGTATTGTATGCAACGTTGTTTAACTGAGTCAAAAAATACTCGTGGCGTCTTTATTAACAATTTTCGGCTTCGCCTCAAATTGTTACTCACGCCACTCGCCTTTTTTGACCTCTCTTAAACAACAGTTGCATAAAATACTATTACTGCTTATGCCATCGGACTAAAATCGATACCGGCCTCTTAAATTAAAATAATGTCTTCTTTCAGTAAAATGTTCCATGTACAATATTCAGGGTACTTTCCCTCCACGTGGCATAGCCGTGGGACGTCCGGTATATTACATATACTACTTAGAAATAGGTAAACTCATATTTGACTCCGACTTATTTAAACAAATAAAAATCCGGTATATTTAAGAAATATGCGCTATCCCATACTAAACGATATTTTTTTCTTCAATAGCTCCCAACAGAGGTAGAAGCAGCCCCGGCCCTCGAGGAGGAGGAATGGGTGAACGAGTCCCGCCTCGTCCCTACTGAAGTATGGGAGGAGGAGGAGGTGGAGCGGCTAGAACACCGCACCGTCACCGAGGAGCGCTCTGTCCCACAGGTATACACGGTGTTTGTTCAACAGCCAACAGAGGTAGAAGCAGCAGCCCTCGAGGAGGAGGAATGGGTGAACGAGTCCCGCCTCGTCCCTACTGAAGTATGGGAGGAGGAGGAGGTGGAGCGGCTAGAACACCGCACCGTCACCGAGGAGCGCTCCGTCCCACAGGTATACACGGTGTTTGTTCAACAGCCAACAGAGGTAGAAGCAGCATCAGCCCTCGAGGAGGAGGAATGGGTGATCTAGTCCCGCCTCGTCCCTACTGAAATATGGGAGGAGGAGGTGGAGCGGCTAGAACACCGCACCCTCACCGAGGAGCGCTCTGTCCCACAGGTATACACGGTGTTTGTTCAACAGCCAACAGAGGTAGAAGCAGCATCAGCCCTCGAGGAGGAGGAATGGGTGATCTAGTCCCGCCTCGTCCCTACTGAAATATGGGAGGAGGAGGTGGAGCGGCTAGAACACCGCACCCTCACCGAGGAGCGCTCTGTCCCACAGGTATACACGGTGTTTGTTCAACAGCCAACAGAGGTAGAAGCAGCAGCCCTCGAGGAGGAGGAATGGGTAAACGAGTCCCGCCTCGTCCCTACTGAAGTATGAGAGGAGGAGGAGGTGGAGCGGCTAGAACACCGCACCGTCACCGAGGAGCGCTCCGTCCCACAGGTATACACGGTGTTCTTTTATAACCTTTTGAACGCCACAGACGGCAATTTACGTCATCGCAAAATCGTGACAAAGACGGCATATGACGTCGATCGTTTTTTGATGAAAATCTACTGAAAAACACCCCACTTTTAGGTTGGCATTATTTATTCACTAAACTAAATTTTACCCCCGTGGCGTCAGTGGCACGGCAAATTGATTTGCCGTTTGGCGTTCAAAAAAAATTTACAATGACGACTTAATTTTTTTATTACTAACATTTGTAATTCTTGTTATTTCTATTTTATTCTTGCACTTTTTTTTATTTGCATTTACGATCTTTAATTTATTCGCAGGTGAAAGCGTTGTACGCGTTCACCGGGCAAGGCATATCGATGGCGAAGGGCGAGGTGATGTTCCTGATCAACAAGACCAACCCAGACTGGTGGTCGGTGAGGAAGGCTGACCGCTCTGATGGCTTCGTGCCCGCCAATTATGTTAGAGAGATCGAGCCAAGGGTCGTGCCGGTGAGTGTTTTAGCTAAGTTCTTTATTTCATCAACAAGACCAACCCGGACTGTTGGTCGGTGAGGAAGGCTGATCGCTCCGATGGCTTCATGCCCGCCAACTATGTTAGAGAGATCGAACTGAGAGTTGTACCGGTAAGTTATTAAAAGGTAAATGTACTGGTGCTCAACGCGGTCCCAGTACATGTCATCTTGAAATTTAAGTCATGGTCAATAGAGGTGACAGCAAGGTGTCATCTATAGGGCATTAGCATGTCGAGCACTAGTACGTTTACCTTACAATGTGGAAAAAATTAATGGGTCTCATGAGTTACGAGAAGGTATCGTTGACCAACCCGCCGGGCCGCGGCGGCCGGGGCGCGTACGAGTATGAAGGTATCGCGGCTGCTCGCGTATCTTAGCTGTATACTTTTGGTTTGTTTACCTATATGATTCTACTAGTTAAAAGTATTATTTTTGTTGACTCGTAGAAAAACTATTGTATACAATAGTGACACAATCAAGCTTTCCAATGTCGTACCTCACTTAGGCAACTCAGCACTGAAAAGCTCTCTATTATATCTTGTATAAAATAGTAATAATAAAGTGTTCCCTCCAGGTGCAAGTGCGTCGGCCGGAGAAGGTGCGCACGGTGCAGCGCGTGAAGAAGACGGTGCTGGTGAAGCAGGTGGTGCCGGTGCGGCGGACCCGCGCCGCCGCCCGCCGCGCGCCGCGCCCGCGCGCGCCCGGCCCGCAGCCGCCCGCCGTCGGCGCGAGGATCGCCGACATCAAGCGGGACTATGGTATGTACGAATGGAAAATACAAACAGGAATATAAAACTAAAACTAACTACAGTTAAAATAACTAAAACTAAAAATTTAAAATGCCTGTCTAAATTTGGCGCCCTCGGGAGGATGCCCGACACGCAGGCGGCGATACCGCGCTCGATTGCGATTGCAATTCTCTGCGCGAGAAAGCTGCCCGCGCGCGGGTCGCCCGTTCATATGTACTATAGTTCGTTTTCTTAACATTAAAAAGAAGGTAAACGATTTTGACATGCCTTTTAATTAAAAACGCATTTTAAAAATCAGTAACTATTACTTATTAAAGCAGAAAAATATAAATGATCGTATTAGATTCATAATTGTTACATATTTGCCGTGACTTGTTTTTAAAACGTGTTTTTCAATTAAAAAACACATCCAGATTGTTTACCTTTTTTCTAATGCTAAAAAAACGAACTATACAGATTATTACATTCAAGTTTACTTAAATGAAAAGCCTCGGACACCGCAACTATATTGAAGTATATTGTTTACAGTACATATGGTCATACTTTCCCGCACGAGTGCGCGAAAGAGCACTTTCCGTGCGTATGTCAAAAGTTTAAAGGGTATATGTACTGTAAAACGTTATACGATACACGTGCGAATAGGTAATTAGAATTTCCTCTTTTCCGCACTTATATCGTAAATAACTATTCATTATTAATCTCGCAGATGAGCTGCTGACCCTCTCAGCGGCGCGGCGCGCCCAACTCGAAGACGCGATCAAGCTGTACAGCTTCTTCGCCGAGTGCGACGACTTCGACAAGTGGATGAAGGACAAGGAGAAGATGCTGCGAGCTGATGATGGGGAGGAGAGCGTGGACACCGCCAAGAGGAAGTACGAGGTGGGTACACTCATACCACTCAAGTGTACCAAGGACAAGGAGAAGATGCTGCGAGCTGATGACGGGGAGGAGAGCGTGGACACCGCAAAGAGGAAGTACGAGGTGGGTACACTCATACCACTCAAGTGTTCCAAGGACAAGGAGAAGATGCTGCGAGCTGATGATGGGGAGGAGAGCGTGGACACCGCCAAGAGGAAGTACGAGGTGGGTACACTCATACCACTCAAGTGTACCAAGGACAAGGAGAAGATGCTGCGAGCTGATGATGGGAGGAGAGCGTGGGCACCGCCAAGAGGAAGTGCGAGGTGGGTACACTCATACCACTCAAGTGTACCAAGGACAAGGAGAAGATGCTGCGAGCTGATGACGGGGAGGAGAGCGTGGACACCGCCAAGAGGAAGTACGAGGTGGGTACACTCATACCACTCAAGTGTTCCAAGGACAAGGAGAAGATGCTGCGAGCTGATGATGGGGAGGAGAGCGTGGACACCGCCAAGAGGAAGTACGAGGTGGGTACACTCATACCACTCAAGTGTACCAAGGACAAGGAGAAGATGCTGCGAGCTGATGACGGGGAGGAGAGCGTGGACACCGCCAAGAGGAAGTACGAGGTGGGTACACTCATACCACTCAAGTGTACCAAGGACAAGGAGAAGATGCTGCGAGCTGATGACGGGGAGGAGAGCGTGGACACCGCCAAGAGGAAGTACGAGGTGGGTACACTCATACCACTCAAGTGTACCAAGGACAAGGAGAAGATGCTGCGAGCTGATGATGGGGAGGAGAGCGTGGACACCGCCAAGAGGAAGTACGAGGTGGGTACACTCATACCACTCAAGTGTACCAAGGACAAGGAGAAGATGCTGCGAGCTGATGACGGGGAGGAGAGCGTGGACACCGCCAAGAGGAAGTACGAGGTGGGTACACTCATACCACTCAAGTGTTCCAAGGACAAGGAGAAGATTCTGCGAGCTGATGATGGGGAGGAGAGCGTGGACACCGCCAAGAGGAAGTACGAGGTGGGTACACTCATACCACTCAAGTGTACCAAGGACAAGGAGAAGATGCTGCGAGCTGATGATGGGAGGAGAGCGTGGGCACCGCCAAGAGGAAGTGCGAGGTGGGTACACTCATACCACTCAAGTGTACCAAGGACAAGGAGAAGATGCTGCGAGCTGATGACGGGGAGGAGAGCGTGGACACCGCCAAGAGGAAGTACGAGGTGGGTACACTCATACCACTCAAGTGTTCCAAGGACAAGGAGAAGATGCTGCGAGCTGATGATGGGGAGGAGAGCGTGGACACCGCCAAGAGGAAGTACGAGGTGGGTACACTCATACCACTCAAGTGTACCAAGGACAAGGAGAAGATGCTGCGAGCTGATGATGGGAGGAGAGCGTGGGCACCGCCAAGAGGAAGTACGAGGTGGGTACACTCATACCACTCAAGTGTACCAAGGACAAGGAGATGCTGCGAGCTGATGATGGGGAGGAGAGCGTGGGCACCGCCAAGAGGAAGTACGAGGTGGGTACACTCATACCACTCAAGTGTACCAAGGACAAGGAGAAGATGCTGCGAGCTGATGATGGGGAGGAGAGCGTGGGCACCGCCAAGAGGAAGTACGAGGTGGGTACACTCATACCACTCAAGTGTACCAAGGACAAGGAGAAGATGCTGCGAGCTGATGATGGGGAGGAGAGCGTGGGCACCGCCAAGAGGAAGTACGAGGTTGGTCCACCACGACCGTACAGACCATAGACATCGGTTACACGCTAATTCTGGCGTCAGTTCCGTCCATCATTCCATTCGAGTTTTGACTGATGCCAGAATGATGGAAAATGGACACGGTTAGACAATCAGTCCAGACTGACAACAGACTGATAAAATTACGGCACAGTCGCCGTTTGGACACAGAACGCAACACAGTCATTTAGTCCTGTCTAATATGGTGACTGACGCGAGAATGACACAAACAGGTTACACGATCAGTCTCCTATCAGTTTTCTGTCATTCAAAATGGACTGACGAATATTATCTAAAATATAAAATTTTCATCAGTCCAGACCATGAGTCCGAGTGTTACACGATAATTCTCTCGTCATTCTGACCAGGATGATGGACTGAACTGACTCCAGAATTAGCGTGTAACCGATGTCATAGAGTCTCCTTCTTTTCCCTGCCCTTATCCCACGTTATGTTGGGTCGGCACAACATGTTTTTCTCTTCCATTCTCCTCTGTCTTTCGTCGTCTCAGCACTCACTCCTTTCATGGGCACCTTTGCATCGGGGCAGCCCGGGACGGGCTTCAATAGGTCATTTATTTGATACATATTTAGTTTATATATATATTTAAGTTTTTAATTATAGTTTTGATGTTTAGATTATGTGTTATCTTAGTTATGAAATAAACGTTATCTATTTCAACCGTTATTCCAGAAATTCGTAACGGACCTATCGGCCGCCTCCAAACGCCTGGAGCAGATTGAGGCTGCCGCCGAGGAGCTGGTGGCCACCGCCCACGGGCAGGCCGGCAAGGCCACGGCCAGGAGACAGCAGCTGCGGCAGCAATGGGATAGACTGCTCAGGCTTAAGCAGCAGAAGGAGAAGAGTCTAGAAGGCGCGTCCAGGTAAAAAAAAAGGCTATAAGTTCTATGTCCCTAAAATATATAGTAAAAAATTTTTGATTAGATAAAAGAAAAATGTATGCAAAATGTTGAAGATCCTGGAAGACAGGATTGAAAAAACAAGAGATGGACCTAGAATTACTTATCTCAGCCAAATAAAAAATAATGCATCGTATGAGGAAATTAAAAGACTGGCACAAGAAATAAATGAGTTGCGATTTCTCCACCGACAAGAGCAAAGCTCTTAAGTTATGATGATGATGATGACAGTATATTGACGACCGGTCTGGCCTAGTGGGTAGTGACCCTGCCTATGAAGCCGATGGTCCCGGGATCGAATCCCGGTAAGGGTATTTATTTGTGTGCTGACACAGATATTTGTTCCCGAGTCATGGTTGTTTTCTTTGTATTTAAGTATTTATATATTACATATATAAATCGTTGTCTAAGTACCCACAACACAAGCCTTCATGAGCTTACCGTGGGGCTTAGTCAATTCGTGTAAAAATGTCCTATAATTTTTTTTTATTAATTTCCAGCGTGGAGCTGTTCAGCCGCACCTGCGACGAGGCTCTGGACTGGATGGGCGAGAAGGAGCAGCAGCTGGCCGCCGGCGGAGCCCCGGCCGCCGACCTGCGCACCGTGCAGGCGCTGCAGCGGCGGCACGCGCAGCTCGAGAGGGAACTCGAACCGTTGAGGGAGAAAGTGCATACTGTTAGCTTGCTCGCCGACGAGTAAGTATTTTATACTTTTTTTTTACGTTTTGTAACGCATTCCACCCGGTCCGGTCGAAGCAGGAGGGATGACGGATTAAGGATGACCGGATAGACCGGGCCGGGCCCGAGCCGATTTTCTATGACGGCTGATCGGTGATCACGTGGTGCTTTCCATAGAAAACAAAGCGCCGGATGCTCCGGCCCGGTCTAGCGTGAGTCATCTTTTAACCAGTATTAGGGCTACCTTCGAACCAAGTAGGTATAAATGAGTTTTAGTTTTAAAATACGACGTTTATAATTAAATATTTTTGTTTATGTTTAAAAATATTTAATTTGAGTGATTTAACAGCCGTGTAAAACATTTTTTCACATTTTTCAATCGTGGCTTACATCTGGATGGGTGACAATATGGCGGACGAATGTTTTTAAATGTAAAGTAAAGTAAAGTAAAGAAAAGTATTTATTTATTGTAAACTGTGTACATAAGATGACATATACAGCACACCGCATTTATGAATGCAGCATGTCACCGTATTTATGAATTATTTCGCTTAAAAATTAGTTTTTTCTTCGCAAATGTGATGAAATATATTGTGTGTAACTCCGGGGGTAAGAAATTAAGAATATTGCGAACTCGGGCCTTTATCTCTAAATAAAAAGCTCCGTCTCCAGAGGGAGTTATAGCTTTTTTGTTCACTATCCATAACTCCCGCGGGAACATTATAGGCCTTTGTCCTTTAGTACACCTGCATGAAAGAAGAGCAAAATAGTTTGGAATGTTGTCGAACGAAACAGAACATTGTATGTGAGATGTAATGGTGTTTCTTTTCGCCCAGCCTGCTCTCGTGGTTGCGAAGACACAGGTACTTGTTCATATAAATAGAGTACCCGCTAGGCATTTAAACTTACATAGTGCCACTTGCACCATCCCACTAACCCGGGGTTAACCGGTTACACCTGGAGTTATCATTGTTACCGGTACAATTTGACACTGGGTTAACGGTTTAACCGCTTAACCTCGGCATAGTGGGATGGTGCAAGTGGCCCATAGTGTTGTACTTTCTAACCAAGAAAGCGCCGATTTAATTTTTTTTAAATATATGATTGCCATTATTTAAAACAATGTTTAAATCTAATTTTCAATTTAAATCATTGTACAAAGAAATGGGACGGGTGGAATACCACCCTAATGCTCTGGTTTCCTAGGATAGCGGTGTCGTCATATAGCGGCCGTCTCCATACAAAATACGACGACATTCATATTTAGCCGTATTATATTGTATGGAGACGGCCGCTATATGACGGCACCGCTATCCTAGGAAAACCGAGCTTAAGCCAAGTTTGCAAAGACTTGTAAAGCGGCAAAGCATCAAAATAGACTAGTGGCTCTGTGAGCTGTAGACCTCGCGAGCATATCTTATTGGGCACGATGAAAATATAGTAAAAAAAAAAACAATACGAAAAGTGCAAAAAAAATACAAAAAGTTATATCCCAGCATATAATTACTGGGGATCGAACCCAGACCTTCTGTGCAAACAAAAAAAGCGAACGTTTGCAAAATACGCCATGATGGTTCTTACTTAAGGTGACGAAATTTAGCTACTCATTCTCAAGTAAAAACTAAATATCTTAAAAAGTCGAAACAAGCGAAATAAATTTTCTGAATTTTTTGTCATTTAATCTGTAAACATGTCTCAAAAAGAATACACTCTTATGATACCGATACGACTATTTGTATGAGCGCGAGCTATCACAACTTTTCCATTTTGAAAAAAATTCAAAAACCGGCTCGACAAAAAAAAATTATCGGCTCATAGAATTCGGTTACAAAATTTCACGAGAATCGGTTAAGAATTGCGACCTGTAGAGGAGAACATCCGGACATACAGCAGCAAAACGCCCGAGTCAAAACGTAGACCTTCGCTTCGCTTCGGTCAATAAATATGACTATTAAAATGTTGCCACCAAGTCTGCGCAAACTTAGATGTATTCGAACGCCCTCACTTTTCCCTCAGCGTAAAGTCGCAGTACCCCAGCGAGCGCGCCAACGTGGAGGCGAGACAGCGCGAGATCCACGGCGTGTGGGAGCGGTGCCGCTGCGCCGCCGCCGAGCGGCGCGCGCGCCTCGAGAGCGCGGTCGGGCACCAGATCTTCTGCCGCAGCGCCGCCATGCTCGACGACTGGATACAGGTACTAAACACACACATCATTATTTTTAGTAGATTGTTAACCAAGGGATGAAAGGCACTAATTTCTGCCGAGGTAGTTTGGCGCTCGAACGCAGTGAGAGCGCCAATAGTCCGAGGCTGAAATGATGCCTTTCACCCGAGTTAAACACTCTACTTTTCATTTCGAATACGAGGAAAGTAAAATGCATGTGTTTTTTTTTAAACATTACTGAGTAGAAATTTTTATAGTATTTTTTGAGGGTACTTTCAATTAAAAATTTAGGCAAAAGTATCGTTATTTATGGAATGGGGAGTCAAATATCAGAATGGAAATTGTATAACAAATCCATTTATACCCAAATTTCAATTGCTCGTCTCACTGATCTTGATGCGAAACGTCAGATACGTAAATCCCGGCCGAAACCCTCCTATAATTATACTTACAATAATTCTAGTCAACTTTACTGCCCCACCTGCGACAGAGTTTTTAAAAGTAAGTTCGGCTTTGCCAGCCATATCAGAGCTCACGCTCGTAATTAGCTAGGGTCGCCGTTGCCGATTACGGCATGGATAACTATATATAGTTCGTTTTTTAGCATTAGAAAGAAGGTAAGCGATCTTGACATGACAATCTTGATGTGTCTTTTAATTGAAAAACACGTTTTAAAAATAAGTCACGGCAGATATGAAACAATTATAATAGTCACTGATTATTAAAAAGCATTTTTCAATTAAAATACACATCAAGATTGTTTACCTTTTTTCTAATGCTAAAATAAACGAACTATAATAGACTTCCCGCAAAAGTACAAATTCTTTGTTTACTTTTATTTAAGTACTTAAAGATACAGAGTATAACTCTGAGTGTATGTTGTAGAAAGTGCACGAGCAACTGGCACAGGAGGCGACGGCTAAAGACGTGGCGACGGCGGAGCACCTTCTCAAGGAGCATCGCGAACTCGAAGACGACATCAAGACTCATGACGACGAGTGAGTACTCGTATTCGCACTCGAACTTCAAACTTCAACATTTATTCAGCAAATAGGCCACAAGGGCACTTTTACACGTCAACATTAAAAAAAACTGAAGAGTAACCACTTTATATTCATGTTATAAACAACCTAACATAACTTAAGATGAAAAATAAATAAAGGAAGTAAATAAATAATAATAAAACTAACTGCAACTATCAATTCAAACTAACATATACATACATACATATATATATCTATACATACACCTGGCACTTTATTTATTTATTTATTTCTTCTCTTTTATACTATTTTTTATACAGTTTTTTTTTTACTGATTATTGTGGCACTAATATTGTTTTTTTTTTTTTTTTTTTTTTTTATAAGTACATTCTTAATAATTTTAATTTTTTTATTTTTTATCCAGATTGTTAAAAATTGTAATATCTTTCTCTTTTCTTTTTGTACTTACCTATTGATGTACCTACAAGCACCACCAGAATTTGTTGTTTGTTTGTTTGTGACCGACACACAACTCAAAGGCTCGGTCTGAAAACCAGCGCTGAGCCACCGGCACAGCACATGCTGAGACTGAGACCTATTGCCTCACAATAATTATTAAGTACATATATGTATTAGTTAGTAAGTCTTTTTTTTGTGGCAATAAAATATTTGAAGTTTGAAGTTTGAATATTACAATTATTTACAGATGTATATGGTCTCTTAATGTCGAATTACAAAAAAAAACTATAATCTATGATCTTGGACACGCCGCTGATATCCCGGACTATCCGCGCCGTGTCCAAGATCACCGCCTTCTGCATCTGACCCTTGATCCAACCACCTAGGGAGAGTCTCTCAAGATGTTGGTCGAGACTCTTCGCTATGAGACCGTTCGCTGACACAACTATCGGAACAATGATCGTCGAGTCAACATCCCACATGGCGGTAATCTCGTGAGCCAAGTCTAGGTACTTACTGGACTTGTCCTTCTCGGCCTTCACGACATTCTCATCATGGGGGATGGTGATGTCAACGAGCACGGCCCGGCGCTGCGTTCGATCTATTATCACAATGTCAGGCTTATTGGCTACAATAGTCCTGTCAGTGATAATAGATCGATCCCAATAGAGCGTGGCACGACCATTATTAATATTATTATTTGCGTTTCAGATTCAAGGAGGTGATCGGGCTGGGTCGTCAGTTGCTGGGCAACAACTCGTCGCTGGCCGACGTGGCCGACAAGATCAAGCACCTGGAGGCCGAGCAGGAAGCGGTTAAAAAAGGTAAACTTCCACGACCTGACCTGACCTTATGACGACGACTTTAAGTGGTTTTCCAGAATAAAACATATAAAAAAGGCGTTAACTTTTGTCTAGTCAGAAAACCATGCAGAATTTTCACCATCGCCGTCGAGATGTCATTAGTAAGTTTGAATACCTAGGCAGTCTGGATTGTACCATATTAAAATACCTAAAAACTATGACTCACCGATTTAATTACACAAACGGGTCTACCATGATATAGTTTCATTGATTTAACCTTAAATTCCCACGTTCCTAATATTTTCAATAGAGAGGACGGGTACAAATTGTCGACTACTTGGGGACCAGTGATTCAAATGTTGGAACCAGCGGATATATCTTCGGACCAGTGTACGGATACTGCGAGTGTTGCGTGTCGTGCCGTGGACAATAAACATTAATCTTTAACGGGTAGCTGCAATTTCTTTGTCTACCCCAAACATATTTATAAACTAATTTCGGGGACGAATAAGGGGGTTAGACTATACTCCTTAACATATGCTCTTTCTCTCTCTACCAGGTTGGGAAGTCAAGGACGGCCGCCTCCGCGAGTTGGTGGAGCTGCAGGCCTTCAACCGCGAGGCCGACCAGATCGACGCGTCGAGCGGCGCGCACGAGGCCTACCTGGAGTACAGCCAGGACGGGGTGAGTGCTGCGTATATGCTTTGTCTCGCTCTATAATTTATTTATTCGTATGGCATTTACAGAGTCGCTAATTATCAATTACAATATTAACAATACGATATATAAATTCTTCACCCTTTGGGCCGCGTGCGCATTAGGCGAGTGAAGGTCTAGGGCCTCTCCGACAAATTTCCGTATCGGGCAACTATGTATAATGTGGTGTATAGTCTGTACTGGGGCCCCGCAGTCGCATTGTAAGAATTTGATATGTTTTCTGAAAGAGCTACGTATTTGTATGATTTCATGTACATATATGTTTTTTTTATCATATTTATATAAAGTTATATACTTACTGAGTATAATTGCATGAATTCTATAGTAATTTAAATTGTATTTTTCTTATTTACTCGTAATGCATGTTAATTATAAGATGTAATCATGTTTTGAAAAGATGTGTCCCGCCGAGTCTGTTGCCGGTCCCGTATTGGGATACCCTCCTCCAATTGAGGGGGGATTTAAATCTTCTCGAGGCAGAGGTGTACGGTTGGAGCCGGTATAGCTTTATTTGACGTTCATAAGCGCATTGTAATATGCCTACTTGAATAAACTATTTTTTATCTCTATCTTTTATCATGCTGGTGAGTTTCGCCAACCACACTTAAACAGGTAGTCCGCACAGCGTCCATGTTCGGAGTCTGTTTAGTTGCCACCATTCCTTCCTAGATGCTGAGAAGCCATACGGCTTCTTGGTAGGGTCGTAGACATTTAGGCTGGGGTTTGGCAGGTTGGATTGCCACTCATCTTTCCAAGCGTTTTTTATATTGAAGCCACCTTGCGTCAGGATTTGAGCGGTTTGATATGGCGGGTGTCGAGACTTTAAACGATGCTGTGGTGGGCTCTATAGTAAAGACCATACGAACTGAGTATCCGGGCCATAAATCATTTTTATCGGTCTCTCTCGCTCGCACTCGTGGGGCTTATGGCGAGCGTTAGTGATGCGTGTAACAGCGGCGATGTAAAGTAGTAGTAAAATGTCAAACTTGAATTTAGAATTTGCTTTTGGGCCATTTTTTTTAAAGTTGTCCCCTGATCTTTTTTTTTTAATTTGTGAAATTTTATGTTATTTCTTCTCAGAATCACGAGCTCTTTCTATCCTAATAGGAGAAAAAAAGTGTCCCAAGGTTTTTATTTCCATTCCGTTACCATTTTTCATAGACTTTGTATGGCGGTCACGGAATGGAAAGATTGAAAAATGTATGGCAATCTTGGGACACTTTTTTTCTCCTATTAGGATCAAAAGAGCTCATGATTCTGAGTAGAAATAACATAAAAAATCCCAATTTTGAAAAAAAAGTGTAGGGGATAACTTTAAATAAAATGGCCCTTTTACGAAGTTGAGCTGTTCTATCTTTTCTAGGTTTTGAATTAAACCTGAAAACGTTTTTACAGGCGTCAGTAGATGAAGCATCAGCCTTACTGAAGCGACACGAGGAGCTGGAAGCGCGTTTATCCGCGCAGGCCGAGCGGGTACAAGCGCTGCGTCAGCGCGCGGATAAGCTCGTGCAGAGACCGCACTACGCCGCACAGCAGTGAGTATATTCCTGAAGCGACATAGAGAGCTACAAGCGCGGTTACTCGCCGGCCGAGCGGGTACAAGCGCTGCGTCAGCGCGCGGATAAGCTCGTGCAGAGACCGCACCACGCCGCACAGCAGTGAGTATATTCCTGAAGCGACATAGAGAGCTACAAGCGCGGTTACTCGCCGGCCGAGCGGGTACAAGCGCTGCGTCAGCGCGCGGATAAGCTCGTGCAGAGACCGCACCACGCCGCTCAGCAGTGAGTACTGATTTGATTTTGTTTGATATTTTACTTTGGGTTGGTGTGGTGAAAAAATTTGTGTTTCACTCGGTGGCTAATGTTGTTTAACCCTCGTGCTTTGAAACCCTCGCAACGCTCAAGACTCAATTTTTGGGATCTTTCGCTTGCTCGGGTGTCAATATTAGCACGCGCGGTTAAACAACATCTTTGCCCACGAATGAATCAAATAACTATTGTCGAGTGATACCTAACTTCACGTAACCGTGTAGCATAACGGCTTAGCCACGACATTGCGCAACTGGCTTCGGCTAAGGCGACAACCATAGGTTGTAACGAGACACAGCGATCGGACCTTTCTTTCTCACCTATGGTTTTTGCCTTAGCCGAAGCCAGGCGCGCAATGTCGTGGCCAGGTCGTAAGTTCCGTTCTCGCGCGCGAGTCCATACTTGAAGTCGCGCTCGATGTATGGAGTGTTGCGCGAGAACGCAACTCGTGCTAGTAGCACTGGAAGGTTAAGCACTGGTATCCTTACTTAGTTCCTTTGGAAGTTGGAAACAAACTTAAATTTTGAAACTTTCAGGTCCTGTATTTTTGTATTATTTCCATATACTACTTTGATATCCACATTATTGTAATAAATGGCTCATTTGCTATCTAGATTTTGTTATAACATTCAACATGTGTCGTCATCCCTATTGTTAAAGTATGTCAATTTACAAGAAGCATGTGTGTGTGTTGCAGCATCTCGGCGCGCCTGGCGGGCGTGGCGGCGCGGCGCGCGGCGCTGCACGCGGCCGCCGCGGGCAGGAGGAAGGCGCTGCTCGCCAACCTGGCCCACCACCAGGTCACTACTACATTCCTAATTTTATAAAACCGGCCAAGTGCGAGTCGGACTCGCGCAATATAAGATAACGACGAGAATTTAGTTTAAAAAAATATATTTATTTAAACTAGAGTGACAACCTAGTTAACATTATTAACTTAAAAAAAAATAAGAAAAAAATGAAAAAATATTTATTCAGCAATAAGTTATTACAAAGTTGATAAACATTAAGTCGTCATGGGTGTCGTTTTATAGGTTTTAGGGAGTGCCGGTTTCGAAAATGTTGACTGTTTTGGAATCCAAAATGTCTTGCGTGCACTTTGACATAAAAGTCATCATGGGTGTTCTTTTATAGGTTTCAGGGACTTAACAATCAAGATTATTCTAACATAAAATTACTTATGAGCTAGTATTTATAATTTAATAATGCAATTCAGCATTGACGTAAGTTGACATTAGGCAATGCTGATTCGTTCTGTTTAATTATTGCTGTCAAATGATATACCAGGGGTGCTCGCACGAAGGATTCCGTACCATTACGCAAAAAACTGCAAAATCACGTTTGTTTTATGGGAGCCCCACTTAATAGTACATTATTGTCGAGGCTCGGAAGTAGCTACTTGCAGGCTGAGGATTCGTTTTAAACGGACGACCTTGGGAGTCCGTTTAATTGAATCCGAAGCCAGCAAGTAGCCTTCCAGCCGAGTCATATATAGTGCTTTTCTCAAAAATGGTGCAAGAAATATAAATATCATAGAAATATTTTACAAAAGCAACTTTCTTACGTATATATTTTCACAGAAAAAAGTAGAAACAATTGAAAAAATTAGCTTTGCCGCCTTTTTATTTTTTTAATAAAAAAATAGAAGTGTATTTTTCTGCCGAAAATACGCCAACCTATTTGAGACAGCTAAATAGTCGCGGTACTAATCATCTGTTTGGCTGTTTAATGGGCCTGTGCCTTCATTTGATATGGCCATTTCAACTTTTAAAAAGTTTGGAACTCGACAAATAATGGAATTTGTATGCAACATTGCAGTCCCAAAATCGAGACTGCAATGTTTTTAACTTTTTTATTTTTGACTGACCATAAACTACGCGCTTCGCAACCTATTTTTTAAACGGCAAAGTCGACTTTGCCGTCCATTTTTGAGAAAATGTTTATTATATTTGTGGAGACATCGGGGTGTTGGTGCGCGGAGGCGAAAACTTTTCTCGGGGAGCTGGGGCGTCGCCTGCAGCAGAGGGGTCTCCACCCCCGCTCCGGGTCGTTCCTAGCGCAGAGGTTGTCCATCGCGCTTCAACGCGGTAACGCAGCAAGTGTGATGGGCACCTTTGCGCCGAGGGTGATGCGGGGTGGGTTACTTGATTAGTTTTTATAGGTTAGTTTAGGTTTAGTAAGTAAATACACTTTATATGTAATTTATAGTTTTAGAATTCTAAGTTCTTAAGTGAAATTATAAGGGGTATTTTATTGTGTTGTTAGTATTTGTTGTTATAGCGGCAACAGGAATACATCATCTGTGAAAATTTCAACTGTCTAGCTATCACGGTTCACCCTGGTCAGATACACCCTGGTGGCAGACAAACGGACAATGGAGTCTTAGCAATAGGGTCCCGTTTTTACCCTTTGGATGCGGTACCCTAAAAATTAGGTTATCAATGTTCTACTAATTAGTCCCTCTGTTGTCAGTTCTTGGCGTCCACGGAGGAGCTTCAGGCCTGGATACAAGACAAGACCCGGACAGCTAAAGACCAGAGCTACAGGTAACAATATTTAACCTGTTAAATACTGTGAGGGGGCAGATGATGGAGCCTCACATGGGATAATGGTAAATCAAAGGCAGGATCCAGGACGAGTGGGTATTTATTAATGTAAATAATAAAAAGGCACAATTTATGTGCCTTTAAGATGTGGGTTTATCTGGAGTTTTATACGCTTAGATATTAGGTAATCGTGCACACTATTCACTGCACTTTTCATATTGACTTAACTATTTAGATCACAATTATAATAAAATAAAACTTAGAAAACTATGTAGGAAATACAGTCCGTTAAAATAAAAATATGTTTATCGATCGAAG
This sequence comes from Cydia splendana, assembly GCF_910591565.1. Taxonomy (NCBI): domain Eukaryota; kingdom Metazoa; phylum Arthropoda; class Insecta; order Lepidoptera; family Tortricidae; genus Cydia; species Cydia splendana. The sequence goes on from NC_085985.1 coordinate 10,249,035, forward strand.
TTTTGGATCGAACTGAAAATAAAAATCAAGGAATGGAATTTGAAGAAGGATTTGAATTTAAAAAGAGAATTTACAATTAGGATGTGCCAGTAGCAATAGGAAAGGTGGTAGTGTAACGTTTCGTTACACGCACCGTTACAAATACCACTACAATCACTACATATTATTAAAGTTTTTATTAATCATCACCTTCCTCGCGTTGTCCCGGCATTTAGCCACGGCTCATGGGGGCCTGGGGTCCGCTTGGCAACTAATCCCAGGAATTGGCGTGGGCACTAGTTTTTACGGAAGCGACTGCCATCTGACCTTCCAACCCAGAGGGGAAAGTAGACCTTATTGGGATTAGTCCGGTTTCTTCACGATGTTTCCCTTCACCGAAAAGCGACTGGGAAATATCAATTGATAAGTTCCGAAAAGCTCATTGGTACGAGCCGGGGTTTGAACCCGCGACCTCGGGATAAAGTTTTTATTTATAACAATAGAAAAAATACCCACCTATAAAATGTCCCCCAAATCTGTGCCCTGCGGAAGGGTGCCCATGAGGCTGGCTACATTACCCCGCTGAATGGCTATGCCTATTCGTTGACCTAGGAATGAGCCAGCCCTAGGGTCACCCGGGGTCTCAAGTAATTTTTTGAAGTGAAAACTTCTTTAGCGGCGCTGTGCACATTTTGTGATGGGGAAAAAAATTTAAACTCGCGACAGATCACGTGACCGTAAGATTCGTAAGACGGACACGTGACCTGATCGAAAAACTGTTACAATGTCATTGAGTTTTCACTTCTGCCGGCACTCCCGGAGTGCAACCCGTTGTTTTATTTATATAATGTTTTATTTGAAACAGGGACCTGGCGAATCTGGAGCGTAAACTGCAAAAACATGAAGCGTTCGAAGCGGAACTGCAGGCCAACGAGAAACAACTCCGAAATGTCGATAGCGTAAGTAACTACGAGATTTTACTTAACCACGCATAAAATACATACACATACATACATATAATCACGCCTATTTCCCGGAGGGGTAGGCAGAGACCACGGATTTCCACTTGCCGTATCAGTAAGGAGCGTAACCCTGACATACCTCTTTCGCTTCCTTCACTTTCATAACATTCCTCATACACGCTCGCCGGTTTAGGGTGCTCTTGACCTGGCCTTTCTTCAGGATTTCCCCGATCTGATCAGAGAAAGTCCGCCGAAGTCTACCCCTTCCAACTCCAACTTCCACTTCTCCCTTATACACTCTCTTTGTTAGCCTACTTTCCACGTGTCCAAACCATCTCAACATACCTTTCTCAATTTTTGTCACTACATCTACATTCAGTCCTCACTTTTCCCTTATCACACTGTTCCTAATTCTATCTTGCAATCTCACACCACACACACTTCTCAACGCTCTCATTTCCACTGCATTCACTTGGCTCTGATGCATAAAATACGAGTAGCACAAAGAGCCATGGAGCGCACCATGCTCGGCATTAAACTGCAAGAACGAGTGAGGAATGTCGAAATCCGACGCCGCACCAAGGTGCGAGACGTGGCCCGTGGGTGACGTCATCACCAAGCTTAAATGGAGTTGGGCGGGACATGTTGCTAGGCAGAGTGATGACATGTGGACCAAAATGTTGACGGGTTGGTGGCCGCTTTCGGATGAAAGAAGCGCCTGGCGTCCGTTGGCTCGTTGGGTGGATGATATTCAGAAAATCGCAGGGCACTTTTGGATGAGACTAGCCCAGGACCGGGATAAGTCGCGTACACGAAGAGAGGCCTATGCTCCGCAGTGGGCGACTGAAGGCTAGAATGATGATGATGATGATGATGATGATGATTTACTTAACCAATATTTTAACAAGCAGATACGTGTAATACAAGTGCACGGATTGCAGAGGTAGCGGGTTAAAGTCCTGCCGGAAACGTAAAATTTTCCATTTTTTCCTTTAACATCAAAAATAGAGATTTAACTTGTCAAAATTTAGATTTAACTGGTTATATCAAAATTAGACTCTATTTCAAGTATTTACTCATCAGTTAGAGTCAGGCTAAGCTAACTCTGCAGCGTGTCTGATAGCACAGAGTGTGGAAGTGTTATCATAAACGGAAAGAACGGAAGTGTTATCAAACTCCTATGAAATTGTGACGTTTAAAATAACATTGCACACTCTGCGCTATCAAACACGCTGCAGAGTTAGCTTAGCCTGACTCTACCACTTTTCGTGGAGCGTGAACTTGGCAGAAACATTGACATATATCTCTGGACGGGCGTTACGGGCACTAAAAATGGTAATAGTTCAGCGGTGTCACTCCCGGATTCGAACCAATCGTGCAGTCTAACGCAACTAGTTGCGTGATGCGAACTCGTCAACCAATCGCGTTGTAGCGGTGTCACACCGCTGTACTGGCCCCATTCATGCCCCATTCTTATTGCCCGTAAGGCCAGCCCTGAGATATACGTCAATGGGCAGAAACGTGTCTATTTGATATCACAATAACGTTTGTGAAACTTCCTCAACGTCATCAGTGTCTATGCCCCTACGCTAGATAAATCTGATGACGTCAAGGATCAATTTTATGAGGAACTTGCACGTTGCATTGATTGCGTACCTCCCAGGGAGCAGATAGTTCTACTGGGTGATTTCAATGCCAGAGTTGGTCGCGATTTTGAAGCTTTTCCTGAAGTTCTGGGCAGACACGGCGTAGGCAACATGAATAGCAACGGACAACTGTTGCTTAGCCTTTGTGCGCAATACCATCTGGCGATTACGAACACCATGTTCCGACTTCCAGCTAAGCACAAGAACACGTGGATGCACCCTAGGTCCAAGCACTGGCATCTAATAGATTACGCAATCGTGCGGCAAAGAGACATTTCCCAGGTCCAAGTCACCCGCGTAATGCGGGGCGCTCACTGCTGGACCGACCACAGACTTGTAATTGCGAAGCTGCGCCTTCGTCTCCGTTATCCTCGTAGAAGTGAAAGAACAAAGCCGGTATGTATTAATGTGGACAGGCTCAATGACTGCGAGGCCAGGGAGAGATATGTTGAAGCCTTGAGTTCAAAAATCATGTCAGTAGATATGAGCACGGGAGATGTTGATACTATCTGGAAAACTGTGTCATCTCACATATTAGACTCTGCTAAGTCCGTATTGGGCAAAAGAGTCCGTAAGCATGAGGACTGGTTTGATGAAAATGACACGGTCCTTACAGAAGCTATTAGCAAACACCGTCGTCTTCTTCAGCAGCACGGCAGTGCTAGCCAAGGTGAAAACGTTGTGGGGTTACGGCAGAGTAACATAAGTCTGCGTAAACTTTCCAGGGAAATTAAGGACAAATGGTGGCAGGATAAGGCTCGCCACATGCAGTTGCTCGTGGACACTAACCAGTTAGGGGAGTTCTACAAAGAGATCAGGAACCTTACGAATACCACACCACCTACAAAAGTGCCACTGAAGCCTTGTAATGGCGAAGGCCTTCTTAAAAGTAAGGATGAGGTATTGACACGGTGGGCAGAACACTTCAACACTCTGTTGAACGTTGATCGAGCAGCAGATCTAGAACACATCAGGTCAATGCCTCAACTCCCTATTGCCGTTGAGCTGGATAAGCCACTGTCAGGTGACGAGGTTGCTCTCGCTATCAAACAACAGCAAAACAAGCGTGCGGCTGGCATTGACTTTATACCAGGAGAACTGATTAAATACGGCGGCGAGGAGTTGCAATCAGCTATGTGGAAACTCTTTGCTCTTGTATGGGAAAAAGAACAAGTCCCTCATGACTACAAAGTCTCGCGCATCAGGGCGTTATACAAGAGCAAAGGCGACCGTTCTGATTGCAATTCTTACCGTGGTATTTCGCTGTTATCGGTCCCCGGGAAAGTCTTTGCCAGAGTTTTACTAAACCGCCTTATGGATGTATCCGAAAAGCTGCTCCCAGAGACCCAGTTTGGCTTCCGGCCAGACCGAGGCACCTGTGAAGCCATATTCTCAGTGCGTCAACTACAAGAGAAGAGCAGAGAACAAGGTCGACAACTGTTCCTCTGTTTTGTTGACCTTGAGAAAGCATTTGACAGCGTGCCTCGTGAAGCCCTCTGGGTGGTTCTGAGCAAGCTTGGATGTACGGAGAAGTTTGTAAGACTAGTTAGACTCCTGCATGACGACATGGAGTGCTGCGTGGCTATCGACGATGAACAATCGCACTTCTTCCCCGTTACGTGCGGGGTGAAGCAAGGTTGCGTCCTAGCACCCACTCTGTTCGCGCTGTATTTTTCAGTTGTAGTCCGAGAAGTCTTATCGACATGCTCCGAAGGTGTTCGCGTCCGCTATCGCACTGACGGCAACATTTTTAACCTGGCCAGATTCAAAGCACGCACAAAAGTCTCATACGCAGTGATCACAGAGATCATGTATGCAGACGACTTGTGCTTTGTGACTGAGTCCCCAGACGGCATGCAACAGCTCATGTCCAGTTTCGACGAGTCTTGCCGCAGATTTGGGCTCAAGATCAGTGTCAAGAAGACTGAAGTGATGTCTCTGGACGTGCTCAGTCAACAGACACTGGTCGTCAGACTCGGCGAGGACCAGCTGAAGCAGGTTGACAAGTTCCGCTATCTGGGGAGCACGATAACCTCCAAGTGCGATCTTGATGCTGAAGTTAACAGCAGAATCGGGGCTGCGGCAGCAGCTTTCGGTAGGCTAGATCACAAGATTCTCAGCTCACACGACTTGAAATTGGCCACTAAGATCTCCGTGTACATGGCAGTCGTGTTGCCTAACCTCCTTTACTCTGCTGAAACGTGGACCATTTATCGCCGCCATATTCGTATGCTGGATCGATTCCACCTCAGATGCCTACGTAAGATACTGAAGATCCGATGGTCTGATCGTGTTCGGAACACCGAAGTGCTGCGTAGAGCAAATGTGGGTGGAATCGAGGTATACCTCATGCGACGTCAGCTTCGGTGGTGCGGTCACGTTTCGCGGATGAACGACCGGCGTGTGGCTAAGCACATCTTCTATTCTGAGCTTGAGGAGGGCAAGCGGAAACAGGGCGGCCAATTCCTTAGGTACAAAGATGTGCTTAAGCGTCACATGAAAAAGTGTGGCGTAGAGCCCTCGCGATGGGAGCAGCAGGCAGCCATGCGTACGGAATGGCGGGCTGCAATAAATGCCAAGATAACCGATTTTGAATCTCAGCGGCGCTTAGAGCTTGATGCCAAGCGTGATAGAATAAAAGCCAGACCACCTGCGGCAATACCCTATAACTATGTAAACGGTGTGCTCACATGCCTGCAATGTTCGCGAACTTTTACTAACAAGATCGGCTACATCAGCCACTTGCGAGCACACCAGCGACAGCAACGGAGTTGACAGCAGTCGCCGTGGCCGAAGTCGGCCGTGGAGTTATTATTATTATTATTATAACGTTTGTGAATGTTACAGATTCGACGATCGGTCTGGCCTTGTGGGTAGTGACTCTGCCTATGAAGCCGATGGTCCCGGGTTCGAATCCCGGTAAGGGCATTTATTTGTGTGATAACACAGATATTTGTTCCTGAGTCATGGTTGATTCTATGTATTTAAGTATTTATATATTATATATATCGTTGTCTGAGTACCCACAACACTAGCCTTCTTGAGCTTCAGACTTGGTCAATCTATGTAAGAATATCCTATAATATTTATTTATTTATTTATTTATTTATGTGAATGTTACAGATCGGGCAATCCCTGCAAAAGTCAGACCCCGGCCGCGCCGCGGAGGTGGCGCAGCGGCTGGAGGCGGTGCACTCCGCCTGGGAGGCTCTCGTGGCCGCCTCGAGGGACAAGGGCGGCAAGCTGCGGCAGGCCGCTCTGCAGAGCCAGCATAGGAGGTAAGTGCGCCTGTCGGAGAGAGAACTCGGACCCCGGCCGCGCCGCGGAGGTTGCGCAGCGGCTGGAGGCGGTGCACTCCGCCTGGGAGGCTCTCGTGGCCGCCTCGAGGGACAAGGGCGGCAAGCTGCGGCAGGCCGCTCTGCAGAGCCAGCATAGGAGGTAAGTGCGCCTGTCGGAGAGAGAACTCGGACCCCGGCCGCGCCGCGGAGGTTGCGCAGCGGCTGGAGGCGGTGCACTCCGCCTGGGAGGCTCTCGTGGCCGCCTCGAGGGACAAGGGCGGCAAGCTGCGGCAGGCCGCTCTGCAGAGCCAGCATAGGAGGTAAGTGCGCCTGTCGGAGAGAGAACTCGGACCCCGGCCGCGCCGCGGAGGTTGCGCAGCGGCTGGAGGCGGTGCACTCCGCCTGGGAGGCTCTCGTGGCCGCCTCGAGGGACAAGGGCGGCAAGCTGCGGCAGGCCGCTCTGCAGAGCCAGCATAGGAGGTAAGTGCGCCTGTCGGAGAGAGAACTCGGACCCCGGCCGCGCCGCGGAGGTTGCGCAGCGGCTGGAGGCGGTGCACTCCGCCTGGGAGGCTCTCGTGGCCGCCTCGAGGGACAAGGGCGGCAAGCTACGGCAGGCCGCTCTACAGAGCCAGCATGAGGTATGTGCGCCTGTTGGAGGGTGAACTTCAAACTTCGCCTCGCGCCAAAAATCTGACGGCTCCTATGCTGCCCCCTATAGTTCAGGCACGGGGCCTATCTTATACGGAGTTAAATATATCTTTTCTCAAAAATGGACGGCAAAGTCGGCTTTGCCGTTTAAAAAATAGGTTGCGAAGCGCGTAGTTTATGGTCAGTCAAAAATTAAAAAGTTAAAAACATTGCAGTCTCGATTTTGGGACTGCAATGTTGCATACAAATTCCATTATTTGTCGAGTTCCAAACTTTTTAAAAGTTGAAATGGCCATATCAAAAGAAGGCACAGGCCCATTAAACAGCCAAACAGATGATTAGTACCGCGACTATTTAGCTGTCTCAAATAGGTTGGCGTATTTTCGGCAGAAAAATACACTTCTATTTTTTTATTAAAAAAATAAAAAGGCGGCAAAGCTAATTTTTTCAATTGTTTCTACTTTTTTCTGTGAAAATATATACTTAAGAAAGTTGCTTTTGTAAAATATTTCTATGATATTTATATTTCTTGCACCATTTTTGAGAAAAGCACTATATATGACTCGGCTGGAAGGCTACTTGCTGGCTTCGGATTCAATTAAACGGACTCCCAAGGTCGTCCGTTTAAAACGAATCCTCAGCCTGCAAGTAGCTACTTCCGAGCCTCGACAATAATGTACTATTGCTGATAGTTATTCTCTTTTGTCATAGATCAGTGGAGGACGCTAGGGCGCGGCTGGTGGACCTGGAGCGCGCGCTGCGCAGCGAGGAGACCGGCTCCGATATGCGCACCTGCAAACGTCTACTTACCCAGCATCAGGTGAGCGTCTCTTTTATTTTTTGCCATTTTTATATGTTGTGATCTTTTTTGCCACTTTTGTGTTGATGACATTGATGCACCAAGGCGGTTTGTTTACAGGTGGCCTACCGCGAAATTGCGATAATCGAAATTTCTTCATCTGCCTCTATCGATCGAATAAGCAAGAGTGATAGAGAGGCAGAAAACGAACTTTCGATTGTCGTGTTTCACGGTAGGCCATGTGGTCGACCTATAGTTCGTTTTTAGAGCACCGTACAAAACTTTGTTCACGGTGCTCTTATGGGATCACTTCGGTCTTGCAAATCGGTTAAATGCGTTTTTCTCAAAGACCGTTTAATGTAGGTACCTGAAATTTGGAATAGTTATGGCAAGTACCATCACTAACACTGTGAATAAGTCGAAACTGCTTATTTCTGATTTTAGGGGGAAATTTAGGGGGTTAGAGGGTTAGGCTGAATTTTATTTTCAATTGTAAGAATCGTGTGAGGTACCATTAGAAAGCTTGCAAAAAATTGAGTCGATGGACTGATTTTGACTTCATTTTAGAATGCAATAGTTTCGATAAAAAATGCATTTAAAGTTGCAAGTTTTCATACAAAATTTTTCACCTCTGTCCTGTCGATTTTCGCGAAAACTATAGCTAACAGGCAGCTGACCAGTCAATATCCAACTAAAACAAGTATGGAGACGGCGGGAAAATTATCAGGTTAACTCTATCTTTATTAGTTTTTAAACTGCAGCCTGATCTTTGGTTGCTTAGGGCTAGCTAACTGATGCTGACACTGGTCATTTCATATTAGGAAGTAGTTTTAGCGAGAAAGATCCTTACTTAAAACTTTGGCATTGAAATTTATGACTTATGTCTTTGATACAAAGTTTAATTCTACCTACTTACTTTTGTGAGATATTTCATTTGTTTTCTGAATAGCCTACTATAAGATAAGTATGAGAGAGTAAAAGATCTGCAAAATGCAACCTTGTAATAAAGCAAATAAGTTTAAATTTCGAACGGGCTTTCCAACCAATGGACTATCGCAGTGTGCTCAGTAAGAATCATATTTATTATTGGAGTTTATCAGTACAAATTTAAATTAAGAATTCCGTTCTTCACTGTCGTTGTGTTTTTTTTTTCACATTAGCGCACATAGAGTTAGTAAAGCGTATAGAGATAATAAAGTCATTTAATATTTATTAACAGCCGTCATCTACCTATAGATTTTACTGAGAGTATCTGATTCGTCGAAACAGTATTCCTTCTCATTAAGTACCATTACATTTATGTATGAATTGTATACAGTATGTATATTTTTGAACAGATCGGTGAGAGCAGCGTCTAGATACTGTTCTGTTACGAAAAAATAATTTTGGAAGACCGGGCGCAGCACGGTTCCATTTTTATCGACTATCACTATGCGCGTCCCTTTTGCTCTAACATACTTGTTAGAACGTGACAGGCATGGTGACAAGCGATAAAAACGCGACCGTGCTACGCCGCCTGTATTGTATATGACAGTTAAAATTCACAGGTTTTGGAAACAAAGGTAAAGTTGACGAAATATAAAGTAAGCCGATCTTGATCAAATTTGTTTGAGTGACAAAGATGTCAATAAGTATCCAAACTTAAAACCACCTAGGGATGTGTCGTACGGTGCTCTGAACACCGTAGTCTTGACTTCGTGCTTGGCCAATTATTTTAGCATTAGAAAGAACTTGAAAGAATTTTTAAAATAAGTTACGGCAAATATGTAACAATTATTGAATCTAATACGATCATTTATATTCTTCTGCTTTCATAAGTAATAGTTACTGATTTATAAAAAGCGTCTTCGTAAAGTTATGAAAGCAGAAGAATATAAATGATCGTATTAGATTCAATAATTGTTACATATTTGCCGTAACTTATTTTTAAAATGTGTGTTTTCAATTAAAAGACACATCGAGATTGTTTACCTTATTTCTAAAGCTAAAAAAAACGAACTATAGTGACGCATGATGCGTCATTGATGATGTTTATGTCAATGAGGTTTGTTTACTGTACGTGCTAGTGGTGCCACCTACGCAGAGCTTTGCCTACTATTCCCTATCATATTTTTTGCACAGACCTTGGAGCAAGAGCTAACAACCTGGGAACAGAAAGCCACCGTGCTAGCCAGCCAGGGGGCGGACTTAGTGTCCCTCGGGCACTTCGACGCGCCGGCCATCGAGCGCGAGTCGGCCGCGCTGCGCGACGCCGTGCGCGCGCTGCAGCCGCACGCGCAGACCAGAAGGGACAAGCTGACACAGAGCTTACAGTAAGTTGCTCATACTCTCTCTCTCTCTACTCGCTCTCTGTCTGGCCAGTAGGAGCTGAATGCCGTTCAGATGAGCCGTGAATAGACACACGTGGCGTGTCGTGAAGATTTCACACTGAAGACTGATAGGAATAACAACAGCATTTGTTCATCTATGTCAGGGGTCTCCAAACTTTTTTACCTGAGGGCCATATTGCGCCTCAAAAAATTTCGCGCGGGTCACCGTGGGTTTTTGCGCCGGGGGAGGGTGTCTGGTTGCCAGTGGCGTGCACTTCATAAAGGCAAAAAGGCACTGCCTACCCTACTATAATTCCGATGTCTATCCTCTTAAACTACTTAATTTAATTTATACCTGATCGTACTATCAGTAATCGATATAACTTAAAACATTCTAAAAATTAATAAGCGCTCCATCTACCGGTTAAGCTTTGTCATCAAGTCATCATCTATAATAATTCTACGCGACGAAGTTTACACCACGCGGCACTAGCGCCGCTACGTGCCTTGCACGGCAAAGACAGAAAACATTTCCGTCTAAATCTTTCTATGTGTGCCTCCCCGTGAGTCGTCGTTACGCGGTTACAGTGTAGTGGGCCTTCCTATAAGTACGAGCACACAATTATACAAGTAACGCACACATTTAGACGCAATAGGCAGTGTCTTTCGTACCAAACATAAACGAATGACGCCCGAAAGTTTCCGAATAGTTCCGATGTTTACGTGACTATTTTAAAAAGTAGCATTTGCTATGGTAATTTAGTGCAAAAACGAGACTATTTTTTTATTCGTTTACAGTATTTGGTTAAGTTTATTTACATTTTTTATTCGGTCGCCATTGTTTGTTTGTTTTGGTGAGTTTATGAGATAACAGTTAACAGTTGCCGGAAATTATAAAGTGCGATTAGTGAAAAAAATGGATAATTTTATCTGTGAAAGTTGTGGGTGTGGGTGTGGGTGTGTGTGTGTGCAAACTATTAAAAATGATGCGTTTTCGAAGCTTTCGTTTAGCCAAAAAGAAGTAATTGAAAAGACTTGACAACAAAATGAAAACCATCACGCAATTTTTTTGGTGAGTTAGTAGCTCTCATTTTTTAAGGTTCCGTACCCAAAGGGTAAAACGGGACTCTATTACTAAGACTCTGCTGTCCTTCCGTCCGTCCGTCTGTCATCAGGCTGTATCTCACGAACCGTGATAGCTAGACAGTTGAAATTTTCACAGATGTATTTCTGTTGCCGCTAACACAACAAACACTAAAAACAGAATTTTTTTTTATTATTGGGAGCCTATAATGTCCCACTGCTGGGCAAAGGCCTCCCCCGACTTTTTCCAGTCTTTCCGATCCTGTGCAGTCTCTGGCCATTCCCTTAAAAAGGAGTCTAACTCGTCTCGCCATCGCCGACGTGGTCTGCCAATTCCTCGTTTTGAGCTGGGCTGCCACTCTGTGGCGATCTTGGCCCACAGCTCACTCGGCATTCGGCAGACATGACCAGCCCAGTCCCACTTTAGCTTGGCCGCTTTCCGAGCTACGTCGACTATTTTTGTTCTGGAGCGCAGCGTGGTGTTCCGGATACGATCCATTAATTTCACACCTAATATGCTGCGCTCCATAGCTCGCTGGCAAACCCCTAGTTTGGACCTCTGATACGCCGTCAAGGACCAAGTTTGTGCACCGTAGGTGAGAATTGGAAGTATGCATATGTCCATGAGTCTCCGCTTAAGTGACAGGGGAAGATCGCCTTTCATCAGATGTTTCATGGACCAATAGCTCCTCCAGGCGTTTTCAGTCCGTCTTTCGACTTCCTTCTCTTGTCGCGCCTGGAAGGAAACTAGTTGGCCCAAGTAAATGTACTCCTGGACATATGCAACCGATTCTCCGTTTATCTCAATCCTACGTGGGGTGCTGCTATTTGTCATTAGCTTGGTCTTCGACATGTTCATCCGAAGTCCAACCTCGAGGCTTGCATTGCTGAGGTCTTGAAGCATTGATCGTAGCTCGGAAGCAGTCGAGGAGAATAGAACAATGTCGTCGGCGAATCGAAGATTAGTTAGTCTTCTATTTCCGACGACAAGGCCCCTATCACCCCAACTCGGGACGAGCTTCCGGAAGACTTGTTCTAGTGTGCTGGTAAACAGTTTCGGCGACAACGGATCTCCTTGTTTGACTCCTTTTTGAATATTGAAGGGTGGACCAGAAGACTGCAGTTTTATGGCGGCTGTACTATTTCGGTAAATGGCGGTTATAAGCTGGATGTAGCTAGGATCTATATCTTGACTGCGTAAAGCTGTGAAAATGGAATCGTGATGAAGACTATCAAACGCTTTAGAGTAATCGACGAATGCGATGTAGACTGGAATATTGTATTCTTGACATTTTTCAATTATCTGATTAAGGGCTTGTAGGTGGTCGGCGGTGGAGAGGCCTGGGCGGAACCCAGCCTGTTCGGGCGGTTGATGACGGTCGAGTGTTCCCGAGATCCGATTTTCTATTAATTTGAGAAATATCTTGTATAGATGGGAGACAAGGCTGATAGGACGGTAATTTCCTATGTCAGACTTGTCTCCCTTCTTATATAGCAGAATTATGTTGGAATGACACATTTTTTGTGGGAAGGTTTGAGTGGCTATTATTGTGTTAAAAAGTTTGCTGATATACGGGATCAAAGTCTGTTCTCCTACTTTCAGTGCTTCAGTAGTGATCCCATCCTCGCCAGGGCTTTTACCGTACTTCATTTTTCGAAGAGCCATATATACTTCGTGTTCTGTAATTGGCGGGATGGTCTTGAAGCTTTCTTCTACATTGGGCGAAGGTTGGTGTTGACTGAGAGGTTCGGAATAGAGAGTCTTATAATACTGGGTGGCTATGGTCATGATTTTATTTCGATCCCCTTGGCGAGTGCCATTGCTGTCTTTTAGGGATGTTATCCAGCTTTTTCCCCTGGATGCTCCTTCCTTCGCAATTTTTAAAGATGAGTTTTTGTTTAATGCCAGCTCGACTAATTTCGTTCTATGGTTTCTAATATCTCTGCGTATGCTTCGTTTAACTTCTTTGTCTATTGTTCTATACTCTAGGCTATTTCTAGAAATGTGCAATGTTTGTCGGACCTCTATTAACTTTAGTGTCTTTTCAGTGAGTTTTTTGTGTTTGTTTTTAATTGGTTTTATTTGGTTGCTAGCGTGCTTAATACTGTTAATGATGTTGTTATATTGGCTGTCTACGTTTTGGTTATCATCATCTAGGGTTTCAAATTTGTTACTTAATTGTATGTTAAACTCTTGTTTGTGGGTTATAAGTAAATTTTTATCATGTCTTGTTACCAAATTTTTACGGATCAGTTGTTGACGATAAATTTTGTTATTGAAAATTAGAATGGCGCGAAGAGGGCGATGGTCGGAGCTAAATTTAATGTTATTGATTGTATGTACATTCTTTATTATTTTATTGTTTGAGGATATGACGTAATCTATTTCATTTTTAGTGCGAGAGTTCGGGGCTATCCATGTCCATCTGCGGTGAGGTTTTTTGAAAAAGAAACTATTTGAAATTTGTAAACTTTGGCCAAAAGCAAACTGAACTAGCCGCGAGCCGCGTGTGTTTCGATCTCCGAGACCATGAGGCCCAACGATAGTCGTGTCGTCTAGTTCTTGCCTTTTGCCTATCTTGGCGTTAAAATCACCAAGAACCAGGTTGTATGTTCGTCACATGCTCTATTTAAGAGGTCGTAGAAATCTTCTACTTCCTCGTCAAGGTGTGTTGATGTTGGCGCGTATGTTTGAACTAAGGTCAATATTTGTTTTTCATCCAATTTAAATTTCAAAACTGCGATCCTATCTGAATATGAAATAAATTCTACAATGTTACCTTTCCATTTTTTATTTACTAAGAAACCCACACCATTTAAGCCACCTGAGTTTCCGCAGTAATAGAATATTGTATTTTGCCGTTCAACAGTGTCCTCGCCTTCTCTGCGAACTTCAGAAAGGCCGATAATGTCCCAGTTTATGTCTTTGAGAGCATTTTCTAACTCTATCAGCCTCTCTTCAGTACGAAGAGTTCTGGTGTTATAGGTTATAATATTCAATTTATATTCGGAGTCCTTTTTATCGTTAGCCGAGGTTGTCTGACGGGAAGGTATTCGTAATGCCCGGAGATTCTTCGCACCCCGAGTTCTGGATGATTTCCGCCTACCGTCGTCAGCGGAGTCACCCGAACCGCCGGGCTCTAGGGGCCATTTCTTTATTTGTGTCTTCATATTTGTGGGGGGGTTTAGACGATTAACCTACCGCGCTCGTCCAGTGCGTGTTGGCAGGTGAGCAGTGAGCCTACTAACTCGGCTCGTGGGTGCCGCCGTTGATGGACTAGCCATTCCTCCGCCGCCACCCTGAGTCAACATCCTGCTCTGATGCTGACTGTCCAACTAGACCCTGAACCTAACATGCCCTAGTTGGCGTTACACACCTTGGTGAAAAGTGTGCGACAGTTTAACGTCATGTCGAGGACGCAAAACAGAATAAAATAAAGATTTAAGTGGGGCTCCCATACAACAAACGTGATTTTTGACCGAAGGTAAGCAACGTAGGGCGGGGTCAGTACTTGGATGGGTGACCGTTTTTTTTTTTGCCTTTTTTTGCATTATGGTACGGAACCCTTCGTGCGCGAGTCCGACTCGCACTTGCCCGGTTTTCTGATATAATTTTGCCTACCCAGTCCCAAATCTCTGTGCACGCTACTGGGTTGCTGCTGTTAGGAACAGTTCCACTCTCAATTAATGCTGAACCCCGCGGGCCGGGGTTTGGAGAGCCCTGATCTATGTCATCTAATCGGATTCCAACAGCCTTACCAACAGCTCACCTGAGCAAGGAAGTAATCTTATCCTTATAATAGGGAGCAAAGAAATAGGATTTTTTAGCATTAGAAAGAAGGTAAGCGATCTTGACAGGTCTTTTAATTGAAAAACGCTTTTTAAAAATCAGTAACTATTACTTATGAAAACAGAAGAATATAAATGATCGTATTAGATTAATAATTGTTACATATTTGCCGTGACTTATTTTAAAAACGTGTTTTACAGTACATATGGTCCTATTTTCCCGCACTAGTGCGTAAAATAGCACTTTTCGTGCGTATGTCAAAAGTTTAAAGGGCCATATGTACTGTAAAACGTTGCACTATACACGTGCGAATAGGTAAGTCGAACTTCCTCTTTTCCGCACTTGTATCGTAAATAACTATTTCAATTAAAAGACACATCAAGATTGTTTACCTTTTTTCTAATGCTAAAAAAACGAACTATAAGAGCCACTTGCACCATTCCACAAACCTGGGGCTAACCGGTTAAACCTGGAGTTATCATGGTTACAAGTACAATTTGACACTGGGCTAACGGTTTAACCGCTTAACCCCGGGTTAGTGGGATGTTGCAAGTGGCCCTAAGAGTATTAAGACATATGTTTAAACTGAAACCCGTTTCAGACTGCACAAGTTCGCCCTCGAGCTGGACGGCGAGCTGGACTGGCTGGCGGAGCGCTCCGCCGCCGCCGGCTCCGAAGCCCTGCCGGCCGACCTGCACGCCGCGCAGGCCGCGCAGAAGAAGCACGCCAAACTGCGCGACGAACTCAAGGGACGGAGGCCTAACATCGAGCGCGTGCTGGCGCACGGGAAGGAGCATCACAGCGACGATGAGAAGGTATATAGATCATATTAGAAACGTTAGCGGCTGACGTTAGGGGTTGTGCACGCATCACGCGAGGTGTTTTCGGCTACTTTTTGACCCCCTCCCCCACATAACCTCACGTGTATTTTTCTTGAAATTTTTCCATCCGACCGGTCAATGCCACGCGTTCCAAATTTTCGTAATTTAGACTCGCTATTTTGAAGTGCGGAGTGAAGATTTATGTTTAACGAAACCGAGAAAAAGTATCTACTCATCTAGTAGGTATTATAAAAATACACGAGAGGTCTCCTTTTACCCGTAACCCCTCTTTTATATTGAAAAGCCGTTTTTTTTTTTGTATGTGGTACAATAAAGAATATTGAGTTACCTAATCATGTTTGATGTTCAGATCGCGTCGCTATGCGTGAAGCTAGAGGACACGTACGCAGCAGTGTGCCGCGCGGCGGACGCGCGCGCCGCCCGCCTGGACGCGGCGCTGCGCGCGCAGCAGTTCCTGCACGACGCGCTAGAGGTCGACTCCTGGCTCGCTGATAAGGTATGTTTGGGGGAAATAGAGGCCTTTAATATCCCCAAGGCTTGGAGGCAATAGAAATATATTTTTTCTCAAAAATTGACGGCAAAGTCGACTTTGCCGTTAAAGAAATAGGTCGCGAAATGCGTAGTTTATGGTCAGTCAAAAATTTAAAAGTTAAAAACAACCTGAGACAAAAAAGGCACAGGTGTCATCGGGCTGGTAGCCGGGTCTCGGATCCAGAGGCTCAACAAACTCACACATGCGACTTATGCGGCAAGAAGTGCCGTGCAGCGATAGGATTGTATAGCCATAGGCGGAAATGCATTGGCCGTCTCAACCGCTTTTAACACAGCGTTGCAACAATCATCCGTCAGGGATGCAGTGGCCATTGATGAAATCAAATATCCTGGTCACGGCACCTATTGCAATTTAATGTATCTTTTTATTGTTTATACATATTAAAAGCACAAAATGTATTAATTTCAGGCTACGGCCCTGTCGTCTGCTGACGTCGGCAGAGACCGCCACCGCGCTACTCAGCTACTCACGAGACACAAGGTAAAGAAACCGCACAGTCTAATGGCGTTCTTCTTCAATTTAAGAGGTATCCTCCTGTCGGTGGAGTATTTTCCATTTCTCCCTCTCATAAGCCATAGCCTTGACCTCTTGATACGACACGACACCAGATTTTTCTTTTATTTGGTCTACATGGCTACGTTTTGGTCTGCCCCTGCCTCTTTTTCCTTCTATCTTGCCTTCTATGATGGTTTTAAAGAACTTATCGTGTCGTAACAAATGTCCAATCATTTTCCCCGTCTGTTGTTGGTGTTCAATATCATCCTCTATATGGCTTTATCCTAATGGCGTTATTAGTCTGTAAATAAATAAATGATTATGCTTATGATAAACGTGCTACTGGCCTGAATTAGCTATGAGTAGTTTGTCTTTATCTGTCATTTTGACTTATGTATTTGTAAGAAAGAGATAAAATATATTTTACTAATTTAAAACTAAATTGTAGGCAGTAGAATTAGAGTTGGACACGTACGCCGCCATCATCTCGGAGATGGGCCACTCGGCGGCGTCCATGGCGGCGGGCGGCCACCCGCAGGGCGCGGAGCTGGTGGCCCGCCACCGCGCGCTGCATGAGTCGCTGCAGCGCCTGCAGCGCCTCGCCGCGCAGAGGCAGCGCGCGCTCGTCGAGAGCGTCTGCAGGTAACCTTACTATCTACTCAAACACTGGGCCCATTTAGACGATGCGAGAACTCGCATGCGAGTTTCATTACATTGCGGGTTTTGATCGGTCGGTTGAATTGGACGTAACCAACAGTCCGCAATGTAACTAAAATCGCATGCGAGTTCGCGCGCCGTCTAAATCAGCCTTAATGCTCACTATCTACTCTAACACTACAGGCCCCTATTCACAGACAAGACATCCTCCAGAGCATAGTAGCGCTACCCCCTCTGCCACAAATATACGGTAGTTTTACTCCATTTTCGAGTCAAAGTGTCTTTGTGTGACGTCCGTGTCTTTGAACGGACCAATCACGGCACGGGACTCACTCACCTCGTCCCCCGCTCCCCTGTATTTTTGGCAGCATCGGTTTCATTAAATAATTGCTCTAAGGTCCGTCTAGAGGATTCCTTGTCTATGGCCCTATTTCACCACAGTGACAGGTGCGACAATTGTCGACATGACTGTTGCTGACGTCACAGGCCTCCATTGGCGGGAGCATGCACAAAGCCGTGACGTGTGGCGAAAGACAGGGGAGGCCTTTGCCCAGCAGTGGGACACAATATAGGCTTCTTCAACCTAGCGTTTTCCCGGCTTCATTCAGGTCTTTAACATCTTGACAGATGATTTATGCAGCGTCTGTAAGCGAGGAACAACGTCTCTCGTAGCTGTATAAGCCAATGCGGGACCGGCATTTCCGGCTTAGCGCCAGGAAAACGCTAGGTTTCCGCTTTCCTGCTCAATCTTCTCCACTTTGCCCGGTCTTCGGCGTCCTCAGGTGTGAGATTGTTCTCTTCCATGTCCGCTGTCACGACACAATATAGGTTACAATAGAATCATTATCATCATCATTATCATCATCTCAGCCATAAGACGTCCACTGCTGAACATAGGCCTCCCCCTTGGACCTCAATACGTACCGGTTGGAAGCGACCCGCATCCAGCGTCTTCCGGCGACCTTAACAAGGTCGTCTGTCCATCTTGTGGGTGGACGTCCTACGCTGCGCTTGCTTGTCCGTGGTCTCCACTCGAGCACTTTTCGACCCCAACGGCCATCTTCTCAACAATATAATAGAGACACAATATAGGCTACAAAAAAAAATCTTCGTATCCCGTTTACTGATTGGTGTGATATGTTCCAGACACGAGTACCTGGCGGAGAGCGCGGAGCTGGAGGGCTGGATCCAGGAGCAGTTCGCGGCGGCCGCAAGCGAGGACTACGGCCAGGACTACGAACACCTCCTGGTTAGTACCTTCTTTGATTCTCCGATGGTGCTAGAAAGTTCAATACTTACTTACAGGGTGGCTCAAAAACCTTTAGTACCGTTTGGTAATCAAAATTTCGTAACCAGCTACAGAATGGGAATCAAGATTCCCAGTTTGTAGCCGGTTACGTATTGGGCCAGCGTGTTACCATTTGGTAACTAACTTTGGTAACTGGCTACAAAATGGGAATCTAAAATTCCCTGTATGTAGCCAGTTACGAATTGGGCTTGCATGGTATCGTTTGGTAACTAAATTTTGTAACCGGCTACAAAATGGGAATCCAAAACTATCTGTTTGTAGCTGGTTACGTATTGGGCCAGAGTTACTGATCGGAGTTTATTCTACCAAATCGAGGCTAGAACGTTGTACATACGAAAGCACTTCAGACTTATTGTCATTGCATACGTTTATTTTAAGTTTTAATGATAATTTCTCGCTGACTGTACATTTGATCAAAAATCTGTTTTTGAAGTCCCATTTTGTAACCAGTTACAACGCGGGATATTTTTTCCCGTTTGGAAGCTGGTTACCTACCGTGGCTACGAATCGGTAAATCAAAAGTCCCATTTTGTAACCAGTTACAACCCGGGATTTATTTTTCCCGTTTCGAAGCCGGTTACCAAACGTGGTTACAAATCGGTAATGGAAAAGTCCCAATTTGAAGCCAGTTACGAATTGGTATTTCTTTCCCGTTTCGAAGCTGGTTACGAATTTTTAGTTACCAAACGGTACTAAAGGCTCAAAAATACTTTGACAACGTTTTTTCTAATCATTTTATTAAGTACTTATGTAATTAGTACATAATAAGTTAAAAATTTAAACTACACTCTTTTTATGCAACAAATTGTCTTCAAAATCGCTTTGATACACAAACGTTTGTTAAAATTTTCAACGAAATGCCGCAGCTCCAAGGATACTTTGTCCCATTCTTTGGTAAGTGATGCTTTTAGAGCGTATTCTTATGTCCCGTTTTTACCCTTTGGGTACGGAACCCTAAAAATTTAATACTATTTTTTGCCATCAGATCCTGCGTTCGAAATTCGAGGAGCTCCGTCACCGCGTGGAGTCCGGCGCTGAGCGGTTCAGCCAGTGCGAGGAGCTGGCCAAGAAGCTGCTCGCCTCCGAGAGCCCCTACATCGCCGACATCGAGCAGAGACAGGAGGCGCTGGGGTGAGCGCCACTTTACATTATTATATTTACATTCGTTTGAGAGGCTCCGGCACCGCGTGGAGTCCGGCGCTGAGCGGTTCAGCCAGTGCGAGGAGCTGGCCAAGAAGCTGCTGGCCTCCGAGAGCCCCTACATCGCCGACATCGAGCAGAGACAGGAGGCGCTGGGGTGAGCGCCACTTTATATTATTATATTTACATTCGTTTGAGAGGCTCCGGCACCGCGTGGAGTCCGGCGCTGAGCGGTTCAGCCAGTGCGAGGAGCTGGCCAAGAAGCTGCTGGCCTCCGAGAGCCCCTACATCGCCGACATCGAGCAGAGACAGGAGGCGCTGGGGTGAGCGCCACTTTACATTATTATATTTACATTCGTTTGAGAGGCTCCGGCACCGCGTGGAGTCCGGCGCTGAGCGGTTCAGCCAGTGCGAGGAGCTGGCCAAGAAGCTGCTGGCCTCCGAGAGCCCCTACATCGCCGATATCGAGCAGAGACAGGAGGCGCTGGGGTGAGCGCCACTTTACATTATTATATTTACATTCGTTTGAGAGGCTCCGGCACCGCGTGGAGTCCGGCGCTGAGCGGTTCAGCCAGTGCGAGGAGCTGGCCAAGAAGCTGCTGGCCTCCGAGAGCCCCTACATCGCCGACATCGAGGAGAGACAGGAGGCGCTGGGGTGAGCGCCACTTTATATTTCGTTTTACAAGGGGGCAAAGTTGTTATTTTAAAACAAATAACTATTGTTTATATACAAGGTGCTCGCGAGGAATACGTTTTGTCCCTCAAAGAGGCACGCGTATACCACTTCTATAGGATCCTACCTTCTATGTATAAAAGTTACTGTCATTTACTCTGGAGCTATAGTGTGTTACCCATTTGTCAGGGAGGAGACACGGCTGGGGGCTCTGGAGGTCCTGTATCACATACGGTACTGTTCTGCAGTGTCGCTTTGTGATCTGTTCGCTTTCATATACGCTTTTATCGTTAAGAATAAGAAATGTTTATTAGCACAAATAATAAATAACACAAAACTATTCATTCATAACATAACATAAATATTTGTTCCAAAAGGTCCTCACTCAGCTTCACGTGCTTCACGTGTCACGTTGTGTATCCTAGGACGCACAACGTTACGCTGATTTTGTCCCGTTAGTGTCATCTACATTAAATGTGTCGTTTTCGTATAGAAGAACGTTGAAAATAAATATGTTAGTGAACCAACATTCATTCGTTTAATTAACATTATGTAAAATTAATATAAGCCACATACAAAAAAGTTCAACTAACAATAATATACTTTTTCGTGTAAAATGATGTTATATTTAGTTACTACTACTAGGGTAGTTGCACAAATCTCTGTTTTGACATTTTGCTGGGACACTAGTTAGCCGCGACCACGACCAGTGACTGTGTCGATAGAATCGTCTATAAATGTGAGTTAATAATTAGTGTGTTTCCACAGTGAGTCCTGGCAGCGCTTGGTGGAGCAGATCCGCTCGCGCGGCACCCGTCTGCACGCCGCCGGCGAGATCCACCGCTTCCACCGCGACGTCGCCGAACTGTTAGCCCGAGCTGCGGACAAGAGAGCTCAGCTGTCTACCCCTGAGCCACCGAGAGATCTACCAGCGGCTGCGGCGCTGCTGAGGGCGCATGATGCCGCTGAGAACGACCTATTGGCTATAGATGCTCAAGTACAGGTTAGTACCGAACTGTTAGCCCGAGCTGCGGATAAGAGAGCTCAGCTGTCTACCCCTGAGCCACCGAGAGACCTACCAGCGGCTGCGGCGCTGCTGAGGGCGCATGATGCCGCTGAGAACGACCTATTGGCTATAGATGCTCAAGTACAGGTTAGTACCGAACTGTTAGCCCAAGCTGCGGATAAGAGAGCTCAGCTGTCTACCCCTGAGCCACCGAGAGATCTACCAGCGGCTGCGGCGCTGCTGAGGGCGCATGATGCCGCTGAGAACGACTTACTGGCCATAGATGCTCAAGTACAGGTTAGTACCGAACTGTTAGCCCGAGCTGCGGATAAGAGAGCTCAGCTGTCTACCCCTGAGCCGCCGAGAGACCTACCAGCGGCTGCGGCGCTGCTGAGGGCGCATGATGCCGCTGAGAACGACCTATTGGCTATAGATGCTCAAGTACAGGTTAGTACCGAACTTTTAGCCCAAGCTGCGGATAAGAGAGCTCAGCTGTCTACCCCTGAGCCACCGAGAGATCTACCAGAGGCTGCGGCGCTGCTGAGGGCGCATGATGCCGCTGAGAACGACTTACTGGCCATAGATGCTCAAGTACAGGTACACCATTCTTACAGGCAGGGCCGTCTTAAACTAGGCTGGGGCCCCTGAGCACATAAGAATTTGGGGCGCTTTTGGAAAGTAAAGGGAGCTAATTAATAAATTAGCTTGCCCTTATAGTTGGTCAAAGACGCCTAGTCTTAGTAAGATAGCATATAGTCGAGAAATTGGGAAGGGTTCCGCCATGGCGGCGTGGGCCAGGGGTTCAAGGCGTTAGCCCGGATTGCTAAAGACGCCGGTTCGAATCCGGCCTTCACCACTGGAGGGTTTCGTCACTTTAATATATGACATCTATTTCAGTATATAAAGCTAATTAAACTAATTTTTCTATGATCTTCTATTTATTATGGGTAGTCAAATATACTGTTACTGTCTGTCCTTCGGGGCCCCTAAGGATGGGGGCCCTGGACACGGGCCCCGTGTGCCTTATGGTAAATAACAACATAAATTAAATTAAATTACAACTGTAGCTTACAAATAAAAATGACACCTTACTTTACTAATATATTTGGTCATGATATTTTGAGTTTTATTCACCAGTACTAGAGTTCACTTTTATTAGCGATTTCATCAAGATGTAGCTTTATTGAATTATATTTGAGTGCTATAAAGTTAGAATGTAACTGTGAGATCCTCGTATTTCAGCCCGTACAAGATTAGAACATTGAGCTTTATTGCTTAATATAAAAGTCCAGTTTTAAATAATTGACCTGGCCCCTGTTTCACCAACGTGACAGGTGCGACGAATTGTAAAATCACTGTTGCTGACGTCACAGGCATCCATGGGCTACGGTTACCGCTTACCATCGGGCGGGCCGTATTCCTGTTTGCCACCATCATTGTATTATTAAAAAAAACTTTATGATATCGGAAAGAAACAGATATTTCTCTTGCTAAGTTTATGACAATTGTCACAAGAAACACTACAATTGTCACGAAATTCCGACATATAACTCATTACCTGTCAAGAATTACCTACAATTCTTCTAAATCTTTGACAATTGTCAGAAACCTCGCAGGAGAAATATCTGTTTTTATCCGATATAATAAAGTTTTTTTAAATAATACAATGATGGTGGCAAACAGGAGTACGGCCCGCCCGATGGTAAGTGGCAATCGTAGCCCATGGATGCCTGTGACGTCAGCAACAGTGATTTTACAATTCGTCGCACCTGTCACCGATGTGAAATTGGGGCCTGATTATGATACGTTATGACTAAAGTTCTTTGGTGAATAAAAACGAAACAGCAGGCTCAGGCATACATTTTCGCTGCGCGGTAGAAAGAGAGGGTTACGCGTTACGCCTTACGCTGTTTCGAGTTTAACATTTTTTCCTCATCACAAAAAGGGCACAGCGCCGCTAAAGAAGGCACTTCAAAAATAAAATGTATTTTTTTTTCCTAAAGGTCCTTCAAGAAGAGGGTTTGCGTCTCCAACGGCTATGCCCCGGCGGCAACGTGCAACAGATCGCGTTGCAGCAACAAGCACTCACGGACGCGTGGAACATGCTGCGCGCCGCGGCCGACGCGCGCCGTGCAACGCTGCAACAGTATTTGTCGTTACAACAGTTTAGGCAGCAGGTACGTCATTGTTATAGTAACAGTTGCTGTAACACACTGTGGTCTGTTACTATGCCTCGGCGGCAACGTGCAACAGATCGCGTTGCAGCAACAAGCGCTCACCGACGCTTGGAACATGTTGAGCGCTGCGGCCGACGCGCGCCGTGCAACGCTGCAACAGTATTTGTCGTTGCAACAGTTTAGGCAGCAGGTACGTCATTGTTATAGTAACAGTTGCTGTAACACACTGTGGTCTGTTACTATGCCTCGGCGGCAACGTGCAACAGATCGCGTTGCAGCAACAAGCGCTCACCGACGCTTGGAACATGTTGAGCGCTGCGGCCGACGCGCGCCGTGCAACGCTGCAACAGTATTTGTCGTTGCAACAGTTTAGGCAGCAGGTACGTCATTGTTATAGTAACAGTTGCTGTAACACACTGTGGTCTGTTACTATGCCTCGGCGGCAACGTGCAACAGATCGCGTTGCAGCAACAAGCGCTCACCGACGCTTGGAACATGTTGAGCGCTGCGGCCGACGCGCGCCGTGCAACGCTGCAACAGTATTTGTCGTTGCAACAGTTTAGGCAGCAGGTACTTCGTGTGTTACAGTAACAGTTGCTGTAACACACTGTAGTCTGTTACGTTGTTGAAATTAGTAAATTTCAGAATTCAAGTTCATGGTTGTATTTTCTCATTGCTTTACTTCAAATCTGTTTGAATTAGTCAATAAGTGAACGTGTTATAAAATGGAACATGTGTCATCATCGGTACTGTATCCAGGTGCGGTCGCTGGTGTCGTGGTCGGGGTCGCTGCGCGCGGCGCTGGCGCAGGCTCCGCGCGTGCGCGACGCGGTGTCGGCGCAGGCCGCGCGCGCCGCCCACGCCGCCGTGCGCGCCGAGCTGGACGCCCGCGACGACAGCTTCCGCGACGCGCTCCACGCCGGCCAGCAGCTGGTGCTGCAGCACCATCCTAGCGAGCAGGTACAGTGTACACCCTGCTTCCCAACTTATTCTGTTATTTCGTAACTTGAATTACTTGTCGAAGGATCTAGATATTGACGTCTTTAACTGCTCAATTCCTTATTTAAGGCGTAATCTAGTCAATCGGTGCTTCTAAATAACATGTTGCAGGCAAAGATATGCTATGAAGCGTGATCTGGCACTTGAATTAATTTGTGTCCGGGCCATGTTGTTCACCAAATTACGAATATAAGATGTTTCACTTCGGTATTTGCTGCTCATTGTATTTTTTCTGTTTATATATATATATTGTAACCTTGATATATTTCATACCTTATATCACATATTGTGCTTTGTTATTATAGCGTGTACTGTGTAGCGTATCATATATTCTGTTTCTATTTGCGAATTCCTATAATAGGCCTGATGACAAATTTTGAAATCCCTTTTATTATTGTCGGTACACTTGTATTGGTTCCGAAAAACACAATATTTCAGCTATACTCATAAGATTTAACATAGATAATTGCATTTTATTATAGCTAGTCTAAACTTCGCGCGAAAACGCCTCGCATGCCATTTGTGACGTCATTATTTAGTTGGTGGTAGGGTGGTAGACATTGTTTACATACTTACAGTTACGAATTTCCCTTGAATCCGAATGATATTGTTAATTCAGCACCATATATTACGATTAGGGATGATAAATACATTACAACAATTTATCACAATAATTCATTTTACACAAAAACTCTCACACGGTTGCAGTTTAAGATGAATTATTTAGATACATGTAAATTTTGAGTGAAAATCACCGAGCGCCGGTTTTACTTTTTAATTTTTCATTTTTTCTAATTACGACAGCCAACAAGGCAATGATAGTTCCATTCAGCCAAATAATTAAAAAAGTTTGTTGTTGAAATATCGTATTATTTAGCATTTTATTTAAATAATAACTAATAGATATCTATTTTATATCGTGTAATAATATTTATTGTACGTAATAAATGTTTAGTGGCGAAATAATATTTTTTTTGCACCTTTCGAACTCTTTGGTGAGGACGTATAGATTTCGGTCAATGAGGTTGTCTATGTTGCTCTAAGAAATATGTTATGGATTGATGACGTCACTGTTTGGAACGCTTCTGATTGGCGTTTCAGTAATAATGGCCGATTGGAGAATTTTGCACTTTTATTTTATTGAATATCTTAATAATCCTTCAGTTTATACTGAGATTAGGCCATTTTTTAGAATCATATTAACATATATGTTTCTTTGAAACCATTATTTCCATGATTCTTTGTTACTTGCAACAGGCCTATTGGCTCTGTAATGCTATCTAAAAAGTCCAATGTATCATTCATAGCTGTTGGAATTCCTTGTATAAATACCAGTGTGTAACCGCCGTACGATAAATAAATAAATCTCCTTAATAGGTCATAGGGGTCAAATAATAGAAATGCTAGACATTGTCGCCATAAACACCTTATCCTTAAGCTGTCAACACGCTTACCCTAAGATATAGAAGTAAACCAACTGTATGATACACAGGAGATTGAGGAGCAGTGTGCAGCGCTGGTGGAGGAGCGCGCCAAGCTCCACGGCGCGTGGGCGGCGCGGCAGGTGGCGCTGGACCAGCTGATCGACCTGCACTGCTTCCTGCGCGACGCCAAGCAGCTGCACGCGCACAGCGCGGCACAGGAGGCCGCTCTTAGTGAGTACATGTGCCAATGATCGAGGAACAGTGTGCAGCGCTGGTGGAGGAGCGCGCCAAGCTCCACGGGGCGTGGGCGGCGCGGCAGGTGGCGCTGGACCAGCTGATCGACCTGCACTGCTTCCTGCGCGACGCCAAGCAGCTGCACGCGCACAGCGCGGCACAGGAGGCCGCTCTTAGTGAGTACATGTGCCAATGATCGAGGAACAGTGTGCAGCGCTGGTGGAGGAGCGCGCCAAGCTCCACGGGGCGTGGGCGGCGCGGCAGGTGGCGCTGGACCAGCTGATCGACCTGCACTGCTTCCTGCGCGACGCCAAGCAGCTGCACGCGCACAGCGCGGCACAGGAGGCCGCTCTTAGTGAGTACATGTGCCAATGATCGAGGAACAGTGTGCAGCGCTGGTGGAGGAGCGCGCCAAGCTCCACGGGGCGTGGGCGGCGCGGCAGGTGGCGCTGGACCAGCTGATCGACCTGCACTGCTTCCTGCGCGACGCCAAGCAGCTGCACGCGCACAGCGCGGCACAGGAGGCCGCTCTTAGTGAGTACATGTGCCAATGATCGAGGAACAGTGTGCAGCGCTGGTGGAGGAGCGCGCCAAGCTCCACGGGGCGTGGGCGGCGCGGCAGGTGGCGCTGGACCAGCTGATCGACCTGCACTGCTTCCTGCGCGACGCCAAGCAGCTGCACGCGCACAGCGCGGCACAGGAGGCCGCTCTTAGTGAGTACATGTGCCAATGATCGAGGAACAGTGTGCAGCGCTGGTGGAGGAGCGCGCCAAGCTCCACGGGGCGTGGGCGGCGCGGCAGGTGGCGCTGGACCAGCTGATCGACCTGCACTGCTTCCTGCGCGACGCCAAGCAGCTGCACGCGCACAGCGCGGCACAGGAGGCCGCTCTTAGTGAGTACATGTGCCAATGATCGAGGAACAGTGTGCAGCGCTGGTGGAGGAGCGCGCCAAGCTCCACGGGGCGTGGGCGGCGCGGCAGGTGGCGCTGGACCAGCTGATCGACCTGCACTGCTTCCTGCGCGACGCCAAGCAGCTGCACGCGCACAGCGCGGCACAGGAGGCCGCTCTTAGTGAGTACATGTGCCAATGATCGAGGAACAGTGTGCAGCGCTGGTGGAGGAGCGCGCCAAGCTCCACGGGGCGTGGGCGGCGCGGCAGGTGGCGCTGGACCAGCTGATCGACCTGCACTGCTTCCTGCGCGACGCCAAGCAGCTGCACGCGCACAGCGCGGCACAGGAGGCCGCTCTTAGTGAGTACATGTGCCAATGATCGAGGAACAGTGTGCAGCGCTGGTGGAGGAGCGCGCCAAGCTCCACGGGGCGTGGGCGGCGCGGCAGGTGGCGCTGGACCAGCTGATCGACCTGCACTGCTTCCTGCGCGACGCCAAGCAGCTGCACGCGCACAGCGCGGCACAGGAGGCCGCTCTTAGTGAGTACATGTGCCAATGATCGAGGAACAGTGTGCAGCGCTGGTGGAGGAGCGCGCCAAGCTCCACGGGGCGTGGGCGGCGCGGCAGGTGGCGCTGGACCAGCTGATCGACCTGCACTGCTTCCTGCGCGACGCCAAGCAGCTGCACGCGCACAGCGCGGCACAGGAGGCCGCTCTTAGTGAGTACATGTGCCAATGATCGAGGAACAGTGTGCAGCGCTGGTGGAGGAGCGCGCCAAGCTCCACGGCGCGGAGGCCTGTGCCCAGCAGTGGGACGTTTATATGCTGAAATTATTATTATAGATGTATACGTACAAAGATTTTATGATTTCGACCATGTCCGACGCGGCTCCTAGGGCCATTTCTCGAACCATATTAGGCTAATATTATTAGGCCCACTTGCACCATTCCACTAACCCGGGATTAAGCGGTTAAACCGTTAACCTAATGTCAAATTGTACTGGTAACTATGGTAACGCCAGGTTTAACCGGTTAACCCCAGGTTAGTGGAATGGTACAAGTGGCACTTAGTGTGTTCGAGAAATGGGCCCCTAATCATAGGACAATGATAAGCATGTTATATTTATACAGATTCGTGTTTTTATTGAATTCCGTTAACTTCGGGGTATAGTTAAGTACGTTTATAAGAACTAAATGGCATAGTTAATTTTCAAAAAAAAAAATTTTTTTTGTTTTCTTTTTTGTTTTTTTTTTGTTTAAAAAGTAATTAAATGTAGCATATAGCGTTGTTGTAACACGGGCATTACATTTAACTCAACCAAACAATTGAAATCTGTGACATATCAATGTCATTTCGTACATCAATCGACCGAGATTGTACTTAAGTTTAGTAGCAAATGTATGAACTCATTATAAACACTAATCAATATGTAAGCCGGCCCTAAGGCAAGTATACACGCTTGTAGAGGCCTTATAGGAAAAAAATAAATTATGGATTATCTCCGAAATGGACTTAATTAGAACATCGGTGTCTTTGAGAAAGTTACTTGATTTAAGCTCAGGAATGCACCCTTGAAATTAACGGAAATCAAAAAAAACACGGTGTATACAAATAAATGTATTGCAGGCACGGAGATATCCCCGACGTGCAGCGTGGAACAGGTCGACAACATTCTTAAGAAACACGAAGCTTTCGAGAAGTTACTTGCCACACAGGTACGGCATTTTAGATTGCTCACTTTTATTTATCAACTAGCTTTTGCCCGCGACTTCGTCTGCGTGGAATTGTAGTCTGTATCTTTAGGTATTTAAATAAAAGTAAACAAAATCTACCCTCAAATGGCTCCTTAAGCCAGTTGAGGGTAGATGAAAACATAACATGATCAAATAATGTAGGTTAAAGTCAGGTCGTTCAGTGACAGATCAAGGCGATTTTGTATTTGGTTGGTTAACCAATAAATGTTATTATTTATTTATATTTATATTTTATATTTATATGAGCCTAGAGTGTCCCACTGCTGGGCAAAGGCCT
This sequence comes from Cydia splendana, assembly GCF_910591565.1. Classification (NCBI taxonomy): domain Eukaryota; kingdom Metazoa; phylum Arthropoda; class Insecta; order Lepidoptera; family Tortricidae; genus Cydia; species Cydia splendana. The sequence continues at coordinate 10,277,959 of NC_085985.1, forward strand.
CCCTCCCCCCTTTCCACGTATCCCGGTTTTGACTAAATGTTATAACTACCCGAAAATGTAAAAATTATTTGTTTACTTTTATTTAAATACCTAAAGATACAGAGTATAGTGACAGCAGCTAAAGTAGGTATAGCGCCTGGATAATGCTAATAGCAATCATTCAATTCGCGCATTGCTTACTTCAATTATTAGGCAATTGATTAACTCTTTCAATTCCACCCCCCTTTGCACTCTCTTCAAAGATGATTTCCGACATAAAAACTATCCCTTCCCCGGGACTCAAACTATATACCAAATTTCAACTAAATCGGTTCAGCGGCTTAAGCGTGAAGAAGTAACAGACAGACAGACACACTTTCGCCTTTATAATATTATAATATATAACACTTACTTTGGCGTTTTGTACACATATTTAATTACACAAACGGGTGTACCGCGATATAATTTCATTGTTTTTACCTTTAATTCCGACGTTTCAGCTGAGTTGCACCAGCTGTGGTCACGGAAAGACTTCCGTCTTTCCGTAACAAGAAAGGTAGAAACAATGAAATTATATCGCGGTACACCCGTTTGTGTAATAAAATATTTATAATATTATATAGTACGGATTTTTAAACATGATCAAGTAGAATTCCTTACAAAATGAAATATTTTCAGGACGAGAAACTGACGACCCTCAACACCCACGGAGACAAGCTGCTTCAGCAGAATCACGTCGAGAGCCAGAAGATTGCGGACGAGCTTCGCGCCATCAACGAGAGGAGACAGAAGGTATACCACTTTTATTACAGCTACATATTTTTAGGGTTCCGTACCCAAAGGGTAAAACGGGACCCTATTACTAAGACTTCGCTGTCCGTCCGTCCGTCCGTCCGTCCGTCCGTCCGTCCGTCTGTCACCAGGCTGTATCTCACGAACCGTGATAGCTAGACAGTTGAAATTTTCACAGATTATGTATTTCTGTTGCCGCTATAACAACAAATACTAAAAACAGAATAAAATAAAGATTTAAATGGGGCTCCCATACAACAAACGTGATTTTTGACCAAAGTTAAGCAACGTCGGGAGTCGTCAGTACTTGGATGGGTGACCGTTTTTTCTTTGCTTTTTTTTTGTTTTTTTTTTTTGCTTTTTTTTTGTTTTTTTTTTTTATATGGTACGGAACCCTTCGTGCGCGAGTCCGACTCGCACTTGCCCGATTTAACTGTTTTATTTGTTATGGCTGCCATATCTTACAACTTAAGATCAGATAGAGATAAAGTCAGTTGCATTATTATTCTCTAAATTTATTTTCGGTATTATTTGTATTTTCTTCTTATTATTGCAAAAAATAAAAAGCTTGACAGGCCGCTGCTTTATATAGGCTGCAGGAAACTCGTGACGCGCGATGTGTGCCGAGTAGCGTCATCTACCAGGAAATTGGGTTAACAGCCATATTCGAACGAAACTATATAGATCGGATATGTCAGTGTCAAACAAGTGTTAAAAGTGATATATATGGTGTTTCTACAAACAAAAACGTCACTTTAGACACTTGTTTGACACTGACATATCCAATCTATATCGTTGCCATATCTATTATTTGACGTATCTTAAAGTTGGAATATGGCTGTAACTCGCGTGCTTGCCGCAACAAATATTATAGGACAGTTTAACACAGATCGGCCTAGTCCCGCAGTAAGCTCAATAAGGCTTGTCTTCTATTGTGTTGTTATTGTATTGTGCGTTGTTTGTGTTATGTTGTGTTGGTATTGGTCCAATAATGTAACGGCCTCCTAGCCTAGTCGGTACTGACCATGCCTACGAAGCAGGAGGTCCCGGGTTCGAATCCTGGTAAGGGCATTTATTTGTGTGTGTTATCACAAATATTTGTTCCTGAGTTATGGATGTTTTCTATGTATATAAGTATTTATATATATATATATGTGTATATTATATATCTTCGTCTAGTACCCACAACACAAGCCTTATTGAGCGTACTGTACTAGGTCGATATGTGTAAAATTGTCCTATAATATTGATAACCGATTGTGAGGCTTGCTTGTGTCAATGGTCACACTGCGATTGGCGCGGCCCTAACTCCCAGACGAGGATTGCCCGCCATTACTGCGTCGGAGTGTGATTTACTTAAGCAATGCCTGTTTTCCGTGTTTTAGTTATGCTTTGAAAATGCTTTTTTTAATGATCTATGGTGTTTTCTCTCTTAACAATATTTATTAATTTATAAATAATGTAACGGAATGTAATTTATTTATTTAATAATGTAATTTAATTTATATATAATATTATAAGTATTAGTTAAATTTTTAAGTAGGTTTATTTTAATTTTAGTTTAGTTTTTAAATCTTTAATTCATAGTTAGTTTTAATGCTTTTTTTTTTTTTATTACTTAAGACTTCATTTAAGCAGTATTATTTTATGGTAGAGTTTTTAACATTTATATTAATCAAATTAAATATTTTTATTTAATTTATTTATTTATAAATAAATAAATATTATAGGACAATTTTACACACATCAATCTAGTCCCACAGTAAGTTCAATAAGGCTTGTGTTGTGGGTACTAGACGACGATATATATAATATACAATGATATATAAATACTTATATACATAGAAAACATCCATAACTCAGGAACAAATATTTGTGATAAACACACAAATAAATGCCCTTACCAGGATTCGAATCCGGGACCCCCTGCTTCATATTTATAATGTACTGTTGTATGTGTAGTTGTACGAGGCAGCGGCTGCACGCCACAAGCTGCTTCTCCGTACCCGCGCGCGCGCGCAGTTCGCCCGGGACGCTGCCGAAACGCGAGGCTGGCTCGCCGACAAGCTGGCCAAACTACACAATGATCACCAGCAAGGTAATTAAACATGTTCAAACCTAAACCAGGCGTGGCTCACTCCGCGATTTAAAGTTAAATACTTTTTTTAAATTTTAAAGCTCGTTTTAAGGTAAAGCTCATTTGAAGGTAAAGCTCGTTTCACATCGCTTGACAAACATCAGAATAATGGATAGAAAAAATAAATTTATTTAGGTTTTTCTCTTAAAAGCTTAGATTTTCATCCAAAAAATGTCTAAATTTCGTCTAAGACATATATGGCTAAAATGTTCAAAAACATTACAGCTTTTATCCCCTTAAAACTTTGTACAACAACCTGTATAACATATATTAAATATATTAAAAGCGGGTCACTCACGTATTTTAAGTCGAAAAACGCTCGACATGTTTCAATCCGTACCGAGGAGTGTCATCAGGAGCTTGCGTTTACGGTGACGGACCGGCGCAGACTGCGGGCCGCAGCTCTCCGCGCCCGATGACTCGGGTGGCGGCAAGGGGGGCGAGAAACTACCCTCATTTATGGCATTATTGTCAAATGATGGGTTGCACACAACACTCACTACGTCATTCGCTAATGGTTCGTCTCACGGAAGTTCTGTATAACATACTCCATACATTTATAATTCGATAACTAAAACTCAAACAATACCGGAAACTTTTTTTTTTGTATGAGTCAATCGGTCCTCGCTAGATATACGGGCGGCCGGTTTGTTTTTGTCGGATAGAAGCTATATGTGATGTGTCTAGCAGGTGCATATTACTGATTTGTTGGGGCAGGTCCCCGCAGCGAATACGGGTGACCTTGTCCTAAGTTTCCAGGTCTTCGCCGGGATTGGCACTACCGGAAACTAAAACCTAAACGATTCATTATTGACTTTCACTGAACATTCCCGACGTTTGCAGGCGAAGTGACCGACCTGGAAGACAAGATCAAGAAACTGCAGAAACACCAGGCGTTCACGGCCGAGCTGGCCGCCAACCACGCGCGCCTCCAGGAGATCCAGGCGCTGGCTGAGCAGCTGCGGCCTGACGAGGAGGTGGAGAAGCAGATGGCGCAGCTGAAGGAAGACTGGGGGAAGCTGGAGAAGGCTACAGAGGAGAGAGGTGAGTGCAGACTACCAGGTCCAGGTGGTAAACGGTAAACCGTGCGTGGGGTGCATTTCTGGAAATAGTTGGTATCCTGTATGTTATTTTTGCATGACAGAGCACACTGGACGACAAACATCTAATCAATTAAACATACTGAGTTTCACATTTATAATATTATACTAGTGACCCGCTCCGGCTCCGCACGGGTTACACAAAACCTTAACAATTTACACACCTAAACCTTCCTCAAGAATCACTCTATTGACAGGTGAAAACCGCATGAAAATCCGTGCAGTAGTTTTTGAGTTTATCGCGAACATACGTACACACAAACAGACAGACGCAGAGAGGGACTTTGTTTTATAATTATTACAAAAGTCTTTTAAGACAAAGATAAAGATAAAAAATAGTTTATTCAAGTAGGCATATTCCAATGCGCTTATGAACGTCAAATAAAGCTACACCGGCTCCAACCCTACACCTCTGCCTCGAGAAGATTTAAATCCCCCCTCAATTGGAGGAGGGTATCCCAATATCGGACCGGCAACAAACTCGGCGGGACACATCTTTACAAAACATTATTACATCTTATAATTAACATGCATTACGAGTAAATAAGAAAAGTACAATTTAAGTTACTATAGAATTCATGCAATTATGCACAGTAGGTATATTACTTTATAGAAATTTGATTTAAAATATATATATAATATATGTATTAACAAGTGAATGTGTGTGTTCAGGGCGCGGCCTCGAAGAGGCGCAGGACATTTTGGAGTTCAATCAGCATCTGGACAAGATTGAGGCCTGGATCCGCGACAAGGAGATGATGGTACGTCGTTTCAACTCCTCCTACACTCCTCACTAACGCGAAGTTAATCGGTTAAATCTGTATGTGTCACACGTTATCAAAATTATTTCGTCTTGGGCGTTAACACTTGAATCCCTCATTACGCTCAGGATTCTACTTCAGAATCCCTCACTACGTTCGGAATTCTATTGTAGAATCCATCGCTTCATTCAGGATTCAATGTACGCACTTGACGGAAATATATCATTTTGATCCCTTGTACTATAACGCATGTCCATGTTGTGTGTTCAGGTGCAAGCGCACGAGTTAGGGCGCGACTACGAGCACTGCTCGGCGCTCGTCCGGAAACTGGACGATCTCGACTCCGACATGAAAGTGGACGAACAACGCGTCAAGACCACGTGCGCGCTCGCCGACCGGCTGCTGCGACAGGTGTGTGTCATGCCTTATACTGGTCGCTCTGTAACATGTACATACAATAATAGGGTATGTTCCTACTAGTCAAATCAATTACTTTTTTAGAACTGTCGAAACGATTTGCTAATATGGAATTTATATGAAACATTACATCGTGTCGTCACGGTCAACTCGCCTACTTTTTATATTTCTACCCGATTTATTAAATAGAACTTGTGTTTGAAAATAACTCCTATCTGTGTTTTTATAATAATTATCTGGTGCTTTATTTCATGCGTGGTGTAAAATAATTTATTTTAAAAACAGTATAATACTCAATTATATATACACCTGGCGAACCCATGACTCCGATATTTTGAAAGAAATCTAATTTTTTTATTAAAAAATAAGAAAAATTGCTCACAAAATTTAACAAGATGAAACGGACACGCACACGTAAATGGAATCTTGAGCGTCGCGAGGGTTTAAAAGCACAAGAGTTAAACAAAATTTGCCCATGAGTGAAACACAAAATTTTTCACCACACCAACCCGAAGCAAATATTAAATGTAAAATATCAAACAAAATCAAATCCAAATGAATATTTGTACAGTCTTATCACTGTACATGCATTTCGGAATCTATATACCTAATTAGCTGCACGTACACATCGTACATGGTATTACGTGATTATCATCCGTATTAGAGTCGCACGTTCTTCACGTCTTGTCGAACAGCAACTCTAATGGCGGAAACAAGATAGTCAACGATATAAAAACTGCTGTCCAGACAAGAGAGAGATAGACGCATCTTAGGTTCCTGAGAAGGAGGGTCACCTTACTTACTTGTATCTTAACTTACAATATATCTACGTCATTACTACAAGTGCTCTTTGCTGTGCTGCTCACCACCAACCCACCTGAAGCATGGACCCTCGGAACCACATTCGGCCCCGAGGGTCCAGCCCACCTGAAGTTACTAGTGTAGCGGCTAACTGGCTGCTACAATATTATTAAATATTTATCATCCAACATCATCATTTAAAAGTAAATTCTACCAGCAAACATAATAAAACAACTCAAAATTTGCATTTGATTACTTCGCCTCATATGTGAATAAAATGCAACTTTGTTATCAGTTTTTGAAGTGCAAAGTAAGCCTTTCCGAGCTGGTGTGGTGAAAAGAGTATTGTATTGTATTGTACAGTTTTTAATGCTAAAGATACATTTATTTAACGAAAATAATATAAACTTAATTAAGTACCTTGTAAAATAAAATAACTAAAACTAAACCTAACAAAAAAAACCTACCTTCTAAACCTAGGCCCCTCGGCAAGGTGTCCATCGCGCAGGCAGCATTCCCGCGCTGTATAGTGATGGAAATCCTTTGCGCGCGATAGCTGCCCGCGAGGGTCCCCTGTTGCCTCCCTTAACACTTTCGCAACCGGGCAAAAAACGGCGCACTACCCCAGAAACCGGTCGTCTATATCTGCGTACAAAACAACCCGCTGGGCGGGTTGTCCGGCATCTGAGCAAACATTACGAGTGCCTACCAGGCGGGTTCTCGGTAGTCAAAGTGTTAACCAGTATGTATTGTCCAGTAGTATTATTGATTGTGTGGTATGTGTCAGGGGCCGACGCAGCAGGCGGCGGCGGTGGCGGCGCGGCGCGACGCGCTGCTGCGCAAGTGGCGCGCGCTCAGCGGCGCCCTGCAGACGTACCGCGACGCGCTCTCCGCCGCGCTCGAGATACACGCCTTCAACAGGTCACTCTATATTACACTCACACTTACACATATTTACTTACACTAAGGCCCACTTGCACCATTACACTAACCCGGGGCGTAGAGAAAAAACCGGGCAAGTGCGAGTCGGACTCGCGCACGAAGAGTTCCGTACCATAATGCAAAAAAAAAACGGTCACCCATCCAAGTACTGACCACTCCCGACGTTGCTTAACTTTGGTAAAAAATCACGTTTGTTGTATGGGAGCCCCATTTAAATCTTTATTTTATTCTGTTTTTAGTATTTGTTCTTATAGCGGCAACAGAAATACATCATCTGTGAAAATTTCAACTGTCTAGCTATCACGGTTCGTGAGATACAGCCTGGTGACAGACAGACGGACGGACGGACGGACGGACGGACAGCGAAGTCTTAGTAATAGCCTTTGGGTACGGAACCCTAAAAAATACATAGATTGCTTACTCCATACACCAGTTTTGGTACCAAAAAGACTATTATTTTCATAGTCGACATCTAGCATCGAGTAGCGGCCGACCGGAAAGTCTTGTTGAGCATTAGACTTTCCTGTCGGTGCTACATCTATTGTCACTTGACAGTACTACTACTGCTACTTAGCAGTGCTGATAATTCCGCTACTCGATGCTAGATGTCAACTATGAAAATAATAGTCCTTTTGGTACCGAAACTGTTGTATGGAGTGAGCACTCTTACTATATTTCTCTATGCCCGGGGTTAACCGGTTAAACCTGGAGTTACCATGGTTACCAGTACAATTTGACATTGGGTTGACGGTTAAACGGGTTAGTGGGATGGTGCAAGTGGCGCTAAATGTATTATTTAATCCAGGGACGTGGAAGACACCGCGGAGCGCATCGCGAAGAAAGCGGCCCTCTTCAGCAGCAACGAGCGCGGACGCGACTTGGACGCCGCGCAGGAGTTGAAGAGGCGGCATCTGGCCCGAGCGGCCGAGGCTGGCGCTGTCGGAGACAAGATCAAGCAGCTGTGTGCAGAGGGTGCCACGCTGCAGAGGAAGTGAGTACCGGCCGCATTGAACAGCTGTTGCAGGAGTATGGTTTTTTAAGCGGTTCAGGCTGGCGCTGTCGGAGACAAGATCAAGCAGCTGTGCGCAGAGGGAGCCACGCTGCAGAGGAAGTGAGTACCGGCCATATGGCGTCATGTTCAGATTAGTCGGGAACGCATTGAACAGCTGTTGCAGCAGTATGGTTTTTTGAGCGGTTGAGGCTGGCGCTGTCGGAGACAAGATTAAGCAGCTGTGTGCAGAGGGCGCCACGCTGCAGAGGAAGTGAGTACCGGCCATATGGCGTCATGTTCAGATTAGTCGGGAGCGCATTGAACAGCTGTTGCAGGAGTATGGTTTTTTGAGCGGTTGAGGCTGGCGCTGTCGGCGACAAGACCAAGCAGCTGTGTGCAGAGGGAGCCACGCTGCAGAGGAAGTGAGTACCGGCCATATGGCGTCATGATCAGATTAGTTGGCAACGCATTGAACAGCTGTTGCAGCAGTATGGTTTTTTGAGCGGTTGAGGCTGGCGCTGTCGGAGACAAGATTAAGCAGCTGTGTGCAGAGGGCGCCACGCTGCAGAGGAAGTGAGTACCGGCCATATGGCGTCATGTTCAGATTAGTCGGGAGCGCATTGAACAGCTGTTGCAGGAGTATGGTTTTTTGAGCGGTTGAGGCTGGCGCTGTCGGAGACAAGATTAAGCAGCTGTGTGCAGAGGGCGCCACGTTGCAGAGGAAGTGAGTACCGGCCATATGGCGTCATGTTCAGATTAGTCGGGACCGCATTGAACAGCTGTTGCAGGAGTATGGTTTTTTGAGCGGTTGAGGCTGGCGCTGTCGGAGACAAGATTAAGCAGCTGTGTGCAGAGGGCGCCACGCTGCAGAGGAAGTGAGTACCGGCCATATGGCGTCATGTTCAGATTAGTCGGGAGCGCATTGAACAGCTGTTGCAGGAGTATGGTTTTTTGAGCGGTTGAGGCTGGCGCTGTCGGAGACAAGATCAAGCACCTGTGTGCAGGGCAGCCACGCTGCAGGGAAAGTAAGTACAAGATTTGTCTCTACATACAGATGTAGTGCATAATTATTTTCCATCGTATTGTCACGGAAATGTACGTGTATGAACGTGTCTTGCTATTTCAGTCAAGTCTCGGTACAAAAAGTAGTGAGGTTGACTGTAGTACTTGCAGGAGTATGGCTTTTTTGGTTATAAAAACCATACTCCTGCAAATAATGATACATACAACATGCTGCTAGTATAACAGGCAGGTATACAGGCAGAGTATAACTGTGCGAGTAGTCTACAACGTTTAATATTGGGTGCAGGAATATTTGTGTCGTTTTGAAACAAAAGGTAAGCTCAATGTGGCTAATTCCGTCATAGGGGCTATTCCTTCTACTAGCGTTTTTCTCGAATAACGAACAAAATTGATAATTTCATCGACAAAGCAGCGATTGCTTTTAGTTTTAGTATGTGAAAAAAAATAACGAACTATAACGTAACATTGTTATAATCGTAGACATGCAGAGCGCGCCGAGGAGATCGAAGGCCGGCTGTCCTCACTCCGCGAGGACTGGGAGCGCCTGCAGCAACTCGCCGCGACACGCACCGCGCTGCTCGACGAGGCCATCGCTGAACACAAGTTTGACGACAGCCTTAAGGTAATTAGCAAACAGTCTACATTGTTATACTCGTAGACATGCAGAGCGCGCCGAGGAGATCGAAGGCCGGCTGTCCTCACTCCGCGAGGACTGGGAGCGTCTGCAGCAGCTCGCCGCGACACGCACCGCGCTGCTCGACGAGGCCATCGCTGAACACAAGTTTGACGACAGCCTTAAGGTAATTAGCAAACAGTCTACATTGGTATACTCGTAGACATGCAGAGCGCGCCGAGGAGATCGAAGGCCGGCTGTCCTCACTCCGCGAGGACTGGGAGCGCCTGCAGCAGCTCGCCGCGACACGCACCGCGCTGCTCGACGAGGCCATCGCTGAACACAAGTTTGACGACAGCCTTAAGGTACAATTAGCCAACAGTCTACATTGGTATACTCGTAGACATCCCGAGCGCGCTGAAGGAGATCGAAGGCCGCCTGTCCTCACTCCGCGAGGACTGGGAGCGTCTGCAGCAGCTCGCCGCGACACGCACCGCGCTGCTCGACGAGGCCATCGCTGAACACAAGTTTGACGACAGCCTTAAGGTAATTAGCAAACAGTCTACATTGGTATACTCGTAGACATCCCGAGCGCGCTGAAGGAGATCGAAGGCCGGCTGTCCTCACTCCGCGAGGACTGGGAGCGCCTGCAGCAACTCGCCGCGACACGCACCGCGCTGCTCGACGAGGCCATCGCTGAACACAAGTTTGACGACAGCCTTAAGGTAATTAGCAAACAGTCTACATTGGTATACTCGTAGACATGCAGAGCGCGCCGAGGAGATCGAAGGCCGGCTGTCCTCACTCCGCGAGGACTGGGAGCGTCTGCAGCAGCTCGCCGCGACACGCACCGCGCTGCTCGACGAGGCCATCGCTGAACACAAGTTTGACGACAGCCTTAAGGTAATTAGCAAACAGTCTACATTGGTATACTCGTAGACATGCAGAGCGCGCCGAGGAGATCGAAGGCCGGCTGTCCTCACTCCGCGAGGACTGGGAGCGCCTGCAGCAGCTCGCCGCGACACGCACCGCGCTGCTCGACGAGGCCATCGCTGAACACAAGTTTGACGACAGCCTTAAGGTACAATTAGCCAACAGTCTACATTGGTATACTCGTAGACATCCCGAGCGCGCTGAAGGAGATCGAAGGCCGCCTGTCCTCACTCCGCGAGGACTGGGAGCGTCTGCAGCAGCTCGCCGCGACACGCACCGCGCTGCTCGACGAGGCCATCGCTGAACACAAGTTTGACGACAGCCTTAAGGTAATTAGCAAACAGTCTACATTGGTATACTCGTAGACATCCCGAGCGCGCTGAAGGAGATCGAAGGCCGGCTGTCCTCACTCCGCGAGGACTGGGAGCGCCTGCAGCAACTCGCCGCGACACGCACCGCGCTGCTCGACGAGGCCATCGCTGAACACAAGTTTGACGACAGCCTTAAGGTAATTAGCAAACAGTCTACATTGTTATACTCGTAGACATGCAGAGCGCGCCGAGGAGATCGAAGGCCGGCTGTCCTCACTCCGCGAGGACTGGGAGCGCCTGCAGCAACTCGCCGCGACACGCACCGCGCTGCTCGACGAGGCCATCGCTGAACACAAGTTTGACGACAGCCTTAAGGTAATTAGCAAACAGTCTACATTGTTATACTCGTAGACATGCAGAGCGCGCCGAGGAGATCGAAGGCCGGCTGTCCTCACTCCGCGAGGACTGGGAGCGTCTGCAGCAACTCGCCGCGACACGCACCGCGCTGCTCGACGAGGCCATCGCTGAACACAAGTTTGACGACAGCCTTAAGGTAATTAGCAAACAGTCTACATTGTTATACTCGTAGACATGCAGAGCGCGCCGAGGAGATCGAAGGTCGGCTGTCCTCACTCCGCGAGGACTGGGAGCGTCTGCAGCAACTCGCCGCGACACGCACCGCGCTGCTCGACGAGGCCATCGCTGAACACAAGTTTGACGACAGCCTTAAGGTAATTAGCAAACAGTCTACATTGGTATACTCGTAGACATCCCGAGCGCGCTGAAGGAGATCGAAGGCCGGCTGTCCTCACTCCGCGAGGACTGGGAGCGCCTGCAGCAACTCGCCGCGACACGCACCGCGCTGCTCGACGAGGCCATCGCTGAACACAAGTTTGACGACAGCCTTAAGGTAATTAGCAAACAGTCTACATTGTTATACTCGTAGACATGCAGAGCGCGCCGAGGAGATCGAAGGCCGGCTGTCCTCACTCCGCGAGGACTGGGAGCGCCTGCAGCAACTCGCCGCGACACGCACCGCGCTGCTCGACGAGGCCATCGCTGAACACAAGTTTGACGACAGCCTTAAGGTAATTAGCAAACAGTCTACATTGTTATACTCGTAGACATGCAGAGCGCGCCGAGGAGATCGAAGGCCGGCTGTCCTCACTCCGCGAGGACTGGGAGCGCCTGCAGCAACTCGCCGCGACACGCACCGCGCTGCTCGACGAGGCCATCGCTGAACACAAGTTTGACGACAGCCTTAAGGTAATTAGCAAACAGTCTACATTGTTATACTCGTAGACATGCAGAGCGCGCCGAGGAGATCGAAGGCCGGCTGTCCTCACTCCGCGAGGACTGGGAGCGTCTGCAGCAACTCGCCGCGACACGCACCGCGCTGCTCGACGAGGCCATCGCTGAACACAAGTTTGACGACAGCCTTAAGGTAATTAGCAAACAGTCTACATTGTTATACTCGTAGACATGCAGAGCGCGCCGAGGAGATCGAAGGTCGGCTGTCCTCACTCCGCGAGGACTGGGAGCGTCTGCAGCAACTCGCCGCGACACGCACCGCGCTGCTCGACGAGGCCATCGCTGAACACAAGTTTGACGACAGCCTTAAGGTATTAGCAAACAGTCTACATTGTTATACTCGTAGACATGCAGAGCGCGCCGAGGAGATCGAAGGCCGGCTGTCCTCACTCCGCGAGGACTGGGAGCGTCTGCAGCAACTCGCCGCGACACGCACCGCGCTGCTCGACGAGGCCATCGCTGAACACAAGTTTGACGACAGCCTTAAGGTACAGTCAACTTTTTTACAAGCTTTTATTTAACTTGCAATGAATGAATGAATGAATGAATGAATGAAAACATTTATTTTCAGGCAACTATTGCAATGTACCTATGTATGTATGTAAAATGCAAAGGTGGGGAAATATCGCGGTCTCGGTGCCGAATACAGTTTTGTTCCTTTCGGCGTTGAGACCCTGGGTCCGTGGGGTCCTGGCGCTCTGAGTCTCTTTGGAGACATTTCAAAGAGAGTCAGGGACGCAACTGGGGACCCAAGAGCTGGCAGTTTCCTCGCTCAATGCTTCTGGCAGTTCAGCGGGGTAACGCAGCCAGCATCTTGGGGACCTTGCCGCAGGGGCCTTTTCTAGATTTAGTTTAGTTTTATTTTAGAATAGTTTGTTTTGTATTTAGTTTCATTGTATCAAAGATATATATAACTCTATCCTCTGTGATTGTATGTAACTATGTTTGTATGGGTCAAATCTTACAAGTTAAATTTGATCCACTTCCCGGTTTCCATTAGTTCATTTTGAATCTTCTTGCAATTTCCATAGGAGTTGTAATTCAATTACCTGTGTAAAGTGAACGAACGATTTTTTATGCAGTCACGTAAGTAGCGCGTGCAGTTCTACTTAACAATAGTCAAAGGATTGGCCGTCGGGGCCTATTAGAAATCTACAAATTATACATAATGCCTTTGGTAATTAGTTATTGTATGTGTGCGCAGGAGTTGGAGGTGTGGGTGTCGGAGAGTGTGAAGCGCATGCGCGGCGGAGCGGCGCCCGACTCCGCGGCCGACGCGCAGGCCATGCTCGACACACACAAGGAGAGGAAGGTACGTACCCTGGGCCCATAGCACAGAATAAATAGTAGTACTAGGTACAGAAGATTCACTCTCTAACAAAACGCGTCTGTTACGATTAGGACAGATATGACCGCTAGGTGGCGACAGCGCCACGCGCGGCTTATCGCTAGCCACCAAATTGGTGGGGAACGGATGTACTTGTAGCTGCCTGTTGCAATGCGACGAAATCGCGGAGTGAGCCGCGCCTGCCCATAGGCTAGATGACACATGATGAATTTTATGACAAAATCTTATAAAATAGATAGCAAATGAGCAATTTATCACAATAATGTGGATATTGAAATAATACAAAAATATAGGACCTAAAAGTTTCAAAATTTAAGTTTTTTTGAACTTCCAAAAAGGAAATAAGTAAGGATACCATTCGATTCCTTACATTTTATCAAAAAAAATGTATAGCAACTATATACATAAACGCAATATTTCACCGACAAAAACGCAATTTTCTTGTTTTGTCCATACTTCAAGATGGACTCTTAGTGACCTTGACGTCACGTTCACTTATCGTTTTGTTAGGAGCGTTTCGCGAGTGAAGTACGACTGTCGGACTTTAACTATCATTTCTGACCTTTGTATTGCTTTAATGCAATGGGTCCCATATAGACATTTGATCCTAAAAACAAACCTGATCGATTGATACCATAAATGGAAATATGTCTTCAATTGAGTGAGCTATGTTTTGGTGTACATCTTCACAATGTTTTGTGTTTGATAGACGGAGATAGACAACCGGCAGAAGAGTATAGCGGCGCTGCAGCGCGAGGAACAGAGCCCGGAGAAGCTGAAGAAGCTCACCGAGCTGGCGCAGACCCTCGACCAGGCCTGGCTGCAGCGAGAGCAGCACCTCACACAGGTATACACATTCGCAGTGCGCTAGACGGAGATAGACAACCGGCAGAAGAGTATAGCTGACCTAGCTGGCGCAGACCCTCGACCAGGCCTGGCTGCAGCGAGAGCAGCACCTCACACAGGTATACACGTTCGCATTGCGCTAGACGGAGATAGACAACCGGCAGAAGAGTATAGCTGACCGAGCTGTCGCAGACCCTCGACCAGGCCTGGCTGCAGCGAGAGCAGCACCTCACACAGGTATACACATTCGCAGTGCGCTAGACGGAGATAGACAACCGGCAGAAGAGTATAGCTGACCGAGCTGGCGCAGACCCTCGACCAGGCCTGGCTGCAGCGAGAGCAGCACCTCACACAGGTATACACATTCGCAGTGCGCTAGACGGAGATAGACAACCGGCAGAAGAGTATAGCTGACCTAGCTGGCGCAGACCCTCGACCAGGCCTGGCTGCAGCGAGAGCAGCACCTCACACAGGTATACACATTCGCAGTGTGCTAGACGGAGATAGACAACCGGCAGAAGAGTATAGCTGACCGAGCTGGCGCAGACCCTCGACCAGGCCTGGCTGCAGCGAGAGCAGCACCTCACACAGGCATACACATTCGCAGTGTGCTAGACGGAGATAGACAACCGGCAGAAGAGTATAGCTGACTCACATGAATTCCGCCTCTAATCTTTGTTTTTATTATATACTAGCTTTTGCCCGCGACTGCGTCTGCGTGGAATTAGTGACAGCAGCTAAATCAGGTATATCGCCTGGATAATGCTAATAGCAATCATTCAATTCGCGCATTGCTTACTTCAATTATTAGGCAATTCATTAACTCTTTCAATTCCACCCCCCTTTGCACTCTCTTCAGGGATGATTTCCGATATAAAAACTATCCTATGTCTTTCCCCGGGACTCAAACTATCTCTATACCAAATAAATCGGTTCAGCGGCTTAAGCGTGAAGAGGTAACAGACAGACAGATAGACAGACACACTTACGCCTTTATAATATTAGTATGGATGTATCTCAAATACTTAACTTTTTCAGTTTATTTGAAGGCCTGTTTTGTTGTTTAACTCCCAAATGCATACAATACTGACGTTAATATTTTGTCTCAGGCGCACCAGCTGCAGCTGCTTAAGGAGCAAGCGAGACAGACAGAAGACTGGCTCGCGGCCAAGGAGGCTTTCCTGAACAATGACGATCTCGGCGAGAACCTAGACGGTATTTAAATATTCTTACACAGATTGGCTAAGTCCCTAAGAAGCGCTGGTGGCCTAGCGGTAAGAGCGTGCGACTTGCAATCTGGAGGTCGCGGGCTCAAACCCCGGCTCGTACCAATGAGTTTTTCGGAACTTATGTACGAAATATCATTTGATATTTACCAGTCGCTTTTCGGTGAAGGAAAACATCGTGAGGAAACCGGACTAATCCCAATAAGGCCTAGTTAACCCACTGGGTTGGAAGGTCAGATGGCAGTCGCTTTCGTAAAAACTAGTGCCTATGCCAATTCTTGGGGTTAGTTGTCAAGCGGATCCCGGGCTCCCATGAGCCGTGGCAAAATGCCGGGACAACGCGAGGAAGATGATGATGAGATTGACTAAGTCCCACGGTAAGCTCAAGAAGGCTTGTGTTGCGGGTACTCAGACAACGATATATATAATATACAATTTTTTTTTTTATTATAGCCGTGGAGACCCTGATCAGGAAGCACGCAGAGTTCGCCAAGCTGCTGGACTCGGGAGTGGCTCGAGTGGAAGAACTGGAGACCTTCGCTCGCTCGTTACTGGAGGGAGGGCACTACGACCAAGCTTACATCGAGCGACGACTCGCAGCCATCTTGGCGAGAAGAGACAAACTCAAGGTCAGCTATCATCGTTATAGGCCCCGTGCATGAACTATAGGGGGTAGCATAGGAGCTGTCAGATTTTTGGCGCAAGGCGTAAATGTGTCGTTTATGCTTCCGATGTAGCTCACAAGATGGCAGAACCTACTATGTACAAGGAAACGTACCGACGAGAACGCTAGATGTTAGCACTTGCTTTGGCAATGTACATGTGCACATATGTTTCCGATTCCGAGTTAGCAGCTAATGGCATCCCACTGGTAGATAACAATTTTAAATTAAGTTTTCAACGTAGAATAAATTTAAAAGTGGAAAAATTACTGTCTTGGGTGAGACTTGAACTCACGGCCACTGGATCGATACTCCAGCGCTCTGCCATCTGAGCCGCCATCAAGTTACGATGTGCTACCGATACTAATTTTATTTTTTATCAAGCAGAAACGTTTGCGGACGATGCTATTAAGCTTATAATAAAATTTTCCACTTTTAAATGTATTTTTAAAGGAATGGCCAGAGACTGCACAGGATCGGGAAGACTGGAAAAAGTGGGGGGAGGCCTTTGCCCAGCAGTGGGACATTATAGGCTCCCAATAATAATAATAAATTAAATGTATGTATGAGGAGCTGGTTGCGATGCCTAATATAATTGGCGAGATCAAAGCCACACGACTCCGCTGGCTTGGTCACCTGGAGAGGATGGGGGAGGATCGTGCTGTGAGAAGAGCGTATGTGGGGCACCCGGGGGGAAAACGTCCGTCGGGGCGTCCCAGATACCGCTGGAGTGACGAATCCCAAAAAGACCTGTCCGCCCTCGGAATACCCAACTGGCGTGAAGTGGCGCAGAATAGGACAGAGTGGCGCTCTCTTGTGTCAGAGGCCAAGATCCTCTTTGGGTCACTGAGCCAGTGATGTGTGTGTGTGTAAATGTATGTATTTATCTCTGGTGCAGGAGTCGTGCCGCGCTCGCGGCGTCACGCTGCAGCAGTCCAAGCAGCTGCTGGAGTTCCTGCGCGACCTGGAACACGAGCAGGAGTGGATCGCGCTCAAGATGCAGACCGCCACCGACCATAACTACAGGTATAGTCTGTCAAGCAAAGTATGTCAGTAGCAATGTACAGCAAAGTGAAGTAGGGCAACACTCAAAGAGTAGTACCGTAAAATGGGGTGAGTTGGGTGAAATTTGACTTTCAAACCTCGATAAAATTTTATTTTTACATGTGAAAACTGAATGGTGTATATAATAAGTGGTTCGGACGTTTGTATTTTATTTTGGGTAGTTCCATTTCATAACTTTGACGATAAAGTGGAAAACCCACCTCACCCCGTAGTGCCTCGTATTTGGGGTGAGAGGGTTTTTCATACAAAGGTGATTTTGAAAGATTGTTGGATCGATTTTTTTTAATTATGAATATTACTATAGCTCCATTTTAAATTGGAATACATTATTTTTGTAGCAGTAGCCTTAAAAACCCACCTCACCCCCCTCTCAATCCTTCTCTCCCCATTCATAACCCATAGCTCCCCGCGAAACCTACTCACCCCGTTTTACGGTATTGCGCTAAGAAAAGTAGCAATGTACATCGAACCAAAACATATAATTATCATAATCTCAAATTTTACAAATACTTACGATCAACGAGCTGATTGTACATTGTAGGCACCTTGACTTTGCTTCAGTTCATGCACAATCTTATTTAATATATCGGTATTTAATGGTGACAGCAGAAATTCATCTTGAAATAGCAACGATTCAGAATGTAAACAAACAAGATGGCTGTCATTCACGATCCACATTCCACAGATAAAACACAGATGACACGCGATTTTGAAATTATTCGAAAATAATGTTGCTAACCCGCGATTATTCAAATTTGCCGCCTTTTACTAGTGACAAGATTTGCTTGACCAAGTACATATACAGTGTGTAAATCCAATACGGGCGAATATTTAAACGGTGGTTAGCTTAGAACCTTAGAAGTATATTGAGATAAATTTTGCTTAGAAATACAATTAAAATTTTAATCATACAAAATATTTCGGCGTATGGAATACACCACTCGTTGCGGGATACAAGCTTTTTAAAGTAACTGTCAACTTTTGTATTGCTTTATGACGATGGGTCCCATAAAGTCAGTCCATCAAAAGTCTGCAGCGGGTTTGATAGCCCACGCAGTGCACGTGTTATTTTAAACGTCAACTTCTATGAAATTATGACGTATAAATGACACTTGCACTGCGTGGGCTATCAAATCCGCTGCAGACTATTCTTGGTCCGACTTTACAGACATTTGATCCTCAAAACAAACCTGATCGATTGATACCATTCATAAAAATTGACAAATACCATATTCACTAGAGATGTCCCGGCCCCTCTCTCGGCCGAATACCGAATATTCGGCGACCGAATATTCGGCATGACATGCGAACATTTTGATTCACAATTATTATGAAAACTGTTCGCCAACAAAGCACAACGTTTGCTAAGATTTATTTTTATGTTGAACAGAATTAATGAATGTACTTAGAGTCGATCAAATCAGACCCATGATAAAAAATAAAATATTTTGTAATCAACAAATGCTCAAAAACATGCCTTCGTATTTAGCTACTTTCCAAGAATACATTTTAAATATATTTATATCTAGTTTTTTTTTGTGTAATTTTTCTTTTTAGTTAGATGCAACAGATATTCTGTATTCGGCCGAATAGTAGGCATCATTCGGCCGAATACCGAATATTCAGCAAAGTGGCCGAATAGACCGAATACCGAATAGTTGCCGAATATTCGTGGCATCTCTAATAATGTGTTTATGTGTACAGAGAACTGTCAAATCTTCAGAGCAAGATTCAGAAGCACGCCGCCTTCGAATCCGAGCTGGCGTCCAACAAGAAGCGGATAGACGACGTGGCCAACCGCGGCGAGGAGCTCATAGGTACGGTCGTCATACCAGTGGGGAGACACTCCTGACTTCGGGCAAACTCGGGTCCGCTCGGCTCAGCATTGCTCCGAGCAATTTTTAGGATTTATTGAAGTGAAAACTTCTTCAGCGGCGCTGTGCACTTTCTGTGATGGGGAAAAATGTTAAACTCGCGAGAGGTCACGTTAGGACACGTGACCTGATCGAAAAACTGTTACAATGTAATTGAGTTTTCACTTCTGCCGGCACTCCCGGAGTGCAACCCGTTGTTTTTTTTGTAAGGTACACTTAATGAGGACCCCTTAATTGTTTTAATTTACTGAGCAGCACTGTATAAATCGATTCCTTAGTTCAAGCGTAAAGAACTTATGTGGTCGGGGAGATTTGTTTCCCTAAAACAGGGGTCTCCAAACTTTTTTACCTGAGGGCCATATTGCGCCTCAGAAAGACCCCTGCTCTAAAATAAATGATATGTTGTTAACAGAAGCGAAGCACTACGCGTCCCAGGAGATCTCCACACACGTGGAAGAGTTGGAGAACCAGTGGCGAGAGCTTCAGGTACCGTCCCACATCAGCCCACGCTGTTAACTGACAGTTCGTCAACCTGGTAGTTCGTCAACCTCACCGATGGATAGTTGAGAGTGTTGCTGTTTGTACAGTCAACTGTAAAAATATGGGTGTAGCCAAATTATTCAAAAATATGTCCCATAGTACTTAATTCGCTGACATAAGAGCTATGGGACATATTTTTGAGATGATTTGTGCACCTTTATTTTTACAGTTGACTGTACGATATTTTAGTTCGTCCTTAACCTTTTTATGAGACCCGGTTTTTTTTTTAAATAAATAAATATGATAGGACATTTTTACAGGAAACGAAAACGAAACTAAGCCCCACGGTAAGCTCGTGAAGGCTTGTGTTGTGGGTACTTAGACAACGATATATATAATATAATATATAAATACTCAAATACATAGAAAACAACCAGGACTCAGGAACAAATATCTGTGTCATCACACAAATAAATGCCCTTACCGGAATTCGAACCCGGGACCATCGGCTTCATAGGCAGGGTCACTACCCACTAGGCCAGACCGGTCGTCGGTTTCCTTTTAGTCTGTCAGTCTGAGATCGAGTTGCAGGGAACGTGGCAGTTTGATTTCCCCTATTGGTATCCCCAATTTAATTTGCTATAAAATCTGGATTATAGGGCTTCGACGACGTCAATTTTGCATCGACTTGGCACTGAAAATGCATAAATGCCTCGCAGACGTAGCACTATGGTTATGGTTTAAAAAAAAACAAAGCTTAGTCTAAGAATGCAGCCTAAGGGCTCATTTAGATGGCGCGCGAACTCGTGTACGATTTTAGTTACATTGCGGACTATTGAGGTGACATCAATTCAGCCGACCGATCAAATAACGCAATGTAATGAAACTCGCATGCGAGTTCTCGCACCATCTAAATGAGCCCTTATTGACTTGTGAATTCCACTACATGAATTACACAAACATACAGTTGTTCAAACAGCTACCAAATCGAAGGCTAAAATACAAACTTGAGCTACCCGCGCCTAAATTACAAATATATAGGACAAGCCCTCTTTATGCAGCAGCAAAAAGATTGAAATGGTTTCTTGCGAGAAACGTGTATTACTGTATTAATGATTTCTTCGCAGATAGCTTTATTATGTAATATAGGTACTTAATTCTATTTATATCATTGAATACGATGCTACTTTTTGTGCTTTATTGCATGAAAAATGTAAATATTATAAATGTTAGTTTAAGGAAATGTGTGTCATACCCTTTTATGGTCCATGAGGTACTTGTATAAATGTTGTAACACCTCTCGTTTTTACCATGGTGCAATAAATGATTGATTGATTCCATTCCAGTCTGCAGTGAAACTCCGTCGCGAGCGGCTGCAGGAGGCGTACCAAGCCCGTATATACTTGCGAGGACTAGACGATTTCACGGCGTGGCTTGATGACGTCGAGTCACAACTACTCAGCGAGGATCACGGTGAGATACTATACTTTACAACTCCGAAACGAGCAAATGAACTTTATTTCTATTATATTACACCTAGCGCAACTATAATGAATTTAGGAGTGTAATATAAGTGGATTTACAATTTGGTGCCGTGACCAGGATAATGGTAGTGACTTTAAAAGTTACTTTGAATATTTTGAACAAAATCAACGACGAACGTTCTAAATAGGTAGCCTTTTTAAGCACTACATACTGATACAAATGCATTTTTTTAACCCGATGAAGCTGATTGTTGTCTGAAATTATAGGTACCTACCTAAGTATTTTATTGTTTGTTTGCGGAAAGGCGCTTGTATATTTTTAATTGCCAACAATATTTTGTCTAACAGTACATAGTTATTGTATTTATTTATTTACTAAATAAGTAGTTAATTATTACATGACCATTAAATTAGATTATAATGATAAAGAAATTCAAGAACTTTACTTTATTACTCATTGACATTATATATTACAATTAAAATATGTAATTATTAACACAAAAACATATATTACTTAAACTTCCCGGTCCATCTCTATGTCTAATTTTTTTGTCTTTTTATGTTTTTGTCTAACTATATGTCTTTGTGCAGGCAAGGACCTAGCATCCGTAACGGCCTTACTGAAGCGCCACACACGCCTGGAACAACAGGTGGCCGGCAAGAGCGACGCGGCGACGCAACTGGCCGACAACGCGCGACAGCTCGCCGACAGCCGACACTTCATGGCGCAGGAGATACTCGCCAAGGCCGACGAGGCTGTCAAGCGGTGAGTGCACGTGACCGACAACACCGACAATTGGCCGACTAAACTTTTTAAACCACGAGATATATTCATTTAAGTGAGTACACGTGTAATAAGTGGACAAGAGCTACGCGGCGACGCAACTGGCCGTCAACGCGCGACAGCTCCCCGACAGCCGACACTTCATGGCGCAGGAGATACTCGCCAAGGCCGACGAGGCTGTCAAGCGGTGAGTGCACGTGACCGACAACACCGACAATTGGCTATGGATGAGGTCTTGGTGGCTCAGATGGCAGAGCGCTGGAGTATCAATCCAGAGGCCGTGAGTTCAAGTCTCAACCAAGACAGTAATTTTTCCACTTTTAAATTTATTCTAAGCTTAAGCATCGTTCGCAGACGTTTCTGCTTGTTAAAAATTTTAATTATAAATGTTCGTTTGGCAGGTACCGGCAGCTGCAGGAGCCGATGCAGATCAGGAGGGATAACCTGGAGGATGCTGCGCTGCTGCACCGCTGGGACCGCGACGCCGACGAGGAGATGAGATGGTGCGTTCACGTCACACATACTTTATTAATTGTATATTGTGTGTTTTTCCTTTATAATATTATTCTATTTATTCACAAAAATAATACAGTCTAATGTTAAATACAAGCTTCTAAAATAAAATAAAAGTAAACTAAACTAAATCTAAAAAGTCCCCTGCGGCAAGGTCCCCAAGATGCTGGCTGCGTTACCCCGCTGAATTGCCAGACTGAAGCGTTGAGCGAGGTAACTGCCAGCTCTTGGGTCCCCAGTTGCGTCCCTGAGTCTCTTTGAAAGGTCTCCAACTCAGTTTTTAATTCATTGAGACACTGACATATTCAATATATTAAATTGGGTTACTCACATTATATACATATATATACATAGAGGCGATGATTGCTAACGAGAAGCATTTTCAAAGAGCACTCGCGTTGGTGATCCGACGCAGACTGATGTCTATTTTATATACATATTTAACATTTATTTTATATACCCACCAAAGATACATTGAGTAAGATGCGTAACCCTTCGTGCGTGAGTCCGACTCGCCCCTGGCCGGTTTTTGCGTATTTGTGTGTGTTTAAGCTAAAAATTGTACTGTACCTTAGGATGGTGGAGCGCGAGCCTGTGGCGGCGCTGCAGGACACAGGCTCCACGCTGCAGGAGACGCAGGCGCTGCTCAAGAAACACCTGGCGCTGGAGGCAGAGCTGATGGCGCGGTACGTTTACACTCATGTGTGGCATACATTCATTATTTAGGATGAAGCGCGAGCCTGTGGCGGCGCTGCAGGACACCGGCTCCACGCTGCAGGAGACGCAGGCGCTGCTCCAGAAACACCTGGCGCTGGAGGCAGAGCTGATGGCTCGGTACGTTTACATTCATGTGTGGCATACATTCATTACTTAGGATGGTGGAGCCTGTGGCGGCGCTGTAGGACACCGACTCCACGCTGCAGGAGACGCAGGCGCTGCTCAAGAAACACCTGGCGCTGGAGGCAGAGCTGATGGCTCGGTACGTTTACACTCATGTCTGGCATACATTCATTACTTAGGATGGTGGAGCCTGTGGCGGCGCTGCAGGACACCGGCTCCACGCTGCAGGAGACGCAGGCGCTGCTCAAGAAACACCTGGCGCTGGAGGCAGAGCTGATGGCACGGTACGTTTACACTCATGTGTGGCATACATTCATTACTTAGGATGGTGGAGCCTGTGGCGGCGCTGCAGGACACCGGCTCCACGCTGCAGGAGACGCAGGCGCTGCTCAAGAAACACCTGGCGCTGGAGGCAGAGCTGATGGCACGGTACGTTTACACTCATGTGTGGCATACATTCATTACTTTTTTTTTCATTAGCCTGTTTTGAATAGAATATAATTTGAGTTGAATAAATTTAAAATGGTAGTGACTTTTTCTCTCTTGATGACAATTCGTAAACCAATAAATTAGTACATTCTTGCAGAGGCCGGGAAATGGTAATCCGTGGATGAGTATCCGTGGACGATGCGAAGCAGAGTCCGACAAAGCTATCTTGACATGTCTTTTATTGAAAAACGCTTTTTAAAAATCAGTAACTATTACTTATGAAAGCAGAAGAATATATGGTATTAGATTCATAATTGTTACATATTTGCCGTGACTTATTTTTAAAAGGTGTCTTTCAATAAAAAGACACATCAAGATTGTTTACCTTATTTCTGATGCTAAAAAAACGAACTACCGTAAAATGGGGTGAGTAGGGTTCGCAGGGAGAGTTGGGTTATGAATGGGGAGAGAAGGAATGAAAGGGGGGTGTACGGATAGTACATCTGAGTTGATATGATTCTTGATGGTAGATTGCAATCTTGATGGAAACACTGATTTCGGTATATTTATTTATTGATAACCAAGGTATATGAGTACTAGCTAGGAGCACGTATAAACGTAAACTACTTCATAAATCGATGTATGGCGTAATCGCAAATACAGCAATTATTATAAAGTCATTGTATTTAATGCTGACGCGAGAAATGTGCGATGCTTGCATTGTACATATTCCCGGCCAGGAGATGAGAAGTTGATAAGAGATGCTGAGATATTTTTATATAAAACTGATTGATGTAGTGAAATAATTTGAAACTGAAATTATTTGATAGAAGTAAATCCCCTAAACATAGAAGTATTTGTAGAGTTGAGCGCAGTTGCCGCGACGCGATGATCTTGTCTCTCACGGGGTTGTCCGCTGTGGTTGTGCTCGGTCGCTGATGGAATGGAGCTGCGCGATGTGGATGACATCGAGGTCGGTCTGCGACCGCTCTCCCGGGGGGCGGCGGCGGCGAACGAAGGGGTGAGGCGCGCGACGAGTTGACGGCGTCGAATGCAGCGGCGCACGTACAGTGCTGCTAACACGATGACTATGCCCAGGACCACGTAAATTACTGTGTAATGATGAACGTCGTGGTAGTTGATTCTGTCTGATAGCGCTCCCTCGTTCTTCATGTGTTCGATTTGGTCTTTGATGACCTTGAAATATTTGTCATTGTTTTCAAGAGCATTTGATTCGCCTTGTAAGACTGGTACTGTTAAGTTTATAACGTTGTTTATGGAGGGCACGTCGAACTTAACAACTGTTGCTTGTGTTTTGATGTCGTTCGAATGTTTCTTCTGTGGAAATATGGTAAAGGCGTCTCCATTTAACACGCACTCTGTTTGAAGGGTTATGATTCCTGCCTTATTTAGATGCTCGGCCTTGACCTCCTGTCCGCATATGATTCTCGCCGTGCATTCGTCACAACAAAAGAATAGGTATGTATTCATAGTGCTTAGTTCCGTCCATATGTTGTGGCAAGTGTCAGAGTCCGCTGAGCACTCGTTTGAAACTTGATCGGCAATGCAGAGGCGTGAGTCAGACTTTAGTTGATAAATTGGACCTTGTACCGTACAAATAAGAGTATTAGAATCGTAGTGCGAGCATTTCTTTACGGTTTCATCCAACATAGGTATATACGATTCTTTTTTGATATTTATAGCCACTTGATGCGCTATAGGTCGTATTTTGATCATATTTTTTCCAACTTGACGTGGAATTGATATTAATCTGAAGAGTTCGTACACATCTTGAAAAACTAAGGGAATCTTGATTTCAAAGATAAGGTACTGGCGGGTCATTCTTGTTCGCACCTTCATTAATTGATATAGTTTGGGTAGATCGGTGTTGATGTTTTCGCAGGGTAGAGTCAAATCCTTTGGCATCTGCCCGGCTATGATATTCAGCTCATCTTTCAACTGTTGTGGTGTCAAGAGGTGAACGTTGAATTTGCCGTAAATGACGTTAGCGATGGTGTCCAATAAAGTGTCTTGTATGCTCTTCAGGTTTACGAGTATGTTATTAGCGATGATTGATGACACGGTGATTTCATTTATTTGGGTTGATTCTTGAATTTCGGTAGCCTGTTTGTTAAGGCTCATCTCGATGTTGTTTATGTGTTGGTTGAAAGTTTTGTGCTGATTTTGCATTGATGTTTCAACTCTCTTTAGTAGATTGGCTTCCGCTTCTATAACCGAGGTTTGATTTCTCCATAATTGTGCCAAATGTTTTTCATTAGCTCTGGTCAGGTCGATGTCCTTCTGATATTGTTCGGCGAACTGATCGTCGAGCACGCCGAATAGGCTGTGAGCGAGGTTGCCGACGCCATTGAAGAATGCTCTCTTCTTTCGTGGTGATTCGACACGTTGACCGAGTAGCATGCTGTCGTAGTATTTTAATTCCGAAAAGGCGTGTCGCAATTGATTGAGTACGATGTTACACTGTTGTTTATGTTCGATGGCGTGACACATATTTTCCAAGTGCTTGATGTATTTGGAAAATAGTTCTGATCCTTCCCAGTATGGATTGATGTCATAATAAACTACAAGTTTCCACTCGTCTCGGGCCAATTTCATATTTGTTATTTTATCAAAGTAAATGCCTTGTCCCTCTTTGAAACGTGATACGTCATGAGTGCATTGCGCCGGCGATATAAATAACATAAACATCATAAGCGCCATAGTGATGTAACCAATGAATTTGGAATTTGCTGGTTTTCTTTGCTTTGTTTGTCTTGCAGGGGGCGTGGCCGATGTATCTTTTTTCTGATCTTCACTGGTTGATGATTCGTTTTCTGATACTGGCAGTTTTGACAGCTTGATGATGGGCCGTTTGATTATTGAATTTTTTGTCTTTACTGAAGCGACACGGACAAGGCCGTCCTTTCCTGCATGAACATTTGATACTCTGCCAAGAGCCCACTTGCCGGCAGGTAAATTTGCGTCGTGAATGATTACGACGTCGCCGATTTCAATGTTTGGCTTGGGTTGCGTCCATTTACAGCGTGATTGTAACTGACACAGGTATTCAGTTTGCCATTTTTTCCATATATCTTGGAATATTTTCTGTGTTAGGCGCCACCGTGTACGCTCGTCCCTTTCAGTCTCAACGATGTGGAGAGTCGGACCACTTGCTAAAAAGTGTGCCGGTGTGATATAATCCAAGTCGTCAGGGTCCTCGGTCAATGCACACAGTGGACGTGCATTTAAACAACCCTCTATCTGTGCCAATAGAGTCGAAAATTCTTCGAAGGTTAGGTGCTGTTCTCCCAGCACTCGGTGAAGATGATGTTTGAGGCTTTTGACGGCCGCTTCCCATAGGCCGCCCGCGCTGGGCCACGAAGGTGCATTGAAGTGCCAGCTGATGTTCATGTCGCTGATTGCTTTAAAAAATGATTCATCTAGCGAGGCAGTGATCTCTTCATACTCCCTTTTAATTGCTTTGTTGGCTTTAGTAAAATTTGTGCCATTGTCACTGAAGATGTGACGGGGTGCTCCACGCCGGGCGGACATTCTCCGTAGAGCGGCCAGAAATGATTCCGAGCTTAGGTCTGAAACTAGCTCTAAGTGCACTGCCTTTGTCGCCATGCAGACAAACACAGCAATGTAGCCCTTAGTTGTTTTGATGCCGCGACCCTTGCTTGCCTTCACTGATACGTATCCTGTATAGTCCACACCGGTATTATAAAATGGCCTTGATGGATTTGACCTTGACTCAGGTAAGTCCCCCATGAGTTGTGATAGTTTTGGAGGTTTCTGCTTAAGGCACGTTATGCAACGGCGTAGGAGATTTTTCGTAGCTCTATTACCTCCTACAATCCACACTGATTCTCGTAGCTTGGCGTGTGTGAGTTTGGCGGTTCCGTGCAAAACAGCTTTATGTGCTTGATCTATAAGCAGCTCCGTCAGGCGACCTCTATGTGGAATAATAAGAGGGTGCTTCATTTCCCAGCTGATGTGTGCGTTATGAAGTCGTCCTCGAACGCGTAACATTCCATGTTGATCCAGGAAAGGTCTTAATTTCAAAATACTGCTCTTTAAATCCACTGATTGATTTGTTTTCAAATTGATGATTTCATTTGAAAACTCTTTTTGTTGCACGTACTTGATAATTCTATTTTTAGCGCTTCTTATCTCGTCAGCTGTTAGGTAACTCGAGAACTGCTGACGCCGCGAGGCCACTCGTAGTATCCATGCGAGCACGCGGGTGCAATGTGTCAAGTTGCTATGCTTGCTTATTAATTCATTAATAATGTCCCCGTCTGTTTGTTTACATGTTACCGCGTGGCATTGTTTTGATGTTTTAACCTCTTGATCGGTAGTGAATGTGGGCCTTTCTTGATTTTCACTGTATGATGATAGCCAGTTTGGACCATTCCACCAAAGAGGATGTTTTAGTAATTGCTGGGTCGTGATTCCGCGACTAGCGCAGTCGGCCGGGTTTTCTTCGGACTTGACGTAGTTCCAACAAGTCGGCGGTATGATTTTTGTAATTTGCGTAACCCTGTTAGCTATAAATGGCTTCCATTTGCTAGGTTCGCCATTTAGCCAGCCCAAAACAGCTGTACTGTCAGACCAGCAGACCAATTTGATTTTGTTTTCTGATAGGGATTGCTTGACCTTCTCCATGAGGGCTGATAGAAGTAGAGCTGCACACAGTTCTAATCTCGGCAAGGTCACAGCTTTTTTCGATGGTACGAGTCTTGATTTTGCTGCTATCAGTACCGGCGGCGACGTTGATTGTTTGTTGTCGGTACGGATCACACGGCAGTAGATTGCGCACGCGTATGCTTTCCTCGATGCATCGCAATAACCGTGTAGTTCAAGGTCTTGATTCTTGTAGGTATTTAGCCAACGCGGAATTTTGATGTCTTTGATAGTTTGTAGGTCTTGTGAAATTGTGTACCATTCCTTCTTGATATTATGGGGTACTTGATCGTTCCATCCGATGTCATTTGATATGACATTTTGAAACAGTAACTTCAATTTCGTGGTTACTGGCGATAGCCACCCAAGTGGGTCGAATACTTTCGCTATACTTGACAGTAACTCTCTCTTCGTCATTGTGATCGATGTTTGATTTGATAGTGGTGCAATTTTTAGTTGAAAAGTAAATAGATCTTCCTGCGGGTGCCATCGTAGACCCAGCGTTTTCGTTGTTTCTTGATCTTTGAATTCGAATGTTTGTTGCTGATCTTGAGACTTGCTAGCTCCTTGCAGTAGTTCGGGCGTGTTTGATGCCCATTTTCGAAGATTGAACCCTCTTGATTTTAATAATTCGATCAAATCTTGTTTCATTTTCTTCGCTGATTCGAGGTCGTGACAGCCGTGTAGAAGGTCATCCATGTAAAAACTCTCTTCTACGACTTTAGCCGCTTCAGGATAATTGTGGCGTTCGTCCTTGGCCAGCTGTGTTAACGTCATCATGGCTAACCAGGGGGCAGCCTTGGTGCCGTAGGTTGTGGTCGTTAATGCGTATTCACGAAACCTTTGATGTTCATTGTCTCTCCAAATGATCTTCTGATATTTTTGATCTTGAATGTTTATACCAATAATTCTAAACATTTTTTCTATGTCTGCAACGTACGCGACCTTATATTGTCTCCACTTAATGATGAGTGACAATAAGTCGTGTTGTAAATTGGGTCCGCTGTACATGATGTCGTTCAGACTTGTCCCATTTGACGTTTTGGCAGACGCATTATACACGACTCTAAGAGATGTAGTTGCTGACTCAGGCCTTTGCACGCAGTGATGTGGCAAGAAGCACTCTTGTGTTGAATTGGGTGGGCCGTCGATTTCGTCTGTACATTCGCGCATATGGCCCAAACTTATGTATTCTTGAATAAACTTCTTGTACTCTCTTTCGATATTTTGATCCTTTCGAAACTTGATCTCGAGTTGCCTGAACTGTGCTATGACAATGTTCTTGGAGCGTCCTAGAGCATTTTCCTTCTCTGGCTTCAACGGCAATCGAACGACGTATCTTCCGTCTTCTTGTCGAAATGTAGTTTCGCGGTAGAAGTTTATACAATGTTGATCTTCTGATGACAAACTTGATGCTTCATTGATGTCTTCTATGGTCCAAAAGCGCGAGATATCATTCATGTTGTTGACGACGGTGCAGCATTGATACGATGGCAATGGGACCTTTCCGTTTATGATGTACCCAAGTTTCGTTTTTTGAGCTACAGGGAGGTCATCGCCTTCTATTATGGTTCCATTTTGGACGAATTTAGCGTAGATTTCTGTTCCCAAGATTATGTCGATAGGGCGGCTGATGTTGTAATCCGGGTCAGCCAGTGGAAGTCCTCTTAAGTACGACAGATCGGGTTTGACGAAGGTTTGATTCGGTAGGGGAAGAGTGAGTTTATTCATGATAAATAACTCGCCGTTAAATTGAAAGTCACAGTCCATTGATGACATGGTGACGTTTATTACGCCGTTGCAGGTGTTTCCACTAATGCCGAGGCCATACATAGTGTCGTTACAGCTTTCTCGGGGTAGTTGTAGAAGTTGAGCCGCAGCTTCCGTGATCAATGACATCTGCGCTCCAGGATCAATAAATGCTCTCAAAATGTGATAAGTTCCATCTACTGCCCTTGCCTTGATGAGGGCGGTAGGTAATAAAACTTCTATATTTTTATTACATTCTTGCGTAATAGTTGCAACAGTTTTCCGTTTACTAAGTAGATCGGAAGTATCTTGTTTCTGACTGTAGGCATCATGCACGAGTGTATTATGTCTTTCTTGGCATGTGCGGCATCGACTTGTTGAAAAACATTCCTTGTCGTAGTGATTGTAAAGGCAATTTTTGCATAAATTCAAACTTGCAATAATGCTCCATTTGCGTTCTGGCTTTGCACTTTGAAATGTTTCGCAATTAAATATGCCATGATTCTTATTACAAACTGGGCAATGTTTTCTTTGATAATAACTTGATTTAACATCATTTGATTTATTTTGTGATAATGATGAATCTTTTATGCCTACAAATGATTTGTAATAAGGCTTTCTTGATGCTTCTGATTGTTGGGATGTTTTTGGTGTGTCCAACTTGCGGCGGCTGGCTTCAAATGATGTAAACTTCATTTCTAGGAAATCTAGAAATTCCTTTAAGGTCGGCAAGTCACGTGGGTTCTTTAATGATTCGACGTATTCCGTATGACTTTCCGCGTCCAACTTTTGTGATAAAATATGGGCGATAAGCGGATCCCATGACGAGGTGTCCACGCCGAGGTTCCTGATGGCATTTAAGCACTCGTTGGTGGTGTCATGTAGACGCTTGATTTGTTGATATGATTGTTGTTGCATTGTTGATAGCGACAGCAGGTTATTGAGGTGGGCGGTGAAAATCAGTTTCGTGTTGTTGTACCTGTGGTTTAAGATTTCCCAGCAGGTCTCATAATTTTCTGAGCTGATGTTGAGATGTTGAATAAGTTTTTCAGCTTCACCTCTGACCTTATTTTTCAAAAACTGCATCTTTTGTGCGTTGGACATGGAGCGATTATGATGTATGGCTTCATTAAATAGATCCTTGAATGAAACCCACTGTTGATAGTTCCCACTAAACGGCGGTATGTCCATGACGGGGGTTGATTTCTCACGGTGAGCCATAGACCATATTTTAGAATTGATCGATTTTTTGATGTCTTGGAATTTCCTCTCATATTTGTAGAACGTTTGATTGTAGGTTTCGTCGTCTTCGAAAAGTTCACTGTCGATGTCCCAGTGAAGCGTGTCAATGGTTGTCCAACGAGACTGGACTGATTTGAGTAAATCTTCTAATTCCCACTTTTCATTAACGGTGGAGAGGTCTATGTAATGTAAAGTACGCGCGAAGGCCTTGAAGTTGCTCTGTTGTTTTCTCATCTTCTCTGACAACTTGGCAGCGTCAACGCTTTGTTTTTCAGTGAAATTGAAAATAGGTGGAATTGCGAACCCTGGATTGACTGGAGCCCGGGTAGCCGTCTTTTCCTGATTCTCAGATTGATTGTCTTGAGGGACGTCGCGGCTCTGGTGATTTGATGGCCCAGGATGCATTTCTTCAATATTTGACTTTTCTTCGGACCAATTGGGCATTGGTGACGATGGGTGTGTTGAACGTTCTGCTGGTTTCGGTGAGATTGCCCTAGGTCTCGGTGATAGAGGAGCCCTTTTAGCTGTATCCAAATGATCTAGCAATACAGACCGAGCTGATTCGTAGAAGGCTTTGGTTTTGTTGTAAGTCTTTTCAGCAAAATAAGTGCATTCCTCGTTCTTGAATGCTACCAACCTTGTATGATTGCTTTGAAACTCTTGCCAGAATCCGTCGAGGCCGGTCAACTTGTTATTGATGTTAGACTCAGTTCGGCGGCTTGGACCATCTTTTTTGTAGTTCTCAAATAGCCTGTTCATATTGGCCATGAGCTGATTTTGATCGTTGCGAATCGCTTCCATTTCCTTTTCTAAACTCATCTTGATTTTTGATTTATTGATGGATAGGTGTAGATATTGATAATAAGTATTAATCAACAAATTATTGACAATACTGTGGCCACTAATTTTTGATGTTTGATAATGATATTGATTTCTTGATTTAAAATTGATGATAATTGCTGCAGCACTGATAATGATGATTTTTCAAGTTCGAGATTCCTCTTACTTGGCTTGATTGTAGACGTCTCTTGATAATCTTGATATATTCGATGATGAACTGATGCTGTTCTCCTATGACAATGAATATAGTCAGGCTCTGGATGAGTCACAGCGCCTGTTCAATCCGCACGGTGAGACCCGCTTGTGGGAGGCCGTTTGGACGAAATCACTGTCACAGTCACTGATAGCTTCGAAGGACCATAAGATGTACGGATAGTACATCTGAGTTGATATGATTCTTGATGGTAGATTGCAATCTTGATGGAAACACTGATTTCGGTATATTTATTTATTGATAACCAAGGTATATGAGTACTAGCTAGGAGCACGTATAAACGTAAACTACTTCATAAATCGATGTATGGCGTAATCGCAAATACAGCAATTATTATAAAGTCATTGTATTTAATGCTGACGCGAGAAATGTGCGATGCTTGCATTGTACAGGGGGTGAGATGGGATTTTAAGGCTACTGCTATAAAAATAATGTATTCCAATTTAAAGTGGAGCTATAGTAATACTCATATTAAAAAAAAATCGATCCAACAATCTTCCAAAATCACCTTTGTATGAAAACCCAACTCACCCGAAATACGAGGGACTACGGGGTGAGGTGGGATTTCCTGTTTATCGTCAAAGTTATGAAATGGAACTACCCAAAATAAAATAAAAACTAAAATACAAACGTCCGGAACATTTATTATATACACCATTCAGCATAATTATGTAAAACTAAAATGTTATCGAGGTTTGAATGTCAGTTTTGCACCTACTCACTCCATTTTACGGTATAGTGCTTTTTTCCATACAAGCGAGGAAATAAGAAAAATAACATTATTTAAGCATCAAGCATCACTCAAATCAAACCTTCACATCCAAAACAATTTCCCTCTCGGAATATATTATTACAATACAATATATGGTCGGTTGACAGAGAGCCGACGGTGCAGGGCGTGTGCGGCCGCGCGGTGGGGCTGGCGCGGCGCGGGCACTTCGCCGGCGCCGCGCTCGAGGCGCGCGCGCGGGACCTCGCCGCCGCGCTCAGCGCGCTGCAGGCCGCCGCCGCCGCCCGAGGGCTGCGCCTGCAGGCCAGGAAGGACCTGCTGCAGGTATACCAAAAAGTTTTTTCTCAAAAATGGACGGCAAAGTCGACTTTGCCGTTTAAAAAATAGGTTGCGAAGCGCGTAGTTTATGGTCAGTCAAAAATTAAAAAGTTAAAAACATTGCAGTCTCGATTTTGGGACTGCAATGTTGCATACAAATTCCATTATTTGTCGAGTTCCAAACTTTTTAAAAGTTGAAATGGCCATATCAAATGAAGGCACAGGCCCATTAAACAGCCAAACAGATGATTAGTACCGCGACTATTTAGCTGTCTCAAATAGGTTGGCGTATTTTCGGCAGAAAAATACACTTCTATTTTTTTATTAAAAAAATAAAAAGGCGTCAAAGCTAATTTTTTCAATTGTTTCTACTTTTTTCTGTGAAAATATATACGTAAGAAAGTTGCTTTTGTAAAATATTTCTATGATATTTATATTTCTTGCACCATTTTTGAGAAAAGCACTATATATGACTCGGCTGGAAGGCTACTTGCTGGCTTCGGATTCAATTAAACGGACTCCCAAGGTCGTCCGTTTAAAACGAATCCTCAGCCTGCAAGTAGCTACTTCCGAGCCTCGACAATAATGTACTATTTCTCAAAAATGGACGGCAAAGTCGACTTTGCCGTCTAAAAAATAGGTCGCGAAGCGCGTAGTTTATGGTCAGTCAAAAATTAAAAAGTTAAAAACATTGCAGTCTCGATTTTGGGACTGCAATGTTGCATACAAATTCCATTATTTGTTGAGTTCCAAACTTTTTAAAAGTTGAAATGGCCATATCAAATGAAGGCACAGGCCCATTAAACAGCCAAACAGATGATTAGTACCGCGAGTACCGCGACTATTCAGCTGTCTCAAATAGGTTGGCGTATTTTCGGCAGTAAAATACACTTCTATTTTTTTATTAAAAAAATAAAAAGGCGGTAAAGCTAATTTTTTCAATTGTTTCTACTTTTTTCTGTGAAAATATATACGTAAGAACGTTGCTTCTGTAAAATATTTCTAAAATATGTATATTTCTCGCACCATTTTTGAGAAAAGCACTATATATGACTCGGCTGGAAGGCTACTTGCTGGCTTTGGATTCAATTAAACGGACTCCCAAGGTCGTCCGTTTAATACGAATCCTCAGCCTGCAATTAGCTACTTCCGAGCCTCGACAATAATGTACTATTGAACTTACCTGTACTAACAATGGCATTGTTGTATTACAATCCTATTATCTGCTTTTGTTCTCGTAGGCGCCAACCAGTTTACTTACAATATAAGTTAGAAGTACATTGCATGTATATTTAATTTTTAACCTTATTCCTTGTTGAATGGGGTTAAAGTGGTCTAAAAATATAATATAATATTCAATCTTTTGTAGTCATATCCACCTTAGCCACGACAGAGAAGTAGTCTGGTGCAAAATGCAAAAAAAATATGTTAGCCATTATTTAGTTAGTGTATTTTGTAGTCTATTGTTTAAAGAAATAGAGTCGTTAATCTATACTAACATTTCAAGGCGATTATAATCTGCTTTTACTACGAGGTGGTTATCCTAATTTGTGGTTTACCACTCAATGGTATTGTATACTTGAGACTCTTTAAGTAACTCAGTTCAAAAGATTTACACTATAACAGTACATACATGACTCATGGCGACCGCCCGAAAATCATTCTCCCAACTCCTATACGAGTACACCTTATAAAACAAAGTCCTCCGTCGCGTCTGTCTATTTATGTGTATTTATGTTCGCGATAAACTCAAAAAATATTGAACGGATTTTCATGCGGTTTTCACCTATCGATAGAGTGATTCTTGAGGAAGGTCTGGCCGCCTTTGCTACTGACAAAATTTGCTTGACCAAGTATATGAACGTTAGCGATATGTTATAGTTATCCTCCGAGATGGCGGAGGTGGCGGGCGTGCTGGACGCGCGGCGGGCGGCGCTGGAGGCGGCGGAGTGCGGCCGCGACGAGGACTCGGCGCTGGCGGCCGGCACCCGCCTCGAGGCGCAGCAGCGCGAGCTCTCCGCGCTGCAGCCCAGCATCGACGCGCTGCTGGCCAGGGCCCAGGCCGCTGCGGTAAGTCATATATCTCCGAGATGGCTGAGGTGGCGGGCGTGCTGGAGGCGGCGGAGTGCGGCCGCGACGAGGACTCGGCGCTGGCGGCCGGCACCCGCCTCGAGGCGCAGCAGCGCGAGCTCTCCGCGCTGCAGCCCAGCATCGACGCGCTGCTGGCCAGGGCCCAGGCCGCTGCGGTAAGTCATATATCTCCGAGATGGCTGAGGTGGCGGGCGTGCTGGAGGCGGCGGAGTGCGGCCGCGACGAGGACTCGGCGCTGGCGGCCGGCACCCGCCTCGAGGCGCAGCAGCGCGAGCTCTCCGCGCTGCAGCCCAGCATCGACGCGCTGCTGGCCAGGGCCCAGGCCGCTGCGGTAAGTCATATATCTCCGAGATGGCTGAGGTGGCGGGCGTGCTGGAGGCGGCGGAGTGCGGCCGCGACGAGGACTCGGCGCTGGCGGCCGGCACCCGCCTCGAGGCGCAGCAGCGCGAGCTCTCCGCGCTGCAGCCCAGCATCGACGCGCTGCTGGCCAGGGCCCAGGCCGCTGCGGTAAGTCATATATCTCCGAGATGGCTGAGGTGGCGGGCGTGCTGGAGGCGGCGGAGTGCGGCCGCGACGAGGACTCGGCGCTGGCGGCCGGCACCCGCCTCGAGGCGCAGCAGCGCGAGCTCTCCGCGCTGCAGCCCAGCATCGACGCGCTGCTGGCCAGGGCCCAGGCCGCTGCGGTAAGTCATATATCTCCGAGATGGCTGAGGTGGCGGGCGTGCTGGAGGCGGCGGAGTGCGGCCGCGACGAGGACTCGGCGCTGGCGGCCGGCACCCGCCTCGAGGCGCAGCAGCGCGAGCTCTCCGCGCTGCAGCCCAGCATCGACGCGCTGCTGGCCAGGGCCCAGGCCGCTGCGGTAAGTCATATATCTCCGAGATGGCTGAGGTGGCGGGCGTGCTGGAGGCGGCGGAGTGCGGCCGCGACGAGGACTCGGCGCTGGCGGCCGGCACCCGCCTCGAGGCGCAGCAGCGCGAGCTCTCCGCGCTGCAGCCCAGCATCGACGCGCTGCTGGCCAGGGCCCAGGCCGCTGCGGTAAGTCATATATCTCCGAGATGGCTGAGGTGGCGGGCGTGCTGGAGGCGGCGGAGTGCGGCCGCGACGAGGACTCGGCGCTGGCGGCCGGCACCCGCCTCGAGGCGCAGCAGCGCGAGCTCTCCGCGCTGCAGCCCAGCATCGACGCGCTGCTGGCCAGGGCCCAGGCCGCTGCGGTAAGTCATATATCTCCGAGATGGCTGAGGTGGCGGGCGTGCTGGAGGCGGCGGAGTGCGGCCGCGACGAGGACTCGGCGCTGGCGGCCGGCACCCGCCTCGAGGCGCAGCAGCGCGAGCTCTCCGCGCTGCAGCCCAGCATCGACGCGCTGCTGGCCAGGGCCCAGGCCGCTGCGGTAAGTCATATATCTCCGAGATGGCTGAGGTGGCGGGCGTGCTGGAGGCGGCGGAGTGCGGCCGCGACGAGGACTCGGCGCTGGCGGCCGGCACCCGCCTCGAGGCGCAGCAGCGCGAGCTCTCCGCGCTGCAGCCCAGCATCGACGCGCTGCTGGCCAGGGCCCAGGCCGCTGCGGTAAGTCATATATCTCCGAGATGGCTGAGGTGGCGGGCGTGCTGGAGGCGGCGGAGTGCGGCCGCGACGAGGACTCGGCGCTGGCGGCCGGCACCCGCCTCGAGGCGCAGCAGCGCGAGCTCTCCGCGCTGCAGCCCAGCATCGACGCGCTGCTGGCCAGGGCCCAGGCCGCTGCGGTAAGTCATATATCTCCGAGATGGCTGAGGTGGCGGGCGTGCTGGAGGCGGCGGAGTGCGGCCGCGACGAGGACTCGGCGCTGGCGGCCGGCACCCGCCTCGAGGCGCAGCAGCGCGAGCTCTCCGCGCTGCAGCCCAGCATCGACGCGCTGCTGGCCAGGGCCCAGGCCGCTGCGGTAAGTCATATATCTCCGAGATGGCTGAGGTGGCGGGCGTGCTGGAGGCGGCGGAGTGCGGCCGCGACGAGGACTCGGCGCTGGCGGCCGGCACCCGCCTCGAAGCGCAGCAGCGCGAGCTCTCCGCGCTGCAGCCCAGCATCGACGCGCTGCTGGCCAGGGCCCAGGCCGCGGCGGTAACGTTTTATTACATTTTTGTATATCCGTACTAATATTATAAAGGCGAAAGTGTGTCTGTCTGTCTGTCTGTCTGTCTGTTACCTCTTCACGCTTAAGCTGCTGAACCGATTTAGGTGAAATTTGGTATAGAGGTTTGAGTCCCGGGGAAGGACATAGGATAGTTTTTATGTCGGAAGTCGTCCCTGAAGAGAGGGCAAAGGGGGGTGGAATTGAAAGAGTTAATGAATTCACAATAACACACAACAATCATATATATAAAATTAAACAACCAGAACGGGATAAAAAACGAGGGAAGAAGCGAGATGGCGCCTTACAAATTTCTAAAAAAGTTTTTGACACGTTTCTCGAATACGACGCACGTATGATAAGAAAAATCTGTTCAAATCAATTATCTAAATATGGGAATAGAACTAGAACGTAAAAACTACCGCTTTCGACCCGTATTTAATTTACAAAAAGGAAAAGAAATTTTCATAAAAATCTTTATTGTATGAACATCGGCCATTTCTCGGCAACTCTCGGTTCGTTTCGTTTCGGTGTAAAGTAATCTAAATTATGTTTGTCATGTTGGTATACAGTTATTCCTACGTGTTTTTATACGAAGTAATATAAAAAGTGATGTCAACCTCAACCTTAGTGTACGCCCATACGAGTGACTTATGACAAATATGACATCAATCAAATTAATATTATCATATTATTAATAATTTGTATTTTGTTGTTTTAAATTTATTTTGAGTTATATTATTCGGAGTCAATTTGAATTCACAGTCATCAAGTCAAAAAGAAATTCGACTTCGGCAAACATTGCCATTCGTCCGGGGAACGGGCTGCCGAGATAGGCCAGAAATACAAAGTGGATACGTTAATATTTAATATGAAGTCCATCAGTTCAAGGGATGACTTTAGAGATAGGTATACTTAATCAATTTGGAAACTGTTTTCTCGCGTAATACGATACGACTCGACCAGGTAAGATTTTTCTTCTTGCTGAAAGTCACCATCAGATATATCGGAGTGGATGAGGTATTCACAAATATCTGAAGTCTGAACAATGTAAATTATAATTTAACTTTAAAGTGCATGTTCAGATATTTTTGAGCGACCTTGGTGGCTACGATATATATCTAATGGCAACTACACATTCATGAAGCCAATGTACAGTCAGTATGAAATAGATCAGGCTAAAGTAGCCAAATATATCGTAATATAACTTTGTTGCCATAGAAATAAGGATGTGTTCAGATATATTTGGGTATTGGAGAGACCAAAGCGGCTTAGCTTCAGTGGCTCGGAGCACACAGAGAGAATGGGAGAGGATCTTGCCGTGAAGAGAGCTTACTTGGGACAACGAAATGGGAGACACCCGATTGGACGTCCTAGGTACCGCAGAAACGACGTCGTTGCTCAAGACCTGCTCAACCTCGGCCATAGCGACTGGCGAGAGCTATCGCAAGACCGAGAAACATGGCGTGATCTGGTATCGGAGCCCAGGACTCTTTTTGGATCGTTGCGTCACCGTAGTAAGTATTGTTATGTCCAGAAAGGAAAATGGGGACTACCTACGTTTGTATGAAAAGGCGATATATGGGCGGTGGTCGTCCGAATTCGTCTTAAGGCGGAAATTAATCTAATGAACATTTTTGCTGACTGGACTGGGCTTATAAAAATTAATAATAATTTTAAAAAATTTGCGAATTAATTTATCCAAATAACGGTTACAAATAAGAAGTCCCTATCACAGAGTTATGAACCCTGGCAGAGTTGAATAGGTACATAATAATGTCGGTAATTAACGAAACATAAGACAAACTCTTTATTTCATTTACGCGAGCGGAGCCGCGGGCCCGCCTAGTCACAATATAAATTCCTAAAAATTTACCATACTGTGTAATTTTAAGTGACATTGTATATTGTGAGATAAATAAATCATATCATATCATATCAATTGCCTAATAATTGAAGAAGGCAATGCTCAAATTGAATGATTGCTATTAGCATTATCCAGGCGCTATGCCTACTTTAGCCGCTGTCACTAATTCCACGCAGACGAAGTCGCGGGCAAAAGCTAGTTTTTGTATATTTTTATATATACTCGTAACATGAACTTAAGGAGGACGCACGGGACTTAGGAATACCTTCTGAGAGCCCTATTGTTTTGTAAAAGATACCAGGACAACATATCAGGTTGAATATTGAGCTCTAGCGTTAAGGACTAGATTATAAACGCCACAGAGAGAGCTGACGGCCTTCGAAGATTTTCATGAAGGGTAAAGGACTATGCGTCAAAATTGCCCCAAAACCGACAAAGTTGAGAGTTAGGTCATTAGATAGGTATTTTTCTGTACTTCATTTCGTTCTATGGGCACCAAGCGGATTCCATTGTAGAACTGAGAATTTGGTATATTAGTCAAAATGTTGTCACCCTTATTACCTAGGCAATAGAGTCCACCGCCGGGCGAGCGCGGCAAATCATTCGGTGTGCTCGCCCGGCGTTGCGCGAACATCTACCCTGCAGCAATTAATTTACTTACTTGGACTCTATTGCCTAGGTAATAAGGGTGACGACATTTTGGCTAAAATACCAATATCTCAGTTCTGCTATGGAATTCCTATTGGTGCCCATAGAAAGAAATGAACTATATAGAAATACCTATCTAACGACCTTACTCTCATTTCTGTTGGCGTTGGGTCCAGGCTCCATACAAAGTTGCCCATGGTCCTTTGCTCTTGTAGCCCATCAGCTATTCTATAAGCCCTTTTAGTCTTGGCGTTGGTTTAAGGAACACTCTGTATAAAGTTTCGTCGGGGCTCCTAATAGAGGCTTCTGATGACCAAATGGTTAGCCACTATTACGCACAGCGAAAAATAATCGTATTTTGGCACTGTTACAGGATCGCGACCCCGAGGATGCGGCAGAAATATCTAAACAGGCGGAGTCCCTCAAAGAACTGTACGAGGAGATGAAACTCCTGTCCGCCAAGCGGCAGCAGAGGCTTGAGCAGAGCCTCAAATACTTCAAGTAAGTACCCAGTTCCCGGGCTTGTGCACAAATCACGCGAGGTTCGAGAGGGTGGGTGGGGGTCACGAAAAAAGCACGACAGATCACGTTGGGGGAGGGGAGGTTTAAGGAGACCTCACATGTATTTTTCTACAGTGAACGAAACTAAGAAAAAATACCTACCACATGAGTAGATACCTTTTCTCGGTTTCGTTAAACATAAATCTTCACTGCACACTTCAAAATAGCGAGTCTATTTTACGAAATTTTGGAGCGCGTGGGCCTGGCAAAAATAGGCCAAATATGATTATGATCACATGATTTCTGCACGACCCCTTATGTGTGTGTTTATTTATTAGGGAATAACCATTTAAATTGTATGTCAGGTTCGTGCAAGAATGCTCCGAGGCGCAGGAGTGGATCAGCGAACAGATGGGCGCCGCCGCCAGCGAGGACTACGGCCTGGACGTGGAGCACGTCGACACCCTGCAGCAGGCCTTCGACAACTTCCTGGCGCAGCTGCACGGTAACTACACACACACACACACACACACACCGTCCATTCACCGGTCGATTTGGTGTCGACAAAGAGAATTTGAAATAGAGAGTTACTGTCATGGTAAATGAGGGTTTCCGCGATCGAGTTTTTTTATAATCCACCAACAATGTTTTTTTTTTATTGGTACATTTTGACAGCAGCTGTCAAAAAGACCTCTCGTCTCACGGTGCTGCCATCTAGTGAAAATCTCGATCGCGGAAACCCTCATTATGTAGCTACAGTACATTTTCTGCCATCTTACGATAGACGATTAAATTGTTAGAACGCCATTTGACTTTCATCATTATTCTTTCACTGATATGTGTTAGCTTGTTAAATACGAGTATTAATATTAACGCCATCTACTCGAGAGTAGGCTGAAGGTTATGGCGCCATCGCTCGAAAAGATTGCACCATACCTTTGGCCTATTTATAGTCGGGTAGATGGCGTTAATATTAATATTTAATAAGTTTACACATATCAGTGAAAGAGTAAGGATCAAAGTCAAATGGCGTTCTAACAGTATTATCTTCTGTCGAAAGAAGGCAGTAAAGGACCATGGGCAACTTTGCATGGAGCCTGGACCCAACGCCAATAGAAATGAAAGTAAGGTCATTAGATAGGTATTCTATGTACTTCATTTTGTTCTATGGGCACCAAGCGGAATTCCATTGCAGAACTGAGAAATTGGTATTTTAGTCAAAATGTCGTCACCCTTATTACCTAGGCAATAGAGTCCAAGTAAGTAAATGAAACGAAAGTAAAGAAAACGCGAGCACAGAAAGTGGACCTGGATGAGTCCCGACGGTGCAACTAAAAACGAGATTGACTTCATCATGTCGACAAAGAAGCATATATTCAATGATGTCTCTGTGATCAATATGGTCAAAACCGGAAGTGATCACCGTCTGGTGAGAGGCACATTGAATATATCTGTTAAGTTAGAGCGCTCTCGACTGATGAGGTCTACGCTCCGTCCAGCAGCAGTCCAAATCCAAAACCCCGAGAGCTTCCAGCTGGAACTCCAAAACCGTTTCGATTGCCTAGGCGGCGATGTGGACGAATTCAACGACGGCTTTGTGGAAGCTGTCCATAGCACGGGGTCTAAGTTCTTTAAGGCCCAGCGGACAAACAGAACCAAAAGGCTTTCTGACTCTACTCGGGGACTCTTGGAGGAAAGGAGAAGAATGGTTCTACAATCTACAGAAGATGCGACTTTATATCGGCGGCTCAATAGACGGATCTCTAAGTCCCTTACCCGTGATCTGCGCCAATTCAATACAAGTCGTATTGAAGAGGCCATCGAGCGGAATAAGGGCTCTAAAGTTTTCGCACGAGATCTGTCTATTGGGCAAAGCCAGCTCGCCAAATTAAAAACTGAGGATGGTAGAATCGTTTCATCCAGACCCGAGCTCCTGGGTGAGATAGAGAGCTTTTATGGACAGCTATACACATCGACTAAAAGTCCCAAAGTTGGTCTGGCGGAAGACTCTAGAGCTAGACTGACCCGACATTATTGTTTATTATTGTTTATTGTTTATTATTCAAAAAAATTGTAATTACAGCGTTCGCCAATACATTACAATCTTAAATACTAACCAACATTACTTAACCTAATTTTTAAATTCACTACACTATACTACTTAATTAATACAGCGATTCAAATATTCGTTTACATTCTTTTACAAGCTGTGACCACTTGGATGCGAACACATCAATGTGTGGTGCCATATTAAGCACAGAGTTGAGCAGCGTGAGTGCGGTGTGTAGCGGCGCTTGGCGCAGCAGGCCGCTGCGCGCGGGCGGCGCTGCCAGCAGCCGCGCGCTGCGCAGTCGCCCGCGCGCATCAGGTGCATACAGTCTTACTACCTCACACACCAGCTCTACACAATCCACCCTATTATGGATGACGCCTAGGGCGAGCTTCGCTACTGCTAGGTGTCGTCTGATTTCTAGTGATTCGTACCCTAGCATGCCTAGCAGAAAACGCGTCGGGTACATGTATGGATAATAAGTAAATTGTTTTTTGTATAAGTGACGTAAATACCTTTTCTGAACCCTTTCGAGCAAGAGTATATAAGAATTTTCGTGAGGTGTCCAAACTGAAGACATCCCGGACATCAGCCTGTACGAGATTAGAATGGCTCTCAAACAGCTCAAAAACAACAAGGCAACCGGTGAAGACGGAATCACAGCCGAACTTCTGAAGGCGGGTGGTAAACCGGTCCTTATGGCCCTTCAGAAGTTGTTCGACTCCGTCTTACTCGAAGAGAGAACGCCTAAGGCATGGAACAGATGTGTGGTGGTGTTGTTCTTCAAAAAGGGTGACAATGCCCTACTCAAGAACTACCGACCCATCTCACTTCTGAGCCATGTCTATAAACTGTTTCCAAGAGTCATTACGAACCGTCTCGCACGCAGGCTAGATGACTTCCAGCCTCCTGAGCAAGCCGGTTTCCGAAGAGGCTTTAGTACCGTAGACCACATCCATACGCTCCGTCAGGTAATACAGAAGACTGAGGAGTATAACCTGCCTCTCTGCTTAGCGTTTGTGGACTACGAGAAAGTTTTCGAACCTGGGCTGTACTACAATCTCTCCAAAGGTGCCAAGTGGATTACCGCTATATCGAAGTGCTGAAGTGTTTGTACGAGAACGCCACTATGTCAGTCCGAATCCAGGACCGGAACTCGAAACCTATTCCGTTGCAGCGGGGAGTCAGGCAAGGGGATGTTATTTCTCCTAAACTGTTTACCGCTGCATTGGAGG
Organism: Cydia splendana; assembly: GCF_910591565.1. NCBI lineage: Eukaryota > Metazoa > Arthropoda > Insecta > Lepidoptera > Tortricidae > Cydia > Cydia splendana. The sequence continues at coordinate 10,321,893 of NC_085985.1, forward strand.
ATGTTTTCAAGACTTTGGACTGGAGAAGGCTTGGCATCAACATAAACGGCGAGTACATCACTCACCTTCGGTTTGCGGACGATATAGTAATCTTGGCTGAGACTACGGAGGATTTAAGTATGATGCTCGATGACCTCAGTAAAGCTTCCGAGCGAGTTGGTCTGAGGATGAACATGGACAAGACGAAGATCATGTCAAATGCCCGTGTAGAACCAACTCCTGTTACAATCGGAGACTTTACACTTGAAGTTGTAGACGATTATATATACCTAGGAAAAACTGTCCAGTTAGGTAGGTCCAACTTCGAGAAAGAGGTTAATCGACGAATCCGACTCGGTTGGGTAGCGTTTGGGAAGCTACGGCACATCTTTTTGTCCAATATTCCGCAGTGTCTCAAGACGAAAGTCTTCGACCAGTGTGTGTTGCCAGTGATGACATATGGAACTGAAACGTGGCCGCTTACTGTGTGCCTCATAAGAAGGCTCAAAGTCACCCAAAGGGCAATGGAGAGGGCTATGCTGGGAGTCTCTCTGCGTGATCGCATCAGAAATGAGGCCATCCGCAGCAGAACCAAAGTAACCGATATAGCCCTCCGAATCGCTAAACTTAAGTGGCAGTGGGCGGGGCACATTGCCCGTAGAACCGATGGCCGTTGGGGCGGAAAGGTTCTCGAGTGGCGACCACGTACCGGAAGGCGCAACGTGGGTAGACCCCCCACAAGGTGGACTGACGACCTGGTAAAGGTCGCGGGAGTCCGCTGGATGCGGGAGGCGCCAGACCGGTCATTGTGGCACTCTTTGGGGGAGGCCTATGTCCAGCAGTGGACGTCCTCTGGCTGATATGATGATGATGATGATGATGATGAAGTAAATGAATTGCTGCAGGGCAGATTGTTCGCGCACCGCCGGGCGAGCACACTGAATGATTTGCCGCGCTCGCCCGGCGGAGGACTCTATTGCCTAGGTTTACCTATCTAATGACCTAACTCTCAACTCTGTTGGTTTTGGGGCAATTTTGACGCATAGTCCTTTACAGTGGCTACATAATTTATTTTGACAATCTGTCTATGCTCATGCGGACAACTCTTGCGGGCTTACATACAGGTGACCCCAACACAAAATAATACAACATAAAATTACCATACAAAAAATGTGCGTTGCAGCGAACGAGGGCCGCATCGAGGCCGTGTGCGAGGCCGGCGCGGCCCTGCTGGAGGAGAACACGCCGGAGGCCGACAGAGTCCGCACGCGAGTCGACGATATCAAGGGACTGTGGGAAGACCTCAGGGAACTGGCGCTGGCTAGACAAGAGGTAATACTTGTTGTTGGCTTGTTGTGTGTGTTGTTTTTGTGTGTGTGTGTGTGTGTGTGTGTGTGTGTGTGTTTATATTTCCGGGTCCTTTTATAAGTTTCAACTTACTGCTGTGAAAAATGATATAATTGAATTGTTATCGCATAATGAGCGTTTCTTTTATTTTTTGCCATTTTATATTTTGACGACCGGTCTGGCCTAGTGGATAGTGACCCTGCCTGCGAAGCCGATGGTCCTGGGTTCGAATCCCAGTAAGGGCATTTATTTGTGTGATGAACACTAATATTTGTTCCTGAGTCATGGCTGTTTTCTATGTATATAAGTATGTATTTATCTATATAAGTATGTATATCGTCGCTTAGCACCCATAGTACAAGCTTTGCTTAGTTTGGGGCTAGGTTGATCTGTGTAAGATGTCCCCTAATATTTATTTATTTATTTATTTATATATTGTGACCTTTATTATCATCTAAACTATCATCTGGCAAAGTATCAAGCGGGAGGCGATGACTGACGATATTTGCTCCTGGCCCGCGGTCTATATGTTTGTACGGGTCAAATCTTGCAAGTTAAATTTGACCCACTTCTCGACTTCCAATGAAGCTGAAATTGCATACATATGTAAGTCTGGTGACAATAGAATATTATGGTACCATCGAGCCGATCTGATGATGGAGACAGGAGGTGGCCATAGGAACTCTGTGATAAAACAACACTCACTGTTTTTGGGGTTGTTAGAATTGTCTCGATGAGTATTAGTTGCCTGTGGAAAGAAAAGTACAGTCAGCGACTGAAGCTTGTACTAAATTTTTTTTTATGCCAAAAACTTGCATAGTTCTCCGTCACTCCTGGTAGTATCTGTCTCACTTGTCTGCCCCCCCACCCCCAGGCGCTAGCAGGCGCACGGCGCGTGCACGAGTTCGACCGCGCGGCGGACGAGACGGTGGCCTGGATCACAGAGAAGGAGCCCGCGCTGCGCGCCGACACCGGCCGCAGCCTGCAGGCGCTCAGGGCGCAGCGGAGGCGGCTCACTGCGCTCGAGGATGACCTGGCTGCCATCAAGGAGCAGCACGAGAGACTCACGCAGGAGGCCGAGAGGTTAGTACACGACGAGACGGTGGCCTGGATCTCGGAGAAGGAGCCCGCGCTGCGCGCCGACACCGGCCGCAGCCTGCAGGCGCTCAGGGCGCAGCGGAGGCGGCTCACTGCGCTCGAGGATGACCTGGCTGCCATCAAGGAGCAGCACGAGAGACTCACGCAGGAGGCCGAGAGGTTAGTACACGACGAGACGGTGGCCTGGATCTCGGAGAAGGAGCCCGCGCTGCGCGCCGACACCGGCCGCAGCCTGCAGGCGCTCAGGGCGCAGCGGAGGCGGCTCACTGCGCTCGAGGATGACCTGGCTGCCATCAAGGAGCAGCACGAGAGACTCACGCAGGAGGCCGAGAGGTTAGTACACGACGAGACGGTGGCCTGGATCTCGGAGAAGGAGCCCGCGCTGCGCGCCGACACCGGCCGCAGCCTGCAGGCGCTCAGGGCGCAGCGGAGGCGGCTCACTGCGCTCGAGGATGACCTGGCTGCCATCAAGGAGCAGCACGAGAGACTCACGCAGGAGGCCGAGAGGTTAGTACACGACGAGACGGTGGCCTGGATCTCGGAGAAGGAGCCCGCGCTGCGCGCCGACACCGGCCGCAGCCTGCAGGCGCTCAGGGCGCAGCGGAGGCGGCTCACTGCGCTCGAGGATGACCTGGCTGCCATCAAGGAGCAGCACGAGAGACTCACGCAGGAGGCCGAGAGGTTAGTACACGACGAGACGGTGACCTGGATCTCGGAGAAGGAGCCCGCGCTGCGCGCCGACACCGGCCGCAGCCTGCAGGCGCTCAGGGCGCAGCGGAGGCGGCTCACTGCGCTCGAGGATGACCTGGCTGCCATCAAGGAGCAGCACGAGAGACTCACGCAGGAGGCCGAGAGGTTAGTACACGACGAGACGGTGGCCTGGATCTCGGAGAAGGAGCCCGCGCTGCGCGCCGACACCGGCCGCAGCCTGCAGGCGCTCAGGGCGCAGCGGAGGCGGCTCACTGCGCTCGAGGATGACCTGGCTGCCATCAAGGAGCAGCACGAGAGACTCACGCAGGAGGCCGAGAGGTTAGTACACGACGAGACGGTGACCTGGATCTCGGAGAAGGAGCCCGCGCTGCGCGCCGACACCGGCCGCAGCCTGCAGGCGCTCAGGGCGCAGCGGAGGCGGCTCACTGCGCTCGAGGATGACCTGGCTGCCATCAAGGAGCAGCACGAGAGACTCACGCAGGAGGCCGAGAGGTTAGTACACGACGAGACGGTGACCTGGATCTCGGAGAAGGAGCCCGCGCTGCGCGCCGACACCGGCCGCAGCCTGCAGGCGCTCAGGGCGCAGCGGAGGCGGCTCACTGCGCTCGAGGATGACCTGGCTGCCATCAAGGAGCAGCACGAGAGACTCACGCAGGAGGCTGAGAGGTTAGTACACAATAACATATCGGATTGCTACTCTGAAATGGGCCTGGGCCGGGCACATATGTCGCAGAGATGATAAGAGATGGAGCAAGCGTGTCCTAGCGTGGAGGCCTCGTTCAGAAAGACCAGATCACAGACCTCCAACAAGATGGGAGGATGATATTAAAAAGATTGCACGCCCACTCTGGAGGAGAGAAGCAGCAAATCGGGCTGCTTGGAGGAGATTTGGAGAGGTGTATGCCCAACAGTGGGCGCATACTCGCTGAGCAAGAAGAAGAAGAACATATCATGCCTCATCATACTTGAGCACCTCACGCGAATCACTCCTATCGCTCCAGCTAGGCAAATATACTAACGAATGAAGTAGTTCGTGGTAAAGGGGCCCACTGATTAACAGTCCGCCGGACGGTATCGGCCTATCAGTTGTTCGGAACTGTCAAAATTTTGTTCTAACTGACAGGCCGATACCGTCCGGCGGATTGTTAATCAGTGGGCCCCTTAAGCCCTCTGTTGATCGGGGAGATTATATGTAAGCTAAATGTCATACTTGTACTTTTATAAAATAGAGTTACAACGGTGGCATATCAGTCTCCTTTTCTTGTGTGAACACCTCCTCAAGGAATGCTCGGCAAAATGCCAAATGTTTCAATAACAAAACTACATCTCCTGTGTGACGCCTTTTTTAACTTTTTTTATCTCTTATAGATTGGGTGAAGCGTTCCCCGACGCCCGCGAGCACGTGACATCCAAACTAGAAGATGTCTCCGAAGCGCTGGAAGCCCTAACCTCCCGCGCGGCCAGCTGCCAACAACAGCTGGAGCTGTCTGGACAGCTGCAGGCCTACTTCCAGCAGTACCAGGACCTGCTGTAAGTATTGACACACTAGGAGATGTCCACGAAGCCCTGGAGGCGCTGTCCTCGCGCGCGGCCAGACGCCAGAAACAGCTGGAGCAGTCTGGACAGCTGCAGACTTTCAGCAGTACCAGCACCTGGACATTTTTGTTTTGCACAACCCAAACTAACGTACATAATAAACTTGTTTTTTTATACTTCCATTTTTAATTCAGAGCATGGACCAACGAGATGATCGCAGCAGTGACTGCGCCGGAGCTGGCGCACGACGTGCCCGGCGCCGAGCGGCTGCTGGCGCGGCACCGCGAGCTGGGAGACGAGGTGCAAGCCAAGGACGACGCCTTCAACGCCCTCTATGCCGACGGTATGCGCTTCTGTAATACTGGTCATACTGGGGCCCATTTCTCGAAAGATATTAGTCTAATATTATTAGTGTGTTGTCATGGCAACCCATACGATTTGACAGTTCGTTAACTAACAATATTAGTGGCCGAAGTCAGGAGTTTCGCACCCCTGACAATAGAATTAACGTTGGTTATGTTTGACAGGCGAAAAACTAGTCCGCGAGGGCCACTTCATGTCCGCCGACGTCGCCGAGCGCATGGCGGCGTTGCGAGCTCGCCGCGCGCAGCTCGACGCGGCCTGGGCGGCGAGGGACACTATCTACCATCAGCATTTGGATGCCTTGGTGTTCAGGAGAGACGCTGACGCGCTAGACAACTGGATCACTAACAAGTGAGTTATGCGTTATGCTACGTTGCGAGCTCGCCGAGCTCAGGTCGAGCCGGCCTGGGCAGCAAGAGACCTTTCAACACCAACATCTAGATGCCCTATACATAGTTACCAGAGAAGCTGATAGGTCTTGAGTTAGGAAAGGGTCAAAAGTAGCTCGAAATGTTTCGTGTAATATTACACACAGCTGCTGTGTGGCCAGTTCCTTTTTCTCTGAAAAAAAAAACACATGCATTTTACTGTCCTCGTATTCGAAATGAAAAGTAGAGTGTTTAACTCACTGAAAGGCATCATTTTAGCCTCGGACTATTGGCGCTCTCACTGCGTTCGAGCGCCAAACTACCTCGACAGAAATGAGTGCCCTTCATCCCTTGGTTAACAATCTAGTATTGTTTGTTATGTTCAGGGTTCCCCTGGTCCGCGACGGCAAGGTGGGCGAGAGCGTGGCGCAGGTGGAGGCGCTGCTGGCGCGGCACGCGGAGCTCGAGCAGGCCATACACTCGCAGCAGGACCGCGCCCAGGCACTCACTAGGATCACGCTCGTAAGTACCTAAACTGGAGTTCGATACTTCGTAAGGGGTCATCCATTTATTGGCCTGAGGGGTCATCCATTAATTACGTCACACGAATTTCTAGGTTTTTTGACCCCTCCCCCCCCCTTGTCACATTTGGTCACATTTGGCAAACCCCTCCCCCCTAGTGTGACGTCACATTTTTTCTACGAAATCGCCAAATCGAATTAAGTAAGTACCTAAGTATTATTAATATTTTATCAAAATATTTTTGACGATATAAATATTAGTAATTTTATAACCCAAAACTGCTTAGGAAAGAAAATTAAAAGAATAAAAACGATTATCGTTTTAAAAACTTGTTATTTAAATGTACAGCGAATAAAATAATTAAAAAAAAAAATTTCGGTTACTGATGAAGTTAAAGTGACGTCACAAAGTTTGTGTCTCCCCCCTCCCCCATGTCACAATATGTCACATTTTCTTGACCCCCTCCCTCCCCCTTAACGTGTGACGTAATTAATGGATGACCCCTGATGACAAATTTTGTAATCCCTTTTAATATTGTCGATACACTTGTATTGGTTCCGATCTTGACCTAGGCCAAGAAGTAACGTAGGGAGTTAGTATGAAACGTACATTATTGTCCGCTGCTCCAACTTTTTAAATTTGCTCACTAAGATTAGACTGACAAAGAAAATATTACAGTCAACCACCACTCTCTCTGTAAGCATACTTGCGACATAAAAAAAAAACACAAAATCTATGGTACTTATTTATAAGCGGTTAAACATGGTGCTCGAATAACTTTTTCAAAAAAAGGCGACAATTTAAACATTTTTATTTATTCTCGTTCGTTCCGATTGTTATATCACCAAAAATAAAAATGACATCAATTGACGAGAGCGGTAGGGAAATTATGGACTGTACTCCGCCTAATTTAAGAGAGGAAGCCAACTTAGCTGTGCGTAATATGCTACCGGAAAAAAGCAAACAAACTTATTTACTTGATTACTTAGTAGTTATTTTAATTATAATATTTTCTTACATTGTTTGAGAATAGCACTATACAATCCTTGGCCGGAACAGGGATTGCAAGACTCACTTTATCCGCAATCTCGTCCTGCAATCCCTTACTTCACGGCCTCTGCAGTAATGTACTATTTTTTATTCGTAGGTGGAGCAAGCCTTCAAACAGCAGCAGGAGTCGGAGCAGGCCGCGCGCGCTAGCACGGCGGCCGCGCAGGCCGCGGAGCGCGCGCAGCGGCAGCGCCAGCGCGAGGTGGAGCGCATCGCCGAGCTCCGGAGGAGGGACACCGCTCCCATATTAGAAACACAGGTACTTACATACAAACAGCAGCAGGAGTCGGAGCAGGCCGCGCGCGCTAGCACGGCGGCCGCGCAGGCCGCGGAGCGCGCGCAGCGGCAGCGCCAGCGCGAGGTGGAGCGCATCGCCGAGCTCCGGAGGAGGGACACCGCTCCCATATTAGAAACACAGGTACTTACATACAAACAGCAGCAGGAGTCGGAGCAGGCCGCGCGCGCTAGCACGGCGGCCGCGCAGGCCGCGGAGCGCGCGCAGCGGCAGCGCCAGCGCGAGGTGGAGCGCATCGCCGAGCTCCGGAGGAGGGACACCGCTCCCATATTAGAAACACAGGTACTTACATACAAACAGCAGCAGGAGTCGGAGCAGGCCGCGCGCGCTAGCACGGCGGCCGCGCAGGCCGCGGAGCGCGCGCAGCGGCAGCGCCAGCGCGAGGTGGAGCGCATCGCCGAGCTCCGGAGGAGGGACACCGCTCCCATATTAGAAACACAGGTACTTACATACAAACAGCAGCAGGAGTCGGAGCAGGCCGCGCGCGCTAGCACGGCGGCCGCGCAGGCCGCGGAGCGCGCGCAGCGGCAGCGCCAGCGCGAGGTGGAGCGCATCGCCGAGCTCCGGAGGAGGGACACCGCTCCCATATTAGAAACACAGGTACTTACATACAAACAGCAGCAGGAGTCGGAGCAGGCCGCGCGCGCTAGCACGGCGGCCGCGCAGGCCGCGGAGCGCGCGCAGCGGCAGCGCCAGCGCGAGGTGGAGCGCATCGCCGAGCTCCGGAGGAGGGACACCGCTCCCATATTAGAAACACAGGTACTTACATACAAACAGCAGCAGGAGTCGGAGCAGGCCGCGCGCGCTAGCACGGCGGCCGCGCAGGCCGCGGAGCGCGCGCAGCGGCAGCGCCAGCGCGAGGTGGAGCGCATCGCCGAGCTCCGGAGGAGGGACACCGCTCCCATATTAGAAACACAGGTACTTACATACAAACAGCAGCAGGAGTCGGAGCAGGCCGCGCGCGCTAGCACGGCGGCCGCGCAGGCCGCGGAGCGCGCGCAGCGGCAGCGCCAGCGCGAGGTGGAGCGCATCGCCGAGCTCCGGAGGAGGGACACCGCTCCCATATTAGAAACACAGGTACTTACATACAAACAGCAGCAGGAGTCGGAGCAGGCCGCGCGCGCTAGCACGGCGGCCGCGCAGGCCGCGGAGCGCGCGCAGCGGCAGCGCCAGCGCGAGGTGGAGCGCATCGCCGAGCTCCGGAGGAGGGACACCGCTCCCATATTAGAAACACAGGTACTTACATACAAACAGCAGCAGGAGTCGGAGCAGGCCGCGCGCGCTAGCACGGCGGCCGCGCAGGCCGCGGAGCGCGCGCAGCGGCAGCGCCAGCGCGAGGTGGAGCGCATCGCCGAGCTCCGGAGGAGGGACACCGCTCCCATATTAGAAACACAGGTACTTACATACAAACAGCAGCAGGAGTCGGAGCAGGCCGCGCGCGCTAGCACGGCGGCCGCGCAGGCCGCGGAGCGCGCGCAGCGGCAGCGCCAGCGCGAGGTGGAGCGCATCGCCGAGCTCCGGAGGAGGGACACCGCTCCCATATTAGAAACACAGGTACTTACATACAAACAGCAGCAGGAGTCGGAGCAGGCCGCGCGCGCTAGCACGGCGGCCGCGCAGGCCGCGGAGCGCGCGCAGCGGCAGCGCCAGCGCGAGGTGGAGCGCATCGCCGAGCTCCGGAGGAGGGACACCGCTCCCATATTAGAAACACAGGTACTTACATACAAACAGCAGCAGGAGTCGGAGCAGGCCGCGCGCGCTAGCACGGCGGCCGCGCAGGCCGCGGAGCGCGCGCAGCGGCAGCGCCAGCGCGAGGTGGAGCGCATCGCCGAGCTCCGGAGGAGGGACACCGCTCCCATATTAGAAACACAGGTACTTACATACAAACAGCAGCAGGAGTCGGAGCAGGCCGCGCGCGCTAGCACGGCGGCCGCGCAGGCCGCGGAGCGCGCGCAGCGGCAGCGCCAGCGCGAGGTGGAGCGCATCGCCGAGCTCCGGAGGAGGGACACCGCTCCCATATTAGAAACACAGGTACTTACATACAAACAGCAGCAGGAGTCGGAGCAGGCCGCGCGCGCTAGCACGGCGGCCGCGCAGGCCGCGGAGCGCGCGCAGCGGCAGCGCCAGCGCGAGGTGGAGCGCATCGCCGAGCTCCGGAGGAGGGACACCGCTCCCATATTAGAAACACAGGTACTTACATACAAACAGCAGCAGGAGTCGGAGCAGGCCGCGCGCGCTAGCACGGCGGCCGCGCAGGCCGCGGAGCGCGCGCAGCGGCAGCGCCAGCGCGAGGTGGAGCGCATCGCCGAGCTCCGGAGGAGGGACACCGCTCCCATATTAGAAACACAGGTACTTACATACAAACAGCAGCAGGAGTCGGAGCAGGCCGCGCGCGCTAGCACGGCGGCCGCGCAGGCCGCGGAGCGCGCGCAGCGGCAGCGCCAGCGCGAGGTGGAGCGCATCGCCGAGCTCCGGAGGAGGGACACCGCTCCCATATTAGAAACACAGGTACTTACATACAAACAGCAGCAGGAGTCGGAGCAGGCCGCGCGCGCTAGCACGGCGGCCGCGCAGGCCGCGGAGCGCGCGCAGCGGCAGCGCCAGCGCGAGGTGGAGCGCATCGCCGAGCTCCGGAGGAGGGACACCGCTCCCATATTAGAAACACAGGTACTTACATACAAACAGCAGCAGGAGTCGGAGCAGGCCGCGCGCGCTAGCACGGCGGCCGCGCAGGCCGCGGAGCGCGCGCAGCGGCAGCGCCAGCGCGAGGTGGAGCGCATCGCCGAGCTCCGGAGGAGGGACACCGCTCCCATATTAGAAACACAGGTACGCCCATTTTACACTGTTTCTCTGTAATAGCACCGGGGGCGCCGGCCGCTGGAGTAACCCTTGTCTGTCAATAAGTGAGGAACTATTCCCGTGACTTCGTAGCATCTGTCATCCCGATCGAGGCTCGGAACTAGGGAATGCGATCTCGAACTCGCACAAATTTTCGAGATTCAATCTCGTTAACAGGAAATCTCGATTTTAGCAATCTCGGTCAAGATCTTGATTAATATTTTCGAGATCTCGAACGAGATTGAAAGATTCATCCGTGTGAATTACTTTGTTTTGAGTAATCTTTTTGACCTTAGGTTCATGTTGTTCAAACAGTGCTATTGTGTGCGGCCGGCTTGAACTGACGATAAAAGCACTGTGGCGCGCTCTGTGCGGAAAAATCGGACGAACTTGACGTACCGAGTCACAATTATTTATAATGTTTGCTCGCTTACCCTACATTTTTTTGCAAGTTGCTGAGTGCTTGTCAAAAATATCAACTAAGCATGTTACTGTCTCTGCTTACAATTTTTTAAAATTAAAAATCATTATTACCACTTTTTCATAATTACATGCAAATTAGAGCTAGAGTAGCACCAAGAAAAGTCTGCAGCGGATTTGATAGCCCACGCAGCGTAAGTGTTATTTATACGTCATAATTTCATAGAAGTTTGACATTTGAAATGACACTTGCACTGCGTGGGCTATCAAAATCGCTGCAGACTTTTCACGGTCTGACTCTACAATCGTATTTGTTTTTTTAATAAAGTTGTTTTTTTATAAAATGTTGATTAATTTGTTGTTTTTATCTTCAAAATAAAACATGACGTACTCTAAATAAGTAGTATTATATACGGAATTATTATTATATACGGAGCTTTGAGATTTTTGGTCAAAATAAAACATTTTTAATTACTTTGTCAAATCTCGATCTCGTCGAGATTAATCTCGATCTCGAAAGTGTGACTCGAAAGAACCAATCCTATTGGGAATCCATAGCTCAGGATAGAGACTTAATCAAGAAAAAAGTAGCTGAGATTTACGACCAACCAGAGACAGACACAGAATCCGAGCCTGACGAGAACGACAGTCCTGTGATAACACAACCTACGTGATAAACCCTATACTGGAGAAAGCCCTGCCGCTTTACAAAAATATTAAATATTGAAGACAACTTAATCGCACTCACTGTCCTATATATTTACACTAAATATTTATCTATCTTCCATATACACTGGGCACGATATTCGGTCTGGTTCTTCCACTCCCGTCAATCCCAATCCTTCTGACTGCACACGCCCCACACTCCCCACCTGTATTATTGGCTCGCCGGTGTCTCGGGCAGGAGGGTCTGTTGAGCATTCCGGGGCGGCAGATGATGGGAGGAGTACACGAGTAGGCCCGAATATACGTCCCGGCTCGGAACAGGTTTGTCTGGACGGAGGTCGTTAGCACACCCTAGCATACGCCTCTGACCGACGGCCTGTATCGTCCCAGCGCGTGCGTTTGAGCAAGCTCGATGAGCCTCTCCGTCCCTCCCTCTCCTTGGTGACCAACGCCTCTGCGTCCTTGCTGCAGTAACTGCTGGCTGGTGTAGTCAACGAACGGAACAGATCTCGAAAGTGTGACGGTCGAGATCTCGAAACACCCTATCTCGGTTCAGATTTTTTGTGCGAGATTTCGAATCGCCAATCTTGGTGCGAGATTGCATTCCCTACTCGGAACCGGTTTTTCTTCATACAAAAAATACCGGTATTATTACGTTCTTTTTCGTTCATTGGTTTATTATTTTATTTTAAATGTAACTATCTAATAACACAAAGTTGTTACCTAAATACATGACTCAGTCGTACGTAAAGAGCAAAAATAATTTAAAAAAATTGGGCTATTATAGGGTTTTCGAAAAAACCGGTTCCGAGCCTTGGTCCCGATTTATTTTCACTTTTCGTTGGGCTTGTCGTAACGCTTGTGTGGTCTTGCAGGTGAGCACGGGCCCGGCGGAGGCGGCGCCGGCGCCGGCGTCCCCGGAGGAGACGCTGTCCCCCGCGCCGCAGTTCGAGCGCCTGCCGCGCGGCGAGCCCGTCAAGCGCGCCGAGAGCATGAGCGTGAGTGACACTACACATTTTATTACTAGCTTTTGCCCGCGACTTCGTCTGCGTAGAATTAGTGACAGCAGCTAAAGTAGGTATAGCGCCTGGATAATGCTAATAGCAATCATTCGATTCGCGCATTGCTTACTTCAATTATTAGGCAATGCATTAACTCTTTCAATTCCACCCCCCTTTGAACTCTCTTCAGGGATGATTTCCGACATAAAAACTGTCCTATGTCCTTCCCCGGGACTAAAACTATCTTTATACCAAATTGTAACTCCCCCTTAAGGGATGATTCATAAAACTATCATAACCTTCCACGGAGCCCCATGTCTCCATACCGATATTCATCTATTAATGTTCTTTATTCACGTATTGAAAAGTAAACTAAAACAAACAGCAGACTATTTTTGCAGACTATATCAGGGACAGACAGCAATATGTAGAATATGAAGGGCACAGATCGAAACCTTATTTTACTAGATCAGGCGTAAGCCAGGGCAGTAATTTAGGGCCTCTTGAATTTTTATTAATGATAAACGACTTGCCTAAAACAGTAAAAGATGCAAAGTGTTTATTATTCGCAGATGACCTTAAGTTGTCCCTGGCGGTAAATAGTGAGGATGACTGTAAAACTTTGCAGGCGGATATCGACAGAGTCGTACAGTGGAGCAAGAAAAATCTTTTACAATTTAATATCAAAAAATGTATGACTATCTCTTTCTCTCGGGCGCGTACTCCCATTCAAAATAGTTATAAGGTAGATGGAGATGTAATGATTAGAGTCACAGAAGTAAGGGATCTAGGAGTTAGTTTTAACACTGAGTTAACGTTTCGAAATCACATTTCGAATATTTGTAAAAAAGCATTCAGGAATCTAGGTTTTGTACTAAGGATGGCTAATGGATTCACAAATATGAAGGCTATAACATCTTTGTATAATGCATTGGTTAGAAGCCAGCTGGAATACAATGCTGAAATATGGGCTCCACACGAAGCAAAGTATATTTTTATGTTAGAGCGGATACAGAATAAGTTTATTAGGTATATGTATATGAGGCAATACGGTGTCTACCCGTTTTATCCGCTGATGTATCCGACATTGTTTATTTTAGGCATGGTCGGATACAATCAGCTGAAAGTCAGAAGGGAGCTAGCACTCGTTACATATATCTTTAAGCTGCTTAGAGGAAAGATATACAATGCGGATATATTGGGGTCGGTGGGTATTTGTGTTCCGCGCGCTTGCGTGGCGCGCCGGCAGCCCGGGCTGCTGGCTGTGCCGCGCGCGCGCACCAACCTGCTGCGCGAGGCGCCGATGACGCGCGCCGTGCGTACCCTGAACCTCATAGCCACGCATATAGACCTATTCTCATGTACGATGAGTGAATTCACAAAAGACGCATTATTAACTCTTTGTTATAATAGTGAATAGATTAGTATGTTATGTAAAAAAAAAAAAAAAATGTTTTTGTTAGATATAGGTAGTATGTACTTGTTTTTGTTTGTCTGTTTATGTTTGAGTTTTTTTTTTTGCAACAATATCGCATTGGGTTCTGCCTGTAATGATATTTGTATGTGTGGAAATAAATAAAATAAAAATAAAAACAAAAGCGGTTTCCAAGTCGTGTTTTATTTCTATGGCGCTAAAAAGTTTTAATTAATAATTGTTAAAATGATCCTTTCGTATGCCTTGTCCCGTAACACATACGTGACATTTTGACGCCATTCGCTTAGCAGTGTGTGTTGTGTGTGTCAGGTGATGAAGACGCCGAAGCGCACGCCGTCGTTCACCACGCGGCGCCGCACGCAGAGCTTCCGGCGCCACCGGCGCGGCGACGTCGAGCTGCCCCCCGTGGAGATAGAAGGTAACCTAATGCGCGCTTTTATATTTAGGGATCATTTAGACGATGCGAGAACTCGCATGCGAGTTTCATTACATTGCGGGTTTTGATCGGTCGGTTGAATTGGACGTATTTAACCAACAGTCCGCAATGTAACTAAAATAGCATGCTAGTTCGCGCGCCGTCTAAATCAGCCCTTACACTGTTTTTAGGGTTCCGTACCCAAAGGGTAAAACGGGACCCTATTACTAAGACTTCGCTGTCCGTCCGTCCGTCCGTCCGTCCGTCCGTCCGTCCGTCCGTCCGTCCGTCCGTCCGTCTGTCACCAGGCTGTATCTCACGAACCGTGATAGCTAGACAGTTGAAATTTTCACAGATGATGTATTTCTGTTGCCGCTATAACAACAAATACTAAAAACAGAATAAAATAAAGCTTTAAATGGGGCTCCCATACAACAAACGTGATTTTTGACCAAAGTTAAGCAACGTCGGGAGTGGTCAGTACTTGGATGGGTGACCGTTTTTTTTTTTGCTTTTTTTTTTCGTTTTTTTTTGCATTATGGTACGGAACCCTTCGTGCGCGAGTCCGACTCGCACTTGCCCGGTTTTTTTTATATGCACTTACACGCAGGGTGTACACTCGCAAGGGGTTTACACTTACACATGAGGGCTTAACTATACTTTTGTTTACTAATTTATATTTACATAAATAAGTGGTTTACACTTACTTACACGAGGAGTTTACACTTTCACTAATGTGGGTATTACACTCACAGGAGGGGTTTGCATTTGCACTCACTTACACAAGGTGTTTACATTTTACAATCTGATACGAGGTGTTTACATTTACTTACAAGAGTGCAAGTAAGAACTTACATGGGGGGATTTAGACCAGGGATGTTGGGGGTGCAGATTTTTTGAGATCCGCGGAGGCGGATATTTAAAGGCTCACATCCGCGGATGCGGATGTCAAGATTAGGTAGTTAAAAAACGTCGAATTACATTTTAGTAATTTTTATTTAATAAAAACGATACGTTTAGTATTTGAGCAAGAATATAAGTGCGTTGTATGTAATAAACAGTAACTTGGCTGACTTTTCAGAATCTAGACGATTTCGTTATAGTTAATGTCGAAATTACCTAGCACGCCGCCGCTAAGACGTTCCTGTGCCGACTTGTTCGACATCCGCATTAAGCTCCGCATCGATTTTATGCGGATATTTGCAACATCCCTGATTTAGACTTACTCATAATCTTATAGGAGCCTCGTCTGCCAAAAAACCGCTCTGTGGTTTGGCAGAAGAATGCATGTATTTAGTTGTAAGTAAGCTTGAGAATAAACGCTTTATTTTTTTTTTATTTTTTTTGTAACCGTGCAGGGTACCTGGAGCGCAAGCAGGAGTCGGGCGTGGGCGGCAAGCGCGCCACCGTGCGCTCGTGGCGCTCCTACTACTGCGTGCTGTGCGGACAGCTGCTGTGCTTCTTCAGGGACGAGCTGGACTTCAGCGCCGCCAAGGCCGCCGCGCCACCGCAGGCCATCCTCAATGTGAGTATACCTTCTTTTTTTACTATCTTTTGCCCGCAAGTTCGTCAGGCGTGGCTCACTCTGCGATTTCGTCGCTTTGCAACAAGTAGCTACAAGTACATCCGTTCCTCACCAATTTTGGTGGCACTGTCGCCACCTAGCGGCCATACCTGTCCAGATCGTAACACACGCGTTTTGTTAAAGAGTGAGTCTTCTGTACCTAGTACTATTATTTATTCTGTGACTTCGTCTACTTGGAATGATCCTATGTCTATTCCCGGCCCTTAAACTATCTCCATGGCAAATGTCATATTTGTCGGTTCAGCGGTTTAAGCGTGAAGAGGTAACAGACAGACAGAGTTACTCCCGAATCTGTAATACTAGCTTTTGCCCGCGACTTCGTCTTTGTGGAATTCGTGACAGCAGCTAAAGTAGGTATAGCGCCTGGATAATGCTAATAGCAATCATTTAATTCGCGCATTGCTTACTTCAATTATTAGGCAATTCATTAACTCTTTCAATTCCACACCCCTTTGCACTCTCTTCAGGGATGATTTCCGACATAAAAACTATCCTATGTCCTTCCCCAGGACTTAAACTATCTCTATGCCAATAATTAAACTAAACGCCGTTCAGCGGCTTAAGCGTGAAGAGGTAACAGACAGACAGATAGACACACTTTCGCCTTTATAATATTAAGTATAGATAGTATGGATTTTTTTGTGCTAGCCTATTAAGGTGACCCACTGCTGGGCAAAAGCCTCTCCCCTTGTCTTCCACGACTCCCGACATAGCGCCTGCTCTGGCCAGTTACTGAGAAAGGTGTCTAGGTCGTCCCGTCATGGATATATAGTATGGATTAGAATGGATTTGTAATATTAGCAGAACTAAGTACGCATTTCCCCTTAGGCCCGCTGCGACCCGGCCGGCGACTACACGAAGCGCGCGAACGTGTTCCGGCTGTCGTGCGCGGACGGCGCCGAGTACCTGTTCGGCTGCCCAACCCCCGCGCTCATGCAGGAGTGGGTGGCCAAGCTGTCGTTCCACGCCGCGCTGCCGCCGGAGCTACAGCTCACGCCGTACGCGCCGCCTGATTCGCCCAACGCCGAACTCAAGAGGAGGTTGCAGAGGTTAGTCCGAAAATATAGTTTTATCAGGCTAGATGACAAATTTTCATTTATGTTATCAATCGATCTGGTTTGTTTTTAGGATCAATTTATATGAGTGAGACCAATTGCCTTTGTCACCGAAGTGTCAAAACTGAAATTGAACTTTATGCATATGCACGTAGGTCTATGTTGCTCTGTGGTCTGTGACCTATTAATCAGTCTTTGGCGTTGAATCTGCGGTGTGGATATATCGGTCATTGGCGTCCAAAAGGTTAAAATTTCATCGCGAGCTACGTGATACGAGCGTAGCCAATAACGCGGAAAAACCCGTATGTAGCGAAAAGTGCCTATGAACGAGTTAATATATTACCGCGTACATTTAATTCAAGTTTATCGTTTTTCTGATATGTTGTCATACTAATGTTTATTTATATGTTTTGTGTAGGAGCGCGTCATCGTCCTCGAACGAGTCGCCGGAGCCGCAGCGGCGCTCGCGCACGCAGGCCGAGATCCTGCAGGAGCACCGCGACAGCCAGGCCAAGCAGGCCAGCCTGGACCGCAGGAGCGTCGACACACAGGAGAGGAATATAGGTAACATAGTACACTCCCTGCTACACCGCCACTGCCAGGCCAAGCGGGCCAGCCAGGACCGCAGGAGCGGCGACACACAGGAGAGGAATATAGGTAACATAGTACACTCCCTGCTACACCGCCACTGCCAGGCCAAGCGGGCCAGCCAGGGCCGCAGGAGCGGCGACACACAGGAGAGGAATATAGGTAACATAGTACACTCCCTGCTACACCGGCACTGCCAGGCCAAGCCGGCCAGCCAGGACCGCAGGAGCGACGACACAGGAGAGGAATATAGGTAACATAGTACACTCCCTGCTACACCGCCACTGCCAGGCCAAGCGGGCCAGCCAGGACCGCAGAAGCGTCGACACACAGGAGAGGAATATAGGTAACATAGTACACTCCCTGCTACACCGCCACTGCCAGGCCAAGCCGGCCAGCCAGGACCGCAGGAGCGACGACACACAGGAGAGGAATATAGGTAACATAGTACACTCCCTGCTACACCGCCACTGCCAGGCCAAGCCGGCCAGCCAGGACCGCAGAAGCGTCGACACACAGGAGAGGAATATAGGTAACATAGTACACTCCCTGCTACACCGCCACTGCCAGGCCAACCGGGCCAGCCAGGACCGCAGGAGCGTCGACACACAGGAGAGGAATATAGGTAACATAGTACACTCCCTGCTACACCGTCACTGCCAGGCCAAGCGGGCCAGCCAGGACCGCAGGAGCGTCGACACACAGGAGAGGAATATAGGTAACAATAGTTGACCTCCCTGTTTGTATTTAGAACATACTATGCGTAAACTGAAATAAATGTCATATACTAAGAAAAAGTGGCCAAGGCCTCCAGTGCCCCAGGCTGGAATCGAACCAGCGTCCTCTGCTATCGCGGCAGGTGCCTGTGCCATTCGGCCACAGCGGCATAGGTCGAATTTTTCCAAGTATATGCACTTCTTACTGAAGGCTTATGGCGCCCCCTGGCCATCCCTAAGGTAGAACAGTATGGTTCGGACATTCTAACTGGATCGTCTCAGGTGATACCGAGTTAGCGAGAGAGATGGCGCTGCCAATCAATACTATTAGAAGTATACTACGCGTAATTTCATCGTAAAGGCTCCAACACACTGCCGGCGTCACAGCTGGCGGATTTTTGACGCGCTTGGCCGGCATAATCAGGCCCTGCAGGCGATGCAAGCAAAAAAAAAAAAAAAAGTTATCCTGGCATTTTTGGGAGCCTGGAGTCCGCTTGACAACTAATCCCAAGAATTGACGTAGGCACTAGTTTTTACGAAAGCGACTGCCATGCGGTGTAACGAGACCAAATTTCTAGTTTTACACTTGACTCGAATCTGCATTGGACGTGCCATGTTGACGGGCTATGTAATAGGTTGAGTAGTGCTATTTACGCTATAAAAAAACTACAACCACTGATATCTAGGAAGTCACTGAAGGCCGTATATTTCTCGCATTTTCACTCCTTGATGTCATATGGTACGGTTATTTGGGGCAATTCCACGGATGCAAATCACGTATTAATACTCCAGAAACGTGCGATACGGTTACTGGCCGGAGTTAAACCCAGGCACCCTTGTAAGGAACTACATTTTTTTAATTTGTATTTATTAAATAATATTATGTAAATATGAATGACGACCATAATATAAATTCATGTAGATTAGTCTAGCATAATTTATAATGTAATTTAATATTATGAGAATTAATATCTAAATCTAAAATCTAAATCATCTGACCTTCCAACCCAGAGGGGAAACTAGGCCTTATTGGGATTAGTCCGGTTTTCTCACGATTTTTTCCTTCACCGAAAAGCAACCGGTAAACATCAAATGATATCTCGTACATAAGTTCCGAAAAACTCATTGGTACGAGCCGGGGTTTGAACCCGCGACGTCCGGATTGAAAGTCGCACGCTCTTACCGCTAGGCCACCAGCGCTTTTGCTATGAGATTTGGAGCCTTTAAATATAATATATTAACTCAAATTTATAGACGGGTCTAACGTGAACGTCGGTAAATCAAGGTAATTGAATAAAATTCGCGTTAGACCCGTCTATAAATCTGTAGCTCTAGTGAAAAAGGGTACAAGTCTTGGGCAGCGCAGGTGTAGAAGGGTGTAAGTCCCACGTAACACTTATGCCCTTTTACACCTAAGCCGCGGAAGACTTGTACCCTTTTTCACTAGGGCCACAGAAATGTGAGTTAATATGTGTTCAAAACGAGAAAGTTTAAAATTATAAATAAAATATGATTATGTATTGCAGAATCTTCAGTGTTACCGTCCTTGCCGCCGCGCAAGCCGCCCGGCGCCAGCCAGGAGGATGACTCCGACGTCGTTATGAGGTAATATCGTCACTAACTTACATACGGTCACTACACTCTGTCACAGAATAAATAATAGTACTAGGTACAGAAGACTCACTCTCTAACAAAACGCGTCTGTTACGATCAGCACAGATATGGCCGCTAGGTGGCGACAGCGCCACGCACGGCTTATGGCAAACCCCAAAATTGGGACCGAACGGATGTACTTTTAGCTACCTGTAGCAAAGCGACGAAATCGCGGATTGAGCCACGCCTGACTCTGTATCTTTAGGTACTGAAATAAAAGTAAACAAATAATTCGTACATTTTCGGGTAGTTATAACATTTATTGATTAACCAACCAAATATAAAGCCGCCTGGATCTGTCACTGAACGACCTGACTTTAACCTACATTATTTGATCATGTAATGTTTTCATCTACCCTCAACTGGCTTAAGAAGCCATTTGAGGGTAGATGGTGTTTACTCTTTGTTAAATACCTAAAGATACAGGCTATACTAGACTATAGATATGTTTAGCAATAGACAAATATGAAACAAACAGGTGGCCTGTCACATATACTTTTTAAAACTATATTTCCATAGACAATGTTTCCCATAACCAACAGAAATGAGAGTTAAATAAATAAATAAATAAATATTAGGGGACATCTTACACAGATCAACCTAGCCCCAAACTAAGCAAAGCTTGTACTATGGGTGCTAGGAGACGATATACATACTTATATAGATAAATACATACTTATATATATAGTTAGGTCATTAGATAGGTATTTCTCTGTACTTCATTTCGTTCTATGGGCACCAAGCGGAATTCCATTGCAGAACTGATTGTGAGATATTGGTATTTTAGTCAAAATGTCGTCACCCTTATTACCTAGGCAATAGAGTCCACCGCCGGGCGAGCGCGGCAAATCATTCAGTGTGCTCGCCCGGCGGTGCGGGAACATCTACCCTGCAGCAATTAATTTACTTACTTGGACTCTATTCTCTAGGTAATAAGGGTGACGACATTTTGGCTAAAATACCAATATCTCACAATCAGTTCTGCAATGGAATTCCGCTTGGTCCCCAAAAAAAAAATGAAGTACATAGAAATACCTATCTAATGATCTTACTCATCATTTCTGTTGGCGTTGGGTCCAGGCTCCATACAAAGTTGCCCATGGTCCTTTAGTTAATCACATAGGTGATGTTTTTGTTTGTGTTGCAGAAACTCTGAAACGTCGTCGTCGTGGGGTCGCTCGCGGTTTTCCAACGGTCGCGACGTCAACTCCGAGTTCATCAAGTCTCAACGCGACGGTAAGTACACACACACACACACACACACACATACACACCAGGGATGTTGCGAATATTCGCATCCGCAACAGCGGAACTTCCGCATTATTTTCAACACCCGCATCTGCATCCGCATCCGCATAAAATCGATGCGGAGCTTATGTGGATACGGATGTCGAACAAGTCGCGGCGGCGTAAGTGCTAGGTAATTTCGTCATTACCTATAACCACTGCCTATAACGAAATCGTCTAGATCCAGAAAAGTCGGCCAAGTTACTGTTTATTAAATATAACGCACCCATATTCTTGCTCAAATACTAAACGTATCGTTTCTTTTTAATAAGAAATACTAAAAATGTAGTATTTGACGTTTTTTAAGTACATAATCTTGGCATCCGCATCCGCGGATGTGAGCCTTTAAATATCCGCATCCGCGGATGTCAAAAAATCTGCATCCGCAACATCCCTGATACACACACGTGTTAACAAGAACTAGAGATGAATATACTCGTAGCATAGAGTAATATAAGTAAATCATCATCATCATCATCATATCAGCCAGAGGACGTCCACTGCTGGACATATGCCTCCCCCAAAGAGTGCCACAATGACCGGTCTTGCGCCACCCGCATCCAGCGGACTCCCGCGACCTTTACCAGGTCGTCAGTCCACCTTGTGGGGGGTCACCCACGCTGCGCCTTCCGGTACGTGGTCGCCACTCGAGAACCTTTCCGCCCCAACGGCCATCGGTTCTACGGGCAATGTGCCCCGCCCACTGCCACTTAAGTTTAGCGATTCGGAGAGGGATTAAATAAAGAGTGGTAATTCCATACATCAGTTTTCTTACCAAAACGCGCGTTATTTCGTAGTCGACATCTAACGTCAAGTAGTGGAACTATCAGTACCGCTACTTGACACCAGACGGCACAAGTGTCGCTTCTCACGAAAAATGTACTGCTAAAACAATTTACAACTAATACTAGAAGCAGAAGGAGTTGAAAATAGAGTTTCGAGTAATCCGGTTATAATATTAGCTGAAAATCGTTGTGCATTAGAGTTTTTGTTCGCCGCGACATCTATTGTCGACTAGCAGTACTGATATATTCCGCTACTTGACGCTAGATGTCGACTACGAAATAACGCGCGTTTTGGTAAGAAAACTGATGTACGGAGTTACCACTCTTTACTTATAATTACTCTATGCACGTGTGGCCCTTCGAAAAGTTATTGGCTATATGCAGCAGAGGTTGCTAAGCGGGCGAGGTGTTCAAAATTACCTTGTCACGCTCCTACGCTCTTAACAATAAAGTCGCGTCAAGATCATTTTGAACACCTCACCCGCTTACCAACTTCTGCTGCTGACTGTATTTATCTACTCGTAATATTAGGTCCTTACCTATGAAATTGGCGTTTTTGTTCATAGATATAAGTCTGATCCTAGTTTTTTTTTTTTACAAAAGTACATACACAATTACAATAAAACTACAGTGCACTCAATAAACAACGATTTTACATACAATTAATTGTTATTTTTTATTGTTAAGTGTTCAGAATTAAGCCTTGAAAATAGGTCTTTTCATGTGCTGTCGATTCGAGTATTAAAATTACTTATATTTTTCTAATGGTACCAATTTTCAAGAAATGGAGATATTGAAAACATACCTTAAAGGTGTCAAAAATTACTGGAAAAATTTTGTTTGGTTTGAATTAGCCATCAAAAAAATATCCGCAAAATTAATTGTATGGAAATTCGTGTTTCGTTGAAATTCTCCGAACAAAACGCCAATTTCATAGGTAATGACCTAATATAAGGATTGACTTTTTGTTTGCCAGGGACCGTGTGAACGATGATAAAATACTATTTCATTACAGGAAAGAGTTAAAACTACCAGCACATTTTGTTGTGTTTGACAGGCATTTTAAAATGGCTGCCACCAAAAATATTAAAAGAACACAATACTAATTGAATTGAAATATTAATTTTCAGTTAATTTTTTTGCTTTTGTGTCGTCGAGCTTATGAGAGCTTTATGTTTCGTTTGTTTTCTTTTTATTTTATACTGCTTATCTATGTCGGCGGCCGATCGTAAGATCAGGCATATCGTGAAACGTGAAAATCTATTTCTGGGCAGTTAGCCCTTCGGGCATCTGAAGCAACCTAACGAACCTATCCTACCTATATATTGGTTTAATGTGACTATCGTCAAAACATTACACAGGAACATTACGATCTGCCTGATCTTACGATCGGCCTACGACATCTATATGTTTTTAGTTTTTAAAGCGCATATACTGAAATATTAAACACTACATATTTGGAACCATTAAGGATTTTAAGGATATATCCCACAATGATTATTCCCGTTAAAGGGTTAATTTCAATCGTACACGGCGTAATATTGAAGTATACGCGCTAAAACACAACCTAAAAACTTAGTAGCCGACGGCGCGCCGCCGTTGCCGCTGTCCGGGCCCCCGGAGCGCCCGCCCGCGCTGCCGGAGCGCCAACATGGCGCCGCGGAGCGCCAACATAGCGCCGTCGAGCGCCAACATAGCGCCGTCGAGCGCCAACACGGCGCCACCGAGCGCCAACACGGCGCCGCCGAGCGCCAGCCTGTCTCCGCGCTGGTCAACAGCTACCAGCAGCGCGCGCGCGACCAGAACCGCAACCAGTGGGGCCACGAGAGGGCCAACAACAACTGGGGCGTCGAGACATCACACTTCTACTCGGCGAGCGAGCTGGGTTAGTGGGCTTGTAAGAGTAGGGTGCTGGTCGTGCAGTTTGGTACTATAGTTTGTTTTAGCATTAGAAAGAAGGTAAACAATCTTGACGACACTATGTTGCAAGCAAAGTAACCTGTCTTTCTTACATTATTTAGTTACATGGGTAGTAACAATCTTGACGTGTCTTTTTATTCAAATATGTATTTGATAAACGCTTTAAAGGTTTACTAACGAATGGGCCAAAAACGTTTCCCAAAGTATCACATCCCAAACTATGTTTCCCAAATTATCATTTCCCAAAAAAATGTTTGGCAAAACAACTTATCGCAATTTTTCAGTTAGCAATAGTCTTTTTTGGCAAGTTATTGTTTAGCAAATAATTACTTGGACAAGTTTCATTTTACCAAGTATTATTTAGTCAAATGTATCATTATATCATTAAGCATAACTTACTTGCATAAAGGGAGCTGGGACTTTATTATAAAGAAGTCGGTACGGTAAATAAATTATATGCGAAGTGTAACTTTGCTAAAGGTTCCTTTGGGAAATGAAACTATTGCGATAAGTTTCTTGGGAAGTGAAATTTGGCGAAAGGTATTTGGCCCAAACGAAAGTACACCCGCTTTAAAAACAAATATGGTTGTCTGTAAAGTCGGTTTACGGACGATAATTTTGCGTGATAACGTCATAAGAAAACATTACATTACTTGACGTGTTTTTTTATTAAAATATTTGATAAACGCTTTAAAAAAATGGTTGTCTGTAAAGTCGGTTTACGGACGATAATTTTGCGTGATAACGTCATAAGAAAACATTACATTACATTACTTGACGTGTCTTTTTATTAAAATATTTGATAAACGCTTTAAAAAAATGGTTGTCTGTAAAGTCGGTTTACGGACGATAATTTTGCGTGATAACGTCATAAGAAAACATTACATTACATTACTTGACGTGTCTTTTTATTAAAATATTTGACAAACGCTTTAAAAAAATATATGGTTGTCTGTAAAGTCGGTTTACGGACGATAATTTTGCGTGATAACGTCATAAGAAAACATTACATTACATTACTTGACGTGTTTTTTTATTAAAATATTTGATAAACGCTTTAAAAAAATGGTTGTCTGTAAAGTCGGTTTACGGACGATAATTTTGCGTGATAACGTCATAAGAAAACATTACATTACATTACTTGACGTGTCTTTTTATTAAAATATTTGACAAACGCTTTAAAAAAATATATGGTTGTCTGTAAAGTCGGTTTACGGACGATAATTTTGCGTGATAACGTCATAAGAAAACATTACCATTGCATTACGTAACGTTACCACGGAGATCTGTCCACAACGTTACCATGGAGATCCGTCCACAACGTGACACTTTTTCGTGCGTGCTACCGGTGTTCATCGATTTATTAGACGTTATCACGTCAAAAATTAGTTTATAGAGTCTGTTCGGAAAGAGAAGAGTCGTGGAATGTATTGGGCCGCATACAATCCACGACTCTTCTGTTTCCGCACAGACTCTAATTACTTATGAAAGCAACAGCATGTAAAAGATCGTATATGATTTATAATTCTAGCATATTTGCTCTGACTTATTTTTCAATTGTGATTTTTAATAAAAGAAATGTCAAGATCGCTTACTTTATTTCTAATGCTAAAGAAACGAACTATAATAGAGGTTTCATCAAATTCAAGTGTTTCTGAAAGGTCTTATGTATTGTCGGTCGTGGTTATGAGAAAGATTACTTTCATTTATTTTATCGCTTCGTTATTTTTAATACATAAATAAGGCATTTGCAATTACCTAGTGCGACGATGTCGTCTTTATTGTCAAGTTTTTATAAAAAATATGACGGTTATAATGACACTCTCTAACTGTGTATTCAAATCGGTGCATAGTTAATTTTGCAACTCATTAAACTTGATTTTTTTGACTTGATAACGTCTTATAAATCGATGAACACCGGTAGCATGCAAGAAAAAGTGTCACGTTGTGGACAAATCTCCATGGTAACGTTGTGGACAGATCTCCATGGTAACGTTACGTAATGTAATGGTAATGTTTTGTTATGACGTTATCGTCCGTAAACCGACTTTACAGACAGCCATTTTTTTTTATAAAATTCGAAAGAACGTGGGTCTGATGATCGCTCGAGTATGATGTCTAAAATAAATTGCTCGTGGTGCAGTTAGATGCCTCTTCTTTTTTGCCTAGCCTTCTCGCATTTCTTCTGGGCTTTGTGCATGATGCATACTGAAGTGAGGCCCGAGATGCACTTGTAAGTTTTACTTGTAGGGACAAAGCTATTTGTTAGAATGAGATAACGATATTCTTCTCTCATTCTGTAGTATAGCTGTGTCCCTACTTACAAGTGCAACTGCCATTTTAAATGTACCCAAACTGTCACGACCAGACGCCGAGAAGTAGTATGCCTGGCCATTTTCATTAAATCAACTACGTTGACAATTGTCAAGAAAAGATGACACGTACCAAGCTTTTAGTAGTGAATAGAATCAGGCGTTACTTTGCGGAAATCCATATTAATCAAAACCAAAATATTACTTTGCTAATCCGCGAAAAGATAACGTGCTAGTCAATCAGTGCTAACCCGTTATACTTGTGTATTTTTAGGGTTCCGTACCCAAAGGGTAAAACGGGACCCTATTACTAAGACTCCGCTGTCCGTCCGTCCGTCCGTCCGTCCGTCCGTCCGTCCGTCCGTCCGTCTGTCACCAGGCTGTATCTCACGAACCGTGATAGCTAGACAGTTGAAATTTTCACAGATGATGTATTTCTGTTGCCGCTATAACAACAAATACTAAAAACAGAATAAAATAAAGATTTAAGTGGGGCTCCCATACAACAAACGTGATTTTTGACCGAAGTTAAGCAACGTCGGGCGGGGTCAGTACTTGGATGGGTGACCGTTTTTTTTTTTGCCGTTTTTTGCATTGTGGTACGGAACCCTTCGTGCGCGAGTCCGACTCGCATTTGCCCGGTTTTTTACATGCAATTAATGTTCCCACCCTCCCACCGCAAAAAAATATAACAAACCACCACCAAAAGAATAATACTCGACACGTGTTTCGCCTCTCTACGAGGCATCTTCAGGCAAATACGCAAGTAAGTATAACGGGTTAGCACTGATTGACTATAGGACGTTATCTTGTCGCGGATTAACAAAGTAATATTTTGGTTTTGATTAAGCTTTTAGCAGTATAGACATAGAGAAATATAAGAAAGGAAAGAGTGGTAACTCCATATATCAGTTTTCTTACCAAAACGCGAGTTATTTCGTAGTCGACATGATGGGGTCCGCTTGTTACAAGCTTTTTGCTAACGTATTTATACAAGCATTTTATATATTGTGACCTTTTTTGCCACTTTTGTGTTATTTCTAGTCAGGATCGCGAGCCCGCGAAAAAAAGTGTCCTAAAATTTCCATACATTTTTCAAACTTTCCTTTTTGTTACCGCCATACAAAGTGTATGGGGACATGGTAACATAATAGGAAAAAAACTCTGGGACATTTTTTTATCCCATTAGGATCGAAAGAGCTCGTGATTCTGAGTAGAAATAACACAAACGTGGCAAAAAAAGTCACAATAAATAAAAATGGCAAAAAATAAAAGAAACGCTCTTATGAAATATGTAAGTATGTAACTATGTTTGTACGTGTCAAATCTTGCAAGTTAAAGACCCATTTCCCGACTTCCAATGAAGCTGAAAATTTGCATACATATGTAAGTCGGGTGACAATGCAATATTATGGTACCATCGAGCTGATCTGATGATGGAGACAGGAGGTGGCCATAGGAACTCTGTGATAAAACAACGAAACCTAAATGCGTTTGGGGGTTTTAGAATTGTCTCGATGAGTATTAGTTGCCTGTGGAAAGAAAAGTACAGTCAGCGATAAAAGCTTGTACCAAAAATGAAATTTTTGCCAAAAACTTATTACACTATTATTTTAGACAGCTATTTCATTTAAAAGGTTAACTATACCACACCAACCAAGACTTTGTATGTACTTGTATCAGAAAATAATAAAAATAAAGTTAAAGGTTAATTTTTCACAAAAAAACGATTCCAGGCGTGGCTCACTCCGCGATTTCGTCGCTTTGCTACAGGTAGCTACAAGTACATCCGTCTCACACCAATTTTGGTGGCTAGCCATAAACCGCGCGTTGCGCTGTCGCCGCCTAGCGGCCATATCTGTCCTGATCGTAACAGACGCGTTTTGTTAGAGCATGAATCTTCTGTACCTAGTACTATTATTTATTCTGTGACGATACTAGAAATTTATAACATGAATTTTTTTCAACCTAAGTCTTTTCTTGACATATTCGTCTCCCTGTTGCTTTATGACATGAAACATTGAAGGCCTGAGTGGTAGCCGGGAGCCCTTTTTAAGCTTGCCTTAGATACCCTTTTCTTGCCATAATCTGAGTTTCCGGTATATTTATATGCTTATAAAAATATTATTCTATAGTACCAACCATTAGTGAGAAGAGCGTCTTTTATTTTTTGCCATTTTTATATATTGTGACCTTTTATGCCACTTTTGTGTTATTTCTACTCAGAATCACGAGCTCTTTCGAACCTAATGGGATAAAAAAAATGTCCCAGAGTTTTTTTTCTATTGTGTTACCATTTCCCTATATACTTACATATATGGCGGTAACAAAAAGGAAAGTTTGAAAAATGTATGGAAATTTTAGGACACTTTTTTCTCCTATAAGGATGAAAAGGGCTCCCGATCCTGACTAGAAATAACACAAAAGTGGCAAAAAAGGTCACAATATATAAAAATGGCAAAAAATAAAAGAAACGCTCAGAAACACAATTTTTTTAATATTATTATTTTATTTTTTGTGATATGCCGGAGACTGAATGGCAGTTTTGCCTAAATTATGGTTGTTTAACGATTTAGTTCTATTACTAACATTTTGTAGACTTAATCAAACTAGTATTTTTGTAATATTTAATCAGATATGAACAATATTAACTTTGGCCTAAATCCAATTGTAGAAATCGGTAAGGTATATTCGGGTAAATACGAATACTCAAAATTGTCAAGTAATCCGAAAATGGACTCTAAATTGATGGAATTAAGGGCGATTTTCGAAGTTACCTAACATTCTGTACATATTCCTAATCACCCGAATGCATCTAATTGGTTTTCATTGTAGAAATGGGGATTACTTATGTAAGGTATTACATTAATGTGAATTCCACGCAGAACTCCTCTAAACATATTGTTCATTCTGTTTTTTAGTACCTATTAATTAGTGCTAATTATTAGTATATTTGAACCTCATAAGGCTCACTCAATGTGCATTACACTTTACAATCAAATAAGATCCTTTCATAAAACAAAGTAGCATTTCTTTTTTTTAATGAGCGTTTCTTTTATTTTTTGCCATTTTTATATATTGTGACCTTTTTTTGCCACTTTTGTGTTATTTCCACTCAGAATCTCGAGCTCTTTTGATCCTAATGGGATAAAAAAATGTCCCAGAGTTATTTTCCTATTGTGTTACCATTTCCATATAAACTTTATATGGCGGTAACAAAAAGGAAAGTGATGTATGGAAATTTTACCAGAACACTTTTTTTCTCCTATTAGGATGAAAAGGGCTCGCGATGTTGACTATAAATAACACAAAAGTGGCAAAAAAGGTCACAATATATAAAAATGGTAAAAAATAAAAGAAACGCTCAGTAATAGTAAAATTCGGCACGGTGGGCTTTACGAGGTAAAGGCTTAAGTAGTGTATAGAGCCTTCTTTCTTCCTCTTTTATAAATCTGTTATACATATATGTACTCGTAGTTAATTTACAAGGATGTTGTATAATGTGCAGTTTTCATCGTAGCTCGATGCATCTGGCAGCTGTCGCGTCAGATCTATACTCTGTATCTTTAGGTATTTAAATAAAAGTAAAGAAACAATTTTTACATTTTCTGGTAGTTATAACATTTATTGGTTAACCAACCAAATACAAAAACCGCCTGGATCTATCACTAAACGACATGGCTTTAACCTACATTATTTGATCATGTAATGTTTTCATCTACCCTCAACTGGCTTTAGGAGCCATTTGAGGGTAGATTTTGTTTACTTTTATTTAAATACCTAAAAATACAGAGTATAGGATGAAAACTGTGGAGTAAGGCAAAAATGTTACCCTTTCATATTGTGTGTGGTTCAAAATCGTGGATTTAAACGTCGGTGGTGCTGTATAACGGATGACTCACGCTAGACCGGGCCGGGCCCGGGCCGAGGCGTCCGGCATATCATTTTCTATGACGGCTGATCGGTGATCACGTGGTGCTTTCCATGGAAAACGAAGCGCCGGAAGCTTCGGCCCGGTCTAGCGTGAGTCATCCTTAAAACAGAAAAAATCGTGAAATTTTGACTAAAAATCCTTTTTCACAGACATGAGGTTAATCAATTTGTATGGAGCATTTTTTTGCCTTACGGCTACTTAAATATACCTACTTTAATATTTAAGTATAATATATTCTTTTTATATATTTACATGCATTCAGGATCCAGCCATCTTCTTTATGTACTTCATAGAGTTCAATGTATGTTCTATAGACTTATACAGGGTGGCACGGAAATACGTAAATTTTTTTAGGATATTTTTTCTTACTTACATTAAGGTAAACGTACTGGTGCTCGACGAGGTCCCAGTACATGTCATCTTGAAACTTAAGTCATTGTCAATAGAGGTGACAGCAAGGTGTCATCCATTGGGCATTAGCATGTCGAGCACTAGTACGTTTATCTTACACGTATATAAAACGGTGTCCGTCACTTTCTATCCCACGGTGTTAAAAAGTGACAGTTATTTTATCACGTGGATAAAGATGGATAAAGCTATCCATAATACGCCGGCAGGAAAATATAATTTGTTAACGTATTTTCATGCCACCCCAACTCTCTGCCTAGATATATTATACGTTATAACTATATGTATGTTTGTGTGTTCGTTGCGGTGGCGGTGTGCTTGTCTGTGCTTTGTTTTTCAGCTTTGGTTTTCAGCAATTTGATCTTTAGTCGTTTAAGCTAATATGATTATAAATAGTGCATTTTTTTCTAATGTGGGCAATTTTATTTAAAGGCCCCTGCACTTTTTTTTCAAAATTGGGATTTTTTATGCTCTACTCAGAATCACGAGCTCTTTCTATCCTAATAGGAGAAAAAAAGTGTCCCAAGGTGTTTATTTCCATTCCGTTACCATTTTTCATATACTTTGTATGGCGGTCACGGAATGGAAAGATCGAAAATTGTATGGACATTTTGGGACACTTTTTTTCTCCTATTAGGATCAAAAGAGCTCATGATTCGGAGTAGAAATAACATAAAAAAACCCAAATTTGAAAAAAAAGTGTTGGGGACAACTTTAAACTAAATGGCTCCTATACATTTTGTTACTACAATTTGTGTGTAGAGTTAGCTTAGGGCCGACTGCGACCCGACTGCAACTTGTATGGGAACTGCACGCCGACGTTGCAGTTGGCGTGCAGTTCCCATACAAGTTGCAGTACGTCTGTATCGGCCCTTATAGTTCGTTTTTTTTAGCATTAGAAAGAAGGTAAGCGATCTTGACATGTTTTTTAATTGAAAAACGCTTTTTAAAAATCAGTAACTATTACTTATGAACGCAGAAGGATATAAATGATTGTACTATATTCATAATTGTTACATATTTGCCGTGACTTATTTTTAAAGCGTGGTTTTCAATTAAAAGACATCAAGATTGTTTACCTTTTTTCTAATGCTAAAAAAACGAACTATAGTATCTACTATTACAGGTCAGTACTACTAGATCTACTGTAAAATCTTTTACAGTAGATCTAGTAGTACTGACCTGCCTGACCTTTTCCTGTCTTTTTGTATCACTACACATAGACATGTTCGTTTACTACCTATAGACTAACCTGTTGTTGTGTTGCAGCGTACGGCGGCGCCGGCGCAGGTGCGGGCTCGCAGCGCCCCGCGTCCGTGGCGGGCGGCTCCCCCGCGCTAGACCAGCGCCCCGCCTCCAGGTAACGCAACACTACACTGCACTGGCGTGGAAACAAAAATACAACGGATTGCACTCCGGGAGTGCCGGCGGCATTGTAACTCAAAATATTAATAACAGCGCCATCTAGTGCAAAATGTCTGCACCACTATGTATAATTGAGGTTAACGCCATCTAGCGTTATTTCGTCGCATTACTTGAAACCCCTAAGCACATCACTGTGAGTACTACAGTTATATTAATACCAGTTTGAGGGAAACTCACTAGATGGCATTTAAATCAAAAAAGAAAAACACAATGACATTGTCCGTCACACATGACGTCACGCAAGCGCCCTGCGCCGCCTTAACGAAACAGCAGGCTCAGGCATACATTTTCGCCGCGCGGTAGAAAGAGAGGGTTACGTCTTACGCCTTACGCTGTCTCGAGTTTAACATTTTTTCCCCACCTCAAAAAGTGCACAGCGCCGCTAAAGAAGTTTTCACTTCAAAAATATACATATTTATACAGGGTGGAACATTTCTAGAGACTGAGCTGAAAGGGTAGTGTTATGTAAGTGATCTACAATCGAGTTATTATAATCTTAAATAAAGCTGGATTAAAAAGTGAAACAAAATCATTAAAATGAAATATTTTTTATATCAGTGACAACCCTACCTCTACAAGGTTATTTACATCCATACTAATATTATAATAATATTATAAAGCGAAAGTGTGTCTGTCTGTCTGTCTGTTACCTTTTCACGCTTACGCCGCTGAACCGATTTAGTTGAAATTTGGCATAGAGATAGTTTGAATCCTGGGGAAGGAATTAGGATAGTTTTTATCTCGGAAATCATCCCTGAAGAGAGTGCAAAGGGGGGTGGAATTGAAAGGGTTAATGCATTGCCTAGTAATTGAAGTAAGCAATGCGCGAATTGAATGATTGCTATTATCATTATCCAGGCGCTATACCTATTTTAGCTGCTGTCGCTTATTCCATGCAGACAAAGTCGCGGGCAAAAGCTACAGCTTTGCAAAAAAGAGTAGAAATTAAAAAGTGGCAACACCGTAGTGTCGTTTCTTTCAAACCAATATATACCGGGTGTGGCCTGTAATATGAGCAAAAAATTAAACTGTAGGCTGTACTCCTCATACTGACCAACATTTGTTCAGCGACTTTTAAAAATAACTTGTGGTTTGATTTTTAATACACTTTAAACTTTATTCTAAGATGCAATGTATTGCGAATTTTGTTATGTTTATGGCGTGACAAGCAACGTCAATCACAATGATATGGCGTGGCGATGGCGTCCATTGAAGATAATATTTATTTTGTATGAAAAATAGGGAGTCTAAATACTTCATAATTTTTAAAAGCTGTTGAACAAAGTGTCACTGTTTGAGGAGTACAATCTATGTTTTAATTATTTGCTCGTGTTACAGGCCACACCCGGTATAAGCAAATGGGACGACACTACAGTATTGCCATTTTTTTATTTCTACTTTTTTTTGCCAAGCTGTAGTTTTAAATGGACACAAATAGTGTAATTTAAGTAATATTGTAATGTATCCCGGCAGATCGTCAGGGGAGTCCGAGCTGTCCGTCAGCGGAGTCTCCAAGGAGAAGAAGGACAAGAAAGGAGTCTTCGGTGGCCTCTTCAGCCGCAAGAAACGCAGCAGTTACATGTAGTCAACCAATATACACCGTGTATACAGGGTGGGCCCGATAACTAACTTAGATTAACCTTCCTAAAAGTTAAAAAAAATGTAATGCGTATTTTTTGCCTACATGCTTTTATAGGCAAAACTTGTTTAGGTGCTCTACGAGATTTTCCTAATTTACGAAGGAAATGAAAAACCCTAAATCATTATATTTAACAGAATCATTTATTTTAAATACAGTCAAAAAATAGAACTCGCATATTAGTGCATGCGAGATGTATAGAAAGTAATTTACGTATACGCGAGCTAATATGTCAATGTCAAAACTGGTGGTGGTAGAGTCAGACCGAGAAAAGTCTGCAGCGATTTTGATAGCCCACTCAGTGCAAGTGTCATTTTAAACGTTAAACTTCTATGAAATTATGCCTTATAAATAACACTTGCACTGCGTGGGCTATCAAAATCGCTGCAGACTTTTTTTGGTCTAACTCTAGCCGTACAGGTGCTGAGGCACAAAAATCTAGTAATTTATTTCTTCTAGATAAAAACACAATGATAACACTAATGATGATACATTTATTACTTGTAATATCATTAGCAAGTTTCAACTATTTTGGGTTATTGGCGCTCACCCTGTATGCAAAGAATAATATAGCGATAGGATTGGAGAAAAAAAAAGTAATTTCAAGATAAATCGTATACAAACGTTTACGATTTGATGACAATAATGAACGTAATTTTTTTAAAGTATAGAATAAAGCATCGACCTTATATGATCGTTTAAAATCATTTTTAATTAATTATTTTTGCTTTTAACGCTATGTTTATGACACAAGTTTTTGTTAACGAGGCCGAATGCTTGCGTTATACCCTATAGTTGTAGTGCATAATTGTTTTCCATCATGTTTTCTCGGAAACGTTCGTTTTTGTCATGCTACTTCAGTCAACCTCAGTACTTTTTGTACCGAGACTGACCGAAATAGCAAGACACGTTCGTATATTTCCGTGAAAATACGATGGAAAATAATTATGCATAACATCTGTATCTATGTCGTTACTTTATATGAAAGTTTTGTTAATAATGTAACGTTAAATCGTGTATATAGTTTTTTGTTATTACTTAACTTCAAAATCGTGCCTTTTTACTTTTTACATAATTATTATTGATATACCATATTTGGTATCTATTTACATATACAAAAATACAGTAACAGATTTATGTTGCTGTTATAAAAAAAATTGAACATCAGGGACCAATTAAAAAAAACATTCCCATGTTTTATGAATATGTCACAAAATGGGACCAATTCTTAAGTCGGTTTTAAAAATGTATTCCCAAGCAATAATCGACAATAATTTTAGTAATATAAGATATTATTTTGTATGTAAACCACGTAATATGTATGTTGTATGCATAATTTGTAGTGTTGCTAAACGAGCGGACCTGGTCGGCCGACATCTTCCTTTTATTTCTGACACTATGTTATTTAGCAAAAAATAATCCTTATGATGAAGCCTTTCGATCGGTATGATAAAGCTACACGGTAATTTTTTTCTCGTGTAGCGGATTCGATTCCCGGTTCAACCAGTAATTATTTAAAAATCTATGAATGCAATTTAAATTGTTTTTTTTTTTTATTAAAACAATGTCTTCTTTAATAACAAAACTTCCGTGAGACACAGACATATTAAATATATTAAAAACGGGTCACTCACGTACTTTAAGTCGAAAAACGCTCGACACGAAACGTCGAAACGGAGTAAAACATGTCGAGCGTTTTTCGACTTAAAATACGTGAGTGACCCGTTTTTAATATATTTAATAATGTCTTCTTTCAGTAAAACGTTCCATCTACAATATTCAAGGTACTTTCCCTCCATGTGGCATAGCCGTGGGACGTCCTGTATACAGCCAGTTTTTTGTATATATAATCATTTATTTACATACAATATATATACAGTGGTACTACTAAACGAAATTAATAACTAGCTTAAATCTAAAATAGGCCCTTGAGGCATTGTACCAAGGATGCTGGCGGTATTTCCTCGCTGTATCGCAATGCCAGTTTTTTTAAATAAAAGACAAGAATATGAGTCGTGTCGGCTCGCGTAGTAACACTTAGTATTTAAGTTTTAAAATGTATTCATAATAAGCGTTTGAACATGAAAAATCATGAGAACTGAGCGAAGATACAGAAATGTAATTTACAGTACATATGGTCCTATTTTCCCGCACTAGTGCGTAAAATAGCACTTTTCGTGCGATGTCAAAAGTTTAAAGGGCCATATGTATTGTAAAACGTTGTACGATACACGTGCGAATAGGTAATTCGCAACTCGTGTCGATTTAAAACACTCCCTTCGACCGTGTTTTAATTTATCGTTTCGAATTTCCTATTTTTCGCACTGTATCGTAATGTACTAAATTTCAACCAAGTTTTAATAGTTATTCGAACTCAAACACACTGACAAACTACTTTAAACATGATATATATGATTGTACTTCGCTCGAGTATCTCGATTATACTCTGTATCTTTAGGTATTTAAAAAGTAAACAAAATCTACCCTCAAATGTCTCCTTAAGCCAGTTGAGGGTAGATGGAAACATTACACGATCAAATAATGTAGGTTGAAGTCAGGTCGTTCAGGGACAGTTCCAGGTGGTTTTGTCTTCGAGCAACACGGAAGGGAGGCGGCATTCGCACTATTTCCCCTCTGCCGAGGTACAAGATTAGCGCGTCAATCTAATCTAGCGCGGGTAATAAAACTAGTTGCACTTGGATTTTTCACTAGACCGAGTCCAGACGCGCGCGTTAACACTGCTGCACAAAAATGCCTGTTTGCTCGGTTATTTGTTATAAAAAGAGGTCGGGGACATCAAATTTACAAAAAGAAAGTGTTACATTTCACATGTAATATTTTTTTACATATCATACGTTTAATGACATTCAAACACAATTATTATATTTTAGTCTCATGTAATTGTTGGATTTATCGATTTTGCTCGCTCAGTACAAATTGCGGATCGGTCGAGCGACAAATCCGACTTCTCATCTCTCAGAATACAATAACATACTTCAACGAAAATGTGTTAGTGTGCGTGTTGTGACACTTGTCACTCGTCCGTACACAAAAAGAGATCGAGGTTTGCAAGATTTGTCTTTGACGTGTGTCATTTTCTATCTATTTGTGTCGTCATTACAGATTGGATTTTGTATGTAAGTGTGTGAGAAGTGCGTCTGTGTGCACCTTTCCCCCCCGCGAAAAATGGCAGAAAGATTTGTACGGTGAGATATCGCTTGGGCCCCTCCCTTCCGATGTGTCGGAAGCCGGTGTTGCTCGAAGGGTTTTGTATTTGGTTGACCAATAAATGTTAAGTACCCCAAAATGTACAAATCATTTGTTTACTTTTATTAAAATACCTAAAGACATACCTATAGGTACTATCAATGTATTTTCATACAACAATATCAAGGCTAGCGTAACTTACATTGTCGTCCATACAACACGCACAGGTTACAAGAGACCCTATGTTAGGCCATCAGATATCGGAGCGGACAAGTAGTTTTTAATATCTGAACACGACTCTATTGTCAAGGCTTTAGAGTTCATGTTCGGATATTTTAGAGCACTGTATGTTGGAGCGATTTTTGACGTCGTGCACTGAATAACGTTTTTAAAGTACATATGGTCCTATTTCCCGCACTAGTGCGTAAAATAGCACTTTTCGTGCGTATATCAAAAGTTTAAAGGGCGATATGTGCTGTAAAATGTCGTACGATACACGTGCGAAAAGGTAATTCGCAACTCCTGTCGAATTAAAACACTCCCTTCGGTCGTGTTTTAATTTATTGCGACTCGTTTCGAATTTCCTCTTTTCCGCACTTGTATCGTAAATAACTATTTCTGTGTTCGAACAATGCCCTGCAATCCTGTTTCCCTTTCCATATTATAGAAATGATCGTTGATTTTTACAATTTTATTGCCTTGTTATTTTGTCAGTGTAACGTTACGCGGCGTTGAAGTGTCGGGTAATATTGCGCAGTAATATTGTAATATTACGCGGCGTTGAAGTGTCGGGTAATATTGCGCAGTAATATTGTAATATTACGCGGCGTTGAAGTGTCGGGTAATATTGCGCAGTAATATTGTAACGTTACGCGGCTTGAAGTGTCGGGTAATATTGTAACATTACGCGGCGTTCAAGTGTCGGGTAATATTGTAATATTACGCGGCTTGAAGTGTCGGGTAATATTGTAATATTACGCGGCTTGAAGTGTCGGGTAATATTGTAACATTACGCGGCGTTGAAGTGTCGGGTAATATTGTAACATTACGCGGCTTGAAGTGTCGGGTAATATTGTAACATTACGCGGCGTTGAAGTGTCGGGTAATATTGTAACATTACGCGGCTTGAAGTGTCGGGTAATATTGTAACATTACGCGGCGTTGAAGTGTCGGGTAATATTGTAACATTACGCGGCTTGAAGTGTCGGGTAATATTGTAACATTACGCGGCGTTGAAGTGTCGGGTAATATCGTAACATTACGTGGCTTGAAGTGTCGGGTAATATTGTAACATTACGCGGCGTTGAAGTGTCGGGTAATATTGTAACATTACGCGGCTTGAAGCTTGAATATTGCGCAGTAATATTGACCGTTTATGCATTATCTATTGATCGCGTAACACGTTCTTGTAACCGGAGGCTTTTCTAAAGGTTTAGAGTCATACAGTATTTATTCACACACACTGCGACCCGTACATACAACCCCCATATAACCATTCCAGTCGCAGAATCACAAAGTGGTAACTAAATGTCAGATGTGTCGTAACAGAGTCCACACAATGTGTCTAGAATTGTTTCGAAACAAAGTGTCGTCGCCGTGTCTACACTTTTCCGTAACAAGGTGTCGACACATTTGTGTGCACTTTGCGTGCGGTTTGCGACTAAATCTGACAGCAAATTTGTGACAGCAAATGTCAATATAAAATACCTCTTGAAAACCAAGGTTTGTCAAACTACTATTAGTGTCTCGTGTGCTCGTAATTCTAGTAAGTCATCATGGGCAATGCAAATGATAATAATCGACCGAAACCATATAAACACCCAACACCCGTCAACCTTTTACAGAAAAGTTTTTAAAGAAATTCAATAAGCTACTTAGGTCAGGCAACGAATGCTCCAAAAGTTGTAGAGGGAAATGCTCGGAACACAATTTTTGACTCCGTAACTCGGTTTGACAAGTTAGGAGGTGAACATATCAAAAGTCCCCGGCCGTAGCCCTTGAGCGGGGGGGAGAGAGGGGGCTTTGAAGGTCCCATTTTCCCGTTTTTCGATTATATCTCGGAAACTATGCATCTCAGCGACATGGCCACTTATACAAAATGAAAGTTAATTTAATTTGTTACAAGTTTATTCAGTCAATTTTTTCGATATGTTGAATAGTTTTTGAGATATCCGCTCTTGAAAGTTTATTTAGGGCTCTCAATTTTATCTTGATATATCTATATCAGTGAAGGTGCTAGGCCGTGTTTGGTATCGTTTTCGTATAAATCTGGGGTGCTGAATCCATTTAAGATATCACATTGACACCATTCCACAAAATAAAAATAAATCTTTTTAGGGTTCCGTACCTCAAAAGGAAAAAACGGAACCCTTATAGGATCACTCGTGCGTCTGTATGTATGTCCGTCTGAATACACAAAATAGTTCTTTACCTATAGATGACAGGAAAACCTATTAGAAATGTGCAGTCAAGCGCGAGTCGGACTTAATGTACGGAACCCTTAATACGCGAGTCCGACTCGCACTTGGCCGGTTTTTTGAAACTCTTCTTGACGCTTAACCGCTGAACCGATTTCGTTGAAATTTGGTATAGAAATAGTTTGCGTCCCGGAACAGGACATAGGATAGATCTTATAACCAAAATCATCTTTTGAAGGTGTGAAAAGTGGCGTGGAAATTTGTATGGGAAATCAATAACCGCTGAACCGATTTATATGAAATTTGGGATGGTCTACATCTTTGATTTAGTTAAAAATGATGAAAAAACATGACTTCAAACCTAAACTTAAACAGTATTAACTTCAAGAAGTCAATTCTGAATTCCCCCCTACACCTCATTTCACACCTTTAAAGGATGATTTTTGAGATAACTTATTATATCCTGTCTCGGGACTCAAAATATATGTGTACCAAATTTAAATTAAAACTGTTCAGCAGTTTAAGCGTGAAGAGGAGTTTAAAAGAAAGTATTTTAATAAGTTTATATGTTTTTACTTCGGAATGGTGTCAATGTGATACCTTAACTAAATTTGGTACTGCGAATTTATACGAAAACGATACCAAACATGGCCTCGTAGCTTTACTGTTGTAGAAGTCAAAATAAAATTGAGAGCCCTAAATTCTTATTACTTGGCCAAACTTGTGTAGAAGGAAAAGGTAAAATAAAAGTCTTCGGCAGGAATATAAAACACAAATATATTTTTTTTTGCGTTACTATTTCATTCATCAAATATAAACATACCTTGATTATACTATTCTAGTGAGATCCTCATAGATAAACAAAAACATTTACTTAAAAAATTACAAGGTCGAAATGTCACGGAACTTGTGAGAGTAATATGTGAAAAATATAAACTTTTATGACAAAAAA
Source organism: Cydia splendana (assembly GCF_910591565.1). Classification (NCBI taxonomy): domain Eukaryota; kingdom Metazoa; phylum Arthropoda; class Insecta; order Lepidoptera; family Tortricidae; genus Cydia; species Cydia splendana. The sequence continues at coordinate 10,361,820 of NC_085985.1, forward strand.
AATCTGGACACAATTTAAGAATCACCCAATTGCGTTGAGGAATCATCTGTATTTTTGCTTGTTTCATTACCTCCTCGCTTCTTTTTTGTCCTTTGTATTCTGTAGCAATTTGTTAGATCTGAAAATAAAGATAACTTGCGTCGTCACGGATGTCGATTTATAGGTTTTAGGCAGTGCAGAATTCGAAAACGATGATCATTTTATAATCCAAGATGGCGGCTACGTATTTTGTCATAAAAGTGGAATCCAAAATAGTCATCATTTTCGAAATCTGCGCCCCCTAAAACCTATAAAACGACATCCATGACGACTTTTATGACATAGTGCATGGCCGCCATCTTGGAATCCAAAATAGTCATCATTTTCGAAATTTGCGCCCCCTAAAACCTATGAAACGATATCCATGACGACTTTTATGACATAGTGCATTGCCGCCATTTTTAAATTGAAAATGTTATCATTTTCGAAATCTGCGCCCCCCAAAACCTATAAGACGACACCCATGACGACTTTTATGACATAGTGCATGGCCGCCATTTTGGATTCCAAAATGGTCATCATTTTCGAAAGCGGGGCCCCCTAAAACCTATAAAACGACATACATGACGACTTTTATGACATAGTGCATGGCCGCCATCTTGGAATCCAAAATGGTCATCATTTTCGAAATCTGCGCCCCCTAAAACCTATAAAACGACACCCATGACGACTTTTATGACATAGTGCATGGCCGCCATTTTGGAATCCAAAATGGTTATCATTTTCTAAATCTGCGCCCCCCAAAACCTATAAAACCACACCCATGACGACTTTTATGACATAGTGCATGGCCGCCATTTTGGATTTCAAAATGGTCATCATTTTCTAAATCGGGGCCCCCTAAAACCTATAAAACGACATCCATGACGACTTTTATGACATAGTGCATGGCCGCCATCTTGGAATCCAAAATGGTTATCATTTTCGAAATCTGCGCCCCCTAAAACCTATAAAACGACACCCATGACGACTTTTATAGCATAGTGCATGGCCGCCATTTTGGATTCCAAAATGGTCATCATTTTCAAAATTGGGGCCCCCTAAAACGTATAAAACGACATCCATGACGACTTTTATGACACAGTGCATGGCCGCCATTTCGGATTCCAAAATGGTCATTAGTTTCGAAATCGGCACTCCCTAAAACCTATATATCGACACCCATCTCGACTTTTATGACAAAGTGTTTTGCTACCATCTGCATGCAAGACATTTCTATTATTTTTACGTACAAAAATGGCCCCCTGTCAACTTTCAATCGAGATTTAATCGATAATTTATTCGATTAATATTCAGATTAATTCAATTTCAATCTATGTTAGGTCGACTAAACTAATCGTGATTAACATTTGAGAATTAACTTTTTTTATTCCATTAATTAGTCGAATAAACAGTTAATCGATTAATGCCCATCTCTGACCACGGCATTTTTACACTTTGAGAATATCTGAAAGCAAATCAACACAAGGAGCCATTTTGCAAATCCAGTAACATACCAGTAACTTTGTTATTACTTTTGACAGCGCGTGTCATGTGTCAACACAGAGTCGACACAAAGTCGAAACATTGCAACTACTTTGTGACTGCAATATTTCTCAGCCTTAAACCATATTTATACATCATAATTAACAAGTTTCTTAGTATGTAAAGCGTTATTTCTGTTATTTAAGTATAGTATACGCATCGAAGTACTAAAAATGCATCAAATAATATAGTTATGAACACAGGCACTGAGAAGTAAACAATTTCATTTCCGGCTAAACTAAAACAATGTGGTGGCGCGTTGATTATATTACACTTAGTTTATCAAATCACTCGAGCAGTTTAATTCCCCATAATAATTTAAGTCATATTGTAATATAAATGCAAACAATATATAATTACGTCTTGTAATCCGTTTTAGAGATGGCGTATTAATGTCACTTATTTTTATTTAAGTATTTTTCCATCTGACAGTTTCCATTTGACAGGAACAAAATGAACGAATGAACGAATGATTTTGGCATAAAGTAGTCGCAAACCCGAAACAATGTGTGCACACGGCGACCACACTTTATGTCACTTTGTGTCATGTGTCGACCCTTCCCCATTTCTGGTAACTGTGTCGACACGGCGACGACTCTGCGACTGGAATTGTGACCGAAACAGACGGTGTCGACACAAGATGTGTCAACACCGCGTCGTAACGGCGACTGGAAATGGTTGTATGGGCCGTTACTGTATGAAAATTCATTCTATTGAATACCGTTAGTTGGTATGAAAACTCCGCTGTATTTTTCTTATGTTATTACATTTAAGCTTGTAGTTGTTAATGTGAAATATATTTTTATGTAATAAATAGCGTATTTTCTTTCATACACTATACGTATCGTCGGATATTCTGACATTGATGATAATATGATGAATTACTAACTTACTTTATAGTATTTGTTGTTATAGCGGCAACAGAAATACATCGTCTGTGTAAATTTCAACTGTCTAGCTATCACGGTTCATGAGATACAGCCTGGTGACAGACTGACGGACGGTAGAGTCTTAGTAATAGGGTCCCGTTTTTACCCTGTAAATGATCTCTTTAACCTTCTGGACGCCAATGACCGATATATCCGCACCGCAGGTTCAACGCCAAAGACATTAATCGGTCATAAACCTACGTGCATATGCATAAAGTTCAATTTCAGTTTTGACACTTCGGTGACGTGGCGTCCGAGTGATGGCTTTTGTATTTGACACGGCGTCGAAAAGGTTAAAATAAGTATGTCGATATACGAAGCGTTTTCAAATTGAAACTATTTAAATACTAGTACCCACCCGCGGAATACCCAACTGGCGTGAAGTGGCGCAGAATAGGGCAGAGTGGCGCTCTCTTGTGTCAGAGGCCAAGATCCTCTTTGGGTCACTGAGCCTGTGCTGAGTGATGTATGTATGTATGTGTAAATACTAGTGGCTCTGAGCTGTAAAGCCCGCCCATGGCTCCGCCATTTTCCAAAGACTGTATAGACAAAAAAAAATCTATATAACTGGTCAAGCAAATCTTGTCAGTAAAAAAAAGCGCGAAATTCAAACTTTCTATGGGATGATATCCCTTCGCGGCTACATTTTTCAAATTTACCGCCTTTTTCTACTGACAAGATCTGCTTGACCAGCTATAATTATCGAACAAAACTTAAGGCGTGTCCAGACAGAGGTGATCAAATCGACCGATTTGATCAGAAATGAAATTGGTGGCAATTTCCAATTTAATCACCAATTTTAGAATTATGGTGATATTAGAGCCCCCTAAATTGAAAAAATACCCCAAAACGAAAATACTGGCGTCATAAATTGGTATTCTTGCGTCCGCACTTCATTTTATCGGTAATCAATCAAGCCTCGGACCCATCTCGGACCGGACCATGGTCGCGATCCGATACATCCATCTGTTATATTATTTCAGATTAGACTCTCAGCAACGAATTCAATCGATTGACCAAATGCCGCCATATATCGCAAATCGAATGCGATTATCGGACGCTTGGAGAGGCCAATAGGCGTGTCCAGACGAGTAAATTTTTCGCCTATCTGATTAAATTGTCCGATCGAATCAGGCCGCTTGGACGCAAACGCCAATTTGGTTCGCCGAATTAAACCGCCGATTATGACCGACGCAAGAGTACCAATTTGTGACACCAGTATTTTCGTTTTGGGCCATTTTTTCAATTTAGAGGGCTCTAATATCCCCATAAATCTAAAATTGGTGATTAAATTGAAGATTGACACCAATTTCATTTCTGATCAAATCGGTCGATTTGATCATCCCGTCTGGATACTGCTGTAATTTATCTGTGGTAGGTAGCGTAAGCGCAGCGCAACGTCAACTCAGGAAAAAGCGCGGGAAACGTGAAACGTGGCGGTTGTGTGTTTTGGTTTCTCGTACATTTAATTCAATTTAAGATCAAGGAATTGGTAATTTGTATATATTTTAGATAGTATTACATGTAAATATTTTTGTTTTCTGTATATATTGTGACATTCACTCATATTAGGTAAGTCTTTTGTAATTCTTTACAATGGGGGAGGATGATCCTCCCGACCCTGGAGGAGAAAACCTCCAGGTTGGTATAAATATTGAAATAGAGTCTAGCATGGATACTGATACATCTGTAAATAATAAAAATGATTTAAAAAGAAAAGTATATAAAAATAAGAGGTGTAAAGATTGTAACAAAAAGAGAAAGCGAAATGCTGGTGGGGAATATGTTTGCGAGTGTGAAATTGTACAAAAGACCCAAGCTCATTCTATAACAAATACTGACACAAATAAAGTAGTTTCTGATATTCAAACAACAAAAGTTGGCAGAAATTTATTTTCAACAGCTGATGTTGCACCGTTTACGGTGCATGTTCAATTAAAACAAACTGATCCAAACTCGTCTCTGCACCCGGTGTCTTTTGGTAGGTTCTTAGTAAAAAACGGCTTCAAAAATATTATAAATGGCAGCGTGAAACGTATTGGTAGAACAAGAATTTCCATGGCTTTTGCAAATCATATCGATGCTAATTTGTTTGTAACCAATCCTCAACTTGACAACGAAAATTTAACAGCATACATACCATCATTTACAGTAACGCGCATGGGCCTAGTCCGTGGTATTCCATCACAGTGGTCCGAGGAGGAAATAGTGTCCAACATTTCCGTGCCCACTGGGTGTGGAAAAGTGCTTAAAGTTCGGCGTTTGAATCATAGAGTTACAGTTAATGGTGCCGTTTCGTGGCAACCCTCTGAGACAGTTGTCCTAACTTTTGATGGTCAAGTTTTACCAAAACGGGTATTCTCATGCTACAACTCACTGCCTGTCGAACTGTATATCTTTCCCACAATCCAGTGCTTCAACTGTACTAAATTTGGTCATACGAAAACTAATTGCAGATCTAAACCCAAGTGCTTTAAGTGTGGTCAATTGCATTCCGGTCATACCTGTTCAGTGGAGGAGGACGATGCCGTTTGCTGCCTTTGCAATGGTTTCCATTTCGCCACGAACAGGGCTTGCCCGGAACACAAGAGACAGAAGGATATTAAAGTAACTATGGCTAACAATTGTATTTCTTATGGTGAGGCTGTTAAATTACATCCAGCTGCTTCAAAATCATTTGCCGATGTCCTTCTGACACAATCACCCCAACAGCCACAGTCTCAGCCAAATGTACATCGCAGTGTCAATAACCCAGCCCCGGGTACAATCATGCAGTCACACAGTTATAAAAAGACAACTTTTTTGAAACCACGTACAGTTAAAAAACTTATAACAACAGGGTATGATGCAGCAGCTCACAATGCTTTAGTTAAAGAATATATCATTCCATCTCCTCAAAATGGCTGTGCACTACAGCAAGAGTCTCCTAAAGATAATGTTTCAGTAGCTGAGGAAATACAAGCGTTAATTGATCATTTATCTCAGCCTAATGTAAGAATACCGTCCCACGTTGCCCCCATGCTTGAAGAACTTGTCTCAACTATTAAAAATAATGGCCAAAATTATACAGTGGAACTGCAGAAGTGTAATAAATAAAAAACAAGATTTAATTCATTTATTAAACAAATTTCAACCATTTGTTTTTGCCCTCTCTGAGACATGGCTCAAGCCTGGGGCTCTTCTTAGAGTCACGGGATATTCATGTCTCAGAGAGGACCGTCCTTCGCGACCTGGCACTCCTGGCGGATGGGGCGGAGTAGCTCTACTTGTCAGGAATTCCATATCATGTTCACCTTTTCATCTTCCATCCCATAGCGATGATTTTTCAATTGTTGCTGCCATTGTAAATAACATCTGTATTATTTCTGTATATATTCCTCATCCCTCATCATCTATTTTTGTTGAGCTTGAACAAATAATTTCTTCTCTTCCTAGGCCCGTCTTAATTTTAGGAGATTTTAACTCACATCACCAGGTTTGGGGTAGTTCATCGTCTAATTATAATGGAGATCGCCTCATTCATATCATAGACCAACACAATCTTTGTGTTTTAAACAATGGTTCTCCAACCCGTCGAACAGCTCCAACAGAGTCAATTAGCGCTATTGATTTATCAATTTGTTCAGTCGATCTTGCGGCTTCTCTCACTTGGCATACTCTGGAATCAACATATGGGAGTGATCACTACCCTATCATTATTACATTTCCATCTTCTATTCCGCCATCTCCGAAACCTAGCCCTAGGCTTAAGTATAATTTAAGTAATGTTGATTGGAAACTTTTCAAAACCCGTGTAGAGGAGAAATTGTTGTGTTTACCGTCCATAGATGATAGTAATGTAGTTAGTTGTTCAGTTGCATTAGCTCAGATAATGACTGAAGCAGCTGATGAAATTTTTCCGGTTAAAAACAGTGCATCAGGTAAAATACCTTCTCCGCCTTGGTGGGATGATGATTGCACACAAGCTATCAGAAACCGTAAGGAGGCTGAAAGAAAATATTGTCATTTTATGACAAATGAAAATTTTGAGACATTCATGCAAGTTGCTCGTGAGACAAAAAAATTGTTGCGAAAGAAAAAGTTCGAAGGCTGGAAGCGATTTTGTTTGTCTCTTAGTCCTAGCGTAAAACCATCCATAGTATGGAATAATATTAAAAGATTTAGACATGCTTTCAATGAGTCCTCTAGACAGATCCTTCCTCCTAACCTTGCTACACAGTTTATGGATAGATTAGCACCTGCTTCCGTCCCCGAAGAATATGTATTTCACCCTGCTGCCTTTTCATTTGACTCATGCTATTATAATACTTTAAATGAGCCTTTTAAAATGGAGGAGTTAAAAGCTGTATTAAGTGGTTTAAAAGATACTTCACCTGGGGAAGATGGAGTTCCTTATTCCTTTTTAGCAAATGCTAGTGATGGTATTCTTTCTTATTATCTAAATATAATAAATTCTGTTATCCAGTCTGGTAAAATTCCTGATTCTTGGAGATCTCAAATAGTTATTCCTATTTTAAAGCCGTTCAAACCAGTGTCAGATGTTTCTTCTTATCGTCCAATTGCCCTTTCCTCAGTATTTGTTAAAGTAGCAGAACATTTAGTTAAAAACAGACTAGAATATTTTGTAGAAAAAAACCAATTACTTTCTCATAGTCAATTTGGCTTCCGAAAAGGTAGGTCTACTTATGATAGCTTGGGTATTTTAATTTCAGATATTCGATTGTCATTTTCTAGAAATGAGTCTATAGTAGCTGCTTTTCTTGACATAAGCGCCGCTTATGATAATGTCTTAGTCTCAGTGTTACAAGCAAAACTTCACAAATTAGCTATACCAGTAATGTTAACCAATTTCATAATAAACCTTTTATCAGAAAGGTCCATTAGCCTTCTCATAGATGACAACAATAGGATTTCCCGTTTAGTGTGGAGAGGTCTTCCCCAAGGATCCGTATTAAGTCCTTTGCTATATAATATCTACACATTTGATTTAGAATCATCCTTAAATGACACGGTTAGAGTCTTGCAATATGCTGATGATTTATTATTATATTCGCCAAACCTTTCTATTGAACAAGCCAGTAGATCAGTCACTTCTTCTTTGGGCTTATTGAAGTTATGGTTAGATTCAAATGGTCTGGAACTTTCAGTGCATAAAAGTGTTGTAGTTTTGTTTACTAGAAAAATGTTTCCTCCTCCGATCAATGTGCAATTTAATAACTGCTCCATTTCCATTAAAGATAAAACCAAATTCCTAGGTGTTATTTTAGATAATAAATTAACGGGTCTTCCACATTGTGATTACATAGTTTCTAAATGTGAAAAAAATATTAATATCCTCAGGTGCGTTTCAGGAGTTTGGTGGGGTTCACATCCTTTTTGCATGAAACTCATGTATAATGCCTTGATAAGAAGTATTTTAGATTATGGGACATTTTTGTTAGAGCCAGGATATGTAGCTGGCTTCCAAAAACTAGATCGTATTCAATCCAAAGCACTCAGATTGATTTGTGGGGCCATGAATTCAAGCCCTATCAATGCCATGCAAGTTGAGTGTGTTGAGCCTCCACTTCATTTACGACGCCAATATCTTAGTGATAGATTTATTTTCCGTTGTTCCCAATTCTCTAATCACCAACTCTGGATTATCCTGTCTAACCTTGTGCTTCAAATAACTACTTCCAACTATTGGAAACACAAAAGTCCTCCTTGTTTAGTAAAAAGCTTTCAAAAACTTAAATCTATATCAGCTCCCACTGTTAGCTCTTCAACACTTCCCATTTTCCAATATGAATATGATTCTCTGACACTTATTCCTCCAGTTCTCCTCGATATTGGAGTCTCCAAGAATGATGTTGAACAAAATCAACAATTCCTGGGATTCATTGGAACAGATGGCCTGGGTGCTCATCATATGTACACAGATGCTTCTAAGACGTCAGAGAATGGTTGTGTTGGCGTTGGTGTTCTCCACACCCAATCTAATATTTACCAAAAAATAAAGTTGCCACCAGAATCCTCTGTGTACAGTGGTGAGTGCTTTGGAATCCTGAAAGCAATAGAGTTCATCATTATAATGCATCTCAAAAAAACAATTATTTTCTCAGATTCCCTAAGTTCACTACAGGCAATATGTAAATTTCCTTTCAAATCTAAATCTAATAACCCAATTATTTATCAAATCCGTAGCCTATTGTTAAAATGTCACATTAAAGGGTATTCGGTTTCCATTGCCTGGATCCCTGGACACAGAGGGATTAAAGGTAATGAAAGGGTGGATGATTTAGCTCGAGATGCCATTAGTTGTGGGGACATGTTTCCGTTTAAGAATGTGTCTGAAGACCTGTTGGCACTGCCTAAATTATACCTACGAAAGGAATGGAGGAATTTATGGACATCTGGTGCAGGTGCTGCTGCGTTACATTATCGAAGCATTCAAAAATCAATTCCTGCCAAACCTTGGTTTGCTAAAATCTCTCTGCCAAAACCTGCAACTAGTATGTTAATTCGAATGAGATTGGGTCACGTATGTACACCGGAACACCTCAAATTACTAAATCGCGTGGCCAGTTCTGCATGTACTTGTGGAGCTGATCCCGCTGATCTTAACCATATATTCTTAGCATGTAACCTTTATGATCGTTCTATACTATTAAGACAGCTGTCAGATTTTAAAGTTCCGTTTCCCACATCTATTACAACACTCCTGTATATTAATGATTCTTCTCCATATATATTTAAATCATTGTATTCATTTATTTCACGTCATAACATTAAACTCTAACTGCCTATAATTTACCTTTTCCTGATCCTTTTCCAAAATTCCGTCTTACCCGTTATAATGTAATCCTTTAATTCCGTTTCCCTGCTTTACTCGTCTGGCTGAATGCGCCAGGAGCGCGATGCCATAAAAAAAAAAAAAAAAAAAAAAAAACGTCAACTCAATTCAACTGTCAGTGTCAGTTATGCTATATTGTGGGCTGAAGCTGAAGGTTATGTTATCGTATAATTTTTATTATATTTTTTATTGCTGTTGATCTTAGAAATAGTTATTTATTGGGATACAGTAAGTTAATAATAGGGCCACCATGTCGCTGGAGGCGTCGCGCGTGAAGGAGGAGCCAGATACGATGGCCGATGAAGGTGAGGTTTACGATATTCACTCTCTTGTTTTGTACTTTCATTGGTATAATGTTCTTAGAAAGAATCTGTTTATAGGTTTAAGGATAAGAAAAACAAATATCACACTTCAAACGGGTCTACCGCGATATAATTTCATTGTTTTTTTCCGTGACCACAGCTGGTGCAACTCAGCTGAAACGTCGGAATTAAAGTTAAAAACAATGAAATTATATCGCGGTAGACCCGTTTGTGTAATTAAATATAAAAACAAATACCATTAACGAAATTAAACAAAAGTGATTTATTGCTGCTTTGTAATTAAAATCTCTCATCTCTGTTATAACTTATGTTATACAGTAGAGCATTGATAATCCGTACTTCAAAAAAACAACCCCTGCTCGGACTCACGGAGCGGATTATATTATGTTAGATATAAAACAAGCATATTCTGAAAAAATATATTTAATGAGACTCCAAAATTACAAAAACTAAGAAACTAACTTAACACTACATTATTGTGATGTGAAATGCGAAATCTTTAAAAAAAATTGTTAATTGAGTCAGCCGAGTTATACAATACAATACAAATCCTCTTTATTGCACAACCTCAGAATAAATGTACAGTCAACGTCAAATATATGTTTACATTTTTCGACTTATTACAAAGGAGTTAGGTGCGAAAATGTAAACATATTTTTGACATCGACTGTACATGGAAACAGACTGTGCATGAAGACAGAGGTAAACCACAGGCGGCCTTATGGCTTATTTATTGACCTAGCAAAGGTTCTGTTACTCAAAGAAAGGGGTCACTTGGCAGTTCGGATTACAGCAACATTCTGATTAGCCTATATAGTACTATGTACAGTCGCCATCAGATATACCGGAGCTGTCGGGGTGCTCAAAAGTATGTGAACACGCACTCTAACGCCTTGACAATAGAGGCGTGTTCAGATTAAGGGCAATAAGGTAACTCAATACAGTGAACCCTCGGTAATCCGGCACTTTGATGATCCAGTATACCCAGTAATCCGGCACTAAAATTGGGATACAAATGATCATTCTATGTCCTAATTTACTATGTGCGCTAACATTTTCGCCCTTCAATATCTTTATAAATGGCTTAGTTCCAGATAAGAGTAGATTTTTTTTTAATTCTGTTGTTGTAGAGTTTAACTCTTAAATTTACGAATTTAAGAGTTAGACTCTTGTCGGTGTAGCTCTCTCCATTTGACTCTATCCAGGGCCGCCTCCTTGATTTCCTTATACGACATTACAGCTACCTTTTCTTTTATTTGTGTTATGTAGCTTATTCTCGGCCTTCCCCTTCCTCTCTTGCCTGCAATCTTTCCTTCTATTATGTTATTTATAAAAGCGTCATGTCGTATTTTAAATTCTGTATTTTAGTAAAATGTTTTTCTTCAACATATATACTAAAAAACACATCAATAATATGCAGATTTGCTATAACTTCCACTAAATCGGCTCTCTTGCGTCAGCAAGTGTTGGATTAGTGAGATTGTACTGTATAAAGATAAAGGTATTAAATAAAATCCATTGTTGCAGTTTTCATCAAGCAGGAGGAATCAGAACTAGATTGTGTGGAAGTCCCATATGTAGCAATTGAAGCAGCTATTGTGGATGTAGAATTTGACCCACCAGTCCCACCAGCGGACGAGGAGCCATACAGCGAAGACTTGAGTGACCCAGCTGTGTACATGATTAGGCAGGACGAGCTCCTGAAACCGGAGTGTTTGGACATATCCTTGTGTTCGGAAGCCTCGGTCAGTCAGTATGTTGATGTCAAGGATGAGCTTCTACTAGAGCCGGAATGTATTACCTTACCAGCCAGTCAGTTAACCAGCCTACCTAGGGGTATGTTACAAATTTTATTTACTTACATATTTAATTATTATCTTAGATCATATCATAACACAACATATCATAAGAACAGCCGATTCAACGGAGCCACGCCGTTTTGTCGCATAAATAGTGTTTAGTTTTTAAGTTTATAATATATATATATGTATGTTAGTCTGTAAGGTATTTGTAATATGGGCCTTGTTGCCTGATTTAAATTTTAAATAAATAAATAAATAAATAATAGACTAGAACCAGTTTCCATTGTCTCTTTATTTGTTAAGATGTATGGAAACAACATTGTTTTCTTTATTACTTCATGTTTCTATACTTGAAATTAATATCTCATAATACACCCTAAGTATTAAAACATACTAATATATTGTAAACAAGATAAAATATTAAATTTGGAAAAAGTTACTTATTAATTACCTTGCAAAATGTTGAACTAGCAATTATCATAACCAAAATTTGAGTTATTTACTCTTAAAATGTTCTATTATCATTTCTATTTTGTTTTCTTATTGTAATTGAGTAACATAAAAATCAGAGTTTTATATTGTCATATAAAAAAAAACATTACTTTCAGACCTTGGTTCATACACTTATACTAAAAAAAACGAACTAACTAGAAACTAAATTAACTTAAAATTATATGAAATATAGTGTTTGACAGGAGCCAGGCATATACCAGTAATAACTACATACCCTCATGCTATATTATCTACATTAGCTTGTTTCTATACTTTAACACATTCAACACCAAGAACCAGACTGTCGGGTACACTGTTCGTAGCGACTACGCGCTACATACGACGAAACCGTGGCTACGCGCTACATACGACGAAACCGTGGCTACGCGCTACGAGCGTAACCCGTAGCACTTAGTGGTATTGAATGTGTTAAGCGTGGGGTGTATATCACTGCTATAATAATGTGGTTTTAATTGCCAGTATACTTTAAGTTTTAAGTGCCTTATTAGTTTGGTTTCCGTTCAAGTTTAATTAATCTTCTTGGAGTATGAACGCTAGCCCCTACTTAAATGGTAATAGCAAATTGTTGCAAGTGTAATGTTGCCCATCAAATATGGTTAGGATATTATTGATTTTATTAAAGTTTTTAATCAAGGCCATAGAGAAATATAGTAAGACAAGAGTGCTCACTCCATACATCAGTTTTGGTACCAATAATATTAGTATTTTCATAGTCGACATCTAGTATGGAGTGAGCACTCTTGTCTTACTATATTTCTCTATGCCAAGGCGCAAGACAAGTAAATGTATAAAAGGCAAACATAGTGTCTTAAAGCGTTCTGTACAAGTTACAAGAATAGAGTGAGTAAATGTTTCAGATACAAAACTTCTGCCCACTATATAACTTATAATTACCTGAAAAAAAAACATGTTTCAGACACATTTCATGTTATTTTAGTGTGTCGTTTTAAAGTAAAAGGGTTACTTCGATTGTATGGGAGTGGCATTTGGCGATGGTTCGATTGACTCTTAGTTTAAGTTGGCGAGAAGCTGTGTTTTTATATTCTATATACAAATCGACAGTTTTTCGTTTGCCAATAAATTGGCCAATTAAGCTTGTGTACCAATTTTCTACTAAAATTGTTTATATGAACTCTTATGTGGCATTCGATTTCGTTACAGAGAAATTTAATCCCGTTCTGACCGACTGCTGGGTCCGAATAGAACGCTGTGAGGCCGCAGAAAAAGCATTAAAGAAACAAATGGCAGAATTATATCAAATATATGTCAAGGAAAGTAGAATGCAGACACGAATGAAAGACAACGACGACTTTCTTTGCGGAGAGTGTAAACAGAACGAAAAATTCGAGTTCTGTGAAGTTTGTAAGATGAACATGCGCGCTCTTAACCAGTTAAGGAATTTGCGCGGAAATCGACATATCGATAAGACAACTTTTACTTGCGAAATATGCTGCGAACAATTCCAAGAAATTAAAGATTTGTATCAGCATAAATTTGTTGTTCATGGAATATATAAAATTCTTCAGATGAAGAATCCAACAGGTAAGCATAAAAACTCCTGTCAAATATGTAAAATTAAATTAAATTTTAGTGCGCTCTCAGGACACTAAAACGTGCATCATAAAAAAGAAATACGTAAAAAATACACACAGGTAACTCTTCAGAAACTAAAAACACAAATTCATACATTAATTCTGTATTTAAGTAGGCCTCAAGGACTCTTTCACAAGTCATTACAACATTTACAGTGACATGAAAAATACATCTCGTACATTATAATAATCTTTTCACCACACCAGTTCGGAAAGGCTTACTTTGCACTTCAAAAACTGATAACAAAGTTGCATTTTATTCACATGTGAGGCAAAGTAATCAAATGCAAATTTTGAGTTGTTTTCTTATGTTTGCTGGTAGAATTGACTTTTAAATGATGATTTTGGATGATAAATATTTAATAACATTCATTTGGATTTGATTTTATTTGATATTTTACATTTAATATTTGCTTCGGGTCGGTGTGGTGAAAATTTTTGTAAGTAATATTAGCATGAGCGGTTAAACAACAACTTTGCCCCCGAGTGATACAAATAACTATTTCAACACACTTGCTCGTAACGTGGAAGTTATTGAACCGCTTTTAGGGTGATAACCCTAGATATTACGCACGCGTGCTTTTTCATTATATTATAGCACTTGTTAGGTAATGAATGGTAATGCGACTGACTTAAGAAGGTACGTGATTGCTAGTAATATGTAGTTTTTAGGGTTCCGTACCCAAAGGGTAAAACGGGACCCTATTACTAAGACTTCGCTGTGCGTCCGTCCGTCCGTCCGCCCGTCCGTCTGTCTGTCACCAGGCTGTATCTCACGAACCGTGATAGCTAGACAGTTGAAATTTTCACAGATGATGTATTTCTGTTGCCGCTATAACAACAAATACTAAAAGTAGAATAAAATAAAGATTTAAGGGGGGCTCCCATACAGCAAACGTGATTTTTGACCAAAGTTAAGCAACGTCGGGCGTGGTCAGTACTTGGATGGGTGACCGTTTTCTTTTTGCATTTTTTTTTCGTGCGCGAGTCCGACTCGCACTTGCCCGGTTTTATTATGTCTTTGTTTTATGGAAACGGAGCCTTCTTAAATTGGTCGAGTAGATTTTATATATTCGGCGCCCCCTTTCTGCATTGCATGGTAATGTAAATTTGAACTTTAATAGCTGTCAATAGAGTTGAATATCATATCCGCCATGTATGGCTTTAAAACTTAAAATAAATAATTACTACAGTATAACAGATGTATAGTTTGTATGGTTAGTATTAACCTTTTCGACGCCGTGTCAAATACAAAAAGCTGTCCCTCCGACGCTACGTCACCGAAGCGTCAAAACTGAAATTGAACTTTATGCGTATGCACTTATGTCTATGTTGCTCTGTGGCCTGTGACCGATTAATCGGTCTTTGGCGTTGAACCTGCGGTGCGGATATATCGGTCATTGGCGTCCAAAAGGTTAATAATACATTAAAATTATCTTTTACGCTGTAACAGATTCCTAATAACATTTTCAGAATTCTACAGCGCATACTTGTCCCGTGTGTATTCGGACAAGACCATGAGTGGAAGCACATCCAACTTACTTAACACTACTAACGTCAATGCGGGTAAGTGTGGCTGGCCTTCACATTGGAGTTGATATAGACATTGTATGAAATCACAACTTCAAACATTTGCTATCTCCCGTCAAAAAATAATCTTACGTTTCAAGTTGCCTACAATTTTGTTTCAGATGAAAAATTTCCAATCGAATACAAGAAGACATATGCCAGAGAAGTAATGCCTTCTAAAATTGGCACCGACATAGTAAAACCAGAAAATATAATACCTAAAGCCATATTAGACTACGAACGTACGAGAAAACCAAACTGCAAAGTGTGTAACAAACCCGCCAAGAATAACAAACTTTGTGATGAATGTTTGAAACAAAGGGTATTACGTAATCTGTTGGTGAAAAAGGCTAGAGTTAAAAATAAGTTATTAGGCAATAAGACAGTATTAAAAATGAAGCGACCGCAACATTTGCGCAAAGAAAAGCACCAAACGAGCCTTAGAAGTGAGTAACTAATCATTTTTATTACTACATTATTTGAAAATTTGTATTTGTATGCCCCATTTTGTATTACGTACTAAAATAAAAATCATTTATAAAAAAATCAGCTTTTTGTGTCGGGTTTAAATTGCCTTGAGCTTAGAGCGTTTTCACATTGTCCGATCCGATTTCCAGATGTCTGAAGCAACTAAAATGTAAGATATGTGTTTCTCCGTATTTATTTATGCATTTAATAAATCAGTATTACTAAATAAAAAAACCGGGCAAGTGCGAGTCGGACTCGCGCACGAAGGGTTCCGTACCATAATGCAAAAAAAAAAACGAAAAAAAAGCAAAAAAAAACGGTCACCCATCCAAGTACTGACCACTCCCGACGTTGCTTAACTTTGGTCAAAAATCACGTTTGTTGTATGGGAGCCCCATTTAAATCTTTATTTTATTCTGTTTTTAGTATTTGTTGTTATAGCGGCAACAGAAATACATCATCTGTGAAAATTTCAACTGTCTAGCTATCACGGTTCGTGAGATACAGCCTGGTGACAGACGGACGGACGGACGGACGGACGGACGGACGGACGGACGGACGGACGGACAGCGAAGTCTTAGTAATAGGGTCCCGTTTTACCCTTTGGGTACGGAACCCTAAAAACGATAGTAACGCAACAAAAGGCGGACTTACTTATGGCACTCTCCTGCAGCTGATTTTCTCATAAGGCACCTTCCGACATCCGATATCGGTGCGGCGCTTCCGATAAATTCAGCCATGTCGGAGCCCCCCGTCAGCTGTCAGACCGATAGTATTGTTTGTGTGCGTATGTGTAGGTATAATGTTTATTGTAGTGTGCGTGACCGCTGCTGAAGCCGGCGCCCTAGTGCGCCCCCGCGGCCTGACTACGCGAATGTAGAATCCTACATCCGATATCGGATCGGAGAATGTGAAAACACTGACTAAAATTTTTAAGCTAAATTAAAGGTTAACGTATTTTTGTCAAATTTTAATAGTACATATAATATTTTCTTGCTTAAACGTCTTTTACAAAAAAAAACTACAATAATTTAACAAATTACTTTATCAATTTGCGTGTTTAAAACGAACATATCTATATAGTAATATAGTATGTATCTTTAGGTATTCAAATAAAAGTAAACAAAAAATTTGTAGGTACATTTTCGGGTAGTTATAACATTTATTGGTTAACCGACAAAATACAAAACCGCCTGGATCAGTCACTGACTTTAACCTGGAAAAATATATAAAAGTATGGTCTCTGAATAAATTTATAAGATTAAATTGTAACTGACTTTAACCTACATTATTTGATCATGTAATGTGTTCATCTACCCTCAACTGGCTTAAGGAGCCATTTGAGGGTAGATTTTGTTTACTTTTATTTAAATACCTAAAGATACAGAATATGGGCGATTGTGCACTACAATGAATTTTACTGTCCGGCAGTCTGAGCTTTCATGGTCCAATATGGCATGAAAAAACGGATGATTGGCTTGTGCACTTGTCCGTCTTTTTACTCGCAGGTGCGGCGCAGTGGCATGAAACACACACCCCCCCTAGCCCGCCCCCGCCCGGCCAAGTCATGAATAATACTAATTCCAGACGCAGTGCACAGGCATAAACACGTTATTCATAGCTGTCATCTCGTACCGGAAAAAAACTGTCCGGAATGGGGAAAAGTAAAATGTCGGACGGTAAAATTACGTCTAGTGCACAAGCTACTATATACATTTAATGGCGTGCCATATCGGACCGTAAAAACTCGGACTGCCGGACAGTAAAACTCATTGTAGTGCACAATCGCCCTATAGAGCCAGCACATAGCACAGACGGTGCAAGTGTTAAGTAAACGTCATTATTTCATAGAAGATTGATTTTTAAAATGACACTTACATAGTCTATTCTATGCTATCAAAATCACTGCCAACTTGGCGTTGTATTTACATTACATATATTATTTTCAGAACAACCAAAGCTTAGAAAAATAGAAACGCGCGAATGCTTCGTTCGCCTCGAGCGCTGCGAAGCCGCCGAGCAAGCATTATGGCCCATAATTGACGCCGTAAAATCTGAAATTGTTACGGAAAATACAGTAATGTGGTCACCCCAATCTAATCTGACATCTGACGAGAGTGAAGAACGTTCCTGCAGTATGTGTAGAACGGAGACGCCAGCAGGTGTCAGATTCTGTGTGCCATGTGAGAAGATACAGGCAGAAAATTTTCTAATTGCACTAAAAAATGGATTATATAGTAAACGGCGAGTCAGGAATAAATTTCCATGACCAATTGCCTCTAGGGCGAAAACTCGTATAGTGGTTAACAGCTACGTATGATCCCTCGTGGACGTCAGCTGCCGCTCCGTTGGTGGGTAGAGGAATGGCAGCCACCGAAACACGTAAAAAAATAATAAATTTAGTCATCGCCTCCCGCTTGATATTTCGTCAGATGATAGTTTAGATGATATTGTGAATAAAAAATATCGTCAGCCCGTTGTATCGCGGTGGAAAGAACGTCAGCTTGTCGCGTGAACATGTAAAAAATAAGCGCTTTACCTTTTTATGATAGTAATAACAAAATCATGAAACTATGCACGTAGCATTTCATCAAGGGTTCAATAAACTGATTACGCATTACTTTGCGGACAGAAATGGTAAGGCGCGTATAGTTAGACCAAGAAAAGTCTGCAGCTATTTTGATAGCATACGCAGTGTGTTTTATACGCCATAATTTCATAGAAGTGTGACGTTTAAAATATACTTAATAATTAAACTGCGTGTGCCATCAAAATCGTTGCAGACTGTTTTTGGTCTAACTCTATTTGTTACATGTTCATGTGACTAGCTGACGTTCTTTCCACCGCGATACAACCGGCAGACGATTTATTTTATTTTAAAACAGCATCTAATCTATCATCTGACACAATATCAATCGGGAGGCGATGACTGAAAACATTTTTACAGTACATAATTATGGTCCTAGTTTCCCGCACTAGTGCGTAAAATAGCACTTTGTATGTCAAAAGTTTAAAGGGCCATATGTACCGTAAAACTACTACATATTACATATGTACTTCGGTCGTGTTTTAATTAATTTATCGTTACGAAATTATTCGTTCGAATTTCCTCTTTTCCGCACTTGTATCGTAAATAACTATTGTTAAGTAATTATCATAGAGAAATGTAGTAAGCATAGAGTGCTCACTACATACATCAGTTTTGGTACAGTCCAGTTTAAAAACATGGGTGTACTCAACTACTCATCATCCTCAAAAGTATGTCCCATAGCTGTTATGTCAGCGAATTAAGAACTATGGGACATATTATTGAGTAAATGGTATGCACCCATATTTTTATACTTGAATACCAAAACGCCTATTATTTTCGTAGTCGACATCTAGCATCGAGTAGCGAAATTATCAGTACCGCTACTTGATACTAGATGTCTTGAGTGTCGCGACTCACGAAAATTGTACTGAACAACAATTTACAACTAATATTACAAGCAGCAGGAGTTGAAATTGTTGAAAATAGAGTTCAGGTTAATCCGGTTATAATATTAGCTGAAAATTGTTGAGCATTAGACTTTTCGGTCGGTGCTACATCTATTGTCAAGTAGCGGTACTGATAATTCCACTACTCGATGTTAGATGTCGACTACGAAAATAATAGGCGTTTTGGTACCAAAACTGATATAATTTTTTTAAGATTAGATACTCGTAGCGTAGGTAACAAAAATTATAAAAAAGTATGACAACTTTATTATTATTATGTACCTACATTAACCATATCTCTGCCCTTCGTTTGATTTTTTTAGATTTTTTTGTTTATTAGAAGCAAATAATAAAATATCTAATAAAATCCTCCGTATGTTTTTTTTCCTGAAGCCCAAAGAGTAAAGTATGCTTAAGGCCAGTCCAGACGGCCTGATCAAATCAACCGATTTGGTCAGAAAAGAAATAGGCGTCAATCTCTAATTTTACCACCAAATTCAGATTTATGATGATATTTGAGCTCGAATTTTATCAAAAATGCCCCAGAAGGCGAATGGTACTTTCACATTGATATCCGGAGGTCGCAGGTTCAAACTCCGGCTCGTACCAATGAGTCGCTTTTCGGTGAAGGAAAACATCGTGAGGAAACCGGACTAATCCCAACAAGGTTTAGTTTACCCTCTGGGATGGAAGGTCAGATGGCAGTCGCTTTCGTAAAAACTAGTGCCTACGCCAATTCTCGGGTTTAGTTGCCAAGCGGACCCCATGAGCCGTGGGTAGGATGCCGGGATAACGCGAGGATGAAGATGATTCTTGCGACGGCACCTCCACTGTAAAGCCAGTCCGGACGGATGATCAAATCGGCCGATTTGATGAAGAAATTGGTGTCAATCTCCAATTTAGTTGTGACATCTAAAGAGCCCTATAACATACGTTTTGTTCATGGTCTAATAAAAGTATATTATTATACCATGGTTTTGTTGCTTAGTCTGTGGTGGCAAACTGTCAATGTCAACTTTTATAGGTTAAGCTATATAGGACTTGAGTTGTTTTGTTTATTTCATTACATTTTATCTTTATAGTTATTTATCTTACTTGTGTGAGGTATTTTAAACTGTTCATCAGTTATTGAATCATCAGATCGGACTTACGTTGTGTTGTATTCTGTTCATGTTCCTTACATTACCTTTTCCGAAATAAAATAACAGTGTGTTTTACTGGTAAGTAAGTGAGTACGTGATGTGGGCGGAGGTACGCGTGAAGCAGGAGCCTGCGGGCGAGGTCGGGGCGCGCGGGGAGCCCGCAGAGCAGCGAGTGGACCAAGGTGAGCCCCGGAGAGCATATATGGTTGTCTGGCACAAATAGGGTTACCAGATACTATACAAATTCCTGGTAGGCTATTGCCTTTAGATATGATAGAAACAATAGTTACCTAGTACAGTCAGAATCACATAGATAGTGATGGCCAAATATTTATTAACTCACTTTTGTTACCCTAAAAATGAGGATATACCTATTTGGCCACTAGGCATAAAGTAGTTTAAGTCTACTCTATATCTGTGTAATCTGTAGCACATGAATGTATTCAACAACAGAGCTGAAACAGTCGCCGTGGTCGAAACGGGCCAGGAGAGAGTATAGTACAGTCGAAGTCAAAGACATGTTTACACTTTTTGCCTTATTACAAAGGAGTAAGGTAAGAAACACCAGATAGCCTAGAAAAGACGACTATGACGGGCAAAGTTGAGGGCCAGAGGACTCGCAGCAGACCACCCGCTAGATGACACAAGTTACTGCACCGTTGCATCTACATCTGCAGGAAGCCGTGCATATGGCGGGTGACAGAAGCCTATGAAAGAGACTGGTCAGCAACATTAGGACATGATGTCACGATCCTCAGCATTGAGGGAACAACTGATGATGATGATGATGAAGGTGCAAAAGTGTAAACATATCTTTGACGTTGACTGTACATAGTAGTATGTAAGATTTTCCCCAAATATTGGTTTAGTTATGCTTCTTCTTCTTCTTGCTCGCTTTATCCCGGCATTTTGCCACAGCTCGTGAGAGCCTGGGGTCCGCTTGACATTGATTTAGTTATGCAAAGTTAAAATTTAAATTCTACTTAAACTAACCAAAGTTTGATCTTACAAGTGATAACTTAAATATTAAACACATATTTTTGCACAAATTTACTAAAATACTTATGATGTTTCGCGCTGCAGTGCATGTGAAGAAGGAGCCAGAGTTCAAGGTTGAGGTGTCGTGTGAGATGGAGCCCTGGAGCGAGCTGTACGCCGACCATGTGGTCAAGGATGAGCTCGTGCTGGGGCCGGAGCGCCCGCACCGCCCCGACGTTGGCCTCGTGGTGCGCGGTTTGTAGTTTCAATTAATATCAAAAGACTTTCCGAATATAACTTTTAATTCTATTGATTCAAAAAAAAATCCAACCATTGTTAATTCTTTTTTAAATTAGGCTGTAAAGAAGGTAGGCATCCCTAAATCCTAATATTACATTGTTAATATTGTGATATAAATTAAATATTAATGTATAATTTAGTTTTCTTTTAATCAAATTATGAAATCTGCCACTTAGAGGTCTGGCTAGCGAACGAAAAGTTTTCTAGAAATCTATTTTCGTTCATGTCGTCTCTGATATGGGTGAATATGGTATCGATGCATTCAGTGTAATGCCTTGAACACAAATACATGAGATGGCAAGCGCGCGAAAGTGGTGTGACGTCATACAGTCGGCAGTACACACTTTTTTTTTCTAAGCTATTTTTGAGAAAAAAATATATTTGAATTTTGTTTTCTAGGCGCAAACTCCAACAAATCTTGCTCCTTCATTTCCGGCTCACCCCCTCCCAAGGACGAAGGTGACTCCAAAGGCAGGCGCGGCGGCCGCCGCCCACGGCCCGCCACGCAAGTGATGCGCGCCTGGCAGTCGCGTGCACAGAGATTTGGGACTGGGTAGGCAAAATTATATCAGAAAACCGGGCAAGTGCGAGTCGGACTCGCGCACGAAGGGTTCCGTACCATAATGCAAAAAAAGGCAAAAAAAAAACGGTCACCCATCCAAGTACTGACCCCGCCCTACGTTGCTTAACTTCGGTCAAAAATCACGTTTGTTGTATGGGAGCCCCACTTAAATCTTTATTTTATTCTGTTTTTAGTGTTTGTTGTTATAGCGGCAACAGAAATACATCTGTGAAAATTTCAACTGTCTAGCTATCACGGTTCGTGAGATACAGCCTGATGACAGACGGACGGACGGAAGGACAGCAGAGTCTTAGTAATAGAGTCCCGTTTTACCCTTTGGATACGGATCCTTAAAAAATGAGAGCTACTAACTCACCAAAAAAATTGCGTGATGGTTTTCATTTTGTTGTCAAGTCTTTTCAATTACTTCTTTTTTTGGCTAAACGAAAGCTTCGAAAACGCATCATTTTTAATAGTTTGCACACACACACACCCACCACAACTTTCACAGTTAAATTATCCATTTTTTCACTAATCGCACTTTATAATTTCCGGCAACTGTTAACTGTTATCTCATAAACTCACCAAAACAAACAAACAATGGCGACCGAATAAAAAATGAAAATAAACTTAACCAAATACTGTAAACGAATAAAAAAATAGTCTCGTATTTGCACTAAATTACCATAGCAAATGCTACTTTTTAAAATAGTCACATAAACATCGGAACTATTCGGAAACTTTCGGGCGTCATTCGTTTAGGTTTGGTACGAAAGACACTGCCTATTGCGTCTAAATGTGTGCGTTACTTGTATAATTGTGTGCTCGTACTTATAGGAAGGCCCACTACACTGTAACCGCGTAACGACGAAGGCACACATAGAAAGATTTAGACGGAAATGTTTTCTGTCTTTGCCGTGCAAGGCACGTAGCGGCGCTAGTGCCGCGTGGTGTAAACTTCGTCGCGTAGAATTATTATAGATGATGACTTGATGACAAAGCTTAACCGGTAGATGGAGCGCTTATTAATTTTTAGAATGTTTTAAGTTATATCGATTACTGATAGTACGATCAAGTATAAATTAAATTAAGTAGTTTAAGAGGATAGACATCGGAATTATAGTAGGGTAGGCAGTGCCTTTTTGCCTTTATGAAGTGCACGCCACTGGCGCCTGGCTGGTCCAGCATCGAGTGGTGAGTGACACGCTGAGGAACATGACCTGAGCAAACGCGAGCTGGTAATTGGCATTAGAAAAACTATAAAATTGTGGGTTATTTCTACTCAAAATCACGAGGACAATCGATTTAAAAAGGAAGAAATTAATGTTTTGTGATTTTTTTCCACATACCTCCTTTTTGTATGGACCGTTACAAAACAGACAGCACCTAAAATATGTATGATGAACAAGGGACACTTTTTTTCCTTTTTTTTTTAATTTACGGTCTTCGTGATACTGAGTTGAAAAACCCAAAAGTAGTAAGTTTTTGGAAGAAACTTTGTAACAAAAATTTAATTTTCGACTTTGTAAGTAGTTTACCTCCTCCTTTTTTCAGCATCCATACCCTACTGTGGAGGAAAAGCGTGCTCTGGCGGCACAAACCGGGCTGACCTTAGTGCAAGTCGATAAATGGTTTGTCAACGCTCGATATAGCATACGACTAAACCGCGCTGATAAACCTGGTAAGTTAAATTATCATTACCATCCCATCATTACTATTTAATCCGTGGCTCCACTAGGTATAAAGACTAAAAGAATAGCTCCACTGTAAAGACTGCTATTTATGTAAGTCGCAAGTCACATCCCACATATGGTCGGCAACGTGCATGTAACACCCCTGGAGTGCAGATGTCCATAGGATGCGGTGACCGCTTACCATCAAGTGGGTTGTAAGCTTGTTAGACACCGATGTTGTACTAAAAAACACATAAACTGTGTCTAAAATAACAGTAAATTATAAGTAAAAGTAACCCTTTCGTTAGTTAATTTCGTTTGGGGGCGTTTGGTGCCTGCCCCGGGCGCCATATCCTCTAGCCACGCCCTGCAATCATTACCATGATAACTCATGCAAGACCGCCCAAACGAGTCAATTGAGCCAACTCATCATTACATTATTAAAAAAAAAAAATATATATATATTTACGTGTTGTAGGTACTATACCCAGTAAATATTTTCTACTTAACGTCATTATTTTGAGAAAAAATAATATTGATTTTGTTTTGTAGGCAGGAACTCCAATAATTCTTGCTCCTTCGTTTCCGGCTCACCCCCTCCCAAGGACAAAGGTGACTCCAAAGGCAGGCGCGTCGGCCGCCGCGCACGGCCCGCCACGCAAGTGATGCGCGCCTGGCTGCTCCAGCATCGAGTGGTGAGTGACACGCTGAGTAACATGACCCGAGCAAGCGCGGGCTGTGACAGGAACGGCTCCAACAACTCTTGCGCCTCTGTATACCGCTCACTCCCTTCCGAGGACGATGACTCCAGCGGGCCTGGCCGTTCCAGCATATAGTGGAGAGTAATTGGCATTAGAAAAACTATAAAATTGTGGGTTATTTCTACTCAAAATCACGAGGACAATCAATTTAAAAAGAAAGATATTATTGTTTTGTGATTTTTTTCCACATTCCTCCTTTTTGTATGGACCGTTACAAAACAGACAGCACCTAAAATATGTATGATGAACTAGGGACACATTTTTTCCTTTTTTTTTTTTAAATTTACGGTTCGTAATACTGAGTTGAAAAAACCCAAAAGTAGTAAGTTTTTGGAAGAAACTTTGTAACAAAAATTACAAATACACTAACACACATATTGACACTAAGAACAGTATACTTTGCTTATTTTGAGAGTGTGATGAAGTATTGTATTGAAGTCTGGGGAAATAGTGTAAATACAAATGCAGTGCTCCTTAAACAGAAAAAAGCCCTGCGATATCTTGCAGGGTGTAAACGTGTGCCTGTTACTCATAGAGATTTGTTTATAGATCACAAAATATTAACTGTGATATCTTTTTATCTTTACTGTATTTGTATATATGTTTTCAAAAACAAAGACCGATTCCAACTAAGTAGACAAAATACCTCCAGAAACTTGAGAACTAAGAATGAATTTTTGACCACTAAAGTAATTTTCAACATTTTGATAAAAGTTTACACAACACCGCAATTAAAGTATTCAATAAATTGGACATTAACATAAAATCATGTAAGGATCAAAGGACATTTGAAATTAAATTAAAAGACTTCTTTATAAATAAACCTTATTATTCTATTAAAGAATATTTTGCAAATGCTTTAGATTAAAATGTATGATTTGTAATAAGAATACTTAGTTGACATCGATACTGTACTTACGTGTAATTCTGTCTCTGACATATTATTATACTCTTTGACATTCTCTTCTGACATTCTATTAATCTGTTAATTACTATTGTTGTGATTGTTTCGTTATACTTTTTGTTGAATTTATTGTGCGCCATATAATTGTATTTGCATGCATTTAAGTATGTTTTATTGCAAATAAAGTGATTGATTGATTGATTGAATTTTCGACTTTGTAAGTAGTTTATGTCCTTTTTTCAGCATCCATACCCTACTGTGGAGGAAACGCGTGCTCTGGCGGCACAAACCGGGCTGACCTTAGTGGAAGTCAGGAACTGGTTTATCAACGCTCGTTGTCGCCTACGACTAAACCGCGCTGATAAACCTGGTAAGTTAAATTATCATTACCATCCCATCATTGATATTTAATCCGTAACTCCACTTCAGTTCCCTCCGCTTGAACTGCAAGAACCTATAGGCTTCGCAGCTTGACATCAGGCGGCCCACACGCATGTTTGCCGTCGTCGTGGTATACAAATAAAACTATCCAATCATCGAATTTAAACTGTTGTGAGACATACTAACATTGAATAATTTTACGGTTTAGACTCACTTGTTTTTAGTCACTCGCGCGACATGTTTCGGAGAGCCTAGGTCTCCTTTCTCAAGCACTAACAGAATTTCAATATCCAATCATCGATCATTACCATGCTAACTCATGCAAGGCCGCCCAAACGAGCCAGTTGAGCCAACACATCATTACATTATTTAAAAAAAAAGCAAAAATATATTATATTTGTAGGTACTATACCCAATAAATATTTGGTACTTAACGTCATTATTTTGAGAAAAAATAATATTTGAATTTGGTTTTCTAGGCACAAACTCCAACAATTCTTGCTCCTTCGTATCCAGCTCATCCCCTCCCAAGGACGAAGGTGACTCCATCGACAAGCGATGCGTCCTCCCGCGCCACGCCACGCAAGTGATGCGCGCCTGGCTGGTCCAGCATCGAGTGGTGAGTGACACGCTGGGGAACATGACCCGAGCAACCGCGGGCTGTGACAGGAATGGCTCCAACAACTCTTGCCCCTCTGTATACCGCTCACTCCCTCCCAAGTACGAATATGACTCCAGCGGGCCTGGCCGTTCCAGCATCTAGTGGAGAGTAATTGGCATTAGAAAAACTATAAAATTGTGGGTTATTTCTACTCAAAATCACGAGGACAAGCGATTTAAAAAGAAATGATTGTTTTGTGTTTTTTCCACATACCTACTTGCACCTAAAATATGTATGGTAATTTACGGTCCTCGTGATTTTGAGTTGAAAAAACTCAAAAGTTGTTAATTTTTCGAAGAAACAACTACTACTTTGTAACAAAAATTTAATTTTTGACAAAACACGTTTAATTGATTTTTGGGTCAAAATGTATCCTAACTTTGTAATAAGTTTACCTCCTTTTTTCAGAATCCATACCCTACTGTGGAGGAAAAGCGTACCCTGGCGGCACAAACCGGGCTGACCTTAGTGCAAGTCAAGAACTGGTTTATCAACGCTCGTCGTCGCATCTTACGGCCTAAGTTGGATTGCGCTGATAAACCTGGTAAGTTAAATTATCATTACCATCCCATCATTACTATTTAATCCGTAGCCCCACGCCCCACTTCACTTCCCTCCGCTTGAACTGCAAGAACCTATAGGCTTCGCAGCTTGACATCAGGTGGCCCGCACGCATGTTTGCCGTCGTCGTGGTATACAAATAAAACTATCCAATCACTACCATGCTAACTCATGCAAGACCGCCCAAACGAGCCAGTTGAGCCAACACATCATCATACCAACACACAGAATATTAGACAAATTAGGCTGACTTTAGTCAACAACTGGTTTATCCATGCTCGTCGTCGTATCTTGCAGCCTATGTTAGACTGTGTGAATAAACCTGGTAAGTCACCATTACCTTTATCATTACCATCTTCGTCATTACCATCCCATCATTACTATTATCATTACCATCCTAAACTATGCTAGACTGCGCTGACATGCCTGATGGGTCATTACATCATCAACATGCCATCTACAGTATGTCGTGTAGTACACCTATCATATTACACAGTATGTCGACTAACTATAGTTCGTTTTTTTTAGCATTAGAAAGAAGGTAAGCGATCTTGACATGTCTTTTAATTAAAAAACGCTTTAAAATCAGTAACTATTACCAAAGACATATGTAACTTCGTATAAGACGAATAAAGTCTAAGGAAAAAACGTGCCTCGGAATTCAAGCAAAAGTCATTCTCGAATAGATGGCGCACACACCTTTAGCCTATCCTCGGCTAGATGGCGTGACGACACCGTTTCATATTTAACAATTTTAACACATAGATATCAGTGAATGAACAGGGATCAAAATGATATGAAAATAATAAAATCATTTATCCATATATATACATTTTTTGATAACTTTATACGTTTTCATTTTGAGTTTTAGTCGTGTGTCGATAGATGGCAGTAAATTTACAGTGACGACAAAATTTACAATGACAGGACCCCTCTATACTATCTATTCTTTTTGCTATTACTTATGAAAGCAGAAGAATATAAATGATCGTATTAGATCCATAATTGTTACATATTTGCCGTGGTGTGATGTAATTAATGGATGACCCCTTACAAATATTTCAAAACACTTTTAGGGGCTGTCCATAAATTACGTCATCGTTTTTTGACGTTTTTTGACCCCCCATCCCTAATATCATCCAAAAATCATGCTTCGAATGACCCCGTCTCCTCCTACGTCATGCTACCATCATCCGATGTCCAGACCCCCCCCCCCCCCCTAATTTGAAATGACGTAATTTATGAATAGCCCCTTAAACTAAGAATGTCCAACATCATCCAACCTAAAAATTATTTTTTTTTTCTATGTGATCGCAGATGAACCTAGACCGCGGCACAAGGCGGAAAAGCCGTACATCAAAAAAATTTTGCGTCTCTATGTGTGAACGGCATGTGTGGGTAAAGTGCTTAGGGCTGCCGGGAAGGCGAAGCCGAAGCTTGCCGAGGCCGGCCGAAGAGACACGACGAGCCGCCGGCCGCGTTAGAACCGGAATACGTTAACAAACAAAACGTATTATGTTTTATTTAGATAAAGTTTGCGCTGCGGTAATGAACAAATAAAAATTAAGAAGATTAAGGGTCGGTTGCACCAAACTGTTCGTATCGTTAAAGAGTTCGCTAAATTTTTATGTATGGAAAAAGTTTCATAGTAAAGCGTTAAACTGACGTTGATCAGTCTGTCAAATGTGGTTGGTGCAACTGGCCCTAAGAGATTGGTTGACTCGACTTAACGACACACAATCTATCATGAAAATTGTCGTCTTTGACGTCTTTAAATTTGTATTGGTTTTTAACTAATTGGATTCGTATATTTTTAATTAATGTTGTGAAGGAGAAAAATCTTACATTATAAAAAAGTATTTTCATTAAGTAAAACGATTTTCAAACTTTGTTCAATGACTGTTATTCCTTCCTCAGAAATATCTCCTGACTCCTCATTACCAGCTAGGTAATGAGCGCTTCTAAAAAATGTGATAACCTGATTCTTACAAATCCGGACTTTCTTAGGCTCATTCTGCTCAGAATCGTCAGGATTGTCTATACTACCATTAGAAAGATGGCCTGCAATGTCCGTTAATTAATTTATTTTTTTACATCACATGTGAAAAAAAGCACTTATATGCGTGACGTAGTGGTAACTAAAATTTTTGGAACTTTTTTTTAACGTTAGGATTGATTATGCTAGTGATTCTGAATTGGAAGAACCAGGGTGTGTAGACAACGTGCCCATCGCTAACGCTCCGTAGCGAACGAAACGCAACTGTCACTATCACACTAATATGGAACAGTGATAGAGAGACACAAAGCGATTCGATGGCGAAGCGCAAGCGATCGTCACCTTGGCTAGGCCGCCAGGGTGCGTACACAACTTGCCATTGTTAACACTCCGTAGCGAACGAAACGCAATTGTCTCTGCCGCACTAATATGGAAGAGTGATAGAGAGAGATAACTACGATACGCTAAAGTAGCTAACACACTATCGCACCGCACCCAGGTCATTGTGGGACGCACCCATAAGTAAGAGGGAGAAAGAGATATCGCTGTCTCCCTCTTACTTATGGGTGCGTCCCACAATGACCTGGGTGCGGTGCGATAGTGTGTTAGCTACTTAAGGAGCGTTAGGCCCCATTCGCACGACAGCTTAAAAAGCGTTGCGTTAAAACCCGACGTTGGCGCTTTTTTACCGTTACCAATATTTGTGTTCATATGAACGCTTAAAAACCACTTGTGAGTCGTACTGCCACGTACGCATCTCAGCAAAGCCATACTTTATTTGCTATTACGACGTATTATTTGAATATAGCTTGAATATTTCAGGAATTTGTAAGCATAAGTTGACATTTTTAAGGTGAAACTAATAATAATCTTGACGATTGACACCAAAAATTGACACTTGACAGCCAACTGACAGCAGCGCCGGCGCTTTTTTAACGCTTGTGAGAACAGATACACGGAGTTCCGTATGCTCTATTCATTTTGACGCCAACGCTCAACGCCGAAAATCGAACAGTGCTCGATAAAAAAGCGCCGCGCTTAAAAACCGCCTTCGTGTGAATACATACTCGTACATGGTTATCCATTTGCGTCATTCAAACGCTTTTTCAACGCGCGTTGAAAAAGCTGCCGTGCGAACGGGGCCTTAACGATTGGCATTGGCATCTTGTATCAATATCGGCCGAGGCGGATTTTTTCCCTTTCAGTTGTTTTTTACTTACTTAGTTCAAAAAACATTATGTATTCTACTCAAAGTATATTTATTTAAGAAATATAACACTGTATAAATGTGCAAGTAGCAATTATAATGATTAATAACAAAAATAACAACTGTTTTACTTCGTACTCTTCTCTTGATTAAAAAATATACGAGTAGGTACCTATATATATTTAATACCTACCAGCTTTTGGGTACACAATCATAATCAAGAACTTAATAATAATATGACACAAACAAAAGATGTAAAATAATTACAAAAATGTAGTTCTTATCACGGAAAAGTCAATCTATATGAATCAAGGAAAATATATTAGCAGAAAAAGAATCAAGAACAAATATGGTCCTGACACCCACACAACCGGAGCACGAGCGGCGTGCCTACAAATAACTGCTTTTTAAAATTCTCCCATTTCAGTTTCTCATCTGAACTAGCTTGGACGGATATATCTTTAGTCCTTTTGACCGACGGTCCGTCGTCACTTGAATCTGATCTTCTTTTATTCGAACTTGAATTATCTTTTGGCAAATCTTCTAGATTGACTTCCGCGGATGACACGGACCAAAAATCATCTATAATTCTAGCATAATCGTGTAGATTTTGAATGTTATGTTCTACGCTCGTTTCGATTTCTTCTTCAATGGAAGCGTTGATTTCAGTGGAGTCAGAGGACAAGTCTTCAAGTTTGTCAGCACCTGGAAATATACAACCAAAGAAACTCCGTATAAGATAAATAAAGTCTAAGAATTTTTTCGTCCCGCCGAAAATCAAAATAAAATTATACTCGAAAAGATGGCGACCTTTCGCTTATACTCGTGTAGATGGCAACACCGTTTGATATTTAACAATTTTCACACCTATCAGTGACAGAACAAGGATAAAAGTGAAACGAAAGATGGCAGTAATTTTACTGTGACTACAAAATTTACTTTGACAATACGCCTCTATACTAAATTCTCTTTGAGACAACTTAATGTCAAGTCAGTTTAGAAGGCAAGCCGAGCTCCGCGCAGGGCCGAAGGCCAGAAGCGTCCAGAAGGTTAATACTGTTAATAGTGCTCAGGCACTGTGTAAGTATTTACAGTGTGGGCGCGACAGAGGCGCCCTCTATGTTCAGACATTAGCGCGCAAAGCTTACAGTCAGGCGCCCTGTATGTAAGTCTGACCCTACAGTGTGTAAACATGAATTTATTACTTTGTCGTCTGTATCTTTAGGTATTTAAATAAAAGTAAACAAACAATTTGTAAATTTTCAGGTAGTTATAACATTTATTGGTTAACCAACCAAATACAAAAACCACCTGGATCTGTCACTGAATTAACCTACATTATTTGATCATGTAATGTTTTCATCTACCCTCAACTGGCTTAAGGAGCCATTTGAGGGTAGGTTTTGTTTACTTTTATTTAAATACCTAAAGATACAGAGTATAGTAAAATTATTATTTTCTTAAGGATAATATATCATGATTTAACTTACTTGTCTTTGCTTCAAATGCTAGCGCAGGACTTGCCTGCTCCGTATCTCCATGCCAGGACACATTAACTCCAGACCCCCGAGCCTCTCTCATCTCCTCAACAGGCTCCAAATCTTCATTGATGGACTTCTCTGAACTATGAGCGATGGGTTCCAAGTTTTCGAACGACTCTTCATCTGAACTATGGAAGAGAAATTTACGTGCTTTACTTGCAAATACTCCTTTTCTAAGAACTAAATCGTCATCATCGCCAATTTCATCTTTATTGTCGATAGATGCTTTTTGTATGTCTGTTGTTTCAGCTTCATCTAGTCGATCTGCTTCGACGTTATCTTGGTCTTTATCACTGTCGAGATCACTATCTCGCAAATTATCTTGGTTTTTATCACTGTCGAGATCACTATCTCGCAAATTATTTTGGTCTTTATCACTGTCGAGATCACTATCTCGCAAATTATCTTGGTCTTTATCACTGTCGAGATCACTATCTCGCAAATTATCTTGGTATTTATCACTGTCGAGATCACTATCTCGCAAATTATCTCCAGTATTTATTTCGTGACTCTTATCATCAGCATCTTGGTTAAGGCCAGTTCCGCTAATCATTACTACCCCTGTGTTAAATGTTTTATCGATTCTAATTCTTGTAAGTTCACTGGCTGTTAGTAATCTTTGCACGTCTGTATCTGGTTCGACGATTGTTATATCTTGTTTATTTGACTGTCCAGCTATGTGTATTGGAACATGATTAATATGTTCACCTGGAATAAATACAATATAATATAATACAGTTACATTTAAATTATTTAAAATGCAATTTTCCTATATACTGTCAAATCTACATTACGAACTTTAAAATTACTTTCAAGACCCAACCTACCTGGTAACCTAGCCTGAATTCAGAATAATACTGTATTGTACTTACCAGAAGTTTCTAAAACATTGATGCTCCGACCAGATAACCTTGAGACAATTCCGGATCCGAATACTGTTCTACCGAATTGTAGCACCCTTGGGATCAACACGGGGCTCCCATTATCAAACTGAACTGTCTCTCTTTTTGGCGAGTCGTGTATTTCTGCAATTGTAGTCGATATTCTATGACAATATCGGATTGAATCGTCTGAAACTGTTTCAATTATTTCAGATTCTTCTTCGGCATATGCTCTGTCTGTATTAAAGTCGTCAACAGATTTGAATCTAAGATCACTTGTTAAGTTTATTCTCTCGTCTCTATCGATTTGTTTATTACCATTTCCTATAATGATTTCGCTCAGTTCAGTCTCAGTTGCATTCGATGCAGTTTCGATCGATTGAAGATGTTCATCTTCAGCTTCAGCGGTAGATGACTTATTTGAATCATCAATAGATATACGAGTTACGTCGTATGTTGCGAAAGTATCTATTAGTTTATCGGCATATATCTCTTCTCTTTCTTTTAAATAATCATCACTTTCTGTTGATTTTGTCAATTGCTTTTCTTTAGTTATTGAAACACCTAGATCAGAATCGATGATTGTATCATTTCTGATTACATTATCTTCCCGTGTGTCAATATCTGGCATGAAAGTGCTAGCCATACTTCGATTAACTTCAAAGTCGGAGCTCTCATCTTCACTGTTATTTACACCTGAATCATGTAAAATACTAAGTTTAATAATCAACAAATAACACAGCATATATTTAGGTATTTAAATAAAAGTAAACAAATTTGTACATTTTCGGATAGTTATAACATTTATTGGTTAACCAACCAAATACAAAACCACCTGGATCTGTCACTGAACGACTTGACTTTAACCTACATTATTTGATCATGTAATGTTTTCATCTACCCTCAACTGGCTTAAGGAGCCATTTGAGGGTAGATTTTGTTTACTTTTATTTAAATACCTAAAGATACAGAGCATAGGACATATAGATACTTCATAAGCTACCTTACTAATCCAACATCACACATACCTACATCCTACATTTAATATTCTACTAGGTAAGCTTTTTGCCAAAAAATTAAATTTTTGATAAAAGCTTTTATCGCTGACCGTACTTTGCTTTCATCGGGCAACTAAATACCTACTCATCTAGACATTTCTAACCAACCCATAGTCTAATAAAACATGGTCTTCTCTTCCCAGAGTGACACAAGCCTACGTCACAATAACATTGCCACTTTATATAGCGCTATTGCATATTATTATATTAGATGATGTAGGCTTGTGTCAGCCACGTGGTCGGAAGAGAGTACCAGGCGGAGTATATTATTATACCATGTAACCAACCCGAACACAATTAGGTTGCGTTGTTTTATCACAGAGTTCCTATGGCCATCTCCTGTGTCCATCGTCGTTGCTTTTCGGTAAAAAAAAACATCTTGAAACCGGATTAATCCCAATAAAGCCCTTGATACACGGTCGCCGACAAGCCTTCAGACCGTGTGGCCTTGGTCCGTCCCGGACCGTGTAGTTTCACGTGTAGTTTCCAACAAAACTTGACCAAAACTGACCAAGGACAGACCAAGGTGAGACGGTTAGAAGGCTTGTCGGCGACCGTGTAGCAAGGGCTTTAGACCTAGTATACCCTCTGGGTTGGAAGGTCAGATGATGGCTTTCGTTTTATATAGTGCCTACGTCAATTCTTTCGATTAGTTGTCAAGCGGACCCCAGGCTCCCATGAGCCGTGGCAAAATGCCGGGACAGGTAACGCGAGGAAGAAGACCTTCAAGAAAGAAATGTACTCCCATCTTTAAGGCCGGCAATGCATTTTCAACTCCTCTGGCGTAGCGGGTGTCTATGAGCAACAGTAATAGCCTACTATAAGGCTTGCACTCCGGGAGTGCCGGCAGAAGTGAAAACTCAATGACATTGTAACAGTTTTTCGATCAGGTCACGTGTCCGTCTTACGAAGCATCTTACGTCTTACGCTGTCGCGAGTTTAACATTTTTTTCCCCATCGCAAAAAGTGCACAGCGCCGCTAAAGAAGTTTTCACTTCAAAAAGTACATGACTTACCAAGAAAGAGCTGGCGATAGTACCGCTTCATCCGTCGTTCTAGACCTTCGTAGAAGTTCGGCGCGTGGTCGTGCCGGTCCGGCGCCGGCTCCACGATTAGGTCCGGTAAGCTGCCGCTGTCCGGCGACGACCGGTCCTCTTCAGGTATAGGAGATAGTTGGAAGCCTAGCGAAAACTAATTATCAGTAAAACAGAAGAAATAATAGTACTACCGTACAGAAAGGACACTTCCTACAAACCCGAAGTTTGACAGCGGTTCAGGGTCGAATCATGCTATCCTTTCTAATATATGGCACTATCCCTTTCGGCAATTTAGGCTTGTCAAAATTCTAGTGATTATCTTATCTGTGGTCGTGCACGCAAAAGGAAGTCAAGTGGTGCCAACCCTAATAATTGCTCGGAGCAATGCTGAGCCGAACGGAGCCGAGTTCGACCGAAGTCAGGAGTGTCTCCCCACTGGTAAAACATAAAGATTTTTTTTCTGCTGTCCTTAATATCTAAACACTTCAAACCGAAGTTCATGCTCGTTAACAAAGTTTTATATAGATTATATAGAATTTAAAATAAAAAGTCGAGATAACCCACTCACCGGGGTTCACCAGAAAGTTCCGTAATAAGTAACGCTTAGTCCTCTCCCATCTATCGTTGAAAGGAGCCTGCATGTTTCCACAAATAATTGCAGTGCAAAATCACAAAATTAAACACGTCTCTTCTCGACCTTTGATGGTATGATTGTGGGGAGATTGTGGGTATCAAGAAATAAATTAATTTTTAACAAGGGTATTTAATGACTATTTAGTAAGGATCCCTTGCGTAGTAGTGTTTATTTGAAATTGGGGATTCGTTTAAAATGGCTGCCGCTACTCGTCACTAGATGGCCTTATAATCGTTGAAATAAACTGGAACTTGAACAGCTCCACCGAAAGAAAAAAAAAACAAGACGTCAATGTCAAATTGACTTGTACATCGCTCGTGTGGAAGGGCTGTGTCCCAAATTTAATCCAAATTAAACTAAAAATCATGTCTTTTAAGCAAGATTTGCGTCAATTACTAAAGCCCTATTACTGGGTCAACATTTTACTAAGCATTTCATACGTTACGGCTAAAAGGACGGGTGTGATTTGCAACTTTCTGTTCCCCGATGTGGATTGCGAATTGGACAGTCGAGAAACGGAAATTCTATTTTTCCTAATTATCGTCGTGATGCTGCGCACTCGGAAGGCGGGAAGTGTGACGATGGTCAACTATTTGTCATCTTCGTTCGTGTATACGAAGATTGCTAACCTAATTTTGTGGTTATATGCTGATGTGAGGTATGTAATTGAGCTATTATTTTTGAGTGACCATTAAGAGTACGTAACCAATGGCCTTAAGGTTCCGTCACACAGGCGCGTTTGCCGGGCGAGGCGTGAGCGTTTTAAATGTAATAAAAGCGGCGCGCTACGCTCACGCCCCGCCCGGAAAACGCGCTTGTGTGACGAAGCCTTAATTCGAGTATATCGCTGTTAATGGCACAATTTGTGTCGAAGTCTAGTCAAAGATCCCACTTCGTCGCTTACCATAAGGACGAGTTTTGCTTATATCAGGGGTGCGATAGCTCGGCTCAGCATTGCTCCGAGCAATTATTAGGGTTGACAAACTTGACGTCCCTTTGCGTTCACAACAACAGATAAGATAATGGCTTGAATTTTGAGAACCCTTAATAACTGAAAGGGAGGGGAAGCGACCCTGAACCGCTGTCAAACTTCGGTTTTGTAGGAAGTCTCCTTTCTGTACGGCAGTCTAGGAGGCCTTTATAAGATAAGATATATGAACATTCAAGTGCAAGGTAATCATCCTGAACTAAATAGAACTACAGCCTTGCTTGAAATGTTAATATAATTAACATTATAACATATCTTAAGTCATTATATTTGTAACGTTAGCAATCATTAGGAACTTAGTTGTTATTGTCACAGGGCTGTGAAAATTTTGCATCACGTGATATGTGTATCCTGTAATGTTAACCAACTTTATAATTATGTATGTACAGTAGGCGCTTGCCAATACGGCACGTCCTGTAAACTAGAAATGCGCAAAACGCTTCACTGAGTTGAAAAGATTGATTCATATCTGGAACTAGGCCAGAGAGAATAACCCAACCTCTCTCTTCACATAATGGACCACCGCCTTGAAAAAGAAACGTATAGATACATACAATCTGATTAAGGCTAAGAAAGCCGATGGCATTTAAAAGTAAAAGCTAAAAAAAAACAGAAGTTTGATGTTTAAAATGACACTTGCACTGCGTGGGCTATCAAAATCGCTGCAGACTTTTCTAGGTCTAACTCTAGGAGTGGTTGCTGTTTGTAGTGTTTGTACAGTCGACGTCAAAGATATGTTTACACTTTTGCACCTCACTCCTTTGTAATAAGGCTTTTATTATGTACCTATGTTCAAACTTCTTGAATAAACGTCTTTTATTATTATTATTTATTATTAAAAGTGTAAACATATCTTTGACGTCGACTGTTTCATGTCTTACAGTGTCATATTGTACAATAAAATACAAATACTTTTTATTGCACACCTCAATAAAAGAAAACAATACAAAAGAAAACAGAAATTCAAGCATAGGTAAACGACAGGCGGTCTTATCGCTAAAAAGCGATCTCTTCCAATCAACCTTGACTACAATACTTGCAGAATACAATTTTTAATTTTGATTATCTTTTATATCAGATATGGCCTACCATACGGCGCTCTGCTCATCCTGACTGCACTCCTCATCCCGGAGCCAACTTACATGGGCCCGGAGCACATAACCTACTTCCGCGGAGTCGGCACCCTGGATGAGGAGCTCCGACACAAAGCGAATACTTGGCTGGTGTGCTTGTATGCGGCGTGGCACCCGGCTTGTGTCAACTTTGCTCCGGTGTTCGCTGAGTTGTCCGCGAGCTATGGATTGGAGAATCTGAAGTTTGGGAAGATGGATATTGGCAGGTAAAAACATTGTGTATTATGAAATGTGAAGGTATGGGTGTTTGTTCTTCCTTGACGCAACGATTTTCAGAAAGTATACATGTATTTTATAATAGTATCAGAATCTTATCTATCTATTAAGCTCTTTTGTTCTGAGTTAAAGTATGTCTCTAAGCTCAAGTGTGCCACTTGGCAAAGGCATCCTCTAGCTCTTTCCATTGAGGTCTGTCGTGATCCTCCCATCTTGTTCGAGGTCTCCTCTGCATGCATTTTTCCTGCCTGTCTCTCAACATGTGGCCAGTCTACACTTCTGCTGGTCTATTTTAGTGAGTAATTGAGTATGTTGGTCACTTTTGTCCTGTTATTCCTGTTCCTGTTCCTGTTATTTCTCCAAAGTGTGGGTGGTAAGAACGGTATCCATGAATTACTGGGCAGCTGGGCACCTGTATATCAACAAAATATCAAAATACCTACATGCTGCCTTCAAAAACCTGTACATTTATTTTTCAGAGGCACTCTTCATACCGAAGACCCTATAAAACCTGGAAAGTATCTGTCAATGTGTTTCATGGCCAGGTTTCAACTCACTATAAAAATAGATGCTGGTGGTTTTGTGTTGGGAGTTTTTACAGCTATTATTTAACTTGCAATATACCTATGTAACTATGTTTGTACGGGTCAAATCTTGCAAGTTAAATTTGACCCACTCAACGGTTTCCGACTAAGCTCAAAATTTGCATGCATATGTAAGTCGGGTGATAATGCAATATGATGGTACAATCGAGCTGATCTGATGATGGAGACAGGAGTTGGCCATAGGCACTAGGTACTGTTTGGGATTTTTAGAAGTCTTGATGAGTATTAGTTGCCCATGTAAAGAAAAGTACAGCGATAGAAACTTGTACCAAAAATGAAATTTATGCCAAAAACTTATTAATGTTATTTCTATTCTCAGATACCCAGAGGCGGCGGCGAAGTACCGGATCCAAGACGGGCCGACCAGCCGGCAGCTGCCCACCGTGTTGTTGTTCGCTGACGGGGCGGAGGCCCTGCGCCGCCCGCACCCGGACACCCAGGGCAAGCTACAGAAGTGAGTAATCTAATCATTTTTTAGGGTTCCGTACCCAAAGGGTAAAACGGGACCCTATTACTAAGACTCCGCTGTCCGTCCGTACGTCCGTCCGTCTGTCACCAGGCTGTATCTCACGAACCGTGATAGCTAGACAGTTGAAATTTTCACAGATGATGTATTTCTGTTGCCGCTATAACAACAATTACTAAAAAGTACGGAACCCTCGGTGGGCGAGTCGGACTCGCACTTGTCCGGTTTTTGTGTAACCCGTGCGAAGCCAGGGCGGGTCGCTAGTCATCTTATAAAATGCCCCGATTACCTAATCACAGTAAGGGGCTAAGGGCCACTTGCACCATTTCACTAACCCAGGGTTAACCGGTTAAACTTGGAGTTACCATGGTTACCAGTACAATTTGACACTGGGTTAACGGTTTAACCGGTTAACCCCGGGTTAGTGGGATGGTGCAAGTGGCGTTAAGCAATCGTACTGTTTTCTACAAGCTTTTATTTAGTTTCACCTGTTGTAAGTTCAATTTGACCCACTTCCCGGTTTCCGATTGAGCTGGACATTATGGGAGCCTGGTGGGTACCATCGAGCTGATTTGATGATGGAGACAGGAGGTGGCCATGGGAACTTTGTGATGAAACAACGCAACCTAATTGTGTTTGGGGTTGTTAGAATTGTCTCGATGAGTATTAGTCGCCCGTGGAAAGAAAAGTACATTTCAAGGATAAAAAGTTTGTACTGAAAATGAATTTTATGCCAAAAACTTATTACGAATCCAATTGTTTTGAATAAATATATAAAATAGTTTGACAGAAAGTTTTTATAAATAATATAATAATAAAATCGTTTAACTGGCCCTGTAAACAAGTCTGGCAGTCATGAATCGAACAATAAAAACCGGCCAAGTGCGAGTCGGACTCGCCCACCGAGGGTTCCGTGCTTTAGTAATTGTTATTATAGCGGCAACAGAAATACATCATCTGTGAAAATTTCAACTATCACGGTTCATGAGACAGCCTGGTGACAGACAGACGGATAGCGGAGTCTTAGTAATAGGGTCCGATTTACCCTTTGGGTACGGAACCCTAAAAAAGATACCCTCGCATGTTCCTATTACTAACCAATTAAATCTAAACCTCATGTTAAGACCACTAGGGTCGATTCTTAGTTTTATTCTTGTGTTTGAATCATTTGTTTAAATCCAAATGCAACTGTTCATTGTTAAACATTGTCATAAGTGCTTGCTTATTGCCAGTTGGGAGACACTCCTGACTTCGGTCGAACTCGGCTCCGCTCGGCTCAGCATTGCTCCGAGCAATTATTAGGGTTGGCACCACTTGATTTCCTTTTGCGTGCACGACCACAGATAAGATAATCACTTGAATTTTGACAACCCTAAATAGCCGAAAGGGATAGTGCCATACCTTAGAAAGGGATAGCATGATTCGACCCTGAACCGCTGTCAAACTTCGGGTTTGTAGGAAGTGTCCTTTCTGTACGGTAGTACTATTATTTCTTCTGTGATATTATAACTTGTAATTAATTACTTTAAGTTAGCTTAGAGGCTTATAGATGCTTCTGGTGACCAGAGGGCTGGCCACTATTTCGCCCAGCGTATTAGTATCGCCATACAGCGGGGAAATACGGCCAGCCTTCTGGCCACCTTGCCCGTTGACGGCGATCTGGGCCCAATTTTTTATCTGTAGGTTTTTTTTTAAGTTTTATTATGTTTATTTGTTTCTTTCTTTGTTTTTATCAATAAAACTTTTAGCAATAAAAATTCCCTTTAAGTTAGCTATTTATAAGTTGTCTTGTAAGTGTAATTTCTGTATTTTCTTAGACAATAAAGTTCTTTAAACCGAAATATAATAATGTAACTATTTATTATTTCTC
Organism: Cydia splendana; assembly: GCF_910591565.1. Classification (NCBI taxonomy): domain Eukaryota; kingdom Metazoa; phylum Arthropoda; class Insecta; order Lepidoptera; family Tortricidae; genus Cydia; species Cydia splendana. Next base: position 10,402,446 of record NC_085985.1, read on the forward strand.
TATTCTTCACAGATTCCTATTTTCCAAAGACAATGTGAAAGCTGCCTTCGACTTGGACGCGCTCTACCAGCAGTGCAAGGAGAGGATCGCAACCAAACCCAAAGACAAGAAGACACAATAGACAGAAGACTTAGACTCCTTTTTATCCAGTAACTCCTTTTCAATGATATACTTATATTCTATCTAAAAATGTAAGTTTTTATTGCAAGAGATAGACATCGGTTACACGCTAATTCTGGCGTCAGTTCAGTCATAAGTCTTATTCGAGTTTTGACTGATGCCAGAATGATGGAAAATGGACACGGTTACACGGTCAGTCCAGACTGACAACAGACTGATAAAATTACGACACAGTCGCCGTTTGGACACAGAACGCAACACAGTCATTTAGTCTTGTCTAATATGGTGACTGACGCGATAATGACACAAACAGGTAACACGGTCAGTTTTCTGTCATTCAAAATGGACTGACGAATATTATCTAAAATCATTTTTTTTTTAACAAGCAGATACGCCACCCCAAAAGGCGTGTTTACATAAAGAAAGGAATGGAAAGATTTGCGATGTCCTGGTAGGCTTCCGTAGCTCAATTGGTTAAGAGCAACACACGGATTGTGGAGGATGCGGGTTCAAGTCCTGCCGGAAGCGTAAATTTTTCCATTTTTTCCTTTAATATTAAATTATCTAAAATATTAAATTTTCATCAGTCCAGACCATCAGTCCATCAGTCCGAGTGTTACACGATAATTCTCTCGTCATTCTGACCAGAATGATGGACTGAATTGACGCCAGAATTAGCGTGTAACCGATGTCATACAGTTATCAAAAAGTCAGTTCTAAAATTATGAAAGTATAATTTTAAGTGCAATTTTTCTAAGTGATCTTTATTTAATTATTTATTATACATTTAGCATTAGCTGTGTGGTATGACTGAGTGGTATTTTTTATGTTTCTGTCTGTATTTGGACAAGAGTTCAGATATATCTACACTTATGCTTTGTTAAGCTTTTTGACAATAAGAAATTGATCTGATTTTTCGCATTTTCTCTTTGTGTAAAAGTGACATTTTCAATGGATTGTTAGTATAGTATTTAAGGTAGAAGTAAAGCTATGAAATTACACTATGCATTTTTTATATTTGTTTTTTTTTATTTATTGTATTTGTTTGTGTCGTTTATTTTGTAGTTTTTTTTTGTAAATAAATCTAGTTTGCCAATGAAATAATTATTTTAATTATATTAAAAAACACCTAGGTAGTGTATAAAAATAACCAATAGGTAAATCATTTTCCATAAAAAAATACGGAATGGTGAAAAATTAAACACATTTTAAAGTAAATCTTGTTTTAATAAATATCACTGACACCTAGTTAGTTTGTATATATTCCCTGCCGCTTCATATATCAATTCATCTTCTTTACTAAACGTTATTGCATTTAGACTTCTAAGTCTATCATTAGATGCTGGATCTAAAGCATACTTATACTTATTATACACATATATTCCTTGGGTGGTTGTCACAAAAGGAATAAAGTCCACATCCACTGTAATACCGTCTACGAGTAAATCTTCATGCACCGCGATATCCCTAGTACCTAATTTCAGTCGAAACAACTTTCTATTTGCAGTAAAAAGTATATTATTATCATCATCCAGCACCATTTTTTCTACAGACACACCCGCTAAAGCTGGTAGTCTGTATACTACATTATTTCGAACCCTAAACGCTTCTCTCCTTTTTGTGCTAAAATAGAGGACGCCTTTAAAGAAAATGTCATAAATATCGTGGAAAACTGGCATTTTTTCAAGCTCTTTCCTATCGTCAATAGACTTAACAATGTATAGGCCTTCTTTACCGCCAGCATATACTACATTATTTACTTGATCTACGGTCACTGATGAGGCATTTCTAATACCATCTACCACTCCTGCGAGGTTAGTATTTAAATTTACATAACCTAAACTATATCCTAGATCTCCTACTTTGTTAAATATAAAGTATAGGGTGTTATCGTTTCGGTTGAGTACAAGTTTTTGGACGTCTTTGACGCCCTCCTTGATGATGGTGGGCTGGTAGTAGTTGTTCTGGAAGGGTAGACAGAACTGCTGGAAGGTCTGTGCTGATGCTGAACTGATGATGAGGATGAGGAGGAGCATTGTTCTATCTGGAACAATAGATACATCAAATCAGCGATAGATATAGATATATTTCTTTGTCATGACAAAAATTAAGGGTACCTACACCGCGTGGCTCACTCCGCGATTTCGTCGCTTTGCTACAGGTAGCTAAAAGTACATCCGGTTCCACATGAATTTTGGTGGCTAGCCATAAGCCGTGCCGTGGCGACAGCGCCACGCGCGGCTATATCCGTCCTGATCGTAACAGACGCGTTTTGTTAAGCTGGACTTCCGAGCAAAGCGGCTCTGACGCAACGGCCGCAGCGTCAGAGCCGCTGCGTCAGTGTCGCGGCGTTAACTGACGCAGATTCGCTTCCGAGCGGCGCGACTCCGGCGACAGTCGCAGTTGTTATTCCATACGGTGCAGACGTGATATACTTATGATAAACCGATCAATTATGAAAATATTTTTAGAAGAAGAGGAGGATCACGATCTTTTACTTTGTTACTTTTACAGTATGAACGAAGCCTACCCAACTCAATTTTCAAAAGTAGAATAGACGAAGGCACTTATAGCATCTTGAAAAAAAAAAGCATTTAAACGAGAACGATGACAAATTCAGGAGTTTTTATCGGTTTAATATTATTTTTTTAGATATTTTAAATATTGACATAGCCTCAAATGCCTCAAAACTACGTGCTATCGCAGCGACTGTGCGACAGTGCTTGCGCAGACGTAGCACGGCCGCTATCGCCGAGCGATACTGACGCCGCGCCACAGTCGCTGCGATAGCGACGCTGCGCTCGGAAGTAAGTTCATACATTTCCATACAGCATAATACTATCGCTCTGTCGCCGCGCCAGTGTCGCTGCGTTAGTGTCGCCGGAGCCGCTTTGCTCGGAAGTCTACCTTTAAGGGGTCCACTGATTAACAGTCCGCCGGACGGTATCGGCCTGTCAGTTAGAACAAAATTTTGACAGTCCCGAACAACTGACAGGCCGATACCGTCCGGCGGACTGATAGTCAGTGGGCCCCTTTAGAGAGTGAGTCTTCTGTACCTAGTACTATTATTTATTCTGTGGTTGTGGTCGCAGCCAACCTACCTACCTATTACCTACATAATAAGAAAAATAATAAAAAAAGTAGGTAGTCTCTCCCAATAAGGATATGATATGATATATTATGATGTATAAATATCACTTGTGTGTCCACATTCAAAAATGGAAGGCTGTGACAGAAGGATGTTCCGTTTTGCCAGTTTGGCTATACGGAACCCTGATAAAATTAAAGAATGCCTACCTTATTATAGTTGACTGTACTTTTATCAAACTGCACTCGAGACTTAATCGCGTATTTAAGTTTTAAAATTTACCTCCGACGTTTCGAGGACGGCGTTGTCCCCGTGGTCTCGGGGTGGTTTTCTCCGACGGACGTCGGAGGTAAATTTTAAAACTTAAATAAGGTTTACTCGGGTAATTCCGAATGTCGAAAACGGTCGGATAATTCCGAAAAGAGACTTTTATTATGATGGAATTAAGGGTGATTTTCATCTGAATTTCGGAATTATCCGAATTTCGGAATTACCCAGTAAACCTTACGCAATTAAGTGCCGAGTGCAGTTTGATAATGTTTAATAATCGTGAAAGTTTAAATCAGTGGACTGTACTTTTAACCAATTTCTCTCGCTACTTAATGTTATCACTGTTATCAGCGATAATATTGCCTCTTGTCGTTATCAAACTATCAATAATACCAATGGTACTTAAACTTGACCGATACCAGCCGGCCTAGCCAAGGTTACAAATGCTATCGCTTCGACAACGAAACGCTTTGTATCTCTCTTTCACTCTTCTATATTAGTGCGACAGTGACAGTTGCGTTTCGATCGCTACGGGGCGTAAGCGATTGGCATGTTGGCTACGCTGCCAGGACTATTTACAAGCTTTTATTTACTTTCACCGGTTTTCACCTGACCGTTGTCTGACTTGTCTGTAATCTTGCAAGTTAAATTTGATCCACTTCCCGGTTTCCGATTGAGCTGAAATTTTGCATAGATACGTAAGTCGGGTGACAATGCAATATTATGGTGTCATCGAGCTGATCTGATGATGGAGACCGGACGAGGTGGCCATAGGAACTCTGTGATAAAACAACGAAACCTAATTGTGTTTGGGGTTTTTAGAATAGTCTCGATGAGTATTAGTTGCCTGTGGGAAGAAAAGTACAGTCGGCGATAAAAGCTTTTACCAAAAATGATTTTTTTGCCAAAAACTTATATTAGACCGAGATCCCGCCTTATATAATACTACCAACTCACCAATAGGGGGTAAGTATTACTGCAATGTTCTGCCACCAGAGTGCAGCATTAGCGCCTCTAATAACCATAGAGTAACTTATACATACTGTGCCTTAAACTGTTTTTTTTTACAAGTTTTCATAGACAATAAAATATGACATTGATGCATCAAGGCGGTTTGTTAACAAGGGCCTACCGGGAAACGCGAAAATCGAAATTTAGTTATCTGCCTCTTTATATCGCTCGAATATGCAAGAGTGATAGAGAGGTTAGATAACGAAATTTTGACTTTCTTGTTTCTCGGTAGACCCCCCGATTGTGATGGATTGTTGTAGTGATGGCGCCCCCTAAGGAGAGTTTTGCGTAATATTCCCTATTCTTTTTTTAAATTTATTTTTTGCTTTGTCCCAATAGTGTGGGATATCGTTGGATAGGTCTTTCAAAACGAATACGGCTCTCCAAAAACCATTTTTTGATATAGTTAATATTTTCGGAAATAATTGCTCCGAAAGAAAAAAAAATATGTGTCCCCCCCCCCTCTAACTTTTGAACCATGGGTCCAAAAAACGAGAAAAAATCTTGAAACAAAAGTTTAATAAATACTTTCAATGAAAACAATAGCGAACATGATCGGTCCGGTCGTTTTAGAGTTATTGCAAAAAATCTTCTCTTCTTAGTAAAAAGTCATACAAGGCGCTGCAAAGGTCCTACCAATGCTTGTAATGTACATGATACTTACTAATAGCCCCCGTTTCGCCTATTTTGACAGAATGGTAACTACGTAACCTTACACTGAGCATGGCCCGACATGCTCTTGGTCGATTATTTAATGTAATATTTATCACGCGTTGGACTATATAGTCTGTAAGTGATATATATGATTGATGGTAAATAAATAAAAAAATATGCAAAAATCAACCAAACTGGAAATCATTATCAACAAAAGTAGGTAGGTATACCTATGTATAGAGGCAGGTAATTGGCAAATGGCAACACACATCAAAGTCATTTATGAAGGTCAGTACTATTCGCGGAAAAAACAATTACTTACTCATATCTACGTTCGTTTTTTTAGCATTAGAAATAAGGTAAACAAACTTGATTTGTCTTCTAATTGAAAAAACCGTTTTAAAAATAAGTCACGGCAAATATGTAACAATTATGAATCTAATACGATCATTTATATTCTTCTGCTTTCATAAGTAATAATGACTGATTTTTAAAAAGCGTTTTTCAATTAAAATACATGTCAAGATCGCTTACCTTCTTTCTAATGCTAAAAAAACGAACTATGTATAATCGAACTTTTTTTTAATCGATTGGCACTACAGATAAATATATTATTAGGTGTTCAAAGACGTAGAACACAAAATTGGGGCATTATCTATGAAAAGGGACCTTATTATCGATGGCGCTTACGCCGCACAGCGTCGCGCGGCATTGTATTTATATCAGAGCATCGTTAATAACGGCGTAAACGCCATCGACAATAAGGTCCCTTTCCATAAATAACGTCACAATTTATTACAAGGTCGCTTCATTTCTAAAGAAGGAAAACGCAGTGGAAAACGTAATAAACACGTAGGTACTTAATAAATAAATACGCAGAGGCACGACTGTTAAAAATGTTAAAATAGCACACCTTAAATGTTATCGTATTCAATAAGTTGTACCTATTTTACATCCCAGATAAGTACTATATTCATACTAATAGAGTTTGATAGGTTATTTAAATATGTTACCTTAGTTTTCCAGTTTCTAGCACTGTATGCGATAATGAAGACCGCGTGGTATGGTGGCGGTGAACGGACGGACGGACGTACCATTAACAGAGCGAGGTTGCAAGACACAACCTAAGTATTATCACCAGAATATTGTATCAGGGATGTTGCGAATATTCGCATCCGCATCCGCATTCGCGGAACTTCCGCATTATCTTCAACATCCGCATCTGCATCCGCATAAAATCGATGCGGAGCTTATGCGGATGCGGATTTGGAACAAGTCTGTACAGGAACATCTTAGCGGAGGCGTGTATTTGTATTTGTTACTGTTTATTAAATATAACGCACCTATATTCTTACTCAAATACTAATCGTTTTTTTTTTATAACTCTACAACGATTTTGATAGCACAGTCTGCGCAAGTATTTTCATAGAAGTTTGACGTTTAAATTAACACTTCCACAGTCCAGGCTATCATAATCGCTGCCAACTTAGCTTGGTCTAACTCTATGTAACTATCGTATCTTCTTCGGTACTCCAAATAGCTCCACACTAGCTGTTTAAGAGCCCATCAACGTGCACACTAGCGCCACTGCTAAGTAATCGTCATTATTTAATTTTAATGACAGGTATTTAAAAAAGGGGGCCGCTACGTACTGTATTGTGTATTAAAGTACCTTTTGAATACATCAAACTAGTTTTTATGTTGCTGGATTCGTCAATCTATGCGTCCAAAGTTAAAACGGCCGTTTTTGTTTTGAGTTCATAGATCGAGTTTTTCACTACATTTTATCATTGATCGATTTAAGCCCGATGACTAGCTGACTGGTAGAGTAATATATCATTATATTCATTAGGCAGTACATAGGTCCGCTATGTGTACAATTATTATTGTATTTTGTGAAATATAGTTTGAATAAATAAACAAATGAGAAATTATATTTAACACCATGTATCCTGAATAACCCTGATGCATCACTGTACTGTAAATGTATACAATCAATACACTATAAGTTTTATTCAGTGGTTTTGTTGTGTTTGTGTAATAATGTAAATCAATAAATACACTATAATTTTTGTTCACGTAGTTTAGGAAAAGTTTAGGTGAACAATCAAGACTATATACTGGCATAGGTACTTTAACCGTGAGCGTTAGTCAGTACCACATTGTACCTACTACCACTACCTACCATTGAACTGAATCGATTTGCCGTATTGTATGGTTCCCATTCAAACTTCAGCCGAGCCCAGTCATAAAGGTGAATTTACAACCAACCATGATGAGTTCAATTAGTGTTTATTGTGGTATGGCGTATTATAGTATCTAGTTATATTTATTTTTAAAATTAGGTATTGTACCTATATATAATGTAATGTTTACCTGGGCTTGTTATTGACACTGTAATTTTTTTATTCAGGTGAGGTTCGATAGGGGGAGGGGGGTTCACGAAAAAATCACTATAGATCACGTTGGGGGAGGGGGTCTCGGGGGGGGGGGGGGGTGTAAGAAAACCTCACGTGTATTTTTGTACAGTGAACGAAACTAAGAAAATAAGACCTACCACATGAGTAAATACTTTTTCTCGGTTTCGGTAAACATAAATCTTCACTCTGCACTTCAAAATAGCGAGTCTATTCAACGAAAATAGAAAAATAAACAAGATTTTCTATATTTTCTATTTCTCTTAAAATTAGGTCGACTGAAAAAAAAAACAAAAAATACACGTGAGGTTGTGTGGGGGAGGGTGGGTAGCCAAAAATCTCACCAAATATTACCAAGGGGAGGGGAGGTCAAAAAGTAGCCGAAAACACCTCGCGTGATTTGTGCACAACCCCTTAAAACAGTTCTTTTTTCATTTTTCTTTTATCCGGTTTATGTTAGGAATAGGAAGTAGGGAAACTAGAGTCAGACCAATATAACTCTGCAGCGATTTTTATGACACAGACGTGTAAGCGGTGCAAGTGATATTTAAACGTTTAAAATAACCCTTGCACGTCTGTGCTATTAAAATCGTCGCAAAAATCGAAATTTAGTTATAAGCCTCTTTATCGCTCGAATATGCAAGAGATAGAGAGGTTAGATAACGAAATTTCGATTTTCTTGTTTCGCGGTTAATCCCCAGATTGTGATGGATAGTGGTAGTGGCGCCCCCTACGCAGAGTTTTGCGTAATATTCTCAATTCTAGGGATTGACAGGGCAAGCTATGCTGGCGCCATCTGCTAAATACTTCGACCGGCCAACCCCATTAAACTGTCATAAAATCATAGCTTTAGTGTGATCAGGCTCTTATATGATTTGATGTCATAGGAAACTACCTAGTTAATTAACTAGCGTCATTTTAGCTAATGATTCTTAATGGCTTGTTTTTAGTTACCTTCTACGATGACTGATAGATAAAAGCTCTGGCCCCTATTTAACCACGGTGACAGGTACGACAATTGTCGACATCACTGTTACTGACGTCACAGCCCACAGGCCTCCATAGACTACGGTAACCGCTTACCATCGGACGGGCGGTGTGCTTGTTTGCCACCAACATATTAATAAATAAAAAACTCTATTATATTGCCAATACGCTATACGCTACGCTATTGCTTATTTTTTTATGTCCAATTTACAAGTACATATTTCTATTTTAAATTTTATTTGTAATGAATTGACATTGTTTTATTAAGATTAATGAAATTGTATGCATCCTGATGATGTACCCTCTACTAGTAAATGTAATTTACCAACACTTTGCATGTTGGCTTTATGTCGACTGAATACTGAATCTAAAACTGTATTAAGACCTAATTGTAACGTATTCTGGCAAATAAACATTTCTATTTCTATTTCTATTTAATAAATAAGTACTTATTTTGCGAAGCTAATGACAATTGTCGCAAGAAACACGACAATTGTCACGAAATTCCGACACAGAACTCATTTCCTGTCAAGAATTACCGAAAGTTCTATTAAATCGTGTGACAATTGTCATCATCATCATCATCATAAACTTCGCAAGAGAAATACCTTTGTGAAACTTTTTTTAAATAATACAATGATGGTGGCAAACAGGAATATGGCCAGCCCGATGGTAAGAGGTAGGTAATAACCGTAGCCCATGGATGCCTGTGACGTCAGCAACAGTGACATTTGTCGAATTGTCGCACCTGTCGCCGTGGTGAAATAGGGGCCTTTCCTAGGATAGCGGTGCCGTCAATCCGTCATATAGCGGCCGTTTCCATACAAAATACTACGACATCTATATTTGGCCGTATTATTTTGTATAGAGATGGCCGCTATGACGGCACCGTTATCCTAGGAAAACAGAGCTTAAGGTCGATACTATACTAAGAGCTGTTTTAAAGGCAGATTATTAACCAATGAGTCACTAATTTATTTCGATTGTGTTTAGATCTGTTATAAAAAATACTTCGCGAACACCGTGCACTCTCGGAAGTCTACACTAGTAATTAAAATACATACATACATATAATCACGCCTATTTCCCATAGGGGTAGGCAGAGAGTAGGGGCTGATATAGACGGCGCGCGAACTCGCATGCGATTTTAGTTACATTGCGGACTGTTGGTTACGTCCAATTCAACCGACCGATCAAAACCCGCAATGTAATGAAACTCGCATGCGAGTTCTCGCATCGTCTAAAAGAGCCCAATGTTTTAAAAATAACATTTTAAGGTATGGGCGGTCAAACCCGATAAATCGAGATATTTTGTCAGTTAAATAAGAACTCTACGCAAGTCACATATAGTTCTAATTTCAAAAACCCATGACGCACTTACGCACGACTTATCGGGTTTTACCGCACACCCCTCGGATTCATATTTAAATGGACTAGAACAGGGCTCTCCAAATCCCGGCCCGCGGGCCAAATCCGGCCCGCGAAGCCTTCCAATCCGGCCCGCCGACAGCGGTCCAATCCGGCCCGCGGGAGCCAGGCTCCAGGTGTTCAGCCCTAACAGCAGCAACCCCAGATACACCCACCCCCCCTCGGCGCCGACGGTGGACCGCGCGAAAATTCTGAGGCGCAATATGGCCCTCAGGTAAAAAAGTTTGGAGACCCCTGGACTAGAAAAAGCAAAAAAGATCCGGTGCTTAGAATACTTACAAATTGCTCTGTAAGTTTGTTGTTTTTTAGCACTAGAAAAAAGGTAAACAATCTTGATGTCTTTTAGTAGAAAAACACGTTTTAAAAACAAGTCACGGCAAATATGTAACAATTATGAATCTAATACGATCATTTATATTATTCTGCTTTCATAAGTAATAGGTACTGCTTTTTAAAAAGCGTTTTTCAATTAAAAGACATGTCAAGATCGCTTACCTTCTTTCTAATGCTAAAAAAACGAACGCGCATTCCTCATGTGAATATTGTGATGTAAGAAGTTACAAAAAAAAACTAACAAGTAACTAATATCATATTAGTATAGTTTATAACAGCATTCAATTGGATTTCTACCACCAATACCATTTGCATACATAAATAAGTTTTATAAACAAAATACGTACGTTAGTAAATGTTAGCAGCGAACGCCGCACACACAACACAACCGGCTTCATGTATTGTTTCAATCTAACTACCAAATAAATTAGTGAAAGTGTTTATAGGTCCACTTTGGGTGAAGATAGCCGTAAGGCTAATGGAAAACTCATTCAATTATATGTCGTATTCTCGAGCATTAAAGTTCAATACAAACTGGTTTTCCAGTAGCTGAGTTTGTAGATATAAAGGTGACATAAACATTATACAATAGGCATTTTTTTTTAAAGTTTGTGGCAAACAAGCAGGTACCCTAAGCGTTAGAATGTGTCAAAGCGAGAAATGTCATTAATACAGGGCGTTTTTTGAACAACTAGCCATATCGTGCGAGGTAGGCCATACTGAACAACTTTTTCTGTGGGACCAACTCCGAAATCACAAAATAAAAATAAATCACGAAATCACAATGGCTTGATGTCGTCAAGGAGGACATGCGTGCCAACGGACTCACTACCAGGGATGCCGAAGATCGGGCAAAGTGGTCACGAAGGAGTCGGAAGGCGGACCCCGGGTCCTCGCGCCCCGCGCGGGGGCACAGCCGGGATTGACGCCAGGATGATGATGATGATGAACTCCGAAATCACAAAAATTTTTTGCCCGTTTCATACATTTTGGTCGAGTGGATGATGTCGACGTTTTCTATGGGAAGGCCAAATTTTTTTTGGGATTTCGTTGTTGGTCCCATAGAAAAAGTTGTTCAGTATTACCATAGAGTAATATATACTTAACTGGTTATTCTATGGTATGACCTAAAGATTCACCCCTCACAGTTTGGTCAGTGATAACAAATGCATCCTGTATAAAAAAGTAATTGTGTCTCGATGTGTTCTCTAAAATGCCGAATATTCGACATCTTGTCTAGGGAATGCAAATCGGTTATTTTTTGTATGGAAATAATCGGTTATTAACCGAAACCGCGGTTATTTCCATACAAAAAATAACCGATTTGCATTCCTTAGTCTTGTCCCAAATCGTGTATTGGCTCTCATACTATAATACCACAGAATAAGTAATATATATAATACTCAACTTGGCAAGCACTTCCGTGCCCTCAGATAACTAGGGTACATTAATTAACCCACTATTAATATGATAAATAAAATATTTTTTATACCTACTTTTTTGTCCTGTTTTGCTAACTTGTAAAACTTTATTATATTTTTGCCGTAAAATAATAATATTTGATCAGATTAGTAAAAAAATCGACGAACACTATTTTTTTTCGCCATAAATGAACTTTATTAGTTCCTTAAGTTACTAAAACAATATAAAAACATGCAAATTACCTTCGTGAAACGGCGTGAAACTAATGCGACTGTCTAGACGTTTCAAGGTCTTCCTTCCTAGTAGGAGATCCCCCATACATCGGACCTTCACCAATCTGTCTGACGGATAAAACTATGAAAATATGAAAGAAAATATGTTCCTGAACATAAAAAAATAGGGTTGCCTAAAGACATCCGGTCAAGGCTATTTTTAATAAATTTTTGAAAAAAAAATTTTTTCTTCAAATTTCACGAATTTCACCGATTTGTCTGACAAACGAAATAAGTTCCAATGGAAAGTATAGAACTTGTACAACATAAATCAACTAGGTTGCCTATCTTTTTCCGGTCACTATTATGTGGTTGCCATGTTTAAACAGGTGCGTTTTTATCGATAATTGCACTCATCTGTCTGACGCTTGAATTATACACAAGGGCCCAACGTTTTCTGTTCTCTTTCACGGCGCAGCAACTAGTATCATTTCTCTCTCCTCGCTCTTTTAAAAATGCCGTTTGTCAAAAAAGGACAACCATACTGTTGACAAGATGGACTTCAAATCAAGTGTTGCCTTTTTTGATGCGCCCAGACTGTGTATGTGTGCGTAAAAGCGTATATGTGTGCTCTTTTAGGGATGTGAAAAGTCGATTTTAATCATGTTATATATCGATAAACGCTACACAGCGGAACGAAATAGCGATTAATTGAAGCTTCAATATCTTCGTTAAACATGAACATAATTGAAATGCTAATGGATAATGAATATATTATAATATAATTCAATTATTACGGAACACCTATTTTAGGAGGTATTTATGTATTTTAATTAAATATCTGAACTTTCCCTTGGTTCCCTGCTGGGGCGTGACTATAAAATTGTGATCTGATAACCACAATAAAGAATAAAAGCGTTTTTGTTCATTTTAGGTACCGTTAAACCTTTGAAGTAAAATTAAAATTGCAAGAAATGTCGATAGTTTATCGATATGACTTTATCGACATGGCTACAGCAAGGTGGGCCTCATTGTTAATCGTACACTAAACAAAAGTGGCAACAGTGACAGCTCGCTGAGATATATTATAAGTCTATGATTATACATCAAAATGTTGGTAATTTTATTGCGAATACAGTGGCATAGGGTTGCCTGCGAAAATCCGGTCACAAATAAGGGTTGCCAGGCTTTTAAGTAAAATAAGAAGGGAAGACTTTTACCGATAACTCATAAACGGCTTAACCTATCAAGTTTGTTTTAATTTTGTTTGAATGAGTTTTTAAGCACTATTTTTATGATTTTTTTCATATTTTTTGGATCAATGGTTCAAAAGTTGGAAGGAATACCCGTATTTTGTTCTTTCTAAATTATTATTTCCAAAACGGTTAACTTTATCAAAAAATATTGTTTGCAGACCCCTATTTATTTTTAAAGACCTATCCAACGACATCCCACACTGTAGGGTTAAAACGGTAAAAAAAAACCACGTACATTTTGATTCTTTCAAAGCGATTATTTCCGAAAACATTCACTTAATCAAAAAATGTTTTTCTAAGACCCCTTTTTATTTTAAAATACCTATCTAACTACTACCTAACATTTTTTGATAAAGTGAATATTTTTGGAAATAATAGCTTTAAGAGACACAAAACGTGTGTGAATATTTTTACATCGTTTCAACCCTATAATGTGGGGTGTCGTTGGATAGGTCTTTGAAAATAAATGGGGGTTTTCCATAAACATTTTTTGATAAAGTGAAAATTTTCGGAATTAAACGCTTCGAAAGAAACTAAATGTATGTGAGTTTTTGTTTTCGTTTCAACCCTAAGGTGTGGGATATCGTTAGATAGGTCTTTTAAAATAAATAGGGGTCTTAGAATAACATTTTTTGATTAAGTGAATGTTTTCGGAAATAATCGCTTTGAAATAATCAAACTGTACGTGATTTTTTTTTTACCGTTTTAACCCTACAGTGTGGGATGTCGTTGGATAGGTCTTTAAAAATAAATAGGGGTCTGCAAACAATATTTTTTGATAAAGTTAACCGTTTTGGAAATAATAATTTAGAAAGAACAAAATACGGGTATTCCTTCCAACTTTTGAACCATTGATCCAAAAAATATGAAAAAAATCATAAAAATAGTGCTTAAAAAACTCATTCAAACAAATTAAAACAAACTTGATAGGTTAAGCCGTTTATGAGTTATCGGTAAAAGTCTTCCCTTCTTATTTTACTTAAAAGCCTGGCAACCCTTATTTGTGACCGGATTTTCGCAGGCAACCCTATGCCACTGTATTCGCAATAAAATTACCAACATTTTGATGTATAATTCAAGCGTCAGACAGATGAGTGCAATTATCGTTAAAAACGCACCTGTTTAAACATGGCAACCACATAATAGTGACCGGAAAAAGATAGGCAACCTAGTTGATTTATGTTGTACAAGTTCTATACTTTCTATTGGAACTTATTTCGTTTATCAGACAAATCGGTGAAATTTGAAGAAAAAAATTTTTTTTCAAAAATTTATTAAAAATAGCCTTGACCGGATTTCTTTAGGCAACCCTATTTTTTAATGTTCAGGAACATATTTTCTTTCATATTTTCATAGTTTCATCCGTCAGACAGATTGGTGAAGGTCGACTATAGAAACGGGATCGTGGGATCTTAGACCATCCCATGTGATTATTTTTAATGGATGACTATTCTATGAAGTTTGCTAGACAAAAATAATATTGCTGAAACTAGAAGTTACTATTTATATAATATTTTACAACGCTGTTAAATTAAATAATCTATTTAAAATGCATTTTTTACTTATTAATATAATAAGAAAGAAGTAAATCTTAAAATATATTAAAAAAATGATTGAAAACCACTATCAATGACTAGCTTTTAAAACACAAGTGCTGTCAAAGATCAAGTGTCAAAGTGAACTGTCATGTCAGAATTTCAATTTCCCTTTCAGACTTTCAGTCAGTCTCAAATCATCGATTTGGTTTAGCGGCCGAATCTCATGCTGTGAATCTCACATCGTTTTATATTAAATACAATAAATAAGTGTAATAAGTGATGAATGTACGAGGTTCCGAATGTAAGCAAATTAAGTCACAAATAAGCTTTAAATAGGTTTTTAAACGTGATATTATACTATGCGAAATTACATATTTATGTTTATGTTAAAAATCAATAAATTAGAAGAAAATTAGTGGCGTCGAATGAATCACCTGAATTATTAATGTAAGTACGCTATTCTCTTTACTATTTGTGTGTAAAAGATCGTTAAATATTGTAGTGTATTTGGATTTTTAATTATGATTTCCGCCCCTTAGAAATCGGGTCATAATTGTAAAATCATTCACTAAACGAATGGTATTTAGTAGAAATAACATATTTATTGTACTCTGGTATCGTGTAAGCAGTTAAAATAATGTTTCGATGTGTCCCGTCAATTACTATAATGAATACCGCAAAAAATATGTGCTTATCTTTAGGGTATTTCCTCAACGTATTGTTGTAGTTCAAATCGAAGTAAACGTATAGTACGATTTTTTTTAAATGATTTTTACGCCTAAGACTAGGTTTGCCATATGTCAGGATTCGTCCGGACATGTCAGGATTTTTGACCCTATGTCGCCGTATATGGCCGGGTTGGGGCGGCAAGTGTCAGGATTTTAAGGAATGACCTCATAAAAAATATATTTACGTGATACATATCCACGATACAGTACACCGCAGAGCGCAGCGCGCCGCCGGGGCGTCGTTCAAGCTATGCCTAATCTCTGATACAAGAAATGTCAGGATTTTTAGGGTGATGTCAGCATTTTTATCAGGATATTTAATTCTTCCTCGGGTTGTTGCGCCACAGCAGTAAGTAAGTAAGTATATGGCAACCCTACCTAAGACCCTAACCATTGTTTCTTTTGTGTGTGCCAAAACAACAATGTCGTTTAAAAACCAACTGTATCAAGGTGATTCTAAGGTTCAAATCTTATATTATTGTATCTTTTGTTCAAATCCTATAATGGCTCTTCTTCGGTTAAATCTAAAATGTAAATCTTCTTCGGCTATTTAAAATTAATATTTTGGACAAATTATAGGAGCAATTTAATTCTTGACTATATCCTATCAGTGCCAACAAAATCTATTTTTTGCCCAAAATACCTTACATCATTTCGGAAAAGAGCCAATACTCTTCAAACTGCTGAACCGATTTCTTTCCACATTGGGCTAGCGTGGGGACTACTAGCCCAAGCCCTCTCGCGCATGAGAGGAGGCCTATGCCCAGCAGTGGGACGTATCTAGGCTGAATTATTATATCTCAGAAGCACCGTAAGAAAACTCGCGTTTACATAAAAAAAACCGCATCGAAATCGGCCCATCCGTTGGAGAGCTACGATCCCACAGACAAACAGACATTGCCATCAAAAATATAACACCCATCTTTTTGTTTTGGGATTTAAAAAGAGTTTGGTTACAGCACAGAATAAATAATAGTTTGTACTACCGTACAGAAAGGAAACTTCCTACAATACTGAAGTTTGTCAGCGGTTCAGGGTCGAATCATGCTGTCCCTTTCGAATACATGGCAGTATCCCTTTCGGCTATATAGGGTTGTCAAAATTCAAGCCATTATCATCTGTGGTCGTGCACGCAAAGGCGCACCTAAAAATTGCTCGGAGCAATGTGGCTCGAGCGGAGCCGAGTTTGGCCGAAGGGAGGAGTTTCGCACCCCTGGTTGTAGTCTCATATACATATTACAATTACAGAGTAGAATGAGGAGGGATACACTGTACAAAAATCCTGCAGATTGTTCTCTGCAACAGAATATAAAACAAAATATTATATTCATATGGAGATGTTTTCGACGCTCTGTGAGTATAAACTTAAGACACTATAGTAGTTAGTAGGCCTCAACTGTGCGTTTCACCAGAAACTTTTTTTATACTTTGTTGGTGACATACATATGGCCTGTCTTACAGAGACAGACTTTCTCGCACAGATAATTGCAATCGCAATCCAGCGCGGGAACGCTGCCTGCGTGTTGGGCACCCTCCCGAGGGCACCAAATTTTGATAGGTATTTTTAATTTTTATTTTTAGTTATTTTAATTGTGGTTAGTTTTATATTCCTTATTTGCTATAGGTTAATTGCAATTGACCATTAACCATTACAATTTGAACCGTAAATGGTTACAGCTGATGGTTCAATTTGTAATGGTCAATTGCATTAACGTTTCGGCCAATTGTGATAATTACTACCAGGGATGTAACGGATGTGGTTTTATCGGAACCGAAAACGGAAACAGATGTTTTCAATTTAGTTTAACGGAACCGAAAACGGAAACGGAACCGATAACGGAAACGGAACCGAAAACGGAACCGGAACCAGAATCGGAGCCTGAATTTTTAACGATGTATTCGTTTTCCCCTTTTTAGAATAAACCTTCAGACAAAGTTTACACTTAGCCGTGTCCCCACTAACTTCATCAAAATAGTTCCAAATCGAACTTGATTCCGGCTTCGTTGTGCGTTTTTTTACACACTAACATTCACCACACACACTACACACAATCAGTAGTCAGTACACAACAGAACACATACAATTTTAATTTTAATAACACGAATAAAACAAAGTATACAAACAATTAAACAACAAATTAGCGTAGCACGTGGCAAGCGGGGCGATGAGCGAATGACTGGTATGAACCTGTTTGTTTTTGATGTACGCCGCCGCCGCGCGAAGCATTGACATCCGTTATAACTTCCGTTTCAAACATAACGGAACCGGAACAGAAACGGATGTGTACCTGCAAAGAACCCACAGAAGTAAAATCGTACCGTCCGATTAGCCTGCTACCAATACCTTCAAAAGTTTTAGAAATATTGTTCATGAAACGAATAAAAGCAGAAGTTACCAAGACTGATTTGATCCCGTTACACCAATTCGGATTCCGGCAAGGACATGGTACTGTGGAACAGGTTCACAGGCTAGTGGAGCAAATAAACCTTGCGTTTGAACAAAAACTTTGTGTCATCAGCGTTTTTGGACATATCCCAAGCTTTCGACCGGGTTTGGCATGAAGGCTTATTCAAAATACCAAACGGAAGTTCCGTCTTAACGGAAACGGAACCGGAGCTCCGTAACATCCCTGATTATTAGTATTATTACTTGTTGAGCGTAGTTACTGTGGGGCTCGCAGATTCCGAAGTCAGGAACCCGTACACGGCGACTGGAACACGCTGGCTGGCTTGCAGGCTGCAGGTTACCTCCAGATTACCGCACCATTACCGGGGATGTGTAGGGTGTTTAATGAAAACACATTTGTTGATTATAAGAAAACTTTGGAGAGTGTTGGGAGGCTGGTGCCTCTGTGGCTATTGATGAGTGAGTGAGTGAGCATCCAGGGTGGGCGCGTATATATAGGCGCGCTCGGCGCGATCCCCACCGTAGGTACTCTAGGCCACGCCTACTCAAGGCGTGGGTGTTACGTGCAGAGTGAGAAATTGTTTTATTCAACCAATAAGCTTAGTCTATTACATATTGTTCGTAATTAAGGGAAAAGGGTATGCAATTTATTGGGGAACAATTTACACTTAAAATTATACACATAACATAATAAAATGGTACAAAATAAGACACAAGTTAAATGGTAAAAATAGACACACAAAAATAGATTAACATAGAAGAACGATTAAAACTAAATATGTATGATTAAAAACTAGCTATACACGACAAACTCATTAAAAAGTAATTTGCCTATAATTGGTTTTAATATAGAGTTTTATAGCGAACATTTACGACTTAATTTCAAGATTAGATAAGCTATAAAGGCCTGAGCAAACCGGCGGAGCGCAGCGCAGCACAGATGCCTTAAAATTGTTCTATGTATATTCTTCCCTATTTCAATTACATCTATCTATACATCTATACATAATAATAAAGCTGAAGAGGGTCGAAAGTCTGTACATGGAAGATATTTGAAAAAAAGTTGGCTGGGGATACTTAGAATTGATAACAGAACACGTTCCAACAGTTTTTAGAATTTTTGTCTGTTTGTCTGTTTATCTGTTTGTCTGTTTATTTGAACGCGCATCACGTGGAAACGGCTGAACGGATTTTGATGAAAACTTTACTAATCTGTCGAGAAAATCCCCGGCCAGGTTATAGGCTATAAAAATTTAACCCCTAAAAGGGGGGGGGGGGTAGCCACAATACTCGATTGACTTAAGTTTGCCCCTAAATCGTATGGCGCTACTTAGGAAGGAGGGGCAAACTTTTTTCAAATATGTGCTACCACTATTGAGTACCCTGGTAAACTAACAGATGGCGCTGAATTTAATACGATGTGACATAAATAAGCCACCGAGGAAGGTTTTTCCAATTTAACTCTAAGTTTAGAAGACTCCTCTTCTAAAATTTCAATCAATCGTACGGATATCAACAAATTTAATTGAATAATTGTGTTGATTTAATAATACAACAAAATTAAACGACAGTAAATTAATTACCCCTCATTGCACAGTGCCATCTTTTGGGGAGCTGAGTAAACATTAAGTAACCAAGCAAACTAAAAATGGGTTTACATAGTTACGTAGTAGTAAAATAAACACACATAAGTATCAACACGCGTATAATTGCATAAAATTACTTAAAATTATTTATTTTCTCCGACATGAATTATACCTAATCGTAATTATATCGCATCCATATCAAATCCATATTCATACGTATCGCCTCCTTAAGCACTTAATAATGGCCACGAAGGTGGGTACTTTGAAAAAAATACATTGACCTCTGTCATTTGCAGTGCCGGATTAACCCTTTTAAGCAAAATAAGCACTTGCTTAGGGCACCATGTATAGGGGGCACCAAAAATTATCGAAAAATTTTCGGATTAGAAATTAGCCGCTTACTGACACAGACCGAATTACACGCGGGCGGAGCCGCGGGCACAGCTAGTATAGGTATAAATTTGAATGTTCTGAGACCGCCCTCGGAACACCACGGAGGATTGTTACTACGCGGCATCGCGGAGGATGAGGATACCGCGGCGGTAGGCACCAGCATGCCGCGGCATCCCCCGGGTTGCGCCGAGGCCTCCGGAGTGCGCCGGGATAGTTAACGTTCGATAAGAACTTCACTTCGCTTCACTTCGCTTCGCTCGCTCGTTCGATAATATATAATAAATATATATGTAGTGCTGCATTAACAATATAATTCGGGTTGAAGGGAAAATTCGTAACTGTGTATTACGTATGTAAACAATGTCTACCACCTTACCACCAACTAAATCGTGACGTCACGATTCACGACGAATCACGACGTCCAATATATATAATGGCATTTCTAAAAGCGTATAATGTAATTACAATACCATAGATTGGCAATTTTTTTTTTATTATTCAGGTAATTACAACACAATATCTAAACTTAATTACAAAAGTATCGGTAAACCAGTAAGGTTTGTCTCGATACTCCATCCGCGGTAGATGTTATACAACAATAGAATATCTTAACAACAACTTAGGAAATTACTTACTCATTCATAACATGCTCAATAATTGCGCGCAAGGTAATACACAGATTAAATATTAGTATTTCATGGAGTGGCTAACGAATCGTGCCATGTCTAAGCTATTTTTAATTTCTTTTTAGGGTCAATGTGGTGAAGACCGCCATCAGGTAAGACAATTTACAAGCGGGTCTGGGGGCCAATTTTTGAATTTCGATCGTTCGATTTCGTCACTCGAATGGGGCTATTAATAAATTACGTCATTTCAAATTAGGAGGGGGGGTCTGGACATCGGATGACGGTAGCATGAAGTAGGAGGAAATGGGGTCATTTGAAGCATGATTTTTGGATGATTATAGGGGTGGGGGGGGGGGGGTCCAAAATCGTCAAAAATCGATGACGTAATTTATGGACAGCCCCAATATCGGCGAAATGCAAATTTTTTAAATACAAGCGATAGAAATTGGGAATCTAGTGGTATTGACCACTCGTTTTCAATTTTATTAGTAAAATTTTAATGCCTAGTAGTGGAGATATTATTGAACGAAATACACGAAATCGAGTGGTCGAAATTCAAAAATCGGCCCCCTGAGCTATAAAGGGGCCCACAGATTACCAGTTCGCCGAACGATATCAGCCTGTCAGTTGTTCGGAGCTGTCAAATTTTGCGTTTGACTGTACTGTGTGAACTGGTCATCAATACACACAGTACAGTATTTCCATTTTTTCCTTTTGAGGAACCCTATAAAATATGTCAAAAATATTGCCATACTCCACTAAGCAAGAAATAAAGGTACCTAAAGAGTAAGAAAAATACGTGACACAAGTGCACAACGTATTGTAGAGCTAAATAACCGTGTCATACATATTAGCGCGTTGTGCAAGATTCAACAGCCAATAGGTATGACAAATGGGTCATTCTGCTGTTCGTTTTTTTAGCATTAGAAAAAAGGTAAACAATCTTGATGGGTCTTTTAATTGAAAAACACGTTTTAAAAATAAGTCACGGAAAATATGTAACAATTATGAATCTAATTAGTGATCCAAAAGACTCGAGACTTTGGAGCTCTATTTTTTAGGGCTCGCCTCATCTCTTGACGCCTATAAGGCTAAAAGCCTATTTAGCTCTTTAGCCCCCGAGCCTAGTTCTATTTAAGAGCCTAGACTCTTGGGGCTAATAACCTTATTAAGCCCCTAAAAAAAAGCCTATTTAGCTCTTTAGCCCCAAGAATAAGGTTATTAGCCCCAAGAGTCTAGGATCTTAAATAGAACTAGGCTCGGGGGCTAAAGAGCTAAATAGGCTTTTAGTCTTTTAGGCGTCAAGAAATGAGGCGAGCCCTAAAAAAAGAGCTAAAAGGCTCGAGTCCTTTGGATCACTAAATCTAATACGATCATTTATATTCTTCTGCTTTCATAAGTAATAGTTTCTGATTTTTAAAAAGCCTTTTTCAATTAAAAAATATGTCAAGGTCGCTTATCTTCTTTCTAATGCTAAACGAAAACCAACTATATAATGGTCATCTACAATATATAATGGTAATGTGGTATGGTATAATGGTCAATGAGTTTTTCGGAACTTATGTACGAAATATCATTTGATATTTACCACGAGCTTTTCGGTGAAGGAAAACATCGTGAGGAAACCTGCATACCTACATCTGCGAAGAAATTCAAAGGTGTATGTGAAGTCCCCAATCCGCATTGGGCTAGCGTGGGGACTATAGCCCAAGCCCTCTCGCGCATGAGAGGAGGCCTGTGCCCAGCAGTCGGTATATAGGCTGAATTATTATTATTTTAATGGTCATCTATTGCCACAAAAAAGTATGATACATATTAAATTCGCGTATTAAAATTGTATTCCCAAATTGTACCTACCTGGTGTGTAATTGTGGGAAAACGCCGATGATAGGGTCGAGTGGAGAAAACGAGCCTTTGCCCAGCAGTGGGACATCAAAGTAGGCTAATAAAAAAAAACCGGACAAGTGCGAGTCGGACTCGCCCACCGAGGGTTCCGTACTTTTTAGTATTTGTTGTTATAGCGGCAACAGAAATACATCATCTGTGAAAATTTCAACTGCCTAGCTATCACGGTTCATGAGATACAGCCTGGTGACAGACGGACGGACGGACGGACGGACGGACGGACGGACGGAAGGACGGAAGGACGGACGGACGGACAGCGGAGTCATACTCATACTCATACTCATAATATTTATTGCATATCACATTGTATCTTAACCTATTACATAGAATTGTGTACAATATGACACCCTGTAGGGCACAGCAAACAGTTTAATAAGAGGAGATCGAGTTTTTTGTACAAAATAATAAGATTATATTAATTAGTGTTATTTATTGTATAGGTGCTTTATTAATTGCAATTATTGGTCGTGAAAAAATTCATTTAAAGTATAATAAGCTTTTTTAATGAGGTGATCTTTTAGTTTTTTAAAGAATTCATTGTCGGACTTGGTGTTATTTATTTCGTTACTAATTTTATTGAATATTTTTATTGCCATTGAGTTAGGACTTTTTGAATGTAGTTTGAGTTTTGAGGGGATAACCTGCACCAGCTTATTTTGAAACCTACTGGCGTAACGTCGGGGTATATCTGAATGTTTGGTATAAAATTGAGGGTATTTTTTTACAAACTTACATGTTTCCAAAATGTATATTGATGTTAGGGTAAGTATTTTTAGATCGATGAAGTGTGTCTTACTACTTTCCGGTATATTTATGTTAGCCAAGATTCGAACACATTTTTTTTGTAATATAAATATTAGGCTTTCCACATCTGTGCTATTCCCCCATAGAATGACACCATAGGTAAGCCAAGCATGGGCATAGGAATAGTAAGCTGTTAAGGCGGTGTTGAGGTCGCATGCTTTTTTTAATTCGCGTAAGGCATACGTGAACTGGGACAATTTCGTTTTTATTTTTGCTACATGCGCTTTCCAGTTAACATTGCAGTCAACTTCGAAACCTAGAAGAGGAGCGGTATCTACACATTCTAATTTTATATTATTGAAGGTGAAATTAATATTAAGGGGTGTTTTTTGATAAGGCCTAAACTGTAAGATTTTTGTTTTTGAAAAATTTACTTCCAAATTGTGATCCGATAACCAGTCAACTACGTTTGTTAATAAAGTGCTTAAGTCTTGTGTTATATTATAATCGTCTGTACACGAAGTGAGGATGGAGATATCGTCGGCAAATAAAGTACACGTCTGCTGTATAGTTTTTGGAAGGTCGTTGATATATATCAAGAACAGGAGACATCCTATTGAGCTGCCTTGAGGTATGGAATGTTTCATCAATTTTAAATCCGAATGTGTGTAATTTATTTCGCTATTATTTTGATCGTAATTTTGTATTTCTATGCATTGCTGACGATTTTCTAGGTATGATCTGAACTAGACGTGCGCGCCGCCGCGGCGCGCCGCCGCCATAAGGAGACAGCGCGCCGCCGCCGCCGCCGGTAGTCTAAAATTCGCGCCGAGACATAACCCGCAAGAGGGTACAAATTTAAAATCAATGGATATAAAGCACGTGCAACGTGCC
Source organism: Cydia splendana (assembly GCF_910591565.1). Lineage (NCBI taxonomy): Eukaryota > Metazoa > Arthropoda > Insecta > Lepidoptera > Tortricidae > Cydia > Cydia splendana. The sequence goes on from NC_085985.1 coordinate 10,426,465, forward strand.
TAGCTTTAGCGTTCCGACTGTTCCGTTTTTTTAATTCATTGCTTGATTTATTTTAACCCTTAAATCGATAACGTCACCTATACTGGACATCCCAAGAAAAAAATTCTGCACCAAATATTAAAGCATAGCGTTACTTTCCCCTGGTAGCGTACTTACACTACCAGGAAACTACGACTACTACTACTTGAATGATATGTTATTTTTAAGTAAGTAAGAAAATATTGGGAACCAGTGTGAACATAATCTTTTTGTCAAAGTCCTACAGAACGCAGAACTTGCAAGGAAGCATCCGACAGACTGACATTTTCCCCTTATTTCATTTTTTTTATATGACAGTATTAAGCAGCGTTAAAACGTGTAATAGGTTACTAACTGGTCTGTTTTTTACGTGGCAATATGATTTACATAAAAATGTGTTGTGTTTATGGGTAAAAACAAGTGTAAAAGGTGTAATGTCCATTATTTTGCCCGTTGTCGATTAAACGGCACTTTTGCTAAGTCCAATATGTTGGACGTTGCCAAGTATGCGAAGAGTAAAATTATTAAATTTTTTGGTAGTTTTTGTGCTAAATAAATTAAATAGAGGAATGTTAGATGTTTCAAAACGTTCTAAAAAGTCATTACTTGCGGTAATACAACGTAATGAACCAAATAGATAAAAAAATATATTTTTATGTTTTTTTTTTCCTGTGGATGTGGTGTATGTGTGTGTGTGTGTGTGGATTTGTTTTCATCAAGAGACAGACCCGATTTCATTTGAGAAATTTATTACGAAAATTTAGATAAAAGTGCATGCATTATTGTAAAAACCATTGCTCAGATGTGACTGCTTCCTAGGATACCCCGCTAAGTTAGATTTAATGTGAAATAAATTACGTCAATGACTGGTAAAATTTTACCACCTACGAGATATAAAGTTATTGCAAAAATATAAAAATAATAGGTTTCACTTACTTAAATTCACTACATAAGTTGACATTATCAGTAAGTGTATTTCTAATTAAAAAATGCAATTATTCTATATTTATTTAAAAAACATGAACTGGACTAAAAAACCCTTATACACATACAGTAGGTAGGTACTCTATACTCGGCGTGTCCAAAATACTGGACGTCTTTTCATTACGCGGCGTATCTTTTTATTTACACCGATCATAGCAACGTCCAACATACTTGACATATGTTTTTTTCAACATTATAATTAGATTTTTTTTCATGATTTTTCTACAATAAACCAAAAAAACGATGTAACACAGTTTTTTTTGAGATTTTTTCCGTTGTTGATTTAGAGTTAATCTTGGTTTTTCATTATACGTATATTGAAAAGTTGAAAATCCCACGCCGCCGGCGTTACGCCGCCGCCGTGGATTTTTTCGTGGCGCGCCGCCGCCCGATTTTTTTCTACCGGCGCGCACGTCTAATCTGAACCAATTATGCGGAATACCCCTAACGCCTATCCCATATAATTTTTGTAATAGGATATTATACTGGACACGGTCGTACGCTTTCGTCATATCGAGCAGAATCCCGATCGCGTATTGTTTATTATTTATAACATCAATAGTCTTAGTAATAGGGTCCCGTTTTTACCCTTTGGGTACGGAACCCTAAAAAGTAGTAATTTATTGAACAAACCAATCGGGATTGATAGCGTTATTGAGCCTCTTTTTGCATAAAAAAACTGATATTGAAAGTAATTGCCAAGTATTCTAAAACATGAATTTTACGAAGTGTCAAAAACTTATGTATGTTGTACAACCATAGAAGGTAGGATGATAGGATCCTATAGAAGTGGTATACGCGTGCGTCTGTGAGGGACAAAACATACGCAATGCGACACTATGATTGGTCGAATTTATTTGTTGCCCACCATAATCAAAGAGAATTAATTTGTCTATGCCATAATACATCGGCGGCGTATCATCTGCTCATTTGCCTCCTTTTTAAAAAAAACATGTACAGCTTGGCAAAAAAGAGTAGAAATTAAAAAGTGGCAACACTGTAATGTCGCCGCGCTTCCTTATATCCATTTGGTTTGAAACTTTTTAAGTTCTACTCGTTTTTGCCAAGCTGTATGTGGAGGAATTCTAGCATAGAAGGTAGCATCCTATAGAAGTGCACACACACACACACTACACACGACACTATGATTGGTCGAGTTTATTTGTTACGGTGTTGTACGGTGGGGAACAAAAAATATGTGACTCTGTGACAAGGACAAACAATAATAGCGCTTTCGCTGCTACTCCTACTGAAAGATACATAAGACTATCCCGTGCGGTCATTTCCCCCCACCCCTCATGCCAGATCCAGTTATACAACAAAACGTAGAATGTTTAATCCCCTGAAAACAATTCGCTTGCAATGTGCTACACACAACACAACCTACACAGAACGATATTGTTGAATGTTGACGTTCCGCGCATAAGTTCGTCGAAACTCATACGGCTCGGCCACGACATTGCGCGAATTGCGACGGCGGCGGCGACAACCATAGGTTAGAGCTTGACACAGCGATCGGACCTTTCGTTCCCAACTATGGTTGTCGCTGCCGCCGTCGCATGTCGCGCAATGTCATGGCCGAGCTGATAGGCTCTATAGTCAGAATCTGGAGCTCAGGTGCGTATTTAAGGAATGTCTCTCTGAATCCATAATCTGAATTCTTTTTTAGGGTGCCGTACCATGTGGGTCACCTAACTGACACGGGCCTACGTCATCATGCAACAGCGCTATATGATAATATGCGATAGCGCTATATATAGCGGCCATGTTGTTGTGACGTAGGCCCGTGTCACTCTGGGAATGGAAGACCATGTTTTATTAGACTATGTGCCGTACCTTAAAAGGAAAAAACGGAACCATTATAGGATCACTCGTGCACCTGTCTGTCTGTCAGTGTCTGTCGGTCCGACCAGTTCCGGAGATAAAGGGAGGGGGCTTTAGCTCCGAGCTAAAAAAATACATTCTTAAAAATTTTAATATAAACATTTAAAATAAATAAATATAGATAGGTACCTATATAGAGTTTAAGTTTTATTTAAGTGTATATCGAATAATTTAATTCTGAAATAAATGATATATTATTATTATAAATAATATTTGCATATGATTGGTTCCAGATGGCGCTGCTCTCGAAACGGTGGTACCGTTCGCGGCGCAACGCCGTCGTCGCGATGGTCATCGCTGGCCTGTGCGCACTGTACTACATATACTCGCCATCTGTCATCACTGAGCAAAACCTGGACATAACTAGGAGGTAACTTACTAATGTATACTCTGTATCTTCAGGTATTTAAATAAAAGTAAACAAAATCTACCCTCAAATGGCTCCTTAATCCAGTTGAGGGTAGATGAAAACATTACATGATCAAATAATGTAGGTTAAAGTCAAGTCGTTCAGTGACTGATCCAGGCTGTTTTGGTTGGTTAACCAATAAGGCCCACTTGCACCATCCCACTAACCCGGGGTTAAGCGGTTATACCGTTAAGTCAGTGTCAAATTGTACTGGTAACCATGGTAACTCCAGGTTTAACCGGTTAACCTCGGGTTAGTGAGATGGTGCAAGTGGCCCTAAATGATATAACTACCCGAAAATTTACAAAATGTTTGTTTACTTTTATTTAAATACCAAAGATACAGACTATAATGTAGTAACAGCTTACGCTGCGTCTTACGTAAGCGTACAACTCGCGAACGCGACGCGGCGCGGCGCGGCGGGCCCAAGGCGTTCGCGTTCACAACGAGATCGCCCACGTAGGACACTTCTATAGGCATCAAAGGATTGATTCACCCCGCGCCGCATCGCTTCGCTTCGCGTTCGCGTGTTGTTCGCCTACGTAGTACTCTGCGTTAGTAGTCTAGATAAATGGCTAGATAATTAGCAAATTAGGGGTAGAGTCGGACTGCGCTATCGCGCGGTTGTTTTATACGATAAACCCAGCGGTGAACGCATGCAATAGCAATAGCAGAAAAACATTGACATAGATATCTAGGGACTGGCTTTACGGGCAATAATAATGAGACATGACAGGGGCCAGTACAGCGGTGTGACACCGCTACAACGCGATTGGTTGAAGAGTTCGCATCACGCGCGCGATTGGTTGATGAGTTCGCATCACGCGCGCGATTGGTTAATGAGTTCGCATTATGCGCGCTATTGGTCGCAAGTCACAACTAGTTGCGTTAGACTGCACGATTGGCTGAAATTCGTGAGTAACACCGCTGAACTAGTACCATTTTTAATGCCCGTAAGGCCCGTCATAATATCTAATATGACGTCAAAAATGACAATGTGCTTACCGCTGCGTTCACTGCGTAAAACAATGTACGAGTAGGTAGTGTCATTAGATTATCTTTATGTAAAATGGGTGTGCGGCAAATGCTGCGTAATAATAGAGAATTTCTGTGTTCTCGGCAGGCCCTCTGTACTGTACCCCTAGCCTAGTGTAAATTTCATTAGATGGCGTGACGTAACGAAGGTACGCGTTTGCGTTAAGTGTCATATTGTATGGGATTTTGAGTTTCCAAAACGTCCCGCTTGGCGCGCTGTTCAAAATCCCATACAAAAGTAGACTAAACCTCTAGACGCCCACGCGTTAAAACTTGCCAAGACAAATGCAACTTTGACTTGTCAAAATAACGATTCAAATTAGAATGGAACAGGAGACCTTTTTATAGGCCTATGGGCGGCTACAGAATAACGTTTACACTATGGGTTCTGTTCTTTTAGTTTGTTTTTTGCTTGATTCTGGTGTGGTGTTTCCTTAACTAATTTATGTATTTACTATTAGCAAAGAGAATAGAGTAACGTGTATCGAGGCGGATTGCCAAAGTAAATTATGTAGCCATTGTAAATTTACTGCCATCTTTCGACAGAAGATTAAAACTGTTAGAACGCCATTTGACTTTGATCCTTATTTCACTGATATGTGTTAACTTGTTAAATATTAATATTAACGCCATCTACTCGACTGTAGGCCAAAGGTATGGTGCAATCTTTTCGAGCGATGTCGCCATAACCTTCAGTCTTCTCTCGAGTAGATGGCGTTAATATTAATATTTAACAAGTTAACACATATCAGTGAAAGCAAAGAGAATAGATAGTATAGAGGGGTCCTGTCATTGTCAATTTTGTAGTCACGGTACATTTACTGCCATCTATCGACACACGATTAAAACTTAAAATAAAATTGAAAATGTATAAAATAATCAAAATATGTTTACGGATAAATGATTCTTATTTTTTATTGTTCCATACTGACCCATGTTCTTTCACTGATATGTGTTAAAATTGTTAAATACCAAACGGTGTCGTTAACGCCATCTAGCCGAGAATAGGCCAAAGGTAATGGCTCCATCTATTCGAGAATGAATTTTCCTTGGCCGTCCGAGGCACGTTTTTTTCTTAGACTTTATTTATCTTATACGGAGTTATATATATCTCTGGTGAAAATAATGATCAAAGTCAAATGGCGTTCTAACAGTTTTAATCTTCTGTCGAAAGATGGCAGTAAATGTACTATAGCTACATAATTTACCATGACAGTAAGTCTCTATTTCAAATTCTCTTTGTTATTAGATATTTTTTATATACGAATGGAGTTGTCTGTGCCACACGAGACCAAAGTTTTTTTTTTTACAGTGGGTCCTACTCTCGATATAGTATTTTTCTTGCCAGGAACTAAAATTCAGCAGCAAAAACTAACTTTGCTCTCTTGTTGCACAAACTACATGCACAATTTTCGCTACTGGTTTTGGTTGGCACTTTTGTTTTTAATACTTTTGTAGTAGTGGCTAAAAATCTAAATCTTTTTCTAATACTGTCCAATATTTCAACTATCTGTTCACTTCTAAAGTTTAAGAAGAAAAAGGCGTGCGACAGACAAACGTACATACACCAAAATGACGTTCTTAAATAACTAATAAATTTTTGCGAAACTCCCATGAAAATCAAACATAAAAAAATTGCTCTATTCTCGCTCTGAATTAATAATAATATCACATGCAAAATACCATTTTAACCAATTATAAAACTCCCGTGAGACTCGAACATATTATATTTTAAACGGGTCACTCACGTACCTATCTTAAGTCGAAAGTGGATCGGAACATGTCGAGCGTCCATTCGACTTAATAATACGTGAGTGACCCGTTAAAAATAATTTTAATAAAATAAATACTATTTTATTTTGTATGTTACGTACGTAAAATGTTCGCCACTTCTATTTAACACTAGCATTTGTAGTTTTGTGTGTGTTTTAGCATGATTTCTGTGTTCCTTCCGTAGTGTAGCTGTAGATCTAAGTACTCCTACTGTAACCACTCTTCGCCCACTGCCTTCTAAGCTTGTTCTATCACGGGACCAGCCCAGCGCGGTTAAAGAACCAAAAGATGTGAAAAGCAGGTAATTGCATGTTGCTTACATGCATGCTTTACTGCATGTCCGGTCATGAGCATGGCATATTTCAATACTTAAATATATAGTAACTTTTTGGCAAAAATTTCATTTTTGGTACAAGCTTTTATCGCTGACTGTACTTTTCTTACGACAGACAACTCATCGAGACAATTCTAAAAACCCCTAACACAATTAGGTTGCGTTGTTTCATCCTAGAGTTCCTATGGCCACCTCTTGTCTCCATCATCAGATCAGGTCGACAGTACCATATTATTGTATTGTCAGCAGAACTACATACAGCTGCCAATTTTCATGACGCTACGATCCTTGGAAGATGGTTAAATTAGTTACCTTAGATTCAATTACAAGTTAGTTACATACAGGTCGAGAGTTCCTATGGCCACCTCCTGTCTCCATCATCAGATCAGTTCGACAGTACCATATTATTGTATTGTCATCAGAACTACATACAGCTGCCAATTTTCATGACGCTACGATCCTTGGAAGATAGTTAAATTAGTTACCTTAGATTCCATTACATAGTTACATACAGGTCGACCTAATAAAAGCTTGTTAAAAACCGTGGTCACTCACTTTTTAGTCTAAACTATTTCGACTTATACCCGATTATAGATGGCGTTAATATTAATATTTGTGAAAGAATAAGGATCAAAGACAAATGGCGTTCTAACAGTTTTAGTCTTGTGCGAAAGATGGCAGTAGATTTACAATGGCTACATAATTTACTTTGACAATCCGCCTCTATACACTCTATTATCTTTGACATTGTCGAAATGAAGTGGCCTTATCAGCGTGTCATCTTGTTTCACGGTTCACGGATGATACGGTGTTTCACGCTGCTTCACCGACTTGTTTACCATATTGCGAATACATAATTACATAACTTACATAAGGTTAATTTTAGCTTCGATAATAATGATGATGATGGCTGAATCATTTAGTAGGGTATACTATACTGTTGACTTTTGACTGTTTATTTAGCCGACTAGGAGAAGAGGTTATTTTAATAGATTGTGTAGTCATAGGTATTCATATTAATATTCATATTGCGTCTAAATATAAAAAAAATGTTTTAGTAAAGCATTTCTATTTTCGAATTTAAAATGTTGTGAGACATACTAACATTGAATAATTTTTCGGTTTAGACTCACTTGTTTGTAGTCACTCGCGCGACATGTTTCGGAGAGCCTAGGTCTCCTTTCTCAAGCACTGACAGTGCGAGCAGCGTTCACGACGGCCGTGTATTTCTATTTTGTGAATAAGTAAGTATATTTAATGACACAAACGGGTCTACCGCGATATAATTTCATTGTTGAGTCTTTCCGTGACCACAGCTTGTGCAACTCAGCTAAAACGTCGGAATATAAGGTAAAAACAATGAAATTATATCGCGGTAGACCCGTTTGTGTAATTAAATATGTGTACAAAACGCGAGAGTTTAAAGTAATAAGTAAGTAGTTTGACGGAGTATAGTTAGTCGTATTTTTCCTTTATTTTCGTATTAATTATTTAAAGTATTGCATAAAATAATTTAATTTACCTATTGTAACTAACATATTAAGTATACGGAGTGTGCAAACAGTATAGTAATTACCAAGTGAATAGTGTTATTTGTTCCATTATCTAGATTTCTAGGTATTTGATATTTACATTGATAACAGCATGCTCGCTAGCATGGCAAATATTTTGCATGTTTAAATAATGAAAATTCCATTCAAATTGAATAAAACTTAAAACACAATATTTATTTTAGTACAGATACTTGCAATAATATGTAAGTACAGTCAAGTGTAAAAATATGGGTGCACACATCATATCCAAAAATATGTCGCATAGCTCTTATGTCAGCGAATTAAGACCTATGGGACATATTTTTGAGTAAATTATTGTTTTTCCTCGCGTTATCCCGGCATTTTGCCACGGCACAGGGAGCCTGGGGTCCCCTAGACAACTAATCCCATCATTTGACGTAAGCACTAGTTTTTACGAAAGCGACTGCCATCTGACCTTCCAACCCAGAGGGGAATCTAGGCCTTATTGGGATTAGTCCAGTTTTCTCACGATGTTTTCCTTCACCGAAAAGCGACTGGCAAATTAAATGATATTTCGTACATAAGTTCCGAAAAACTCATTGGTACGAGCCGGGGTTTGAACCCGCGACCTCCGGATTGAAAGTCGCACGCTCTTACCGCTAGGGCACCAGCGTTTTATTTTGAGTAAGTTATTTATGCATCCATATTTTCACACTTAACTGTACATGTAGACTAGAGTCACCTGCAATGATATGTTACACAACTAGCGCCCCAATAATATCTGACACGATCTTATTTGTAGAGCCATTCTTACGCGCTCTTGCGCGTCACATATTTTTGCGGCCTTCGAAGAGTAATATGGGGCATTATCTATGAAAATTGACCTTATTGTCGATGGCGCTTACGCCGCACAGCGTCGCGCGGCATTGTATTTATATCGGAGCATCGTTAATAATAGCGTAAGCGCCATGGACAATAAGGTCCCTTTTCATAGATAACGTCACATATATTATTGCAGGTGAAGAGAGAATCGGACCAAGTTATCACTTCATTGCATTTTCAATGTCAAAGTGTCAAATTGCTATGAAAACATGATGTTTATATTATAATGACACTCCTCACTTTGTTAAATATTTTAGACAGTGCAAAGTTGGTTGTGGATTTTAAAAATTATTCAATTTTGTGTGGCATAATAGAAGTTTATAATTATTATTTTTACAATTATTTAATTTTTGTTATTTAACAATTAGGTCTACTGCTTAACTCGAACGGTTGCAGAGAAACTATAATTATTAGCTATTGCTTTATATAATGTAAATATAAAATGTTTCAGTGCCCAAGTCAGTTAAAATTCAACTTGTAGGGTAATTGGCCAGTATCTGGCCACATGTTAGTAACTGGCCACCGTAAACTAAAACTGAATTATATTCACCTATAAACAGAATTCATTTTAGTATAAGGTGGCCAGTTATTGAAACCTTATACTAAAATGAATTCTGTTTATAGGTGAATAGAAATCATTTTTAGTTTAGGGTGGCCACTTACTGGTGAATTACCGTACTATCTATTTATATGTATATTATTTAGCTCCAAAATAAACCATATTTTACAAGAAAATGACCACCGTCAGAATTAAGTGGTAGGGCTATACAGGTGTAACAAAAACGCTGATGACTCGTTTAAGGCATCGGTAGAGTTGACCAAGATAAGTCTGCAGCGATTTTGATAGCCCACACTGTGCAACTGTTATTTTAAATGTCAAACTTCTACGAATTTTTGACTTGCACAGTCTGTGGCTGTCAAGATCGTTGCAGGGTTATCTTGGTCAACTCTATGGTATTTTAAGAAAAAATGTTTTCGCAGGCATAATTCGAATATTTGAATATATTTTTGAGATAAAAAAAATACTTTTTCCCTAGTCGCCATACCGTCAGCAGCAGAAGTTGCTAAGCGGGCGAGGTGTTCAAAATGATCTTGACGCGACTTTATTGCTAAGAGAATAAGAGCGTGTCAAGGTCATTTTGAACACCTCGCCCGCTTAGCAACTTCTGCTGCTGACGGTACAACTCCGATTTATCAGTGATTTTGTTATGACCTATTTGTTGTGTTTTGTGATTTTGAAGTAATTAATATTTTGTTTTTATTTCGTTTACAGAGCCGCCATAATAGAGTAAGTATTATTTTATTTTTTTAGATGCTTACCGCTTCTCTTGAAGTATAACTAGTAACCATAGAGTAATATGAGTAAAGAAAGAGTGGTCATTCCATACATCAGCTTTCTTACCAAAACGCGAGTTTGTTCGTAGTCGACATCTAACGGCAAGTAGTGGACTTATTAGTACCGCTAATTAACACCAGATGTCACAAGTGTGGCTACTGACGAAAAACCGGGCAAGTGCGAGTCGGACTCGCGCACGAAGGGTTCCGTACCATAATGCAAAAAAAAAGCAAAAAAAAAACGGTCACCCATCCAAGTACTGACCACTCCCGACGTTGCTTAACTTTGGTCAAAAATCACGTTTGTTGTATGGGAGCCCCATTTAAATCTTTATTTTATTCTGTTTTTAGTATTTGTTGTTATAGCGGCAACAGAAATACATCATCTGTGAAAATTTCAACTGTCTAGCTATCACGGTTCGTGAGATACAGCCTGGTGACAGACGGACGGACGGACGGACGGACGGACGGACGGACGGACGGACGGACAGCGAAGTCTTAGTAATAGGGTCCCGTTTTACCCTTTGGGTACGGAACCCTAATAATAGGGTCCCGTTTTACCCTTTGGGTACGGAACCCTAAAAATGTACTGCTCATATTATAAGTAGAAGGAGTTGAATTGAAAATAGAGTTCCGGTTAATCTGGTTATAATATAGTTGAAAATTGTTTAGCATTAGAGACATTAGAGTTTTCGTTCGTTGCGACATCTATTGTCGACTAGCAGTATTGATACATTCCGCTACTTGACGCTAGATGTCGGCTACGAAATAACTCGTGATTTGGTAAGAAAACTGATATATGGAGTTACCGGTTACCACTCTTTTTTTACTTATATTACTCTATGCTATTAATTATGGTAGAAACCATTAATGGGGTTGATTAGTATTTAGAAGCTAGTTATTAATTTCGTTTAGTAGTACAGTCACCTGCAATAATATGATATTCTTTATTCTTTATTCATTTATTCATAAAACAATTTTACATTGTGTTTGAATTATGTTATAAATAACTTAAAACTACAAGAACAACAACAACAACAAACAAACATGCAGCTAATATTAAAATTAAAACATAAAAACACACAAAATTAGTAAAATGGGAATGGGAATAGGGTATTTGACCACTAGTCAGATCAGTTTCTTTTTTCGAACCGTCAAAGCAATTTTGCTACTATGGAAATTACTTATATGAAACACTAGCATGTGACGTCACAATCAAAATTACCTACTCTTTATAGTTTTGTATGGGTTTAAAAATAGAAATTGTATCTAAAAGTAACTGCTATCTACGTTTCTCTATTAATCTTCTGGTGCTTTATTTCATGCATGGTGTAAAATAATTTATTTTAAACCACATACACAAAGAAGGGCGCAAAAATATCTGACACGATCTTATTTGTAGAGCCATAAGAGCGAGTCACATATTGGCCTCACATGTGAATAAAATGCAACTTTCTCATCAGTTTTTGAATGATCAAGAGAGCCTTTACCAGCCAGTGTGGTGAAAACCGTAAATTTCTTTATATTGCACGTTCAATTTCCGACTTAATGCCTTAAGGCATTTTCTACTAATCAACCATTGCCCTTCTGCTTCCCCGCGTTATCCCGGCATTTTGCCACGGCTCATGGGAGCCTGGGGTCCGCTTGACAACTAATCCCATGAATTGGCATAGGGACTAGTTTTTACGAAAGCGACTGCCATCTGACCTTCCAACCCAGAGGGGAAACTAGGCCTTATTAGTCCGGTTTCCTCACGATGTTTTCCTTCACCGAAACGTAACTGGTAAATGTCAAATGATATTTCGTACATAAGTTCCGAAAAACTCATTGGTACGAGCCGGGGTTTGAACCCGCGACCTCCGAATTGAAAGTCGCACGCTCTTACCGCTAGGCCACCAGAGCTTCCACTAATCCACCATTGCGTAGACCGGAAACGTATATACTTATTATGGGGTCCCTTTGTTTCCCATGAATTTTTAAGTCATAATGTATTGTTTGTCATATTATCGTTAAGGGGCCCACTGATTAACAGTCCGCCGGACGGTATCGGCCTGTCAGTTGTTCGGAACTGTCAAAATTTTGTTCTAACTGACAGGCCGATACCGTCCGGCGGACTGTTAATCGGTGGGCCCCTTTAGTAATAAAACTTAACTTTTCAGGACCTTCGTAAGGTTATTCTATAGATAGGTTAGGTTTGTTTTATGGCAATCCTGAAAAGTTACGCGTTTCTGAGAAAAAACAATTATGACTAACGGAAATTCGGACAAACAATACACTATGACTTAAAACTATTTGGGAAACAATAGAGACCCACTTATAATGTATTATTTTATATATTTTCAGATATATAGAGAACAAGTTAGAGGAAGCCTTGAAACTGGATAAGGGCATGGGGTGCGAGATACCAAAGCTGGATCCTTTTTCTCGAGAGGTCACACAGTTCGACAAGGAATTACCGAAGATCAAGTGCCGAGGGCAGGATTGGGTCAAATGCTATGTAAGTTTATTCATTTCATTTCATTTTTTTTAATTTATATACTCAATAAATAAGTTTTTGGAAAAAGTTTCATTTTTGGTACAAGCTTTTATCGCTGACTGTACTTTTCTTACGACAGACAACTAATACTCATCGAGACAATTCTAAAAACCCCTAACACAATTAGGTTGCGTTGTTTCATCACAGAGTTCCTATGGCCACCCCCTTTCTCCATCATCAGATCAGCTCGATGGTACCATAATATTGCATTCCGATTTATACATGCATGCAAAATTTCAGCTCAATCGGAAAGCGGGAAGTGGATCAAATTTGACTTGCAAGATTTGATTACAGACAGACAGACAGACAACGGTCAGGTGAAACTAAATAAAAGCTTGTAAAATTCACTGCTATCCATTACACATATTTTTTCGCCAAACTCAGCACTACCACGTAGCACTCAACAATCTTCTATTGTAAAGTCATGTACTTATATTCATGTTTAGGGTTCCGTACTCAAAGGGTAAAAACGGGACCCTATTACTAAGACTCCACTGTCCGTCTGTCTGTCTGTCATCAGGCTGTATCTCATGAACCGTGATAGCTAGGCAGTTGAAACTTTCACAGATGATGTATTTCTATTGCCGCTATAACAACAAATACTAAAAAGTACGGAACCCTCGGTGGGCGAGCCCTACTCGCACTTTCCGGTTTTTTCTACATGTTTTGCTCCGTAAAGTGGAGCTTCATTTAGATTACATTGATTAAGCGCAAGCAAGTGGCAAGCGCTGGTGGCCTAGCGGTAAGAGCGTGCGACTTGCAATCCGGAGGTCGCGGGTACCAATACCAACCCCGGCTCGTACCAATGAGTTTTTTGGAACTTATGTACGAAATATCATTTGATATTTATCACTAGCTTTTCGGTGAAGGAAAACATCGTGAGGAAACCTGCATACATCTGCGAAGAAATTCAAAGATGTATGTGAAGTTACAATCCGCATTGGGCTAGCGTGGGGACTATAGCCCAAGCCCTCTGGCGCTTGAGAGGAGGCCTGTGCCCAGCAGTGGGACGTACATAGGTTGAATTATTATTTATTATTTTATTATAATATTTTTGAGCATCATAATTGTCTCATTATGAGGCAATATTAGGTGATGTGAAAAACAGTACCTATGTGTCACATGGTAGCAATAGGAGTTTGTGTTACTAGGGATCAAAATGATAATTATATTTCCGTCAAGGGCGTACATTGAATCCTGAATGAAGCGATGGATTCTACAATAAAATCCGGAACGTAGTGAGGGATTCTAAAGTAGAATCCTGAGCGTAATGAGGGATTCAAGTGTTAACGCCCAAGATGGAATAATTTTGATACCGTGTGACACATACTGCTTTTCACATCTCCTATGAGGAAATTATGATGCTTAAACAGATTATTTAAGCTAAAATAATAATGGGCAAAAACATTAAAAAAAAAGTGTTACTTTGATCCCTCATCGCAGGGAAGAAAAACTTTTTTCCGAATAGGAGGCGTGGAAAATTATTTTCATCATGGACGTAACACACCTGAATTCCTCACTACGGCTACTCTCTGGACTCTATATATTATAGAATCCTTTGCTTCATTTAGGATTAAATGTACGCCCTCGTCGTAAATATATCATTTTGCTCCCTTGTGACACAATCTACAATTTTTATGTTTCAGCACTCAAAATGCCGAGTGATAGACGCTGTAAAAGACCACCATAAAGACATAAAGTGTACATACAGAGACATCTTGTATCATACTGATGTGAAATATACCATCGGCCCCCCTACTCTAGTGGGGGGAGATGAGGTGTATGAGTTGAAGGAGAGTGACCATGTTAAAGTCTCTTGTGTTGGGAGGAGGAGAGATGAGTGAGTATTTTTTTTCATAGTTGGACTTGGAACACACACACGCGCGCACACACACGCACGCACGCACGCACACGCGCGCACACGCGCACACACACACACACACACACACACACACATACACACACACGCACTACGCTCCAAAACCCAAATAGCCGACGTGGTTGAAATAGCCACCAAGCTGAATTAGGACTTTGAGGGGGGGGCACACCTAAACCTTCCTCTATTGATACGTGAAAACCGCGTGAAAATCCGTCCACTGGTTTTTGAGTTTATCACGAACATACATACAGACAGACAGACGCGGCGAGGACTTTGTTTTATACTTAGAGCATTTAGCAACTGGAGATGTCATCGCTGTCATTTTCTTTACGAAACAGTCTGCCGATTTTTGCGGGGGAGGGGACGTCAAATGTATTGCTATTTCTACATGATTTGTACGTCACGTACAAATAGCCATGTCAGTCCATACAAAAGTTTGCACAATTGTGCAAGTTTTTCGGCAGAGGGGTAAGCTCTTAATGGCCACTCCAGTTATTAAATGCTCTAAGGTTTTATAATATGTAGTGATATGTTTCTCTATACTTATATGTAATCCATGTCCTTCTCCGGGTCCGAAACTTAATGTATCCATACTATCCATCCAATTCCATGCCAAGTTTTTTTTCTTTTTTTTTTGTTGTAATTGCTGACCAGATATCGCATCTGTCTCAAGTCAAGGGGCTCTTTAAACGTTTCCTTTTTATTTAATTACACAAACGGGTCTACCGCGATATACTTTCATTGTTTTTACCTTCAATTCCGACGTTTCAGCTTAGTTGCACCAGCTGTGGTCACGGAAAGACTGACGTCCCAGCAAATGTCAGTCTTTCCGTGACCACAGCTGGTACAAAACGCGAGAGTGTAAAGTGTTATACGTTTCTTCTTTTTTTTCAGTAACAATGAAGCGGATTGGTCTGGCAACACTCTTGGCTTCCGCCCCGTCCCGCCGCTCCCCTCCCCCCCGGGGCGAGAGGATTCCTTCAACGTGGTCATATTCGGCTTCGACACGACGGCCAGAAATGGCTTCATCAGACGGATGAAGAAGAGTTGGCAGTTGTTGAAGGATCTGGGATATACTGTTATGGAGGGGTGAGTAATAACATTTTCACCACACCAGCTCGGAAAGGCTTACTTTGCACTTCAAAAACTGATAGCAAAGTTGCATTTTATTCACATGTGAGGCAAATCAAATGCAACTTTTGAGTTTTTTCTTATGTTTGCTGGTACAATTGACTTTTACATGATGATTTTGGATCATAATTATTTAATAACAATGTTTGTATGAAAAATTTTGTATGTCACTCGGGCGCAAATTTTGTTTAACCCTCGCAACGATCAAGATTCCATTTTTTGAACCACCAATTTTGGAATCTTTCGCTTGCTCGGGTATCAATATTAGCACGAGCGGTTAAACAACAACTTTGCCCCGAGAAACAAATAACTATTTACGCAACCGTTGTTTAAGAGAGGCCAAAAAACGCAAGTGGCGTGAGTAACAATTTGAGGCGAAGCCGAAAATTGTTAATAAAGACGCCACGTCTATTTTTTGACTCAGTTAAACATACAATACTTTTTCTACGACCAAGCACTTTGGTATGACAACCAAGACTTACCGCATAATGTACGGATCATTGTATGTCAAATTCTAAAAACGAATGCATCTTAAAGACTACAGTCCTTTGAATACAATAGGGAATATTAGGCAAAGCTCTGCGTAGGTGGCACCACTAGCACGTACAGTAAACAAGCCTCATTGACACCATGCGTCACTAGGTCAATCACATGGCCTACCGTGAAACACGACAATCGAAAGTTCGGTTTCTGCTTCTCTATCACTCTTGGTTATTCGATCGATAGAGAGGCAGATAAAGAAATTTCGATTTTCGCGTTTCGCGGTAGGCCACCTGTAAGCAAACCGCTTTGGTGCATCAACGTCATAGTGAAAACTTGTCAAAAAACTGTTTAAGGCCTAGTAATATAAGTTACTCTATATGGTTTACAAATTAGTGCTGCACTCTGGCGGCAGAACATTGCAGTAATACTCCCTATTGCCTAGGCCTAAAATATTAATTCATCCGTTTCTAATTAATAACCTACGCGTTACATTATAGATACAACGTCTTGGGAGACGGGACGCCGGCGGCCCTGTTCCCGATCCTCACGGGAAAGAACGAGCTAGAGCTACCAGACGTTAGAAAGAGCAAGCACAACAACGGCAGCCTGGACTCCTTCCCTTTCATATTCTACAAGTTGAAGCAGGACGGGTGAGTGCCTGGTCAAACCTTGTCAAAAATTGGTAACCACCTTCGAAATGAAAAAAAAAGGTACAGTCGCCATCAGATATATCGGAGCGGCCAAGGTGTTCACAATATCTGAACACGCGCTCTAACGCCCTGACAATAGAGGCGTGTTCCGATATTTGTGAGCACCTTGGCCGCTCCGATATATCTGATGGCGACTGTACCTAATGAGTTCTTGGGAACGCGTCGGTCGGTTCCATGAAATTGTCTACCGTTTGTCCCGTACAAACGCGAATTTTCTGAAGATTTGCAGGTATAGAGTTTCCTTTTCTATGACAAATGGTCAAAAATATGCACAGAAAAATAATCGCCTGCTTTAAATGTCGAAAAAAAAGTCGCAACACAGGAAATAAAATGTACGGGACAGCCCGTGGAATGCTCCTGTAAGACTTTATTGATAAATCAATAAGGGTCGTAATAGAAGATTTTAATTTATGCACTAGACTTTAAAAAGTAATTTTTCGCCACTTACACGCGAATTAAACACCAATTTTCAACAAAGTAAAATGTACTATGAGAAGTATTAGTACAAATTAAATTATTTTCAGTAAATATTTTAATTTGTTTTTATTTCAAGTAGAAACACTACTATATAAATTATAAACTGAAAGAAATGTCATATACTAAGAAAAAGTGACCAACGCCTCCAGTGCCCCAGGCTGGAATCGACAGGCAGGTAGGGTGGCTCTCTCGCTAGCTCGGTATCACCTGAGATGATCCAGTCAGAAGGTCCGAACCATACTGTTCTACCTTAGGGATGGCCAGGGGGCGCCATAAGCCTTCAGTAAGAAGTGCATATACTTGGAAAAATTCGACCTATGCCGCTGTGGTCCGGTGGCCGAATGGCACAGGCATCTGCCGCGATAGCAGAGGACGCTGGATCGATTCCAGCCCCCAGGTTCCAGCACTGGAGGCCTTCGTCACTTTTTCTTAGTATATAACATTTATTTCAGTGTATAAAGTAAAATGTGTTTTTACAGGTATCGAACAGCCTACTTCGAGGACATGCCTAACATCGGCACCTTCCAATACCGTTTCAACGGGTTTCTCCGCCAGCCGGCCGACCACTACCTCCGGTCCTTCTACTTAGAAGACTTGACTACCAGGCCCTCCCCCTCCCGTTGGTGGAAGGCGAAGAAGTCCTACTACTGTCTGGGCGACACGCCGCAGTTCAAGGTCATGATGAATATCACTGAGCAGGTAGCACCTTACCTTACCTTTGTGATCCTTTGTTGGTCTTAAATAAAGACTTGACTACCAGGCCCTCCCCCTCGCGGTGGTGGAAGGGGAAGAAGTCCTACTACTGTCTGGGCGACACGCCGCAGTTCAAGGTCATGATGAATATCACTGAGCAGGTAACACCTTACTAATACCTTTGTGATCCTTTGTTGGTCTTAAATAAAAACTTGACTACCAGGCCCTCCCCCTCGCGGTGGTGGAAGGCGAAGAAGTCCTACTGCTGTCTGGGCGACACGCCGCAGTTCAAGGTCATGATGAATATCACCAAAGACATATGTAACTTCGTATAAGACGAATAAAGTCTAAGGAAAAAACGTGCCTCGGAATTCAAGTAAAAGTCATTCTCGAATAGACGCCGCACACACCTTTAGCCTATCCTCGGCTAGATGGCGTGACGACACCGTTTCATATTTAACAATTTTAACACATAGATATCAGTGAATGAACATGGATCAAAATGATACAAAAATAATAAAATCATTTATCCATATATATACATTTTTTGATAACTTTATACGTTTTCATTTTGAGTTTTAGTCGTGTGTCGATAGATGGCAGTAAATTTACAGTGACTACGAAATTTACAATGACAGGACCCCTCTATACTATCAATTCTTTTTGATATCACTGAGCAGGTAACACACCCCAAATAAATACAAAACCGACCAAGAGCGAGTCCACGAGCGAGCGTTCCGTACCATTACGCAAAAAACGGCAAAAAAAAATTGTTTTATATGAGCCCCATTTAAATATTTATTTTATATAGTTTTTAGTATTTGTTGTTATAGCGGCAACAGAAATACATCATCTGTGAAAACATACCAGAGGTAATCACATTGACCGTGATTACCTTTGGTATTGTTCTCTACACATCTTTGACACCCCCCCCCCCCCCCCCCCCCCGTTATCTGCAGTTACCCGTGAACAAGATGCATGTAACTGCATCGAGCGGTGGTAGCCGAGTGGATATGACGTCCGACTTTCAATCCGGAAGTCGCGGGTTCAAATCCTGGCTCGTACCAATGAGTTTTTCGGAACTTATGTACGAAATATCATTTGATATTTACCACTAGCTTTTCGGTGAAGGAAAACATCGTGAGGAAACCTGCATACATCTGCGAAGAAATTCAAAGGTGTATGTGAAGTCTCCAATCCGCATTGGGCTAGCGTGGGGACTATAGCCCAAGCCCTCTCGCGCATGAGAGGAGGCCTGTGCCCAGCAGTGGGACGTATATAGGCTGAAATGATGATGATGATGAACTGCATCGAAATATCGGGAGCTCGAAAACAATACAAAAGGTAATCACGGTCCATATCCCGGTCGATATAAGTCTAGTGAACCGTATAGAGTTAGGTTAGACCAAGAAAAGTCTGCAACGGTTTTGATATCGAATATCGATATGGAAACTTCTATGAAATTATGACAATCGTTGGATATTTTTATTATGGCTCCTCTACACGTTGGCCCAACCTATTGGTCCAATATGTTGGGACAACGTGTAGAGGGGGTATTGGTGTCGGTTGGCTTATTGCTATCTCATTCTACCGCATGGCTGCGTCCCTTGGATTGGCCGGCGTTGGCCCATCGTGTAGAGGAGCCATTAGACTTTAACTCTACATACTTATGTAGAGTTGAAGTCTAATAAAAAATTGCAACGATTAAATATTATGTTATGTACACAATAATATGTATTAGCAAAAAGAATAGATAGTATAGAGAAGTCCTGTCATTGTAAATTTTGTAGTCACTGTAAATTTACTGCCATCTATCAACACACGACTAAAACTCAAAATGAAAACGTATAAAGTTATCAAAAAATGTATATATATGGATAAATGATTTTATAATTTTTATATCATTTTGATCCATGTTCATTCACTGATATCTATGTGTTAAAATTGTTAAATATGAAACGGTGTCGTCACGCCATCTAGCCGAGGATAGGCTAATGGTGTGTGCGCCACCTATTCGAGAATGACTTTTACTTGAAATCCGAGGCACGTTTTTTCCTTAGACTTTATTCGTCTTATACGAAGTTACATATGTCTTTGGTATTAGTTAAGTATTTTACGGTTTAACTAGCGACCCGTCCCGGCTTCGCACGGGTTACACAAAACCTTAACAAAAATATACACCTAAACCTTCCTCAAGGATCACTCTATTGATAGGTGAAGCATGAAAATCTGTTCAGTAGTTTTCACGAATTAATAAACTAGTGGATGTGAAATGACTGCTTTTTAGTATGAAAACCAGTGTCGCTAAACTCACACATTCATAGCTACGTTAAAATACATCAACACAATAACAAAAATGCTTTGATTTGTAGCAACTCGTCATACCAATAGGCTATTACCGCTTGACATTTCTCGAACGAATATCAACTGTAGATGACATGAGCGACGGTCTAAAATATTATGTGAAAGTTATAATACATACGACTCTTTAATTATCTCATTCATCGCACAAAAGCTCGTTCGACATTCACCTAATACAACTACTTAACACCAGATGGCGCTATATTAAATGATTAAAATCACTTACTTATTAGAGGCGAGAAAAGGGCTAAAGAAACCAGTATAAGTAAGGTCTAGTTATGCATAGTTTATTATGGATCTCACGGTCACGTTACACTGGTGTGTTCGAGATCTTTACACGCCTGCGAGTAGCTAGCCGTTGAGAACTTTTCCTACACACGCACACAATCGATATAGGGAGGGGACAGTGTGATCCGAGTGTTTTATCGATATTTGCACGTGTGTTCGATTAGGTATTGATATTTCATTACCGTATGTTTTAACGCATTTAGATTATATTTTATGTATGATTATAATATAGGTAGTGATAATCGTGATTTTATGAAAAATAATATATAGTACAAACAATAAGATAAATAAGTATTTAACTAGAAATTTGTTTCTTATTTATTGAGCAACTAGGTTGTTAATGTGAACATTAAATACCTATATCTTAAGCTCAAATAGATAACATCATAGGTAGTTTTTTAAAGTCTATTAATTCGGTATTGTTGTTATTTTGGAATCGCAAATATGCAATATGTATTAAGTATTCATCTTTAACAATATATTTACTTGTAGCAGCATTTAAGGCCAGTCTAGATGGGACAACGTGATTAAATTGTCAAATTAATTGTGTAGTGTAAAAGCATACAAGGACACAGGCTCTTCGATCCCACTTGATTTGATTGTAACATTGTTACCTATCAAATCAGGAAGGGGGGTTGCAAAATTACAATATTTGACGCTAGTTTGCGTGGTTAGGAACAATTTTTATTAATTTTGTGAGCCTGATAATTAAATTAGTTTAGTTTTATTTTATTTTAGAATAGTTTGTAGGTATTTAGTTTAATTTTAATTTTAGTGGAAATTAATAAAATTGTTAAATTTTGAGTTCGTAACGAAAAAAAAAATGTAATTAAGTTTTGTACGTGTGGATGCTAGATGAGATGTATGTTTATTTAATTTCTGATCAAATTGATAATTTTATCGTCCCGTCTGGACCTTTAGGAGTCAGTGCCTAGTTACTCAAGTGTAAAAGCAAAAGTAATAAAATACTACAGGTTGTCAGTTAATAAATTTAATAGTACTCCTTGCTTAACATTCTACACTTAGGATTATGCAACACTTCGTAATTATTTAAAGTAAGGTATAAACGAAACCAATAAATAAACAACTAATATAATATTGATTTTAAACAGGCCTTATTATTCTTAAATGAACAATTTTCTAGGCTTTAGAAAAAGGTGAATTTTATAGTCTCATAAAGCAATTTCTCATTTAAATAAAAATACGTGAAATTTAATATTACTGTGGTAGATTTGGGAGATAGACCCTTTGCAGCTGCCTATAAAATTAAAAAAAAAACACCTTTTTCTACTGACAAAATTAATAAAATTATGTAATATATGTTGGTTAAAAGTCTTTGGATTCAAATATAACAATTTACATTAAAATATATGTTTATCCAGGGAGTGTGTCACTAAAAAATAGACAAAGAGAATCAACCTGTCTTTTTCTTCATCCCAATAATGTCACCCCAAGACAGGGATGAGTAAAAGTATTTTTTTCCACTCGAAAAATTGGTTTGTTAGACTATAGTTATGATTTATACCTAAAACTGTTTACATATCTAGTAAGTTAGGTAGTGCCTTGTAAGTATTCTCGCCCAGTCACAATAGGGTATTTGACTACTAGTCAAATCAGTTTCTTTTTTCGAAATGTCAAAACGATTTTGCTACTATGGAATTTATATAAAATACTAGCACGTAACTTCACAATCAAATTACCTACTCTTTATAGTTTTATACGGGTTGTAAAATAGAAATGGTGTCTATAAATAACTACTGTCTACGTTATTCTATTAATCTTCTGGAGCTTTATTTCATGCATAGTGTAAAATAATTTGTTTTTTTAAATATAGTCAAATACCCAATTATGTAAATTAACACAGCACAACACACATCCAGGATAGATTTACTTTATTTGATTTTATTGTCCTTGGAACAAAACGTATTTGTTCAATAATTGTCTCTTCGATAATTTGACTTTTAATTTTAATATATGGTGTACCCGTATATTCACATACTTAACAATTATTGCTTTTATCAAGTCCGTTATATGGTTCGCTGCCGGGAATTGTCCTATTTGGTGGTAGTCAATACTGTTGAATATTTTCATACCAACCATATGTCTCAGTATTTTACTCACCACTACTTCTTTTTTAAACACACTCGCTTGTTTGAAAAAGTAATCGTAGTGATCTCGTCTCAAAATCGTTTCCGAAACGCGACATATTGTTATGACGTCCTGCGCAGCGAAAATTAAGCCACCTTTGGTTTTGAACGCGGTAAAGTTATGATCAGGCACCCTTTCACTTGCTGTGAGCGCCTGAACACAAGTGCCGCAGTGTATTTTTTTAGTCAAACTCCTGACTATAAATCCCGCTATGTGCGCAATGGCGTGTTGGCTGAAATCCGAGAAATCTCCTAACTCCTCTTCTGGTTCTTCGTTGGTTTCCTCATCCACATCAACGTCTTTGGCCGTGCTTTTGTTAATACGCTGTATTGCGAAGGAACAATTTAAGATCGATAGTTGTTCCAAGGCACAGCAGTTGCCTCTGTCTGAGTCTTTTAATTGGACGTGTACAAGTATTTTTTTATAGGCCGATACGAATTGTCGCGCAGTTGGATTGTTATTGCTTCCTCCTTGTGCCCTGATATTGCAAAATAAAAGCTCTAAGTGGTCCTGACTTAGTTTATAAAACGGCAGACATATTAAAATTTTTGTCTCTATCAGGGAGGAATACAGGTATTTTAATGCCTCTATACAGCCTAAAAATCCCAGAAATCCGGTTTTTCTTAAGCTTTTGATGAGTAAAGTTCCGTTTTCCATTTTTAATTTAGACAAATATAGTATGGCCTGTCGCAAAAACTGAAATATTTCACTCGCATTATTTTCATTCAACGCTTTTTTATAGCCATAAAAGTGTAGGTTTCTCGAATTAAAAATATCAAAGAGGTTGTTTATAATCAGGATAAATTTTTCCGTCGCCTCACTGCCCTCGAAAGATTTTAGTTTTAATTCACTTCTGCAGTATTGCATTGCCTCAGAAACGCTCTGGCTGAACAATTGCGTGGCGAGCTTAACTTTCATTTTCTCATTTTTAAAATTTATATGTCGGTCTTTTAATTTGTTAGCCAAGTGAAAGCCTTCCTTATATTGCAAGTCGTTGAGTTGCGCAAGAAACCGCCACTGTATTGTTTTCCCATCATCGTCAATAAATGTTTGATATGACTCAAAGGCATTTCTCAGTAGTTTCACCATGTGGCAAGGGTCCAAAACCGCAACTACGCCTTCTTTAGTGACAGGATGTTCAAATTTAATATCGTTATTTTGAAAACAACATCCGAGATTTGCAGCCATAGAAACATTTGCTGCACATCCATCAAAGGTTAGGGCGACAACTTTAATGCCAGCCTCATGAGTCATTTCTAAGCATTGTTTGACCAGTTCTGCACGCTGTAGCCCTGTAACTCCATCTACGAGAAAGTAAGCTACAGGAACCTTAAAATTGGCATTTATAGCAGTTACTAGAAAAACAAGAGCTTCTTTAGCTTCACTTAAGTGATCGCCATCCAGCCCTGTGCCCATATCCACATAGCCATGGAGCTTCTCCCCATCCCATTCTACTCGTCGTCGAATGCTCATTTCATCTATTACTAAAGTTGCTAAAATGGGCTCGCTAGTGGAATCAGCTTTCATTTTTAGAGCAGTGAAAGATTCCTGTGTAAAGCCTGGTTCTCCACCTATGTTAGAGTACCATTTTTTTAGAGTACGAGGATGAGGCAAGCTGCAACTGAACGTGTTTCTGACATACTCATACGCTCTGGGCGAATAAAAATGAAGCGTTAACGCGAAGCTTCGAAGTGCTGGTGAGTATTGTTTTGTGGATATGCTGCCTGAGTCGGCATTACACGTTTGGCGCATTATTAATTCCTGGACCTGCAATAAAACCTGAATTAATCTTGAGGGTAGCTATAATAGCTACGATAGATTACCTACTACAAGATTATGTAATGTGGTATTATCACGTAAACTACGTAAAGTATCAAAAAGCATGCTTAGTTGAATCTTTTTAGAAATTAAAATAACGGCACAGAAAACCAGTCATAATATATTATAACCTATTATGAAAAGCGGATGACGGAACTTACCTCGATATTAGTATTTTCAAGACTAGTTATACTTTCGTTACTTAATGCATATTTGTCTCTTAACGGTGTTAAGACATCTGCTAGGGTATTAATCTTTTTTTTAAGACGGCGATTCTGCGCCTGGAGTCGCTTAATTTTTTTTTCATGGCTCTTTATTTTTTGTTCGGCTTTTTTCAAACTATTTTTTAGTTTTCTTTTACGTGGGGATGAAAACGTTGAACTGCTTGGTGATTGTGTATTATTAACAGTTTCAGACGTTTTTGTAGAGCTAAGATGCACGCGTTTCGATGAACTTGGTCCCTCAGTAGTGTCTGTGGGTGTACATGGACGCTTGGTCAAACTTGAAGGTGTTTAAGATTTAGTAATCTCTTTCTGTAACAAAATAAATATATACCACAATGTAGCTAAATTATACAAAGGTACAACACAAATAACACAATTGAATGGTTTCAGACGTGTGAAGTCGAACGTAATTATGGCAGAATTGTAGCTTCATTACTCATTAGATAGCGCGGACATGACACTAAAGATTTCACGACTCATGATGGCTCTGCCGTTATATCACCATCTAGTGAAGTTGACATTGTTAATAAAAAAAATACCTGTTCGATTTTACACGTCTATTATGGTTAATTATTCCGCCCTTCGCTTATTATGCCTTAAAATTATCAATTACTTACGCTACACACGATCTTTTGCGTAGGAACAGCGTCATCTAAAATGTATCGGTTTCCTTTTGGGGAAACCCAGAAATCTTTCTCTAAGAAATGCTCTGAGCAAATGGTGCTATATTTTTGCGGAAACCAATTTTCTTGCCCAGTAGCATTGATCCATTTATTTTTAATGTCAGCATCTTTTGGAAACCTAAAATAATTAATAATAAATAAATAGAAAATATAAATCGTTTATTGATGGCATGGCACATTACATGCATTGTACGCACAAGTACATTATGTACCTAGTCTAATTATATTAACTTACTTAATGAAATACGATGGGTGCAAAAAACAAGAACAAATAAACGTATGTGAAATGACCCCGACTTAAGTTAGTGCTTGATGACCAGAGCTGCTACATTTGCTTATATACATTGATTAGCCCAAACCCAAAGCATAATTTAAAACTTGTCAAAATTACTAATTTATTAACTACAAATAACCAAACATCAAACTTGAAATATCGTAACAGTCAGATTTAACTTTATCGATATAAATATCGACTTTGCGCAGCATTTGAGTAGCGAGTGATTTGACATTTAGGATAGCGAATTTTCCAGATAAACGTTAAGAATAGTGACAAAAGATTATGAACTCTAAGCTCTAACAAATAAAATATAGTTTTACTTGACATACATTCGTAAATTATGCAAAACAAACAGATTTTTCGTATTTATCGGATTATATTTAAAAATATACTTACCGGTGATAGGAAATACCTCCACGTGAAAGATTTTTTAAACCGCTGTGATTTCTGCAGCTCGCTACTGCACAATATGGCATTTTAAATTTAACTATCAATTTTTGTTTGACGAGCGCGCGTATGACGTGAATGTCCTTCGAGCATGAAGCTTACACAACAACTGATCATAGTCTATGCATAAAGTGAGTCGCCCGCTACTTACTGTCGGATAGACGGGAACGCCCACTTGTCATCTCCATCCTACTCCGTGGTAGTTTTTGTGTTTATCGCGGACATACGACACAAACAAACAGACGCGGCGGGGGACTTTGTTTTATAAGGATCCGGATAAGCCACTATTCACATTGAATTTAAATTTTTACCAAGCAGAAACGTCTGCGAACGGTGCTATTTTGACTTGGAACTCCGGTAGCCGTTTAAGAAGTGTAACACTCTTACGGTAGATGTCGCTAGGGTACTTGACCCATAATATGGTGGAAAGATTTGCTGGCTATGGATGAGGTCTTGGTGGCTCAGATGGCAGAGCGCTGGAGTATCGATCCAGAGGCCGTGAGTTCAAGTCTAACCCAAGACAGTAATTTTTCCACTTTTAAATTTATTCACATTGAATACAAGCAGAGGTTCGGCCAAACTCGGCTCCGCTCGGCTCAGCATTGCTCCGAGCAATTATTAGGGTTGACACAACTTGACGTCCCTTTACGCGCACGACCACAGATAAGATAATGGCATGAATTTTGACAACCCTAAATAGCCGAAAGGGATAGTGCCATACATTAGAAAGGGACAGCATGATTCGACCCTGAACCGCTGTCAAACTTCGGTTTTGTAGGAAGTTTCCTTTCTGTACGGTAGTACTATTATTTATTCTGTAATACAAGCAAATTTTTCCCTTCTAGTTCCTCGAGTTGGGTGGGAAGCGTTTCATCTTCACATTCATAGCGGACATCACGCACGACGACTTCAATCTTATTGAGAACGCCGATGACGACACCGCTGCGTTGCTGCACAGCCTCATGTCCGGGGCCGAAGATACGCTTATAGTCGTCATGGGAGACCACGGACCTAGGTACCTTTTAATATATGTTTTTATTATTTCTTTCAATTATTTCAATCAAACACAGAATCCATACTATAATATAATATTATAAAGGCGAAAGTGTGTCTGTCTGTCTGGTACCTCTTCACGCTTAAGCTGTTGAACCGATTTAGTTGAAATTTGGTATAGAGATAGTTTGAGTCCCGGAGAAGGACATAGGATAGTTTTTATGTCGGAAATCATCCCCGAAGAGAATGCAAAGGGGGGTGGAATTGAAAGAGTTAATGAATTGCCTAAAAATTGAAGTAAGCAATGCCCGCGACATCGTCTGCGTGTAATTAGTGACAGCAGCTAAAGTAGGTATAGCGCCTGGATAATGCTAATAGCAATCATTCAATTCGCGCATTGCTTACTTCAATTGTTAGGCAATTCATTAACTCTTTCAATTCCACCCCCCCTTTGCACTCTCTTCAGGGATGATTTCCGACATAAAAACTATCCTATGTCCTTCCCCGGGACTCCAACTATCTCTAAACCAAATTTCATCTAAATCGGTTCAGCGGCTTAAGCGTGAAGAGGTGACAGACAGACACATTTTCGCCTTTATAACATTAGATTAGGTATGTACTTGAAGCGTTACTAACAATAAGTATAAGTACATAATATGTAGTGAATAATTATTTTCCTTGGTATTTTCACGGAAAAGTACGGTGTCTTGGTATTTCTGTCAGTTTCGGTACAAAAAGCAATGAGGTTGACTGGAGTAGCGTGACAAATACGAACGTTTCCGAGAAATTACTATGGAATACATATACTTTAGCACTAAATCTGTGCAGTTGACCAATCACAGCTCGCTGCGATCAAGAGGATGAAACAAAACCATAGCTCAAATTATTTATTTTAGGTTGTATAGTAGAAACAATTGGTTCATAAGTCAGAAACGCGCATGTGACACCCTTAATATAGCAACATCCATAGACTACGAAAACAACTTAGCGTTGCTTGTTAGTCTCCATAGGCTACGGTGGCCAAAATCGAGAAAAAAACTGTATAAAAGTATTTAGCGCGGAGCAAGTACCAGGGCCTCATGAGTTACGAGAAGGTGTCGTTGACCGACCCGCCGCGCTGCGGCGGCCGGGGCTCTTACGAGTATGAAGGTATCGCGGCTGCTCGCGTATTTTAGCTGTATACTTTTGGTTTGTTTACCTATATGATTCTACTAAGTTAAATTATTATTTTTGTTGACTCGTAGAATAGTTATTTATACAACAAGAGATCAAAGTTTGATATTTCTTCGAGTGCTTATTTTGAGTCCCGTGCAAGCGAAAGATTCTATAATAGATTCACGAGCATAGCGAGTGAATCTAATTTAGAATCTTGAGCGTAGTAAGGGATTCAAAAGCGCACGAGATGTAAATAACTTTGATCTCGTGTAGTACACAAAATTTTTCACCCTAAGCAGTGAGAACATACCTAGAGGGACAGAGATAATAGAACCCAAGTATCGAGCTTGTATTAGACCCCGCATGTTGAAATGACATTTGACTATAAAGGTCACTTGAATGTCATTTTGTCTCACTCAGTGAGCAAAATCGCATTTTGCTCACTGAATGAGACAACTCAGTGAGCAAAATACGATTTTGCTCACTGAGTGAGACAAAATGACTCAGTGAGCAAAATCGCATTTTGCTCACTGTTTTTAAGAAGCAAAGTACCCTTGTTCGAGCTGCTGAGGTGAAAAAAGTATTGTATACAATAGTGATATAATCAAGCTCTTCAGTGGAGTACCGTGTTTAGGCAACGAAGCTTGCTGAGTTGCCTAAGTGAGGTACCAGATTGAAAAGCTTGTTTATACTATCGTTTCCCAGATACGCCAACGTCCGCGACACCCTGCAAGGCAAGCTGGAGGAGCGCCTCCCCCTGCTGGCGCTCCGCCTCCCCGACCGCCTCGCGCGCGCGCGGCCGCACGCGCAGCGCGCGCTGCACGCCAACGCGCGCGCGCTCACCACGCCGCACGACCTGCACGCCACCTTACTGGACGTGCTGGACATGACGCAGCATTGGAACCCGTATAAAGTGCGGGGGGCGGATCATACTAGAGGGTTAACCTTGTTGGAACCGGTAAGTCTATTGGGAAACTTTATTTAACATAAAGGTTCGTAGTTTCATACATTATACAAAAAAAAACCGGCCAAGTGCGAGTGACACCAAACCGTGATGAGCGGCGGAAGAAAGGGGAGGCCTTTGCCCAGCAGTGGGACACAAAATTATATGAAAAGAAGAAGTTATATGAAAGTAGGTACCAGGAGCATATTGTAAAGAATGAAAGAATGAATGGACTCAAAGTACTGAAATGTATATAAAAGTACCAGGCGCATATAAGACAGTAGGAGACAAACGCTAAAATCTATTTTGAACTTTTATTGTGTAACTAAGGGTTTCAATTTCAAAAACAAAACAATTGCGTCTGGGTCTCAGGAGGTTAAAAGTCAAATCCCCTGGCTTTTATCCCTATTCGGGGTTAGCCCTTATAGCATAAGTACCAGGCGCATATAAGACAGTAGGAGACAAACGCTGCTCAGCATCAACGCGCGCCCACCACGCCACACGACCTGAGGGCCTACCGCGAACCACGTATTGCCTCTCTGTCGCACTTGTATATTCGTACGTAAGTGTGACAGGGAGGCAACACGTCGAAAGTGGTTCGAGGTAGGCCAGAGGGCAGAGGCACGCTACCATACCGGACGTGGCGGATATGAGACAGCATTGGAACCCGTATAAAGTGCGGGGGGCGGCTTATACTAGAGCACTGACGATATTCATATGTTCATTTATTGCCTATATTGTCAAAAATATTACAGCTACATTAATAATCTTTACGGAACCGGTACGTCTGACCCTTCTCTGATGGAAAGCCACATATATCCCTCTGCCTTATAAATAAATTGAAGAAGAAGAAAGAAAGAAAGAAAGAAAGAAAATACATTTATTTAACGCCACAACATATTACATATACAAAACAAAGACATACAGACATAAAAAAAACATTGGACGCTAAAATAGGACCCCACTCAGCATAATGCCGCGGCAATTCGTGGCGCTGGGTTTCAGTGGGGACCTGACTTAAAACTATGAGACGACAACACATACGCCAGCGACACACAAAAAACCAGACATAAAAAAGAGAGACACTAAAATGTATACATACTGAACAACAACAAAAGAAAAAGAAAAAAAAAACATACTAATAACATATAGAAAAACCACACTAAATTATAAAATATACATCAAATTTAAAAATATTAAAAAAAGAAAAACTGTAACCTAAACACTTAAAAACTACCCACAAAACAAACAATTGAATATTCTTTCTTCAGATCCCTCGCAACCGCTCGTGCAGCGAGGCAGGCATCGAGCCGCACTGGTGCGCTTGCCTCGCATGGCAAAACATCTCCACAGATGACCCGTTCTACCAGAAGACTGCACAAGCGCTCCTTGACTACATCAACTCGCTCGTCGCAACTGTCGGGTAAATGCGAGACATTTCCACATTTAGTGCGTTTGCCTCGCGTGGCAAAACGTGTCCACCGACTACCTGTTCTACCAGAAGACACACACGCGCTCCTTGACTACATCAACTCGCTCGTAGCCACTGTCGGGTAAGTGCGAAGCATCGAGCACTGGTGTTACCTTGCGTGGCAAAACGTCTCCACGGATGACCTGTTCTACCAAAAGACTGCACAAGCGCTCCTTGACTAACTCAACTCGCTCGTAGCCACTGTCGGGTAAGTGCGAGGCATCGAGCACTGGTGTTGCCTCGCGTGGCAAAACGTCTCCAGGGATGACCCGTTCTACCAAAAGCCTTCACAAGCGCTCCTTGACTACATCAACTCACTCGTAGCCACTGTCCGGTAAGTGCAATAAGTCATCGAGCTCTGGTGTTGCCTCGCGTGGCAAAACGTCTCCACCGACGATCCATTGTACGAGAAGATTGCACAAGCGTTCTCGACTACATCAACTCTTTCGTAGCCACAGTTGGGTAAGTACGAGGCATCGAGCACTGGTGTTGCCTCGCGTGGCAAAACGTCTCCACGGATGACCCCATTCTACCAAAAGACTGCACAAGCGCTCCTTCATGACATTTCATCTTCATTTAATGAAATTGGTTCCAGGGACCTCTGCGTGCCCCGGACCCTGACCGCCACGTCCTGGGTGCTCCGGCAGCGCGCCAACAGCCGGCTCCTGGCGTTTAAAAACGCACGCGACGCCGACGGTTATGTCGGACACTTCGACGCCAAAACTAAAGTGGCTAATGAGAACTATCAAGTTAAGGTACGTTTCATAATATCTTCTTCAACCTAGCGTTTTCCCGGCCTAGCGCCAGGGTCCGCTTTCCTGCTCAATCTTCTCCACTTTGCCCGGTCTTCGGCATCCTCAGGTGTGAGATTGTTCTCTTCCATGTCCGCTGCCACGACGTCCAGCCAGCGCTTCTTAGGCCTACCTATATTATACCCGTTTCATAATAATAATAATAATTCAGCCTATATTATACGTCCCACTGCTGGGTACAGGCCTCCTCTCATGCGCGAGAGGGCTTGGGCTATAGTCCCCACGCTAGCCCAATGTGGATTGGGGACTTCACGTACACCTTTGAATTTCTTCGCAAATGTATGCAGGTTTCCTCACGATGTTTTCCTTCACAGAAAAACTAGTGGTACCTATTTCAAATACAAAAATACAAATATTTAATTACACAAACGGGTCTACCGCGATATAATTTCATTGTTTTTACCTTTAATTCCGACGTTTCAGCTGAGTTGCACCAGCTGTGGTCACGGAAAGACTGACGTCCCAACAAATGTCAACGGAGATATTAATAAAACACCACTAAACTACCCGAAATTAGTTTATAAAAATGTTCGGGGTAGACAAAAAAACCGCCGTGCCGTGCCGGCCGGCGTGGTGTGCCGTGGACAATAAACATTAAACTTTAACGGGTAGCTGCAATTTCTTTGTCTACCCCGAACATTTTTATAAACTAATTTCGGGTAGTTTAGTGGTGTTTTATTAATATCTCCGTTGACATTTGTTGGGACGTCAGTCTTTCCGTGACCACAGCTGGTGCAACTCAGCTGAAACGTCGGAATTAAAGGTAAAAACAATGAAATTATATCGCGGTAGACCCGTTTGTGTAATTAAATATGTGTACAAAACGCGAGAGTTTAAAGTGTTACAAAAATACAAATACAAATGCGTTTATTTCATTACTTTTTACATAAGTTCTTAGGTATAGTATAAGGGTTAGGTAGGTAATTCGTCCATCTTAGGTAGGTAATTATTTCGTACATAAGTTCCGAAAAGCTCATTGGTACGAGCCAGGATTTGAACCCGCTACCTCCGGATTGAAAGTCCGATGTCATATCCACTCGGCCACCACCGGTTTTCATATTAGTTTATTTCGTACTAGCTTTTGCCCTGTGGACAGCAGCTAAAGTAGGTATAGCGCCTGGATAATGCTAATAGCAATAATTCAATTCGCGCATTGCTTACTTCAATTATTAGGCAATTCATTAACTTCAATTCCACCCCCCTTTGCACTCTC
Organism: Cydia splendana; assembly: GCF_910591565.1. Lineage (NCBI taxonomy): Eukaryota > Metazoa > Arthropoda > Insecta > Lepidoptera > Tortricidae > Cydia > Cydia splendana. The sequence goes on from NC_085985.1 coordinate 10,459,375, forward strand.
TTCAGGGATGATTTCCGACATAAAAATTATCCTATGTCCTTCCCCGTGACTCGCTCATCGAGACAATTCTAAAAGCCCCTAACACAATTAGGTTGCGTTGTTTCGTCACAGAGTTCCTATGGCCACCTCCTGTCTCCATCATCAGATCAGCTCGATGGTACCATAATATTGCATTGTCATCCGATTTATACATGCATGCAAAATTTCAGCTCAATCGGATATCAAATCAAAGTGAATCAAATTTAACTTGCAAGATTTGATTACAGACAGACAGACAGACAACGGTCAGGTGAAACTAAATAAAAGCTTGTAAGAATACAATTTAAATAATAGTGATATTCCCTATTGGTGTGTGTTTTCAGGTAGCAGTTGGCCCGGGACACGGGATCTATGAGGCGTCGATGACATATCTAGTCAACGAAGACAAGTTCATGATACACACGAGGGACATATCGAGGACCAACGCGTAAGGGCTCGTCCATTCATTACGTGATACATAATTAGACATCGATTTATTACACACACCTTTTTAAAATTGGTAGTTAATACGTACTGTCACACTGCACCTCCCGTTTCTGTGACGTAGTATGTGGATGAACCCTAAATATAAAATTAGACGCTCTGTGAGCTGTAGACCTCGCATAACTTAAAATCGGAATATATGTATGGCTCTGCCATTTTGAATTGTCAAAAAAATGAATCGTCTAAAAATGTATTTAACCTTTTGAACGCCAAACGGCGCATCCACTTGCCGTGCCACTGACGCCACGGGGGTAAAATTTAGTTTTGTGAATAAATAATACCACCCTAAAAGTGGGGTGTTTACATATTCATCAAAAAACGATCGACGTCAAATGCCGTCTTTGGCGTCGTCGTCACGATTTTGCGTTGACGTCAATTGCCGTCTGTGGCGCTCAAAAGGTTAATCATCGAACCTGCACAGTGACTAATGTTGTCCTTGTCTAACAGTTACAGGAGTGAGCCGGACTGCATCAGCAAAACGCATCCGCACCTGAACCCCTACTGCTACTGCCGCTGACACCCGCCTATAGGGCGGGAGATACTTTAATCCCAGTTTCGGAACATTTGGTAACCAGTTACGAATTAGGAACTAATCCAGTTCGTAACTACTGACATCGATGAATACTATGAATAGGATGAAAGATAATTTAGTCCCAGTTCCGTAACCTTTGGTAACTACAGTAGAATCCGCATATAATGACATCGAAGGGAAGTGACAAAGACGTCACACTAAGCGGATGTCATATAAAGCATAGTTGATTAACTTCTTATTTTTGATATTTTTTCCAAATTTATCTCAAATTCCTTTGTGAGAGATGAGTTTTATTAGGTTGTACCAATTGCAACTTGTCACTGAGAATCAAAACTAAAACAGCACACACGCCACGCACGCACCAAACATCCTCGCAGGGAAAGGCGTGGGGACGGCCACGAAAACCAGCGAATGTGTCAGTGTAACCGGACATAATTTCACGAAAATAGGATTTATAGGTCATAGTAAGCGGTTTGTTACTATAAGCGAAGTCATCTAATCCGACTTTGTCACAAAGATTTTTTTTTAAAACGAAACTTCGCACAGTAATTAGGTCATAGTAAGCCGTTGGTCATAATAAACGGATTCCACTGTAGTTACGAATTAGGAATTAATCCAGTTCGTAACTACTGACATCGATGAATACCATGAATAGGACGAAAGATACTTTAGTTCCAGTTTTGTAACCTTTGGTAACTATACTGCAAAACGTAATTCAAGACCAAAAAAAGTAAGACAATGTTGCCACTTTTTACTAGCGCGTCTTGTATTTATGTAAAAATAAGTAAATAAAAGTACTATTTTAAATCGTAGGAGTAAAATTACTAATAATTAAATTATCGTAGCGTGATTATTTATCAAAAGGAATTTACTATTTTACAAACAAATTATTGCAGTGGCAACATTGTCTTACTTTTTTCGGTCTTGAATTACGTTTTGCAGTTTAGTTACCAATTTGGAACTAAATTTAAATGTGGAAATTTCTGTCTTGAGTGAGACTTCTACTCACGCCCTCTGGATCGATACTCCGCTCTGTCAAGAGTAATACTTAAGAGTATTACAGTAGATGTCGCTAGGGTCCCCTTGACCCATAATATGGTGGAAAGATTTGCTGGCTATGGATGAGTCTTGGTGGCTCAGATGGCAGAGCGCTGGCGCCGATATTTACATGTACGCCGACGACGTCACTGCGGTAGTGAGTACGCCCACGAAAAATGAGCTTGAAACGGCCCTAAATAACGTTGTTCGGCAGTTAAATGAGTGGTTCAAGGCCAACGGACTGGCGCTTAACAAAAATAAGACCTGTTTTATGACAGTAAAACTCAACGGCCATCCCAGTGAGAACAAGTGTGTGCGGACGATGCCCCTATACAGCACGTGTCCTGCACACGCTTGCTCGGGTTCCACCTCGACAGTGCGCTCACTTGGGAGAGGCACATAGACGAGGTGTGTAATCGACTAGGCCGCGCCTGTTTCGCACTGCGCCGCCTGGCGCGCACCGCCGGGAGGACCACGGTGCGAGAATGCTACTTCGCGACGGTCCACTCCGTGTTGACGTATGGTGTGGAGCTTTGGGCCAGAGCCGCGGACTGGTATCGCGTTTTCTCAATGCAAAAGCGAGCACTCCGCGGTATGGCAGGTAAACCGAACGACGCTCCAGCCCGGGAGCTATTTCTCGAGTTCCAAATTCTACCCCTACCCTGTATACTAATACAGCAAGTAGCAGTGTTTACACACACTAATCGAGATCGGTTCAAACGCAGGGGTACGAACTCTAGATATCCACTGCGTAGTAACAAGCACGGAGACCGGCTAGTAGCAGAGCGACACAAATTAGCAAAGTCGGCTAAGTCGGTTTATTGCTTCGGCCCTTCAGTCTATAATCGATTACCCGATTCCATTAGAAATGCAACTTCCATTGAAGGATTTAAATCTAAACTAAAAAAGTGGCTTCTTGAGAAGATGTTTTACGATTATAGTGAGTTTTTTGACATTCCACTAGTAATTTGATAACTAATACCTACAGGTGTGACATTTGTATATTACTATATATACTACATTTCTCATTGTTGAAAATAATTTAGACACCTATATTGCTAATTAATAACAATTAATTATATTTATATAATTTGGATTGTGTTTACAGGTATATGCACATTAATATACTAGACAAATACTAGCACTTATATGATAAAAAATGACATGTAACAATTGTTATCAATAAATTTTTCATTTTCATTTTCATTTATCGATCCAGAGGCCGTGAGTTCAAGTCTCACCCAAAACAGTAATTTTACCACTTTTAAATTTATTGTAAGCTTAATAGCATCGTTCGCAGACGTTTCTGCTTGTTAAACATTAGAATTAGCAACTAATCCAGTGCGTAACTACTGACATCGATGAATACCATGAATAGGATGAAAGATACTCTAGTTACATTTCGAAACCTTTGGTAACCGGTTACTAATTGTGATCTAAACCAGTTATGCCTATTGCCTCTGATCTCATTTCCATCCATTATGCTCGACGTTTAGGCCTCTTATGAAAATAACTCAACTAAAGTGTCATTGTATAGAACTTGCTGACTATGTAAACAACCTGCCATATTGAAACTATAACACTTTAAACTCTCGCGTTTTGTACACATATTTAATTACACAAACGGGTCTACCGCGATATAATTTCATTATTTTTACCTTTAATTCCGACGTTTCAGCTGAGTTGCACCAGCTGTGGTCACGGAAAGACTGACGTCCCAACAAATGTCAACAGAGATATTAATAAAACACCACTAAACTACCCGAAATTAGTTTATAAAAATGTTCGGGGTAGACAAAGAAGAAGAAGAATAAAAGAATAGAAGAATAGAAGGTAGATATATATTGAAACTGTCACTGAATGATGATTTCAGTATGGCGGTTTGTTTACATAGTTAGCAAGTTCCAAAATAATAATAATATATAATAAATCCGTTTATTTAAGACAACATAGGTCCAACACATCGCATTACAATTTACAAAGGATTAACAATATACTAATAAACACTGGAAATTTTGAAATATTTGAACATTCCTGACATTTATAAAAATAAAACAACCAGATCACATTTAAAATATTAAACTGTACAGTTAAATAGTTATTTGTTTCACTCGGGGGCAAAGTTGTTGTTTAACTGCTCGTGCTAATATTGATACCCGAGCAAGCGAAAGATTCCAAAATTGAACCACGAGCATAGCGAGTGGTTCGAAAAATGGAATCTTGAGCGTTGCGAGGGTTTCAAAGCACGAGGGTTAAACAAAATTTGCCCCCGAGTGAAACACAACATTTTTCCCCACACCAACCTGAAGCAAATATTAAATGTAAAATATCAAACAAAATCAAAGCAAATCAAATCCAAATGAATGTAATTAAAAATTTATCATCCAAAATCATCATTTAAAAGTCATTTCTACCAGCAAACATAAGAAACCAACTCAAAATTTGCATTTGATTACTTTGTCTCACATGTGAATAGAATGCAACTTTGCTATCAGTTTTTAAAGTGCAAAGTAAGCCTTTCCGTGCTGGTGTGGTGAAAAATAATAAGTTCCATAGAATGACACTTTATGTAATGTCGTAACCTATGCCTATTGAACCCCTACTGCTACTGCCGCTGACATCCGCCTATAGGGCGGGAGATACTTTAGTCCCAGTTTCGTAACATTTGGTAACTAGTTACGAAATGGGTTTTTAGTTGCGAAAAGAGCGTAATTCTATCTAAATGCCGGCACCGCTATAACAATTTGGTGTTGCAGTTATCCATGGGCAACAGTAATTGCTTATCGTCACGCGATTCGTCTGCTTGTTTGCCTCCTTCCGTTCAATAAAGGGGGCTTTAGCAGGGGGGGTTAGTTATCCATATTGAAGGAAGGAACACGACTTTGTATAGCCTAGTAACGCCTATAATTTAAACCTTTTCGTATAGTAAATTGGGATTAATTTAGTTTGTTTGAGAAAGCAATAAAACATAAGCATACGTTGCTTTCCAGCGGGCATGTCATTTGGTAAGGTTCACAAATCAATTATGTAGATGTCAGAATAAAGTATTTATACTTAGTATTTGGTACCTAGTAATGGGGTTGGCAACTGTCAAAGGTTTGCCTAGATGGCGCCATCATAGCTTGCCCCTTTTTCTATGAGATTTGGCTTAAAGAGCTGGCATCCAGGGTATTAAAAAAACAAAAATTTGACACAATTCTAGGGATTGACGGGGCAAGCTATGATGGCGCCATCTGCTAAAAACTTCCACCGGCCAACCCCATTGTAATGTGTAATTCCAAATACCTTAGCAACTAAGGCTGTATGTTAGTTAGGTATCTATTTTTTTATATCCATTCAATTTTAAATAAAAAATAAGATTGAATAATATGTAGTATATTTGATTTAACAACTTACTTAAGCATATAATGCGAATGTATTATTAATATTTTCAAATTTTTTGGCAGTCAAGGTTCTATGTCATTACAGCAATTTATTTGATTTCCTAAGTGGCCACTAAGGGGTCATCCATTAATTACGTCACACGAATTTATAGGTTTTTTGACCCCTCCCCCCCTCCTTGTCACACTTGGTCACATTTGGGAAATACCTCCCCCCCTGGTGTGACGTCACAATTTTTCAACGAAGTCGGCAAATCGAATTTTTTGTATTCATATTTTATCAAAATATTTTTGACTAAAGTAATTAAAATAACTAATTTTATAACCCAAAAGTCCCAAAACTGATTAGGAAAGAAAATTAAACTAAAAAAAACGATTATCGTTCCAAAAACTTGTTATTTAACTGTACAGGGAATTAAATAATTTAAATAAATTTTTGGTTACTGATGAAGTTAAAGTGACGTCACAAAGTTTGTGACTCCTACCTCCCCCTTGTCACAACATGTCACACTTTCTTGACCCCCTCCCTCCCCCTAAACGTGTGATGTAATTAATGGATGACCCCTAAATGGGCTTATCAGTTATCACTTCATAGAGTATTTACACATTTAAGGTTGATACATGATGGTATACTTGGTCAAGCAGATCTTGTCAGTAGAAAAAGGCGGCAAATTTGAAAAATGTAGGCGTGAAGGGATATCGTCCCATAGAAAATTTGAATTTCGCGCCTATTTTTACTGACAAGATTTGCTTGACCAGCTATATGTTACAAATACTAAGTAAATATACTTGTAACCTAAGATGTTTTTTTGAAGTGAAAACTTCTTTAGCGGCGCTGAGCACTTTTTGAGGTGGGGAAAAAATTATAAACTCGAGACAGCGTAACGCGTAACGCTGACGTCATGTGTGACGGACAATGTTAACCAAAGAACTTTAGTCATAACGTATCATAATCAGGTCAATTATTTAAAACTGGACTTTTATATTAAGCAATAAAGCTCAATGTTCTAATCTTGTACGGGCTGAAATACGAGGATCTCACAGCTACATTCTAACTTTATATCACTCCAATATAATTCAATAAAGCTACATCTTGATGAAATCGCTAATAAAAGTGAACTCTAGTACTGGTGAATAAAACTCAAAATATCATGACCAAATATATTTAGATGCGAGGTCTGCAAGGTAACTTTACAATTTCTATTCGAATTTTAAACAATTAACGCTACAATTTTAAGCTCACTGACCAGCAATTTCGGAACTAAAGTTTTTCAATAGAAAGGAGGATGGGTCAATTATACATAGTGCTGCAGACATATTGGACTAGTCATTGAGTTTTCACTTCTGTCGACACTCCCGGAGTGCAACCTGTTGTTTTTTTTTGTAAACCTTACCAAATGACATGCCCGCAAAATGCCCGCTGGAGTGCGACGTATGAACATAAGAAATGGTACTTCATTGAATGGTTCATGAAGAGTTGTGATAAGATTGAACCGGTGTGTACTTTGTTATGCACAATGGGCCCTGCGAGGATAGGCACTCTCAATATTCTTGTTTCATTCGTACATGCCGTTAGGATAAATAAATACTAAATAATACTAATATCTAATACTCTACGCACAAATGAATCTTCTCAATTTAGATAATTTATAATTATTTATTTATTATATATTATTATAAAATTATAAGAATAACCCTAATTATTAATTATTCAAACGTTTACAACTTATTCATAAAACTTCGCAAACCATAATATTAATATAATAGGGAATATTACGCAAAACTCTGCGTAGAGGGCGTCACTAGGCCAATCACATGGCCTACCGTGAAACACGACAATCGAAAGTTCGGTTTCTGCTTCTCTATCACTCTTGCATATTCGATCGATAGAGAGGCAGTAAAGAGATTTCGATTTTCGCGTTTCGCGGTTGGCCGCCTGGAAAGTGTAAACAAACCGCCTTGATGCATCAATGTCATAGTGAAAACTTGTCAAAAAACTGTGTAAGGCCTAGTATGTATAAGTTACTCTATGGTTTACTAAACAAACTAGTGCTGCACTCTGGCGGCAGAACATTGCAGTAATACTCCCTATTGATATAGAGCAAAGAGTGGTGGGCAAACTTTATTCATGGGGGGCCAGAAAGTTTAGGAAATTTAAGGGGAGGGCCAGAATTGTAGCCAATTTTTTTTTATGTGTGATAATCGTGAGCCAATTCCATATACTAATTATTTCATAGGAACCGGCGGCGGGCCGGATAAAATCCATTCGCGGGCCGCAGATGGCCCGCGGGCCGTACTTTGCCCACCACTGATATAGAGACTCCCTGTACTTAAATTTAATTTTAATTAATAACACCACTGGTGTATATATTTTTTCTTTAATGCAAAGCATTTATTTTATCGTTTCATACAACGTGTAACTGAAAAATAACAAAAATATCACAACTGTTTTAATACCTATTTTATTTAACATGTGTCGTATTTGAACAAAAGAGTAGTCTATATTTTTCTTGGAGAATATAACCAAATGGAGTAGCCATTAACAGGCGTTCCCCTCAGTCGAAACTCTATGACCAATGGTCATACACAGACATCGGATATAGGAACTCCCTAGCTGTTAATAAATTCTGACCCATAGAATCCGATGTCTGGTCATACACATTGTATGGACTGACGTTTATCTGATATGCCTATTTTTACGTTACGTATACATTTACGTGCCCCTCCCCCGCAAAAATCGGCAGACTGTTTTGTACAGAAAATTTCAGACAGGACGTCTCCATTTGGTTATATTCTGCAAGATATTTTTATGAAAAAATTGTGAATAACATTTAGTGAGTTTCAGGAAGAACTATAAAAACCCTCTTTTGCTTAAAAAGTCACTTGTCTGCATTCCTTATAATGTTTTATTATTTACTTACTATTAATGTTTTAAGTTACTTAAGATACACTATGTATACTTGAAGTCACATATATGTCTAACCAAGACAAGTCTGCAACGATTTTGATAGCCCACGCAGTGCAAGTGTTATTTTAAACGTCAAACTTCTATGAAATTATGACGTATAAATGACACTTGCACTGCGTGGGCTATCAAAATCGTTGCAGACTTGTCTTGGTATATCTATATTTGATTTAATCCATACTTTATTAATATTATAAAGGCGAAAGTGTGTCTGTTTGTCTGTCTGTCTGTTACCTCTTCACGCTTAAGCCGCTGAACCGATTTAGTTGAAATTTGGTATAGAGATAGTTTGAGTCCCGGGGAAGGACATAGGATAGTTTTTATGTCGGAAATCATCCCTGAAGAGAGTGCAAAGGGGGGTGGAATTGAAAGAGTTAGTTAATTGCCTAATAATTGAAGTAAGCAATGCGCGAATTGAATGATTGCTATTAGCATTATCCAGGCGCTATACCTACTTTAGCTGCTGTCACTAATTCCACGCAGACGAAGTCGCGGGCAAAAGCTAGTTAATAATAATTTGTAGTAAGAATATCTGCTATAATATCATAGCTTATCATCAACATTTAAATATGTCACATGGGCGTTTCTTTTATTTTTCGCCATTTTTATTTATTGTGACCTTTTTTATTTTATTTTATTTATTTTATTTATTAGGCACACAAAACAGATAACATTTATTACATGGAATAATTCTTTTTAGAGCAGGTTTTTGGTTGGGAATGCCATCCAAAGCATGTATGCACATCATGAAACAAATATTAGAGCGAAAACTACAACTAACTTAATTACACAATAATACAATTTTAGGCACAAAACATAATAATTCACATAATGAAACTTAATGTAATGGTGATCGATGGCAAAGAACTTCCATAACCTGTTTCCGAAAGATTGCAAATCTTGAGTTGAATATATCAATATGGCTATGTTTAGATACCAGGTCGTTGTACAGACGGCACATTCTTACAATAGGGTTGTAAAATGAAGTATTTTTTGCCACTTTTGTGTAATTTATACTCAGAATGACGAGCTCTTTCGATCCTAATGGGATAAAAAAATGTCCCAGAGTTTTTTTCCTATTGTGTTACCATTTCCCCATACACTCTATATGGCGGTAACAAAAAGGAATGTTTGAAAAATGTATGGAAATTTTAGGACACTTTTTTTCTCCTATAAGGATGAAAAGGGCTCGCGATCCTGACTAGAAATAACACAAAAGTGGCAAAAAAGGTCACAATATATAAAATGGCAATAAATAAAAGAAACGCTCACGTAATCAAAGATACATAAATACCAAATGGAATTTCTTAAAATAAATCTAGTCATAAAGAATAAGCTAACGAACATCAAGTATTTCAAATCCCTTTTGTTATCTATTTTTACAGTACATATGGTGCTCCATTACGTCACTCTGTGCTATACAATAATAAGTAGAGATGCACCGAATATTCGGTTACTATCCGGTATCCGGACTATCCGGCCATGATTTTAACATCCGGCCGGATACCGGATAGTGGACTGCTATTCGGCCGGATACCGGATAGTAACATTGCTTCATTTCGGAGTAAACAAAATTGGAATAAGAAACAGTCACGGTCATATAATCGTACTCGTTTATTATTTTAAAACAATTTAAACATTCCACTCACTTGCACGCGCACTCATTTCGAAACTAGAAATGAGTGCGCGCGAACGTTCACTACGAAACAGGTCAAAACCGGCACAATGCGCACTTGAAAAACCGAAATGCAGGTACAGTTCCGCAGGCCGAATATTCGGCGGCCGTGTACCGAATATTCGGCGGCAGTGTAACAACGAGAAAAAAAAAAAAACAACTATCCATTGCATCACTAATAATAAGCGCATTACGTAACTGCGTCGAAAACTTAAAGCGGCATATGTACTGTAAAAAGTTGTACGATAGACGTGCGAACAGGTAATTCGCGACTCGTGTCGATTTTAAAAATAACATAGCTAAACTGAAAATCATAATTAGATTCCAAAAAAAGTAAGACAATGTTGCCACTTTTTACTAGCGCGTCTTGTGTTTATGTAAAAATAGGTAAATAAAAGTACTTTTTCAAATCGTAGGAGTAAAATTACCAATAAATAAATTATCTTGGCGTGTTTATTTATAAAAAGGAATTTACTATTTTACAAACAAGTTATTGCAGTGGCAACATTGTCTTACTTTTTTTGGAATCTACTTAAGATTTTCAGTTTATAGCCCGACCAAGGTAACTATGCACCGACTTGAATTAAAAAAAAAAAGCGAGGGAATGTTGTTATAAACGTTTTTTTTTATATAAATTTGACATGAATTGCCTCATATCGTCATTTCATTACGTTATCGGATGTACACTGACCTCCCCAGCAAACAAGTCAGCGGGGGGTCAGTTATCTGTGCAGCGTAGTGTAGGTATGTGCATGACACACCGTGCCGTACATTGACCTTTTTTCATTTTTTTTTTCTGTATCATACTGATAATATGAATTGAAGGGATGTTTCCAAAACCAACATAACTGACTACACTGGTCGACACCTGAAACGATTAACAATGTTCTTAAAAAAGTGTCAACCGCTCTAAGCAGTTATGTTGTTTTAGTAAACATCCCTTCAATTACTTAACCCTTTACCAGGCTGACATTTCAAAAATGACAATCGAATGTCAGTTTTACTCGTCGAAAATAGAACACATGTTTGAAGTGCCGTATGTGGGGAATATATGTTCCTTAGCCTGGTAAAGGGTTAAGGCGTGAAAGAGACGGGTGTATCGTTCGTGCTTGCTCTAAAGAGTACATGAACGGGATTGATAATAATGTAAGCTAAGGTTTTGTATTTTGACATGAAAATAACTCGTAATATGAATCTGTCTTTGTATGTAAATATATTAATAAATATAGTGAAGAAAATATGTGTTTTATTATTAAAGATGGTCAAGCAAATCCTGTCAGTAGAAAAAGGCGGCAAATTTAAAAAAATGTAGGCGCGAAGGGTTATCGTCCCATAGAAAATTTGAATTTCGCGCCTTTTTCTACTGACAAGATTTGCTTGACCAGCTATAACTTAAAATTCTAAGTGATATGATATAAGGCGTATCCACACTAGTCAATTTTTCGCCAATCTGATAAAATTACCCGATCGAATCAGGACGTGCGGACGCAAACGCCAATTTGGCTCGCCAAATTCAACCGCCGATAATGACCGATATTAAAATGCGGTGCGGACGCAAGAATACCAATTTGTGAGGCCAGTATTTTCGTTCTGGGGCATTTATTTTAATTTAGAGGGCTCTAATATCACCATAAATCAAATTGGAGATTGACGCCAATTTCATTTCTGATCAAATCGACCGTTTTGATCAGTCCCGTCTGGATACCGCCAAAAACTTATTTCGTATAGAAATAAGTTTTTGGCAAAAAAAAAATTATCGCTGACTGTAGGTACTTTTCTTTCTACAGACAACTAATACTCATCGAAACCACCGAAACAATAGGGAATATTACGCGAAACTCTGCGTAGGGGGCGCCCTACCACAATCGGATGGTCTACCACTCGGAGTAATTAACAATGGAGCCGCCATTAACAGGCGTTCCCCTCTGTCGAAAATAGGCGGCCAATGGTCAACGACATGTCAACCATATGTATGGACTGACGTTTATCTGACATGACGTACCTATACATTTGATGTGCCCCTCCCCCGCAAAAAACGCAGACTATTTTGTACCGAAAATTTTAGACATGGCGTCTCCGTTGGTTATATCCTCTAAGGTCTACCACGAAACAAGAAAATCTAAATTTCGTTATCTAACCTCTATTATTCTTGCATATTCGAGCGATAAAGAGGCAGATAGCTAAATTTCGATTTTCGCGTTTCCCGGTAGGCCCTTGTTAACAAACCGCCTTGATGCATCAATGTCGTATTTTATTGTCTGTGAAAACTTGTCAAAAAACAATTTAAGGCACAGTATGTATGTATACCTATGTACCTTGTATGTGTACCCAGTGGCGTAGCTAGCATGGGTGGCACCCGGGGCGGAAATTGTGGGTGTCACCCCAAAATTCAATCAAAATTGTAAAATATGTTTAATATTTTACAATTATAAAATTACGTTTAGAAATAGTGACATAGCTTCTCAATTACAGAAATAATCACATAATTAAAAAAAACTTTCTGAATAAAAAAACCTACAAGGCACCAACATATTATTGTTACATACCAGGAACCCCGAGAGATTTTAACCATGCATTTCTGAGGCCAAAATAAGGAAAAAATACTAAAAGAGTTTACGTCAATTTCGCCAAAATAAAATTGTTTTTCGATTTTTTGTACATAAAATGTAAATGCTATAATTTGTAAAACTGACAACCAAAAATAATTTTTACTTTTTTTTGTCAATTACAGAAATAATCACAATTAAAAAAAAACTTTCCAAATTTGCGAAACTTTCCACATGAGAATTTCTCGTTTTTCGATTTTTTGTACATAAAATGTAAATGCTATAATTTGTAAAACTGTCACCCAAAAATAATTTTAACTTTTTTTTGTCAATTTCAGAAATAATCACATAATTAAAAAAAAACTTTCCAAAGTTGCGAAACTTTCCACATGAGAATTTCTCGGTAACTTCTGAGAATGTTCTCGAGAACGAGAATTTATTTATTTATCATAGTTTATACCATGAATATTCACGATAGTTTAGGTGTAGTATCCTTACCCCCAGAAAATTCCGACTTTTGGTCTACCGCTTCCGGTCAGAAAAATGTATGACGGCCCGGCCAAACGGTCAGACCTAGGTGGGGGGTGCTCGACCAAATGTCATATTGACGCCGCCATGTTTTTGTTTCAATATGGCCGACTTTTTTTTTAAATTTTTTCAAGTTTGCACTAGCGCGCTGAAATTTTGGCCACGGAATCTCGGGATCCCCTAAATACCTATCAAAAATTGTTTTTTTGGAAAAATGCTACAATTGCGGGAAAGCTGGCCACTTTTATTTTGTATGGCAACTTTTAAATGGTGCGTGATAGGTGGGGGGTGCTCGACCAAATGTCATAGAGGGCCCCGAGACAAAACAAACTGCATAAAAAAAAAAAATGGCCGACTTTTTTTTTAATTTGGCATGGCGGGAGATAGAGGCCTCTAGATTCCTATGTCAAAAAAAAGTTTTTTTGGAAAAAATCCAAGATGGCGGAACAATAATTTCCATGTTCTGAGAACATTCTCGAGAACGTTTCCGCTTTTTGGGAATGTTCTGCAATTTGTACATTGCTATGCTGGTGCTACTGGACTATGAAACTAGGCGAATTCCAAAACAGTTTATAGGACATTTTAGTCTTTAAATATGATCAGGAATATTCTGTCAAAATCTCTCGGGTTCCTCGTGGGCATGTTGTATATTATTTCCTTAATGGCGGTTGTGCAATCTGCCACAGTTTTACGAATTTTTATAGATGGCACTACTGATGTTCACGGTCGGGTGTCACCCCCCAAATGGGTGACACCCGGGGCGGGCCGCCCCCGCCGCCCCCCCCTAGCTACGCCACTGTGTGTACCTGTACGGTTACCATCAGTTTGTCACTGACATAAACGCCGTCGAGAACGTAATTTACTTTCTATACGTCCCGTTTGCACTAATATGCGAGTGCGAGCGAGATGTATAGAAAGTAAATTACGTTCTCGACGGCGTTTATGTCAGTGACAAACTGATGGTAACCCACGGCTGTTAATCTACGTACAACGGAATGTGTACGATAGCGCCATGTTGCTTTTAGATGATACTGACAACTTGCCGCGCTCTGATTGGCCGATCGTCGCCTAAACGTCAGTTGTCAGTGGTTGTCGCCCATGTTTGTTGAAAACTTTGAACAGTTTAAATTATTTTCAATTGCAATAAAGTGTTGATCGAGTGAAGTTCTTGTACTTATCCTCTCCGCTTTATTTGTGATTCATCCATCACCCAGTTCTGCAAGCATTTATGCATTGTGCAAAATGTATTATCAGTGCTGTGTGTGTAAAACTCTGCGAAAGGACGCTTTTACTTTGTACCGTTTTCCTAGTACTGAGAAAAGACTCATTATGTGGTTGAAGTGTTTGGAAACAAATGGTTTTGGAAATATGTCGCCGGAGCAAGTTCGAAAAGCTTTTATTTGTGAGAAACACTTCGAACAGCGGTTTGTTTCGGCATCGACACGGCGTCTCAACGCGAAGGCTTATCCTTCGTTATTCAGTCAAGATGAGATTAACAGTGGGATCCCATCTCATGAAAATGCCGGTAAGTGTAGAAAATGATAAGAAGTGATATAATAAATCAGTCTAATCTAATTCGTATCATTTACGACCATAAAAGATAATGTCATAAACTTCTATGCAATTGATGACTCATGAATCACGGCATGGTGATTTTATTATGTGTAGGTAATACAGAGTGTTTGTTTATTCCTGTAATAAGAGCATATGTTTCTAGTAAGATAATTATTTCATGCGATCGATATTAATATCTTAACACTTGTGTGTTAATTTTAGCTTAGCATTTTTGTACTTCTTTGGGTAAAGATATCTTTGGCAAGTGTTGCAGTCTTTTATTAATTATTTTATTTATATAGAAATTTCCCAATCCTAAAAAAACACCATGCAGAATTTGTAGATAAATAATACCACATTTCACTTTAGTTATTTAAAAATAATATTTTGTTATCAATTTTAGAAAACATGGATCCGCTGAAAGAACATGCATATGTTCGTAAATCACATGATGACCACACATACTGTCAACAAGTGCCTCAAAAAGGTTTGTTTAATTTTTCTGAAATGCATGATAGCCATGATAGATACTCAATTACATTTTAGGTGCAAATTAATGCCTTCTTATCAAAGACATTATTAATATTATTATGCACATATATATTTCATTAATGGTACTTAGATCTGCAAGCAATGTAAAGAATCAATTTCTTGTATTAAGGTCAGGCATGGCTAGTGTTTCCATGGGCAATATTTTTTTTTATAAAATATCACCACAAAAGTAAAAAAAAGTCAAAAGTATTTATTTGTCAAACATAAGTACAGGTCCCATATACATCACTGTATCACTATGTTGTGCCGTAAGGCATACAATTTTTCATTTATGGACTGTGACTGCATGCTGTGCGCAGTTACCATTAATTATCAAAATCATCTAACAAAAATTCACATACACTATAATTATATGTTATTAAATATTTATCATCCAAAATTATCATTTAAAAGTTAATTAAAATCTATTTATACATAATATGCTTTGTTATCTAAAAATTTAAATAACTTACTTTTGAAACTAATCATGTCATCTGTATTTCTTAGTTCAATAGGAATTTTATTAAAAAATTTGGCGCCATTTCAAATATACTTTTTCTAAATAACTCCGTTTTGGAAGGCAATGAATTTATTTTACCACTCTACCCTACCACAGTAATATTTCCAATAAGGAAACAAAACTGTCAGAGGAAGGACCTACATGCCTTACCAATATACGTACATTTTAATTACGCATGTATATAAGAAAAGCCAAAGTTATCCCATAGAAGTATTTCCGTAACTACCCATAACAAATTTGTAGCAATGTGCACTGTGTAGGTCCTTTGGAAGATATTTTATAATAATTATAAGCCCTTATTAACAATAATTTTCAACGGTTTTAATGTGTTTATTATGTATTTCTGTTTTAGCGTCTCCTGCCATTCCATCCACATCGGGGGTTAAATCAACCGCAGTGGGCCATACACCAAAACAGACTATGGGTAAGCTAAATAAATGAATATGACACTATTTCCTATGTATTTTAATATTATCACAAGTTATTAGTAAATCTTATAAAAAAAAATTAAAGTGCTATTTTATGTTACAGCCGTTTCTATAGCCACAGAACCTGTCCCGACAACTTCAGACATTGAAAAGGAGACCATGCCCGAACTATGCAGCAGCTTTATTACAGAACTTGTTGTAGCTGAGAAGGTTACAGCTTGTATTTCACCTAGTGTACAGTCACACAATGAAGGTTAGTGAATTCTTATCATTTTTACAAGCTTTTATTTACTTTCACCTGACCGTTGTCTGTGTGTAATCAAATCTTGCAAGTTAAATTTGATCCACTTACCGGTTTCCGATTGAGCTGAAATTTTACATACATATGTAAGTCGGGTGACAATGCAATATTATGGTGTCATCGAGGTGATCTGATGATGGAGACCGGAGGTGGCCATAGGAACTCCGTGATAAAACAACGAAACCTAATTGTGTTTGGGGTTCTTAGAATTGTCTCGATGAGTATTCGTTGCTTGTGGAAAAAAAAGTACAGTCGGCGATAAAAGCTTGTACCAAAAATGAAATTTTGGCCAAAAACTTATTTTGTGTTATTGTATGGCAGTGACAGTGTTTACATAAAATAGTACTTAAGAGCCAACAGGAGTGGTCATTCCTCCATACAAACGTAGTCCTCGTTTTCCTCCGTGGTTTTTGAAGCTAGAGCAATGATTTTTTCAACACAGATTAATATTGTCAATATCTGTGTCGGACCGTTTTGCTTTTTTTGATATTTTTGTTTTTTAAGGCGCTAGAGCCCTTCAAAAACGGCCAAAATGGCCTAATAGACTATGCCGCAATGAGAGGCGTGGTATTCAAAACTGATATCAATTAGCCAAAAAAGCAAAACGGTCCGACACAGATAATTTCATAATCATTTAGATTTCCAAATTTGGTTACGATTGGTTAAGTTTTGGGGGAGGAAAAAGAGGACTACGAAACCTCGATTTTTGTCATTTTTACGCAGGATTTTTCGCCTCAGCTGCAGTTGTCCCTATCGCACTAATTTTAGGGGCGGAGTCAAGTTTCTAAATACGTACACAGCCAGAAAAGTGATGGGCAATAGTCGACATTTAATGTCGATAATCTAGTGATGTAAGAAGTTATCGATAAACCGTCTTGTGTGAAAATATCTAGATCCTAAGATACAAGGGGTTTTGGGTTGAGAGTAGGGAACACATTTTTGTAGTTATGATATACAATCTATTATGAACTTTTTGATTCTAATATTTCAAATTAGAAATCAAAATCAAAAATATTTTATTGCATGGTTAAAATGGGTTAACAAAATTTTTAGGTACCTACAGGCACGCTTCGTAATTGTCGAGCAATTTAGGGTCCTAGCTGAATTGGTCCATACTTACTCGTGCTCTATGGAATGTCCAATTTAGCTAGAACCCTAAATGGCTCAACAATCACGGAGCGTGACAGTACTAATGATTCATGTTCTGTATATCCTGCCCTACAATGGCGTTAATATTTGGTTGTCATGTCTATACTTCGTTTTTAAGCATTATTGAAAAAAGAAATAGTAAATACTAATATTAACCACTAAGTACATAACTATTACAAAAAAAGCTAAATAATTATACGATTGCATGCTTAAAAAAGACACGTCACCTTCACTCTAATGCTAAACAAACGAAGAATAAGAACTAACAGCGATAAGACCGCCTGTTGCTACCTTTATCTACATTGTAAATCAGTTTTAGGGTTCCGTACCCAAAGGGTAAAACACGGGACCCTATTACTAAGATTCCGCTGTCCGTCCGTCCGTCTGTCACCAGGCTGTATCTCACGAACCGTGATAGCTAGACAGTTGAAAATTTCACAGATGATTTATTTCTGTTGCCGCTATAACAACAAATACTAAAAACAGGATAAAATAAAAATTTTAGTGGGGCCTCCCATACAACAAACGTGATTTTTGACCGAAGTTAAGCAACGTCGGGCGGGGTCAGTACTTGGATGGGTGACCGTTTTTATAAATAATGGTACGGAACCCTTCGTGTGCGAGTCCGACTTGCACTTCGCCGGTTTTTTTTTAATTTTGTTTTTATGTTTGTGGTGTAATAAAGAATATTTTAGAGTCAGACCAAGAAAAGTCTACAGCAATTTTGATAGCACACGCAGTGCAAGTGTTATTTATATGTCATAATTTCATAGAAGCGACGTTTGAAATAATACTTGCACTGCGTGTTCTATCAAAATCGCTATAGATTTTTCTTGGCCTAACTCTACTTTAAATTACAAAGTAAGGCCTAAATTATAAAATAAGGCCCATCAATGTTTTTATTTTGTGTTTATTAAACTTGATATTTTGTCTATAGTATTAGCGGACATGGCCTCAAAATTTAAACCCGCTTAAGAATCGGGCCTTATTTCGTGCATTATATACAATACTACCCATTTTTGTGTAGTCATTATTTATACTATAGAAGCATTGTTTGAGTAGCCAATTATTTAAACAGTATTTTTTTAAAGGGCAACGGTGGCAATATTTTAAGGTCTGGATAATAAGATACAGATCTTAATAAGGATATCAATGTAAGTGAATGTTACCATGACTACCAAACAAACAAATGTGATAGAATTTGCCAGCTAGCATTGTAACATTCAGACAGTTACCTATCTGAAATATGAATAAAATAGTAATATTTTAAACAGGAAAGTAAACCGAATTTTGGCCTTTTGCTGGACACAATCACAATAGTAATTTGTTTTACAAGAGGGCAAAGTTTATCGCCACCGGTTGATGCATTTGCAGCACCAATGGTAGAAAATGCAAGCTCATCATCAACTGCATAATCGACGTTTGATATGACTATTGAATCCGAGCTTTTTGATCATGAATCATGATAAAACAAAATTTTAGAAGGTCGCAGAATAGTGGATTTAAAATATTTATTTTCTGTGATCTCAAATATCAGGCACGATCATACAAATTGTACATTTGCTGATCTTGCCTTTGTCATTGAAAGACGTAAGGGTTTACACAGAGAATATATATTTAAGTGTAATATGTGCAAAAAAAAGGAAACGATACACTCTGAAGACCCAAAAAGAAAATGTTAGTAAATACTGCTCCTCCCCATGGTTACTTGGTACCTTATTCAACCTACCTGAAATTAAACGAGTAGGTTAGTAAATTATATCATTTTACATTATAAAGTTAAATGTTTAGGTATCTCAATCACTTACTCACTGGTGGACATGGACGCAAAATTTTTGCCCATCTACTTATACTATCTTATAAAAAATGAAATTTTGAAAGTTAGCACGCTTAAAGTTCGTTTTTTTTGCATTAAGGTAACAGATTTTGACATGTCTTATTAAAAATTACCATTGAAAAATAAGTCATAGCAAATATGTTAGAATTATAAATCATATTAATCATATTAATGAGCAAGAGCACCCTAAACCGGCGAGCGTGTATGAGGAATGTTATGAATGTGAAGGAAGCGAAAGTGGTATGTCAGGATCGTAGCAAGTGGAAATCCGTGGTCTCTGCCTACCCCTCCGGGAAATAGGCGTGATTGTATGTATGTATGTATTAATCATATACTTTTTTATATTCTTTTGCTTTCATAAGTAATATAAACTAATTTTTGAAAGCGTTTTTCAATAATTATTAATAAAAAGACACGTCATGATTGTTTACCTTCTTTCTAATGCTAAAAAATAACGAACTATAATAACCGGGCCTTATTTGGTACAGAACCTTGATTTGATAGGTACATCGGATATTCTGGGCCCCTGAGTTTGTTACGTAAAGGACAAAATGGTGACATGTGGTTAGAGCTGATACTGTTAAACTAGTGGTTCTGTGCGCTAAGTATAAAAAATAAGCTTCAGCGAACTCATTAAGCCTAGAAAAAACCCTACACCCTACTGCCACTTAAGTCAGTCTTGAGTCTTTGAATCAATTTCCGTAGTAGTACTACTACTACTAAGGTACTAGGAGGTAATAAGGCCTATAGTAGGTATAATAAGGCCTACCTGAAAAATAATGTTCTTACAACAGTGTAACCGTGTTAGTTATTTGAGTAACATATATGTAAAGTGATACAATTAAAAGCTAACAGCAAACCAGTACATAAATTATATCTTATGTACTTCTTATGAATTACACTCTTATAAAGGTTTCGGCTAATTACGCTTAATTACTTGAATAAAGGTAGATGAATTGCGTGCGGTCCAATAGGTAACCACAACTCACGGAGTCCAAAACAATAAGCTGATCAGCAAAGTCAAGTAAACAAAGCCAAGTCACAGTAGTAGAAAGATTATCGAGTTCCGTAAACGTAAGCCGGGTCAAAAAATTCAATCGCAACACAGTAAGTAATAAGTGAACGCCTCGTGGCAGTAACGCACGAAAAATAACATTGCAAATTGTCGGCAATGAGGCGCGCGCGGGTGCAAGCGTACGCATCTGTGTGCGTGCATTACACACACAAATACAGTCTCTCACGCCCCGTCAGAGCGACGGGTATATTCAGCTTGAAATCTCAAAATTGACTTTTAGCTCAGCTCCCGTTTCGTCTTAAACTTAATCATTTTTAAAGCAAAGGCAATATACCTATTCCCCACTATCATTTGAAACTTTATTACAATGTGATAGAGTTCAATTTTACATAATTTCTAACACTCTTATGCCCATTATAGGGTTATCTCACTCTGTCTTTCGCGTTATGAATATGATGATAGTCACTGAGTAATGAAAAATCAAATCAAATAAATGTGTCATTCTATTTTAAGTGCTCAGAATCACGAAGTCTCTCTGTTCTAATAGGAGAAAAAAAGCCCCAAGGTTTATATTCCTATTTCGTTACCATTTTCCATACTAAGTGAATGGAAATTTAATAATTTCAGAAGTCAATTTGTGTAACTAGTAATTTTAATGAAACTAAGTTTTACCTGTTCAGGTCTCGAAATTCTTGAATAACGATCATCATGTGTAAGTCTAACTAGAGTATGCCCCGTGCGAGCCTGCTAGAACTGAGGCATGATCCATATGTGTGAGACTGATTGTTTCATAATTGTTATTTCTGTTTCAGCAGTCTTTGTAACAACTGCTGAAGCTGCAATCAAACAATCAAATGCTGAAGAGCAGCAGATTTTGCCAGAAGCAAATATTCCAGAATGTGTTGCGGTTGAGGAGGTTACCTCTACCAATTCACCAAGGGAACAGTCTCAAGTTCAAAGTTAGTATTTACCTTGACAATATTTATATTTGATATTTTAGCCGCAATTTGTACATTGTAGTACAATTAAGTATAAAGTACCTGGGAGATTGAGTTTTGCTCGGAAAACATATAAAAACGCTTTACACACTAATTCAATCGTCCTAACTGGCATCCTAACTAAACAAATGGTTCTAGTTAGTGCAGTCAGAGTCTTACTAAACGCAGTTACAAAGAACCGTGTCCCGATTTGGGCCATGGTGCGTCCATTAATGAATCGCATACTAACGGATAGGGGTTTACGAGTACATTCACGGAAAAATAGTTTCATTGTTAATCAAAGTGGGCATATGATTATAGGCAACCCAACACTGGTGGCTTAATTGCCGTTTATGTCTGAAGATTCTTCAAGGATATTGTCAAATCTTATAAAATATGTCTCCCATTTCTGTTCATAGACGTTTTATTATTGTGTTAGATGCCTTGCATACTCTTATTACCAAATAATGGGCTAATTTGGTTAATTTTTTTTAATGAGTTTTTCGGAACTTATGTACGAAATATCATTTGATATTTGCCAGTCGCTTTTCGGTGAAGGAAAAACATCGTGAGGAAACCGGAGTAATCCCAATAAGGCCTAGTTTCCCCTCTGGGTTGGAAGGTCAGATGGCAGTCGCTTTCGTAAAAACTAGTGCCTACGTCAAATCATGGGATTAGTTGTCAAGCGGACCCCAGGCTCCCATGAGCCGTGGCAAAATGCCGGGATAACGCGAGGAAGAAGGAGAATGCGCTAATTTGGCCCGGTAGCAACGAAATCATACCGTATACCCAAAAGAAGGGGAGAGGGGAAATAGTCGGCTCCCCAGGTCTAATCTATGCTATATTTCTTCATTTTATTAGCAATAAGGGCAAGTTATATATCATTTTTGTATAATTTAGAGACGAGGAATTCATTTTTGAAATAATCGTTATACCTTTTCATACAAATAAACTGAATTTTGCACAAAAAATGAATATTATATGTATTTTTAGGACAATTTTGGCCTTTACAATCACAGTGTGGTGATTTATACTAAATAAAATATTGGACAATTTAGCTCATTTATTCCTCATTCTAAAAAGTATCACTTTATAATAGGCACTCATATATTTTTTGTGAATAATAATTTGTAGCGCGCGGCGGTAACGATTTCCATTTAAATTGAATTATGGCCAAAGTCAAACATTTTAAAATGTTAAAAAAAAACTGAATCTGTCATTTGAAAAGTATGAATACAATGTTTCAATATTTTACAGATAAATTACATAGGCCAAGCAATAAGAAGGTATAGAGGGAAATGCTAGGAACACAATTTTTGACTCCGTAACTTTGTTTGGACTAGTTAGGAGGTGAACATATCAAAAGTCCCCGGCCGTAGCCCCGGTGCTGGGGGTAGAGGGGGAAAAGAAGGTCTCATTTTTCGGTTTTTCACTTATATCTTGGAAACTTTGCGTCTTAGCGACATGACTACTAAGACAAACTAAAAGCTGATAATTCTTTTTACAAGTTTTATTAAGTCAAGTTTTTCGATATCTTAAATAGTTTTTGAGATATCCGCTCTTGAAAGTTTATTTTAGGGCTTTCAATTTTATCTTGATATCTACATTAGTGAAGCTGATAGGCCGTGTTTGGTATCATTTGTTTGGGGGGGGATGTCGCTAAGACGCAAAGTTTCCAAGATATCAGTGAAAAACCGAAAAATTAGACCTGCTTACCCCCTCTACCCCCCAGCACCGGGGCTACAGCCGGGGACTTTTGATATGTTCACCTCCCAACTAGTCTAAACAAAGTTACGGAGCCAAAAATTGTGTTCCTAGCATTTCGATATAGGCTATGCACTATATCTAATGATATATAAGTTACTTCGGGACGCGACATGGCCCAGAACCCATACTATCCGGAATACGGTTCTTTACGATTTAGGAAGGATTTTGGATTAAGTAAGTGTTAGTGTCCGACCGAAACATGTTTTTTTGCCGAAACCGAAACCGAAACCGAATGTTCGGCTTTGGCTCTAGTTTCGGCCGAAACCGAAACCGAAACCGAACCTTTTGTAGACTTGTTAAAATCGTTAAAAAAATGTCATAAAACCGCTTTTACACACATATTATGGAGCTGTCAACACCCAATGTCCTTGAAATTGACGTTACTTTAGCAGTTTTTTAAGAAAATTACTAGAGTTAGACCAAGGTGATTCTGCAACGATTTTGACAACACACGCAGTGCAAGTGTTATTATAAACGTCAAAACTTCTATGAAATTATTACGTATAAATAACATTTGCACTAGTTGCACTGCGTATGCTATCAAAATAATTGCAGAATTTTCTTAGTCTAACTCTATTCATTCACCAGTCAAGTAAACATGTAGATACAGGGTCAACCAAAACAAAAACGCGAGCGCAGCGAGCGCGAAATTTTTTGTTAAAATATCGCAAGGCCGGGTACCGATCTTCACCTGGGCCTAAAAGTCCGAAGTACCCCAGTGAGGCGAACTTTCATGCGAAGTCAAAGCCGTGCTTCAGGCTTCAGGATAAGTAGTTGAGCACAAACTCCAACCAACGTCCATTGTATTAAAAAGCGAGATATTTCCTTGAGCGCTGGTGGCCTAGCGGTAAGAGCGTGCGACTTTCAATCCGAAGGTCGCAGGTATAAACCCCGGCTCGTACCAATGAGTTTTTCGGAACTTATAGGTATACGAAATATCATTTGATATTTACTATTTGCTTTTCGGTGAAGGAAAAACATCGTGAGGAAGCCGGACTAGTAGTAGTAGTAGTACTAGTAGTAGTAGTAAACTCTTACGTACTACTACTAGTCCCGATAAGGCCTAGTTTACTCTCTGGGTTCGAAGGTCAGTCTGATGGCAGTCGCTTTCGTAAAAACTAGTGCCTACGCCAATTCTTGGGATTAGTTGTCAATTGGACCCCAGGCTCCCATGAGCCGTGGCAAAAATTCCGGGATTACGCGAGGAAGATGATGAGTTTTCTTATTATTCCTTTGCCCAGGCCCAGTAACATGCGACAGTGCTATTTCATTTACTCCGATACAATTAGACAGTGTGCGTGCTATAGGTATTAACAGCCTCTTAAGACTGCGTCTAGTGGCGCCCTCATTAGTAGAATTGTTTTGATAATAAACCAATTAATTACTGTACCTATACATGAATCAGTATATTATGTAGGTACATATTAATATTGTTGTCCTACTTATTCCCCAACTTTTGGTCTTTGTCACATAGTTTAGTTTCATAGTACGAAGTACCATTTCGTAAGTTTCGGCCCGGCCGAAAGGTTCGGCCGTTTTTTGGCCGAAACTACAGCCGAAACATGATTTTTTGGCCGAAACTGGCCGAAACCGAAACCGAAACCGAACCTTCAGTCGGACACTAGTAAGTGTCCACATAAAAATTTCCTAAATTAAATTAAATGCTTATATTTTTCAGGTGTTGTTGAAGTTAAAGTTCAAAGTGCGAAAAGGCCACAGAAGCAGAGGAAACGATTGATTGGGAAATTAATGAACCTGACACCAACGGGCCGAATGATATACGACGAATATAAAAAATCTAAACGTCAGGCAGATTTTTACCACAGGGCTAAGAGGGCCTTGAAATTCAACAAAGAGAAATCCTTTCAAGAATTGACAAAAGACATGAATCCGTATGCGAAAACTATTTTGAAAATGCAAATCAACCTTTGCAATAAAAATAAGAAAGGGCGTCGATTTTCATTGGAAGAAAAACTAATAGCACTGTCGATAATGAAACAAAGCCCTAAGTGCTATAGGTTCCTGCACAAAATTTTTATCCTGCCGTCGCGATCGACTCTAAATAAAATGGTTGCAGGACTTAAGATCGAGTCTGGGATTTGTCCTCAAGTATTTGAAGTAATAAGAAGAGAGGTATGTATCTACGTCATAAAATCTTAGGATCTACATTAAGTAATTGATAACTGAGTTAAACAATATCATGAAATCATAATTTTTAATAAAAAATACATTGCGAAGATTGTAAAAAAAAAACTAAAGCAAAAAAGGCATATTAAATTTGAACTTTCGTATTTTGATCACATATTAAAACAGTTAAGACCTGGTCTTACGCGAATTTATTGTGTAACCTTAATTTCCGACGTTTCGACACAGGTTTCAGTGGTCGTGGTCGCAGCTAACTGATGTCCTAGTAAAAAAAAATCGCGTTGGACCCGGTTTTAAATATATTTTAATAAAAGGAATATTGTTTTCATTTTGTTGAAAATTATAGAGTTTCATTGTTGACCGAAGCGAAGCGAAGGTCTACGTTTTGACTCGGGCATTTTGCTTTCGTATGTCCGGATGTTCTCCTCTACAGGTCGCAAT
Source organism: Cydia splendana (assembly GCF_910591565.1). Taxonomy (NCBI): domain Eukaryota; kingdom Metazoa; phylum Arthropoda; class Insecta; order Lepidoptera; family Tortricidae; genus Cydia; species Cydia splendana. Next base: position 10,485,226 of record NC_085985.1, read on the forward strand.
TCTTAACCGATTCTCGTGAAATTTTGTGACCGAATTTTATGACTAAATACATTTTTTTTGTCAATCCGGTTTTTAGAAATTTTTAAAAATGGCGGAGTCGTGATACCTGGCGCCTAAACAAATAGTCGTATCGATATCATAAGACTTTTTTCTTTTTGAAACATGTTTACAGAGTTAATAGCAAAAAATGCAGAAAAAAATTATCACTGGTTTAGGCGGTATTTAGATATTTAATTTTAACTAATTTTAATTTGAGAAGGAGTAGCTAAATTTCGTCAACCCATCTAAGAACTATTTGGCTCAGTTTGTAAACGTTCGCTTTTTCTGTTTGTACAGAGGGTCTGGGTTCGATCCCCAGTAATTGTATGCTGGGATATTATAACTTTTTGTATTTTTTTACACATAAATTTCGTATTGTTTTTCTTTAATTTACTATACACCGTGTTTTTATTGAATTCCGTTAACTTCGGGGTATAGTTAAGGACGTTTATAAGAACTAAATGGCATAGTTAATTTTCAAAAAAAAAAAATTTTTTTGTTTTCTTTTTTGTTTTTTTTTTTGTTTAAAAAGTAATTAAATGTAGCATATAGCGTTGTTGTAACACGGGCATTACATTTAACTCAACCAAACAATTGAAATCTGTGACATATCAATGTCATTTCGTACATCAATCGACCGAGATTGTACTTAAGTTTAGTAGCAAATGTATGAACTCATTCTAAATACTAATCAATATGTAAGCCGGCCCTAAGGCAAGTGTACACGCTTGTAGAGGCCTTATAGTAAAAAAATAAATTATGGATTATCTCCGAAATGGACTTAATTAGAACATCGGTGTCTTTGAGAAAGTTACTTGATTTAAGCTCAGGAATGCACCCTTGAAATTAACGGAAATAAAAAAAAACACGGTGTATTTAAAGCTCTTAGCACCATGTTATTTCAAGCTCTGCTCGCGAGGTCTACAGCTCACAGAGCCACTAGTAATAATTGTAATTTAAAAGGGACCTTGACCCGCGCTGTGAGTCATTCTTGGCTGTCCATCGAAATTGAACGCAGCAAGTGTGATAGGTACCTTTTCACTGGCGGTTTATTTAGTAGTTTCATATTGTGTTGAATTTTAGATTTATTAAGGGATCTTAGATATAATTTAGTTTTATTTATATATATACATTTAGTTAAATGTTTTTAACGCTTATCTATGTATTTAAATTTCAGACCGAAAAATGGAGCTACAAAAAAAAACTGTGTTCAGTCATATTTGACGAAATGTCTTTAGAGGCTGGCTTGTCTTATGACAAAAACAAAGATAAAATTAATGGGTTAGTAGAGCTTGGCGAGAGAAAAAATGATTTCGCTGATCATGCCCTCGTGTTTATGTTGAGAGGAGCTGTCCACAAGTGGCAGCAGCCAATAGCCTTTTATTTTTGCCAAGGCGCTACTAAAGGCACAGAATTAAAAAGTATACTCGTGGATATTATCACAGCGGTTGTAGGATGCGGGTTAAAGCCGATATCCCTTATTTGCGACCAAGGGTCAGCTTTCCAAGCGGCTCTAAATTGCCTGAAGGCTGACACAGCGCGTGACCAATTACTGACAAATCAGGAACCAGGTTAGTAGTACTTATAGGTTTAATAACACTTTGAATTGATGTATGTTAAATAATTCTTCAAGGCTTAATTTTTTTTACCATAGCGCGGGGCAGATCATTGCAAAGCCATCGTAAAACAGTTGTAACTCGAAAATAGAATAAGATATTTCAAAGGTGTGATATTTGAAGTGTTTTTTTAATTTTCTGTGTTTTTTTTAGATGGCACAGTAACAATAAACGAAGTCAAACTGATGGTTATATTCGACCCTCCTCATCTTATTAAAGGATTGAGAAATAATTTTTTGAATAAAGACATTTCCTTTGAAGGAAAATTATCCACATGGAGAGACATCGTGGATGTATACGAAACGGACTGCAATAATATGGAAACAAGAATGCTGCATAAGTTAAATGACCAGCATGTGATACCTGAAAAAATTAAAAAGATGAAGGTTGGTGCCGATTTTTACTAAGACTGCGCAGAGCGTCAAGTGACGCCCTCATTAGGGGGTTTGTGTTTTCTAATAAACCAATTAATTTCTGTATAAATAAGTATATATTAGTGTTGTCCTACTTATCCCACAATAATTAATCTGTGATATAGTTTTATATGTTACTTACTTTTGACTTCATCACTTGAACGGAAAAAAGTGGCCACCATTTGCCATTTAGATGATGTAGCAAAATAAAGCTATGAGACAATAATGATTATAATGAACAAAAGTTGGTGAAATCAATAGGGCTACAATTTTAATATATATACTTACACTTACTGGATTATAGACAAATGGATTGGTTTATTAGAAAACACAATAATGAGGGCGTCACTGACTCACTTGACAGTCGATACCCTCTCAATGTGTGAAATCTAGTATAACTAAAGATTTTCTTATACAATCAACTAGCATATGCTTTACCTATGTACTGTAGTAAATGGTTCCGTCCTTATAATCAGCCTATAGATGCATTGAGAATGTTATGACCAGTTGGAATATTTTAATGATTTTATATCCTAATACTCAAGTAATTTATACTACATTCACATTGCTGCATTTTATCCGCTAAAATATAGTTTGGTTATTGGTATTTTAATATATTAACGATATATTACATATTGAGTACTGAAATATATATTTCTTTTCAGGTCAAGAACTGTGTAAAAGTATTTAGTTACACACTGTCTTCGGCTCTATCTTACACAGCCAACTTCTGTAAGTAATGATTTTTTCTCCTTTTCACTAACATAAATAGTTAGGTACCCATTTGTAGAATGCAAGAGTAAAAATATAGTTATACTGGGTGTGGCCTGTAACATGAGCAAATAATTAAAACATAGACTCTACTCCTTAAACGGTGACACTTTTGTTCAACAACTTTTAAAAATTATGAAGTATTTTGACTCCCTATTTTTCATACAAAATAAATATTATCTTCAATGGACGCCATCGCCGCGCCATATCATTGTGATAGACGTTGCTTGTCACGCCTTAAACATAACAAAATTCGCAATACATTGCGTCTTAGAATAAACTTTAAAGTGTATTAGAAATCAAACCACAAGTTATTTTTTAAAGTCGCTGAACAAATGTTGGTCAGTATGAGGAGTACAGCCTACAGTTTAATTTTTTGCTCATATTACAGGCCACACCCGGTATATAGGTACATATCTAGATTAATATCCGGTAGACCGAGAAGACTCAGAACACGAATCCCTACTTATATTATATGCGAAAATATTTGTCTGTCTGTTGCTATAAAGTGCTGCAGGGAATGAAATGAAATTTATGAAGATAGAACAATAGGTATAGATAGTGAATACTATTGATGATAAAGTACCTACTTGAACTTCACAAATCTATTATGCATAAAATAAACAAATATGGTCATTTTCTTGTTTTTAGCTCACTATGCGGACGGCAGACCTGTGAGTGAAACATTAAGAAACACTGCTGAAACAGTTTTGTTCTTTGATAAATTGTTTGATAGCATCAACGGATCAGCAACCTATTCACAAAAGAAAGGAAAAGAGCTACGCTGTGCAGTGACAGAAAAATCTAAGCACCATGAATTTTGGCCGGAGAGCATCGAGAAACTGGAAAAAATTAAATATGTAGATTCCAAGGGAAATCCGAAATCCGTGCCTTCCTTAAAAAACTTTATTGCCACGGTAAAAACATTCATGAAGCTGTGGCAGTTTTTTAAGAGCAAAAATATGACAATAATGCGCCCAAGGTTCTTCAATTCAGATCCAATTGAAAACTTCTTTGGCCAAGTCAGGGCCTATAATTATAGGAACAACGACCCCAACTGCCACAGTTTCAAGAACACCTTTAAATCATTATTGATTACTAGAATGATAAAGTTTCATGGTGACGCTTATAATTGTGAGGATGACTCGGCAGACCAAATAATTAATTTAAAATCATTATTTGAAGATAGTGAAACTGCTAGGGTCGAGCCGGGTCGCGAATTTACAAAGCCTATACTGATAAGGTCCAGATGCGAACTGAACTGGATTAGCTTTTGTTTGGACAAAACTTGACCAAACCCTAATCCATTACAGTACAGAAATTTACTGAAATCGTATAGACTTTGTTGGCTAAATTAATATGGATATTGTTGCTACAAATGCTAGTTTGTTGCGATCTAAACTTGAATAATATTTTAGTAATGACTCCGATTGTATTGTATTAATTACCGTTCGTGCTAATTACTTAAAAATGCCTAATTTTTTTTTCATTTAAGAACTATATCAGGTGAGATTTCTTATTAGGACATGTTTAATGTGAAATCGTAATACAATTATAAGTCGACTGTATTTTATAATACATTGGTACATAACGAAGTAGATGATTTATTTAAGGACCAAGATTTACTACGGTGCTCTGCCTTTTCTCCGAAGTTTTATTGTCCGAATTTCACTTGCCAGACAACTTTTCGCAGATGATTTACTTTGGCAACCAACATTCGCCAAATTTTCATCATGACAACGTTTTACATTATAGAATTATTGTTAAGTAGATTATTACTACATAGTACAACGTTTGGAGTACATTTCTTTGGTCAAATCATTCAACTTGCTAGATATTTATTAATACGATATCGTCTAGTCATTTGACAGAGTTCAAGATAGGTGCGACGACGAGCGAAGCGAGGAAGAGCGTGTTAGGTGAACTGCGACCAAACAGCGACCCGACTTTTTTTTTACATAGAACGATTTTTCTGGCAACAGTTCATTTTCCTGGGGGTTGCAATTCTAACGTAACCTAAGCCACTTTTCTGGCAACAGTTCATTTTCTTGAGGGTCGCAGTTCTAACTTAACCTAACCCACATTTTTGGTAACAGTTCGTTTTCTTGGGGGTCGCAGTTCTAACCTAACCTAACCCACTTTTCCAGCAACATTTCGTTTTCTTGGAGGTTGCAGATCAAACTAACCTAAACTACTTTTTTGGCAATTTACATGAATACTAGGTGAAAAGTAATTAAGTAAAAAAAATATTGTTGAAATCAATATTCAGTGAACTTTAGTGTCGTACAAATAATACTCGATGAATAATATTGAATAATGACGGCGTGACTCCGCTCGACTAGGTATTGTGAGAGCATTAATGTTTAAATATATCGCGACAAAATCTAAACCATTTGAGTAAATGAGTATTATTAAAATTTAGATATCACATTCAAACGTGCCTGAACTTACTAAACTCGACTAGGTTTTGGCGTGAATAATATTTGAAAATATGTATGCAAAAAGCTAATCCATTTCAGTGACTACTTTTTACCGAAACGGTATAGATATTGTCAAGTAATATGCATAAACAAAAGCTCACCTATTAAAATCTGCGTCGTGACTGAAATAGTATAGCTTTTGTAAATTCGCAGCCGGGTCGCGAATTTACAAAGCCTATACTGATAAGGTCCAGATGCGAACTGAACTGGATTAGCTTTTGTTTGGACAAAACTTGACCAAACCCTAATCCATTACAGTACAGAAATTTACTGAAATCGTATAGACTTTGTTGGCTAAATTAATATGGATATTGTTGCTACAAATGCTAGTTTGTTGCGATCTAAACTTGAATAATATTTTAGTAATGACTCCGATTGTATTGTATTAATTACCGTTCGTGCTAATTACTTAAAAATGCCTAATTTTTTTTTCATTTAAGAACTATATCAGGTGAGATTTCTTATTAGGACATGTTTAATGTGAAATCGTAATACAATTATAAGTCGACTGTATTTTATAATACATTGGTACATAACGAAGTAGATGATTTATTTAAGGACCAAGATTTACTACGGTGCTCTGCCTTTTCTCCGAAGTTTTATTGTCCGAATTTCACTTGCCAGACAACTTTTCGCAGATGATTTACTTTGGCAACCAACATTCGCCAAATTTTCATCATGACAACTTTTTACATTATAGAATTATTGTTAAGTAGATTATTACTACATAGTACAACGTTTGGAGTACATTTCTTTGGTCAAATCATTCAACTTGCTAGATATTTATTAATACGATATCGTCTAGTCATTTGACAGAGTTCAAGATAGGTGCGACGACGAGCGAAGCGAGGAAGAGCGTGTTAGGTGAACTGCGACCAAACAGCGACCAGACTTTTTTTTTACATAGAACGACTTTTCTGGCAACAGTTCATTTTCCTGGGGGTTGCAATTCTAACCTAACCTAAGCCACTTTTCTGGCAACAGTTCATTTTCTTGAGGGTCGCAGTTCTAACTTAACCTAACCCACATTTTTGGTAACAGTTCGTTTTCTTGGGCGTCGCAGTTCTAACCTAACCTAACCCACTTTTCCAGCAACATTTCGTTTTCTTGGAGGTTGCAGATCAAACTAACCTAAACTACTTTTTTGGCAATTTACATGAATACTAGGTGAAAAGTAATTTAGTAAAAAAAATATTGTTGAAATCAATATTCAGTGAACTTTAGTGTCGTACAAATAATACTCGATGAATAATATTGAATAATGACGGTGAGACTCCGCTCGACTAGGTATTGTGAGAGCATTAATGTTTAAATATATCGCGACAAAATCTAAACCATTTGAGTAAATGAGTATTATTAAAATTTAGATATCACATTCAAACGTGCCTGAACTTACTAAACTCGACTAGGTTTTGGCGTGAATAATATTTGAAAATATGTATGCAAAAAGCTAATCCATTTCAGTGACTACTTTTTACCGAAACGGTATAGATATTGTCAAGTAATATGCATAAACAAAAGCTCACCTATTAAAATCTGCGTCGTGACTGAAATAGTATAGCTTTTGTAAATTCGCAGCCGGGTCATCCCAAAGTAGGAGATGTAGAAGATACTGTAGAAGAGGCCCAACGGGAGCAACTAAATGTTCTCCATTCGCGAGCGTACACTGCTGGATGGGTGGTAACAAAAACAATGCAGAAATATAATAATCAATGTGACAGTTGCAGAAAAAGCCTTACTACTAAAGAAGGCGCAATCCACAAATGGATTCATCAAAGAGAGTATGATGCCGCCACGAAACGCCTTACTTACCCATCCAGAGGTGCTGTTCGGTGTTTCGGTACAATTATTAAAGAAACAAACGGATTCTTGGAACACCGAGCCCATGAATTAAATCTGACGGCCAAAATTATGGAAAAAATTTTGTTCAACAATCCATTTAGTTTCTTTAAATGTACCACACACCGTGAAATTTTGTCATATTTTATTTCCGTGACAGTAAAGTTCTCGATTACAAATTGGTGCAATAACATTAATAAAATATTAAAAGGAACGGATATTGTGCGGATAAAAAACCGCACTTTGCCTGCGATGCAGCAGAAAGCTTTTTTAAAATATAAGAAAAGACTGAGGAATAAATCGTTTAATAAATAAAATTGTGTTTTATTTAAATTATTGCGACAAGTGTAGTTCCCGGCATTTAAATTGAACACTGACTCAATTTTACTGTATAAGTCGGTGTTCAATTTAAATGCCGGGAACTATATCAATTATAAGTATTAATTTCCTAAGGAGGAGGGGTGGGGGGGGGGCTGGTCACGCAAGGTTGGCTGTATACGTTACGTCCTTTGCTACGCATCAATTCAAAATTTAAAAAAAAGAAACGTCATACATGACTAGGAGTACAGATAAAATATACTTGTCTAACGTACATAGTCTTTGTTCCCGAGTTGGCGGTCTGATCTCTTTGTAGTCTGTGTGGTAACCGTACTGGTGTACCTTGGGTGCACTGTCACTGACACACATACAAAGGGTGGACGAAACCAACATCCGAACTCAAAACGCCTTACGCTGCAGTGCTGCGCTCCATAAGGTTTTGGCGTCCAAGCTTCTTAGTAGACGTACTAAGCTGCGGATCTACAAGACCGTGATCCGCCCCATTCTGATGTATGGGTGTGAGGCTTGGACACTAACACTCAAGGAGGAGAACAGCCTTTTAGTCACAGAACGTAAGGTGTTAAGGAAGATTCTGGGACCCGTTAAAAGAGACGACGGCAGTTGGACGATCCGAAAGAATGCCTAAATAGAACATCTGATAGCCGAGCCGAATATAATAGGTGAGACCAAAGCGCATCGTCTCCGCTGGCTTGGCCATCTCGAAAGGATGGGTGAAGATCGGGCAGCCAAAAGGGCCTACTCGGGTCGACCAAATGGACGCCGTCCTGTTGGTCGTAAATACCGTTGGGCAGATAGAGTCGAGGCAGATCTCCGTGAGCTCGGCGTCGGCGAAGGCTGGCGGGATGCCGCTCTGGACCGATCAAAATGGCGTGCTCTTGTGTTGGAGGCCAAGACTCATTTTGGGTCACCGCGCCAACCAAGTAAGTATGTATCTATAAGGCACTGCATGTCAGTATGTATGTATTCTAAGCTTAATCGTAGTGATTATATGCTCTTTGAGCTTAAGGTGGTTCGCCTAGGTTACTCAAAACTTAACTCTCGCTAGATGGCACCACTTTTGCAAAATTTCAGGTTTTATTTTTTTGTGAAATGGTCATGGTATTTGTATACTTAAAAGTATGTTTCGCGCACTCTTTAAATAAATATTGAACTATTAAAATAAACATTGAATACTTCATTGTGCAAAAACCACCTTTTTAATTCGACGGAGTGTTGCTGTCACGCTTTTTCCTACTATTACTCACACATGCAAACAGTGTTTCCTTGATCCTTGTAGTAGACAATTTCGCACAACGTAAGAATGCTGCAATGGCGTTGCGGTATGTTCGTGGAAATACGTGCAAGAGGATTGGGGTTCAAGACTGATGCGAGTAGGTAATTTTTATTTCTATTTATTTTTGTCTTTTTGTGTTATCTTACCTTTAAACGAGCAATTATTATATATATATATATATATATATATACAGGGTGAAATTTAATTCACTGGCCAAATTGAAACACCCGAAAGAACTCGAAAAAATTATAAACACGTGTTTTTTCTTTTAATAACGCTCAGTACATTTTTTTCGAAATAACTCATCATCAAGTTGTCCTAAAAACCTCGTACGTTATGGTGAACCGACAACTACCCACTACACCCGCTTCTCTCTTATCAGTTAAGGTCATTGACACCCCGCCCCTCCCGCTGTTTGCAATCGCGTCACCAATTATGAACCCTATTGCAGCGAGATAAGACGCTTACCTAAGTACATAAGTTGCTAATTTTTCCTTCATACTTTAACGGGCTTAGAGCCATCAAAATGCAAAGGCAACCCATTTTTAATCTAAAATATTATTTCTGACTAATGATTATTAACAAAACGTCCGTGGCTTAAAAACAATGAGTAAAAACTAGGTCAGGAATCTTTGCATTCAGGCGTATTTAAAAAATTTAATCATCTTATGTACTTACATTTGATTAAAAGTCGACGCAATTAACGAAAGTCCCACGAGATGGTACTCTTGGATTCAATCCTTGTCTGCGAAGGCGTGGAACTGATTCCATTTCGTATAATCTTTGTGCACCACGTAAACACTCACCACTTAATAAATAACACCGTACCATTTCCTAATATTCCCGGTTCGAAAACATTTTTTTAAACCTTAGTACGCGCGCGATTATTATTTTAAGGTTGGCGAGTGACGAGTGACTAATCATTTATGCTAACCGTTATGTTTACCGCTAGCGCGGAATGGTTTAGACTACCCTCGAAATTGATAAACCTGCCTACCATCGCCAACACTAACTAGGTGGACCCTATTGCAACGATTATAAGGTTTAGTGAAGGTCAGATAAGGGTTTTGCTGATGTTGTTGTTAAAACCTACTATTAGGTTTGTTTACATTTGTGGTAATAGGGTGACCACGACTCGTGGAAAGTATTTAAAAATTGAAAAATGAAAATTAAAAAAAAATGTACTCTTTTTTTTCGCTAAATAGATTCCTTAAGTGTAACCTAGTGCCTGGAATGAATATGGCCAGTGATTTAAATTTCACCCTGTATATATATTTATTTATATATTTGGATGATATCAGAAACGGCTCTAACGATTTCAATGAAATTTGCTATAAGGGGTTGGATCTCTTAGCTAGGTCTGATCTGTGAGAAAACGCGCATTTTTGAGTTTTTATATGTTTTCTAAGCTTTGGTCGGTCTCCCAGATATTCAATCTCATCTTCCTCGCGTGGGGTCCGCTTGGCAACTAATCCCAGAATTGGCATGGGCGAATTTTACGAAAGCGACTGCCCTGACCTTCCAACCCAGAGAGTAAACTTATTGGGATTAGTCCGGTTTCCTCACATTGTTTTCTTTCACCGAAAAATAGGTATCGGTATATAAATAGGTTCCGGTAAATAGGTATCAAATGATATTTCGTACAAAAGTTCCGAAAAATCATTGGTACGAGCCGGGGTTAGAACCCGCGACCTCCGGATTGCAAGTCACACGCGCTTTCCGCTAGGCCACCAGCGCTTCCCCCAGATATTCAGTATTATTTGGTATTATCAATAAATTACTTTATCAACGTTTTCAATAAATATATTCAATACCTGATTTTCATAGATTATGATCTTTTTGGGTTCTTCCAACTCAGAATCACTAGCATATTCTTCTTGAATCCTGATGCTAATATAAAAACTATGTTATGTATGTAACATATAACAATTATTTGTATAGAAGTTTTAGTTTCCGCTACGTCAAAAAAATGTCTAATATAGGTAATAGGAAGAAAGATGATGCAACAATATATTATGGATTCTAATAAAGTTATAATTTACTTACCGGGTAGTAACTAGTAATAATTGTGTTTTTCATTCATAGACAAAATTCCATTATTTTCAACTACAGGAAATTTTATACATTTCTTCTTGATTGCAGTGAGGATGTCCTGATTGTATAAATCCAAGAGATTAGGTAGAGTATAATTTCTAATTATCTTTGTAAAAAATAAACGAATACGCTTAGCCCATACTTAATCCCCATAATAAATAAAAAAAAACAATACGAAATTTAGGTGTAAAAAAAAGACAAAAAGTTATGTCCCAGCTGGGGATCGAACCGGGAACCTTCCGTTTATAAGCAAAAAAGCGACTGTTTACAAAACACACCATGATAGTTCTTAGCTAAGCTGACGAAGTTCGGGTACTTATTCTCGCTTCGGTCAATTAAGTACCTGTCAACAAAATTGCACTAAACATGACGGCACTCCAAATTCGCGCCGTGGTCAGCCCGGCAACGTCGGAAATGGTATGGCAACGTCGCAAATGTATCTGTACACGACATTTGTGACACACACATACGTAAAATTGATGAAAAGTTAACTATGATTTTTGCATGATTTCTTTATGAAACATTGTTTTCCTATTCATTTCGCGCAAACGAATATTCGAAAGTAGATAAATGCGGAAATATTTGTGTACTAATAGTGTGTAGTTACTTAATGAACACGGATTGAATTTTGTATGAAAATCGAACCACCTTAATAGCATCGTTCGCAGACGTCTCTGCTTGTAAAAAATTAAGACAGTATGTATGGTTTACTAGCTAGCTTAGTGCTGCACTCTTGCGGCAGAACATTGCAGTAACACCCCCTATTCATTTTATTTTATAATACATAGTTGGTCAAACCAATTTGTCAGTCAGTAAGAACCATACTCATCCTTTTCTTTTGGGTGCTAGTAGTGTAAGACAAAGATAGTATGATTCTCTCTGTCTATGATTGAAATGAGACAGTCCTTGGACAAACTATTTTTATCTTCGTGATATTTAGAGAACTGGCCGCAAATAAAAACTTATAACCCGATGCCAAAGCTGTCATAGCGATAGATAACTAAACATGTATAAAAAGTCAATCTTCCCGCACTGTCAGGTAAATAATATCTGGAATTATTATTCGTTTGATTTATAGTTATTTTTTTATAATAGCAATTAATTATGGTATAGTATTTTGTGAATAGTAACAACTCTTCACACCATCGTGTGATGAATCAAAGTACATGGTACAATTAATTACTTTTACTATACAGAGCGCGGCGCTCATTTTTCTTCCGTGCTATATTCTAAGCTCTCACCAGTACCAGGCGTGGCTCACTCCGCGATTTCGTCGCTTTGCTACAGGTAGCTAAAAGTACATCCGTTCCACACCAATTTTGGTGGGTAGCCATAAGCCGCGCGTCGCGCTGTCGCCACCTAGCGGCCATACCTGTCCTGCTCGTAACAGACGCGCTTTGTTAGAGAGTGAGTCTTCTGTACCTAGTACTATTATTTATTCTGTGACTATACAGAGCGCGGCGCGCTCATTCTTTCTTACGTGCTTATATGTATATACTCTAAGCTCTCACGGTACTACATCCCTCCTTATCAAACAGTAACCTTCGTACCTACCAAGTAAGTACCTACTAAATTTTACTGGTTCAAGCTCCATAATTAGCGAGAATTATCCTTCCACGCCATGGTACAGTCAGCGTCGAATAGAACAAAAAAACAAAAAAAAAACAGTTATTCAGGTGAAATAAACCCTATTTGTACAGTTTTTTCTTCTGCCAAACTGTAGGACAGTTTGTTGGCAGAGGGAACTCCCTTAAAACATAGATGGATAGACTTAGCTAATTGCCTAATTAATTGTTAACTTAAGTACCTACATCTTTTGCTAATGGTGGTAACTTTCATTTAATTTTGTTTAATAGAAACATTTTCATTCCCAATTTAAACAAATTTAGTAGGTAGCATCCAAAGTATTCAAATAGTGGATGCTACACACGCTGACTGTCATCATCATCATCATCATCATATCAGCAAGAGGACGTCCACTGCTGGACATAGGCCTCCCCCAAAGAGTGCCACAATGACCGGTCTTGCGCCACCCGCATCCAGCGGACTCCCGCGACCTTTACCAGGTCGTCAGTCCACCTTGTGGGGGGTCTACCCACGCTGCGCCTTCCGGTACGTGGTCGCCAGTCGAGAATCTTTCCGCCCCAACGGCGCTGACTGTATGTTATATATTATAATAAATATATTTGTACCGATTTGATTCACAGATGGCGCTGTTACCTAAACGCAGGTGCCGCCGCCGCAACGCGGCCATCGCGGTGGTCGTCGCGTCCCTGATGTACACGCTGTACTACGTGTACTCACCCCCTGTGTATACCGACCAGGAAATTACTAGGAGGTAAAGGCTCCAGCACACAGTGGCTAACGATGGGCCATGCCAAGCCACGGCCATGGGTGACTGTGTAATACCACACCCACAGGCCACGCTACGCCACGATTCCCATACGATTCCTTTGAAGTGTCAAAAAATCCAACAACTTCCCGATTGCGCACCACGATAGACGACTGACGGCCAGTCGTCCGCCATTGTATACTATTGTCCCCTAAAAACAATGGCGATGGCTTGTCATGGCCCATCTTTGACCACGTGTACTGGGGTCTTAACGAACATTAATCCTTTGACATGCCTTTGACCACCAAAGACGTCAACTAACGCGCGCAGCTACGTAGGCGCTAAGCATAGATGGTAGGATCCTATACATGTGCTATAGGTACGCGTGCCACTGCCACCGTGAGGGACAAAACATACGCAATGCGACACTATGATTGGTCGAATCTATTTGTTGCCCACCATAATCCATACTAAATTTACGGTGGGGAATAAAAAAAATGTGAGACTGACTAGGACAAAGACAAACAATAATAGCGCTTTAGCTGCTACTCCTACTGAAAGATACACTATCCCGTTCGGTCACTTCCCCCCACCCCTCATGCCTGATCCAGTTATACAACCCCTTTGCCTATGTATTATGATTGTTATGATTTTTATAGATATAAATAAATGGTTTGATATGTACGTATAAGGTATGTTGATTTAGCTATATACACATTATATATTGTAATGTAATTTAATGCCATAATTTTGAGGTTATTTTTTATATTTCCAGAATTGTAGAGAACGAGTTACAAGAAGCCCTGAAACTGGACAAGGGCATGGGGTGCGAGATACCGGAGCTGGACCCTTTTTCTAAGGAAGTCACACAGTTCGACAAGAAGTTACCGGAGATCAAGTGCGAGGGACAGGACTGGGTCAAATGCTATGTAAGTTTATTTTGTGTGTGAATCACACCATCAGCTCGGAATGACACTTCTTTAATCTCTCTCTGTCTTTATTAACCCTTTTAGAGCATTTAGGTAGTAACTGGAGATGTCATCGCTGTCATTTTCTTTACGAAACAGTCTGCCGATTTTTGCTGGGGAGGGGACGTCAAATGTATTGCTATTTCTACATGATTTGTACGTAGCGTACAAATAGCCATGTCAGTCCATATAAAAGTTTGCACAATTGTGCAAGTTTTTCGGCAGTGGGGTAAGCTCTTAATTGCCTCTCCAGTCATAGTCTAATAAAACATGGTCTTCTATTCCCAGAGTGACACAGGCCTACGTCACAACAACATGGCCGCTATATATAGCGCTATCGCATATTATCATATAGCGCTGTCGCATGATGGCGTAGGCTTGTGTCAGTTAGGTGACCTAGAAAAGACGGGAATGGAGTACCAGGCGGAGTATATTATTATACCATGTCTCCAGTTATTAAATCCTCTAAGCAAAAACCGGCCAAGTGCGAGTCGGACTCGCCCACCGAGTAGGTACCGTACAAATATAACTTTTTTTACCAATTTATAGTTTTTAGATTTTTCCCTATACTTGTAGTGTAAGACGATATTACTTGCCAAATTTTATAGTTCTAGGCATAGAGTATATTGAATATTAGGGTATAGAGTTATCAGTCAAGGTTTTCGAATGCAGCGCCATCTATTGATAGTTCACTGCAACTTTTCAAATGTGTATATATCCATACCTATTAATACAGCTATACAAGCAGTGGCGGGCTTTTTAAATAGCTAAGGTTTGACGTTTGCGTTCTGAGTCCGTGCAAACGGAACCAGATCACATCAAGTGTGAACCTTCATTGTAGTCCTCGCCAGAAAACCGCTAACGAAGATCACACAATGATGTGACCTCGTTCAGTTTGCCCAGACCAGTAATTGAAAAACAATAAATGTGATTACAGTTTTATTTTTACATTACAAAATCAATGCTAATTGACAATATTCATTCATAATCATCGCTTTTAAGACAAGCTATCTATTAAAAGTATAGAAATAAGTAAAAACTTCTATCAAATTAGACTACACTCTTATGGAAAAACTTATTTAGCTCACTGTTCATCGATTGGAGCATTTCCTTCGTTTTAAATAATAGTTCCTCGTCATTTCTCGCATTCTGTCTTCTGTATCGAAGTTGGATCGCGTTCCTTTTAATATTTTATTTGTGTCTTTACACCAGTTATGTAGGAAAAACCTACAAGATAAGTCTATGATTTTGTTGGTAAGGGCACTTTTATGGTTAGCACATTGTAAACAATTAAAATTTACTACTGTGTTTACAGCATCTTCTAAATATTGTTTTATATTGACCATGTCACAGTCCGTTTTTAATATGTTCGTGACCACATCTTGAATATTAGAGAAACATTCAGCTAAAGCATCTGAAGGATATGATAAATATGATTTTCCTTTGTTAAATTCTTTTAATTTTATGTATCGGCTGCTTTTGTTACAATCGTAAAGGCAGCCGTTGCATGTCTTACAATCTTTGAATATAATTTTAGTTTTCCTTAATATATATCCTGTAACATACTCAATTTGAGCCAAAATTTTTACGTTAGCTTTCTTATTATTTATTCCCACCAAGACATGGTCACTGACATGATCAAAATTAATGTCATTTTTCTCCGGAGCGCGATAAAGTGCAGGTTTGTCAAAAAAGATCTTACTTAAAGACTTAAATCCACGTCCCTGGTCTTTCTCACAATTATATCCTGGAGAATGCAACGAATTTAAATTGTTGATTAACAATGCCGCGAAGGCAACCTCAAAATGTACACACGTCGGGTTGTTGCTTCTTGCACCATGGCTCCTCACACAGCCAAAAAAGTTTTCAAGTGGATCCTGGTTAAAGTGACGTAACCATATGGACTTTATCTCATGCTTTTGAAACAGCAGATTTTTTAAATATTCCAAATTTTCTAAGGTGCGTAGCCAGTTAGGCACGGTCGAAACATGACTTTTTCTGCGTCCTTGGGGTGTTACAAATGTCATTGTTTTTAAAACCTCTTTACTTTTCGTCCAAACACTCTGATGGCTTGATTTGGGTGTGAGTGGACCCAGTAAGTCTTTGCCAGGTCTTTTCTTTTCATTCATGAATCCTCCGTTGACAGAGTCGAATAATTCGTCAAAAAAAAGAATAACGTCGGCTGTTTCTTTGCTTGACGGATCTAGTATTCCTTTCTCTGAAAAATAGTGATAAGACTTATAGTGTCAGCGTTAAAAAATAACGTAAAATAAAGATGAAGTATCGACTATCGAGATGTAGCATACCTAAGTAAGAAAAGTTTAACTGGAAAATAATATTCTTGAAAAGTGTACGTCTAAGAACAAATTTTAATAGGATGCAATGTGTGATATCGGGAGCATATAAAAGATTTCTCATTTTCTTAATATAAGCTGCAGTGCTAAATCGTGACAGCGTAGGTGGATTGTCAGCAACGCTTAACCTTAGCCCTTACGTCATCTTGCACTAAAGCTTACGAATTGTCAGTTAATTAACGGGATCTGGTCAAAATACCGTTCGCAGTTTGATGCGTAGGAACTGAATAAAAAATAGTGTTACCTAGTGTAGCTGTGATGTGATAAATAAATTGAATATTGTTCATATTTACCTGCTAAATATCCCATATTGACAGCGACTGAACTGCTAAGTAATTGTGTTGCATATTTGACTTTCATTTTTGGCATTTTCTTTGGATCTACATGCAGTTCTGTTAACTTGGGCATTAACCTTATGCCTTTATAAGCTGGATTTTCCTCGTATAATTTAACGATGTGTTCCCACTTGGCAGTTTTTTTTTCGTTATCAATGGAACAAGTCAAATCTTTTGTGATTAAATTGTTCCTTATATTTTTTATAAGGTGAGGAGGGTCATACAGAGGTATTACTTCATCACCATCCACGTCAAACACGTAACCTGTCGAATTTTTATTTTCATGTTTCGTTTCTGCAATGAGTGCATTGATGGCACTCATATTTGATGAGCCTTGGTCACAGACAGTTGCGATCACGTGAAATCCACTGGATTTTAATTTTCTTATGTGGTCCTTTATGGCCTGCGCTAATTCGTGTTTCTCGGTGGCTCCACAACAAAAGCTGTAACTAATAGGCTGTTTATAATTTTTTGTGATGCCTCTTATCATAAATACTAGCACGTGGTCAGCGATTTTTTTGACCCTCCTTTTTCCGTTGTCAACAAATCCGACGATCATGTCTTTTTTTGAATTGTACTCAAAATGAGGTTTAATTGCCATCTCGTCGAATAATAAAATACACAGCCTTTCAGATATCGACATTTTTCTGGCCTTTTTTTTAAGATTTTCGAAAATGTTATCGTTTATACCGGCTTTTAAGGCTGCAGCGGATATCATCCTTGATAATGTGAGAGGCGATGGTAGTACAAAAATGTGCCTCAGCCATCTATACGCCTTAGGTCCTTGCTTATAAAGAGATAATGCCATTATTTTTTCTTGTTTTGTGAATCTCCTTCCCATTTTCTTTTTATTTATCTCTCTAAATTGCATCATGACAAATAGCAAAGCCATTGTGGTAAATTTACCGATGGCTTTCTGAAAAGCTGTGTTGGTTGAGAGAGACATAGCTTTTTTTAGTCTGACGGCATATTTGTCCTTCGTCTCGGTAAGTTTTTTTATATGTTTGGCCAAACTACTAGCTTCAGAGCAAAATTGTGGCGTGTAGGGTGGCTTATGATCTGAAATAAATTTTATAATATAAGTCGTGTAGGGTGGCTTATGATCTGAAATAAATTTTATAATATAATTAAATACTTAGAAGTATAGGAAGAAATACTTAGCAGTCTTAGCACTTATTCATAAGGTGTGACGTTCTCAATCAAAAGGTACCACATTGCCACTTGCCATAAGGACGCTGTGTCAGGTTATTCGTATAAAGATACAAGCAAATTTCGTCTTTATGGTAAGCGAAAAAGTGCTGAGGGTTAAGCATAGGGTAATATAAATAAAGAAAGTGTGGTAACTCCATACATCAATTTTCTAACAAAAACGCGCTTTATTTCACAGTCGACATGTAACGTCATAGTAGTGGAACTATCACTACCGCTATTTGACACCAGATGGCACGAGTGTCGCTACTGACGAAAAAATGTACTGCTAAAACAATTTACAACTAATATTAGAAGCAGAAGGAGTTGAAAATAGAGTTTCGAGTAATGCGGTCATAATATTAGCTGAAAATTGTTGAGCATTAGAGTATTTGTTCGCCGCGACATTTATTGTCGACTAGCAGTACTGATATAATCTTTACTTATACATATTACTCTATCTATGGTGTTAAGGTCGGCAACGCACATGTAACATCGCTGGAGTTGCAGGCGCCCATAGGCTACGGAGACTGCTTACAATCGGGCGGGCCGTATGCTTGTTTGACACCCACGGTCCGACGTAGTATAATAAAATGCATATATTATTTGTAAGAAACTTTACAGGTTTATTATCAAACTGACCTGAAGTTGAGGGCCGAGAAGCGTCGTGAGCAGCCGCATTTGTGATGTTGGTCAATGGGGCTCGGGGTACATGATCATCTTGCAATGGTTCTTGTATAATACTTGCAATTTTCAGCGATACCGTTTGCGTAGCCATTCCTGAAAATCATATATTTAACCAATTTAATACCTAAAGAATATTTGTTTTTTTGTAAAGTTAAGACGAAAGCGGAGGAACCGTGTGAAATCGCCTTTTCATACAAACGTAGTCCTCATTTGTGGCACCACTAGCACATACAGTAAACAAATCTCATTGACATTATCAATGACACATCATGCGTCACTAGGTCAATCACAAGGCCTACCCAGGGCCGTCTTAATCTATGCTGGGGCCCTTAGGCACATAATAATTTGGAGCCCTTTTGGAAAGTAAAGAAAGCAAAATTGAACTAACATTTTTCTACTATGACCTTCTATTTATTATGGGGTAGTCAAATATACTGTTACTGTCTGTCTTTCGGGGCCCCCTGAGAATGGGGGACCTGGACACGGGCCCCGTGTGCCCTTATGGTAAAGACGGTACTGGGCCTACAATCGAAATCGAAACACGACAATCGAAAGTTCGGTTTCTGCCTCTCTATCACTCTTGCTTATTCGATCGATAGAGAGGCAGATAAAGAAATTACGATTTTCGCGTTTCGCGGTATGCCACCTGTAAACAAACCGCCTTGGTGCATCAATGTCATAGTGAAAACTTGTCAAACAACTGTTTAAGGCCTAGTATGTATAAGTTACTTTATGATTTACTAAACAAATTAGTGCTGCACTCTGGCGGCAGAACATTGCAGTACATACTCCCTATTGGTCCACTACTTTTAGAGAAAATGGGCTGTGACAGACGGACAGATAGACGCACGAGTGATCCTATAAGGGTTCCGTATTTTTCCTTTGGAGGTACGGAACCCTAAAAATTGATATATGTGACGTTCCACGGCAAAAGGTACCTTATGGCGGCTGGCGGTTACGTCGCATAGCGCCGCAATAATATTGGGGCGGCGTTAATAAAAAACCTGGCAAGTGCGAGTCGGACTCGCGCACGAAGGGTTCCGTACCATAATGCAAAAAAAAAAAAACAAAAAAAAAAGCAAAAAAAAACGGTCACCCATCCAAGTACTGACCACTCCCGACGTTGCTTAACTTTGGTCAAAAATCACGTTTGTTGTATGGGAGCCCCATTTAAATCTTTATTTTATTCTGTTTTTAGTATTTGTTGTTATAGCGGCAACAGAAATACATCATCTGTGAAAATTTCAACTGTCTAGCTATCACGGTTCGTGAGATACAGCCTGGTGACAGACGGACGGACGGACGGACGGACGGACGGACGGACGGACAGCGAAGTCTTAGTAATAGGGTCCCGTTTTACCCTTTGGGTACGGAACCCTAATAGCGTAAGCGCCAACCACCATAAGGTACCTTTATCCGTGGGACGTCACATATTATTGTAAGAAAATTAATAGGTATTCAAACTGACCTGAAGTTGAGGGCCGAGAAGTGTCATCACCACCCGCATTGTACTGATTCGTGATGTTGATCAGTGGGGCTCGGGGTCCATGATCATCTTGCAATGGTTGTTGGAAATTGCTTGCAATTTGCACCGATGCGGTTTGCGTAGCCATTCCTGAAAATTTAACAAATTTATTACAGAAATATTTATTCTTAAAAAGTGTTGTCATAAGTCATAACAATGAAAGACCAAAAGTTAAGTTAGAGGGCAACGGGTCTTTTTTTCTAAAACACCTTAAAATAATAGGTAGTACATGAAACTTAAGCCATATTTTAGAATAGTAAGTGATCTGTAATGTAAGTGAAGATTCCAATAAACAAGGCTTTTGATAAAAAACCTGCACTCAAATTAGTTCACCCGTTCGAGTGCTACATACATTGCCGCAGGCAGACATACAACTACATACACAGAGATAACTAACTACTACATACACATACACATTGAACTTATGACAGACCTTTTTTGTCATTGGGGGCTAATATTAACACTATGATATGTCCAATGTAATATGAACCCTAAATGTCACAACAATTAAATCGTACAAGTGTGCAATGCGGCTAAAATTGTGTATCTTACCTTTTAAATGCAGTGTTGGAACTGCAATAGCGCTGAGTCTTCCGCTTCGAGTAATAAATTTTTCCTCAAAGTGAATATGACACACTTTTCGGTACTTATGAATAAATTGGTTATCCAAAGGTAACACATCTCCACCAACAGAGTAAATCCAAGTACGAAACCGATCAGCCTCATTAATTGGGCAGGGAAATTTGTGAAGAATCACATTATCTAATCCTGAAAAAAAAAAGAAATGTATATGTATAATTACAGTAACACTAGTACAGACTTAAGTAGGTAGGTACACTATCAGAATGATCTTTAGATGTTCAATGAATACCTATATTAACTTAAATAAGTTAAAAAAATATCACATATGAAACTGCACTTAAGTCAAGGTAAGAAATGATAAAAACCTAGTGTTGATATTCTGTTCTTTAACAATGCTAAAGAAAAGCCTTCGAAGGACCCGGTCCTTAATAGGAAAATACCTCTACTCTATATAACTTATAACACTTATTTGGAAAAATACCCAGACTGCGTATATACTGATAGTGTTATATGTATTAAAGAAATATAATCTAAGTATTATTACATGTCAATAAAATACCATGCAGTGCTAATAAATCATGACAATTTTGTCAAAGTTATATTCGAAAACGCCAAGTTATATTGCACATGAAGTAGGCCTTACTGGGGTCATAGTTCCATATTTATATTTCAGGGTTAAATATTATTGCCCCACACTTGAAAATGAAAAATATTCATATGAATACTTACGCGTTTTACCGCAATTAGGTACACAACACATCGCACTGTTTCGAACCATTGTCGCAAATAACCAATCCAAGCAGCAAATCAGAGTCCGTTGAGCACACCAGGTATATTCACATAAAAACAGATTTATCAGAGTCCAGGGCAAGCGCAGTCGTATAAAATCACAAGAGAATCGTTTCAGAGCACTTTCAAGCATCGAGGATAACAAGAAAGTAAAATATTGAAATAAAAACGTTATGGCGGGTCTGTCAATAACGTTCCGTTCCTTTCATATTTATCTAAATTGTATCTTAAAATTTGTGCAAATTATGATTTTAAAATGGACTAATTTAAAGAAAAAACATTCAATGAATATTTTATTATTAGATATATGAACCAAAAATATTTTAACAGGCAAGCAATAAGTAAAACTAAATTATTATGTTATTTATTTTCTTTTGTTAATTGCGCATAACGAAAAAGATGGATGCGGCATCACAGATTATACAAGATTTGAAAGACTTATAAAATTGGTTTTCACGCCCTCTGTCGTTAAGTTTCCCAAGCATATCCGAGTACATCGGATTCAATACTTCTTTGAACTGAAAACACTGTGGTTCTAGGTCAACGGGAAGTACCCTATAAATGTTGATTCCCTGAGAGTATCGAGATATACGTTTTTTGCAACATAAACGGCCATATCTTTTTTTTTACGTTAATTTAGAAGTTTCATTTTTCACAGCTTCAAGGGGCTGTAGACCTGAGTATATAGTTTTAATTTCAACCCGATACCTCCACGCGTTCCCGAGATAAAGGGTCTTAACAGACAGACGGACAGACGGCAACAAAGTCATCCTATAAGGGTTCCGTTCTTCCTTTTGAGGTACGGAACCCTAAAAATGGATAGACACTAGAATCGCGAAGTAATGTGATGCATTGAGTTGTTTGTTATATTCACGTTGTCTGGCAGGATAGACTCACACTCACACAGATTAATTCTCTTACCGGGTTTCGAACCCGCGACCCACGGCTACGCAGTACCTAAAGGGGCCTACAGATTACCAGTTCGCCGGACGATATCAGCCTGTCAGTTGTTCGGAGCTGTCAAATTTTGCTTCTAACTGACAGGCCGATATCATCCGGCGGACTGGTAATCAACTAATCAGTG
Source organism: Cydia splendana (assembly GCF_910591565.1). Classification (NCBI taxonomy): domain Eukaryota; kingdom Metazoa; phylum Arthropoda; class Insecta; order Lepidoptera; family Tortricidae; genus Cydia; species Cydia splendana. The sequence goes on from NC_085985.1 coordinate 10,507,934, forward strand.
GGCCCCTTAACAGACTTATCAAGCGCGTAACAATTTTTTTCCAGCACTCAAAATGCCGAGTAACAGACGCTATAAAAGAGCAGTACACTGACATAACATGTAAATACAGAGACATTCTGTACCAGAGTGACCATGTATATACCATCGGACCCCGTACTCAAGTGGGGGGAGATGGGGTGTACGAGTTGAAGAAGAGTGACCATGTTAAAGTCTCGTGTGTTGGGAGGAGGAAAGATGAGTAAGTATATTTTCTAGACTTATAAAATCGAGTGCATACAATCTCATACAATTGGTTTGGTCCAACGATAAAACGGTATCCAGATGGGATGATCAAATCGTCCGATTTGATCAGAAATGAAATTGGCGTCAATCTCCAATTTAATCACCAATTTTAGATTTATGGTGGTATTATATAGAGCCCACTAAATTGAAAAAATGCCCCAGAACGGAAATACTGGCGTCACAAATTGGTATTCTTGCGTCCGCACCTCATTTTATCGGTAATATCGGTCATTATCGGCGGTTGAATTCGGCGAGCCAAATTGGCGTTTGCGTCCGCACGTCCTGATTCGATCGTCTCGAAAATTGTCCCGTCTGGACTGGGCTTATGAAATGCGGATTTTACACTTTAAGGCGTATCCAGACTAGTCAATTTTTCGCCAATATGATTAAATTGTCCGATTAAATCAGGCCGTGCGGACGAAAACTGCAATTCTGCTCGCCGATTTAGACCACCGATTATGACAGATATTACCGATAAAATGGAGGTGCGGATCCAAGAATACCAATTTGTGACGCTAGTGTTTTTGTTTGGGGGCATTTTAACTTAGAGGGCTCAAATATCATCATAAATCTAAAATTGTTGATGAATGAAATTGGAGATTGACGCCAATTTCATTTCTGATCAAATCGGTCGATGTGATCGTCCCGTCTGGACTCCATTTCCCATAAAGTTTTAAGTCATAATGTATTGTTTGTCCGCATTTTCGTTAGTCATACTTTGGTTTTTCTCAGAAACGCGTAACTTTTTAAGATTTCCATAATAATAATATAGCCACAGAATAAATAATAGTACTAGGTACAGAAGACTCACTCTCTAACAAAACGCGTCTGTTACGATCAGGACAGATATGGCCGCTAGGTGGCGACAGCGCCACGCGCGGTTTATGGGTAGCCACCAAAATTGGTGTGGAACGGATGTACTTTTAGCTACCTGTAGCAAAGCGACGAAATCGCGGAGTGAGCCACGCCTGATATAGCCCTCGAGGTCATCTAACTTTAATCTCCATAATGACTACTCCTTCGAGTAGTCGTTCCTTTTTCAGTACCAAAGCTTCATGGTCCGGCAACACATTAGGCTTCCGGCCCGTCCCGCCGCTCCCCTCCCCACCGGGCAGAGAGCATTCCCTCAACGTGGTCATAATCGGCTTCGACTCCGCGGCCAGAAATGGCTTCATCAGAAGAATGCCGAAGAGCTGGCAGACGCTGAAGGATCTAGGATATACTGTTATGGAGGGGTAAGTACCTGTCACAAATGGATAGGTACATGTGTATTTATTCACACGACGGCGGTGGCGCTTTTTATCAAGCGTTGTTGGATTTTCGACTTTAAGCCTTGGTCGTTAAATCGAATTTAGCGTGCAAACGAATTCTAGTGCTTTTATAACGCGCGTTGAAAAAGCGCTCGTGTGATGGGGCCTTAACATCTTCCAGCCGCGCGAGTTTTTCGAACTATACGCACTTGGTCTTGTTTATCAGCTTGAAAGTTTTACTCACTAGGGATGTTACTCTGTCGATACAAGACACTATAGACCGACCGCTTAACCACAGTATAATAAAGAGTACTAACGTACAGTATGGACACTCCCTGCCTCCCGTTGAAAGTGCCGCCCACCCGCTCTCGGTTACCTCACAGTTACCGGCTGGCAAGGACGCGACGACGCGGTGCGCAGAGCGGAGGCCACGTAAAATATTCAAATATTAAAGAAATATTTACAAAACCTATCTGATAACACTGAAAACAACACAATATCTAAGTATATGAAAAAAAACATGTTTTCAACTTACGTACCTAATATTTTGGTGGCCTTAATTTCCTTTCAAAAATGTTGTTACTTCGTTTATACTGATTCAAAATAGGAGCTTAGATATCCACCTTACAGCATAATACGATTCTTATTTCTTCATAATTCGCGCAATGAGTTTTGAGTCATTGAGGTCATCGAACTTGACAACAAAATGGCGGAAACCTTAGCACGTCTTATCTCGCTCACACAAGCATGGTACGCGTTCACCTACACGAGCTTAGACTGTGTGCGTAGGAACGCGTTTGTTTCATACATTTGATCGCCAGTGTCCGGGGTGTGGCTTAACTGAGTCCTCGCCTGCGCGGTACGGGGGCGACCGGGCGGGACGACTAAAGGCCCATTTACATGGTGCGAGTTTCTCGCCTCGACGGCACGATTATCGTAGCACGAGAAAAAATATAGTATCATGTAAACTAAAGATACGATATCGTACTAGAAGGAGCGATAATCACCTCGCCTTTGCTGATTGGATGTCTCCGTGTAAACAAAATTTTAATGCGAGAATCGTATTTCGAGATTTTGAATGACCTACATATGTATTCACCCCTCAGAGTATAGTCAGATATCAGATATCAGATATCACAGAAACACCGTGTAGGTATACTTATATGTTGTCGTTTCCCGGCAACTTATTTTTTCTTAAAAGCAACACCACATTATTTCAGCCAAGAGCCAATATTAAAATATACGTAAATGCAACTTAAAATATATTAATTTTAAAAATAATGTTAGAAACAAGAAATATTTATTAAGAATATTGACAGTATAGTGAAAAGATTAGTAACTAAACACGTAAGTATACAGGTAAAACTCGTATGAAAATCGGTTCGCACCGATTCGTGCGATACTCGCACGTACGTGAAAAAATGTCATACGAGAACCAGTTTAGACGAGTCGAGAAATCGTATGCAAATATCTCCCTAGAAGGCAGCTTCCCGTGTAAACTATTTCGCCTGGCGATAATCTCCGTTCGAGTATCGCATGACATAATCGTAGGCGAGTTTTTATTTCTCGCATGAATGTAAACATTTTTATACGATAATCGCCTGACGATTATTGCATACGATAATGTCATACGATTTCTCGCCCCAAAATGTGCGAGAAACTCGCACCATGTAAATGGGGCTTAAGGGTGGCGGGGAAAGTGCGGGCGCCGTACGCCTGCCGCCCGCACCTTCCCCGCCACCCTTAGTCGTCCCGCCCCGTCGCCCCCGTACCGCGCAGGCGAGGACTCAGTTAAGCGGTCGGTCTATAACGATATTCGATTTATCGAATAGGTATCGAATATCTGTCGATATTCTTTTCGCTTACAACTACGCATTTCCACTACCTGTTTCCATTGCAGCTACAACATCGTAGGAGACGGCACACCTCGGGCCCTCTTCCCCATCCTCCTGGGTAAGACAGAGCTGGAGCTGCCTGACGTTAGAGTAGGACAGAGCAACGCCGGCAGCCTGGACTCCTTCCCTTTCATATTCTACAAGCTGAAGCAGGACGGGTGAGTTCATGTCGAACCATATTCGATTTCGATTAGGCACGGTCACACGCATTTTTTTTAAGAATTCGGAGGTATAAATAAATAAATATTACAGGACATTCTTACACAGATTGACCAAGTCCCACGGTAAGCTCCAGAAGGCTTGTGTTGTGGGTACTCAGACAACGATATACAGGGTGATTCAGGAGACGTGAGCAGGACTAACACTGCGCATATCGTTAATTATAAGCAACTGTTTCGTATCAGTATTAGTGAGGTTAACGTTAATTTTCTAGTCGTGTTGAAAAAAAAGTTATTAATTTTTTTACGACATGCATGGTCACCCTAAAATTAGAATACTAAACTACCGATATTCTGTGTCAAATTGAATGTCATCACTGTCATCACGGTCTGGTTACTTTTGAAAACTCGTATCCAAGGCCTATTGACTTCCTTGAAACGATGTGACCCTTCAAAATTGTATATGTGTTGTCCGTTCCCAGACGAGATTGCCAGTAATTAACATAAAAATATTTTACTACAGCAACATTGCTAGAACTGGCTTTGTCTATACGATTTCTAGGAACAAATGAAATTATTTTATCAAATATATTTTGATTTGTATTTTATGAAGTAGTCATATGTAAATTATTATTTATATTTTGATATATGTAAATTGTTATCTATTATATTTCAGTTTGTCTTTGTCTATGTTCATAAAATCTACGAAGGGTAGACGTGCCTCTACCCTCCTTAATAAAATTAAAAAAAAAAACTTTGTCAATAGCATGGTATAATAATATACTCCGCCTGGTACTCCATTCCGAGATTCGCGTATGACCTAACTGACACGCGCCTACGTCATCATGCTGTTTACAGGTTCTCAAACTTTGAAATGTGGGAGAATTTTAACCAACGGTGAAAATTATTTTAACGGCATTAATTTTAAGTTATTCATGTAGAAACATAGTAAAATAAAACAAATCTAATGTATTAAATTAAACTTTATTTATCTATACAAGACAAACGTTTAAAAAACTAATTCACAGTTACACATTAATTACCAAGCTTACGACGTGAAAAGTTTGGAAAACACTGCGACTGCTGACACTGAGCGAGAAGGAAATAACAATTAACACGCGTTCGACAAGGATGACGGTCAGGGCATGAAGTTATCTAGATCCGAATTGTCAAATGTGCCCAGCGCTATCCTGTGTTGCCAGTAGTATAAACAGAATTACCCGAAAGTCTGAAATTTCTTTCGTGAATCGGAAGATATTGCTAACGAGTAATTAAAAATGACGTGTTATTGTAAAATTTAAGCTAAAATACATATAAATGAAAATTATAAAATTATAAAGAAATATTTTAACTTATTAACCATAGGTATAATGTACCCATGTAACATGTTATGTTGAAATAAAGTGGCAATGTTATTGTGACGTAATCGCGTGTCACTCTGGGAATGGAAGACCATGTTTTATTAGACCATGGATAGGCCTTGATTTGGGTCTGGCCGGTAAGAACATAGGTCATTACCATAGTCTAATAAAACATGGTCTTCCATTCCCAGAGTGACACGGGGCTACGTCACAACAACATGGCCGCTATATATAGCGCTATCGCATATTATCATATAGCGCTGTCGCATGATGACGTAAGCGCGTGTCAGTTAGGTGACCTAGAAAAGACGGGAATGGAGTACCAGGCGGAGTATATTATTATACCATGGGTCATTACAAAAGTCTGTAATGTCAATGCTGTCAGTAAAGTAATTTAACGCAAAAATATCATATCAGTTTTCATATAAAACGATTTATTCACTTGAAATATATTTATTTAGGTTCCTATTAATTTTTAAAATAAAAACTATTCATATGTACGAGCAACATATCTAAATGCGTCTTCGCACAGACAGGCTTAGTTAAAATTAAACCGTTGTCTCTCTTCCTTCCTTGCTGTATCCGGCAATGGCGACTTTATCAACAATTCTTATCCGGATTATGAAAAGCCCTAATGTGTGTGTGGAAACCAGAAACAGCGATAATTTCAAGGTAAGAAATATATTAATATTTAAATAAAAATGAGCGTACTAAATTACCAAATTCAAATATAATAATTTAATCTTACTATCCCCGTAAACCCGCGGACGTTATATCGCGTCCGAAATTATAATCAAAATTCATCATAGATCATAGAAAACTTCACATTGTTTGAGCTGGTAAATTTAGACCCTAGGAATTAGCGACGTTAGTAATTAGGAAGTTAGATTATATTGTTTAATTTGTGACTATTTTGTTTAAGAAATTGAATCAATCAAATTGATGGCTTGAGCGTGAGATAATAATATATTATAATCCTGGGCCGTCATATGATTTCTTGGAAAAAGCTCAAAGGGCACGTATCTGCCGCATATCCAGACTAGTTTCCCGGTGATCAAGAACGCCGCGCGGAGCTGTGAAGCAGAAAATGTCCGATAACCGGATAGATGTAATAACAACTTGTAACCATTTGCCATATCAATGTATGTATTCATATGTATTACTCCTAACATATATACAGTAATGCTAATAGGAATTAAAATATTTATATCTTAATACGTAACTTTTTGTTACCTTTTATATTTGACGAATTTCTAAATATAGTACCTAATCATTATCTTTTAACGTATTTTTTTATTTATTTGTGATATGCTAATTTAAGAGCCCTCAACGTGCACACTAGCGCCACTGCTAAATAATCGTGATTATTTAAATTTAAAAAAGGGGCCGCTACGGACTGTATTGTGTATTTAAGTACCTTTTGAATACATCAAACTAGTATTTAAGTTGCTCGTCGATCTATGTGCTCAAAACAAAAACGGCCGTTTTAACTTTGGACGGGTAGATTGACGAATCCAGTAACATAAAAACTAGTTTAATGTATTCAGTAGTGGCGCTAGTGTGCATGTTGATGGGCTCTTAAAAACCTGACCCCAACAAAAAAGAAAAAAATACAAAAAGAAATTCCCTCTCCGGGATTCGAACCCGGGACCATTAGCTTCCTGAACTGGATTACTGCCAATACCCGCTAGGCTAAACGAGTTGTCAATTCTAATTACAATGGTATCCTACCAGAGCGCTAGTAGTATAAACGAACTTTTGAAAGGGACATTTTTTTGTATGGAGTTATCGTTCTTCTCCTAGTGAGTATTATATTCTTTGCTCGTATCTCACTCAAGTTTGACAGTTTATTTTCTTCGTAATCAAAATGCCATTGCGGTTAAAGAGGTTTTATGTTTATTAATTACTTAGGTCCTGTAGGGTGACCATGATTGTTGAGAATAAAATTTGCTCTCACCAAAAAGTTAAAAAATAGGAAAAAGTGTGGTTGTTTCTCCTAAATAAAAATGAAATGAAATGAAATGAAATTGAAATGAAATGAAATGAAATGAAATGAAATGAAATGAAATGAAATGAAATGAAATGAAATGAAATGAAATTTATTATTACTAACAGAGTTACAAGTCAATACATTTTATCATACATTAATATCACAATATTAAATTATATTTATACAATATATTTTATAAATTAATTACATTTACATATTATTTCATAAACATAAGTAGGTACATGTTCTTGCGTTATGTTTTTTATTAAAGAATTATTGGTAAATCAAAAAAATCTTGATAGGTATAAAATATTTTTTCCGACAGCCACTTTTTTAGTTTTAGTTTGAACGTCGCGATGGAAGTTGCATTCCTTACAGTATCAGGCAGGCGGTTGTAAATGGAGGGGCCTAAAATGTAGACGGACCGCTCTGACTTCGCAAGCCTGTGTGCTTCGGTGACTAGCCTATTATGGTGCCTATTACTTCGGAGGCTGTAATTGGTGTTAATGCCTCTGCACTTAAACATATCTAGGTTTTCGCGCATGAATATTGCAACTTGGTTAATAAATAGGCACGGTAGGGGCAGAATCTTGAGATCGCGGAAGATGTCTCGTGCCGGTGCATCAGCAGCCTTGCCGGCCATCGCGCGTACGGCGCGCTTCTGCATAGAGAACACACGTCCCCAGTCGGAAGCACGTCCCCATAGCTCAACGCCGTACGTCAAGAGCGAGTGCACCGTCGCAAAATAGCACTCTCGCACTGCGCCCTTTCCGGCTGTGCTCGCCAACCGTCGCAATGCAAAGCACGCGCGCCCTAGCCTTCCACACAGTTCATTAATGTGCGCTTCCCATGAGAGCACGTTGTCGAGCTGGAACCCGAGCAGACGTGTGCAGGTCACGTGCTGTAAAGGGGCACCACCTGCACTAACCCTCATGGTTGGGCTTCTATGACCATTTAATTTAAATGTCATGTAGCTCGTTTTCTCTTTATTTAAAGCGAGACCGTTTGACCGGAACCACTGGTGCAGTTGTTCCATAACAAGGTTAAGTGCCTCTTCCAACCCCCGTTCAGCGGTCGCACTGACGACTGCCGTGACGTCATCGGCGTACATCAGTATGTCTGCACCTTTTATTGCCTTTGGCAGGTCGTTCAGCAAAATGCTAAAAAGTGTGTTGGAGAGGCACGATCCTTGAGGCACTCCCATCAGGTTTCGTAGTTCGGAGGACACAACCTTACCTCCATCCCCGATGACAACCTGGGCCCTGCCGGTCATAAATGACAGTATTAGTTTGGAGGCCGCGCCTCGGATACCGTAGTGAGCCAATTTATCTGCAACTAGCGCGTGGTCTGCTGTGTCGAAGGCACGCGATAAGTCGCAGCAGATGACAGCTACGTATCGTTCCGCCTCGCGAGCGCGCAGCACACAGCGCACCACTTCTCGTACCAGATCTGTAGTGCACCGGCCGTGTCGGTAGGCATATTGGCTGTCTGATAGGGTGTTTCTTGGTGCCCAGAAACTGAGTAATCTGTTATTTAACCCTGCTTCAAAACATTTACTAGGGCCTGGGACCAAGGATATGGGACGATATGATTTTATAGCGGATTTTTTTCCTTTCCCTTTATAAAGTGGACATATTTTGACCTTTTTGAGGCACTCTGGATACACTCCTAACCGCATGCAATTATTAAATAGGTTAGCTAGGACGTAGCTGATGGCTGGGCTGGCTCGTTTTAGCAGTTTAGCGGAGAGGCCATAAACGTCGGTACTATTTTTGGGTACAATAGATGTTTTAAAAATGTTTGCAATTTCGTCCGGTGTAAACGGCATGAGTCTAATAGAGCAATCGCTGGTGGTGTGCTCGTCTGCTAAAGAGGCAATACACTGGTCGCGATCGGCAGAAGGCGCGCCGCACGCAGCAGCTGCCGTTACGAATTCGTGGTTTAGCGCATCTACCGCCAGTTGCTTGGTCGCGAACGGACGGCTTGCGCTGTCCACCAGCAGCTCGGTGTAGTCGACGCGCTCACGGGGCTTCCGAGCCAGTTCGGTATTAATGGCGTTCCACATTGCTTTGGCCTTATTGGGATTACTGCTAATCAATGAATTAATGTATTCTTTACGTTTACTTTTTAATTTATTATTATATGATATTAGGATTTTGTTTGAGGCGTCGTGTAAGGAAGTATTGGCGGGGTATTTGTTTGACAGATTAATAAAATCAAAGGCTAACAGTTTTAAATCAATCAATTCACTATCTATCCAAGGATTGTTTTTGTGACGTATTGTTATTTTTTGCAACGGAAGGTGTATATCGAGTTGGCTTGAGAGAATGTTCATAATTTTAGTTGCGAAATGGTTACATTCATCGCTATGATTTGCAATAATTGCTTGCCAATCTATCGACTCGAGCGCGGTAACAAAAGACGCAATGTTTTTTTTCGCTAAAGACTCGTTTTTTTATCACCTGCGGCTTCGGGTGGCGCGGGGTGCGGGGCACGGTGAGTCGCTGCGCTTCATGATCGCTTATGTTAGTGACAATGCATTCCGCGGACACACGGTCGTCTGGGATGTTTGCATATGCGTGGTCTAGTAGCGTTGCGCTGTCACCGTCCCTTCTGGTTACTTCGTCAACGTACTGACCAAAACGATGCGCTGCCAACATATCCAGCAACTGTCTCTTAGTGGTCGTATTACTATTTAGGTCTATGTTTATGTCGCCCATTATAATTGCTGTCAGTTTGTCATCATTTATTTTGGTCAGTAGGTTGTCGAATAACTTGAGATACTCGGAGTGACTGGTTAGGTTGGAGTGATAAATTCCAATTATTAAAATATTTTCGTCTATTAGATATATTGCACATACATCAAACAGCTGCTCGCGAGACAACTCACAGTAGTCAGGTCGGTTTATGGCTTTTATATGTGATTTTACATAAATGCAACTTCCGCCGCGTTCTATGTTCGGTCTACAATAGTAAGACAATAAATCATAATTAGTCAAAGTCACAGATTGAATTTCGTTTTCACGTAAGAAGTGTTCCGTTATGATTAAAACGTCACACGTTAGGTCGTCACTTAATAGCATTTCTAAATGCTTCGTTTTACTATTTAACCCCCTTATATTTTGGTGACAGACTTTTAGAAATTGCGTATCCGGTGTCCGTGTGTCACAGTGTTGATTATTTGGTTTCTGCGCCGGCGCACTGTGGGATCTCGTTATCAGCTGTGTAGCGTGAGTCGCGGCGGCGGCGGCGGCGGGGGGGAGCGCGCCCGGCGCGCCCGCCACTGGCTCGAAACCACTCGCTGACCTCCGTCCCAGCTGGCCACATATCGGGAGACATCATTTCGTTAAATTTACTGCAAGGCACGGTTATCGCGAAAGACGCGTAGTGATCATGTTTCAGGCGTAGTTTGACAACTGTGCAGTTAGTGTAGCCGGTTTTCTTTGTGATGTATGACTGAATCATATCTGGGGTTGTGTCTATTAGCATTTTATATTCTGTACTAGTTTATATTATATAGTATTATTCCAAGCTTAACAACGTAACGGCTTAATAAAACAATATGGCTAATACAGTGTACCAACGTACGATGATTGTAATATTAGTTCTAATGACAGTGCGTAGGGCTGATATATGTTATCTGTGACTCTTGGCTTTTTGCCTGTCAACTTGTGAAGTATGGCGGCTAAAATGAGAACCTTGCTTTGTAAAACGAATATTAATTATAAACCTGTCAAGAAGAACATCGTCTTTATATTTGAAAGCAGCATAATAATCCCCAGAACAAGGCTCACAGGGTGGGCTTTCAATTCAGAAGCCGGGATATGTTGGAGCAGCTTGCTTTGAAACCGACGCCCGCTAGTTGGAAAAGACGCTATTTCTATAAATTGGGAGCCAGAGGTCTGATAATTCCAATTATTTTCATCTGTTTTCACCGTGTTTTGGCAGTCAGAGAAGTGATTATTCACTAACAAATCTGGGAGTTGGAGAAAGTGATATCCGTTTAAGGAAAACTAACCTATTTGAACAAACTTTACATTACTTACTGACGTCCACATAATAAAAGAATAAGATAACATAGCGTGTTTTGTGTCGTGAATGTACTAACAAGAGCATGTTTCATGTGTTTATCTTTTGTTCGTGTGCGTAATTTCTTTTTTTTTTGTTATTGAAATGCTTACAGTAACTCCAATAGCTGTAATAGTACCGAGCGATTAATAGTATGTGTTTGGCTTCTCGTGAGCGTATTGATTGTGAATGGAAATCAGTTTTAAGGAAATTCTGGTACATAATTGTTACTTTTGAATTTCACTCTGAATTACTGGTTGTAACTATCATGTTATGTGTATGTGGATTTGTTTTCATATTGTCAGTTTAAACAGTAAAAGTGAAAAATGGGAAGATTCCATGGTTGTAGTAGAAAGTGTGACAGAAAAAGTAAGGAAAAGTCAAGCGCAAGGCAAGGCAGTACTATATCAAATATCAGTATGCACCATAATATAGACAAGTTGCAGTGTTTAAGCAAAGCGTTGTAAGTAGTCACTCTGACTCTTTCCCCAAAAAGTTTCCCAAAGGCGGAACGGACTTCTGGAATTGGTAAGTTAAAGATGCGTTTATTAATTAAAGAACTATAGCAAGGCAACAATTTTGAGAATTTGTGTGTGTGTAAAGAGATTTTCATTAAAAATTGCTGACATACAGTTAAGACCTTGGCTTCGGCTTAGAGATCTATGGTTGGAAATCAAAAGGGTTTTTTAAGCATCACTTTTAAAACAGAGCATTGAGCCCTTTCAATTTCCAGCATAGAGGTCTTTTGCCGCACTTCCCCAAACTGTGAACTGTGATGCAGTAGCTAATCACAGACCGACAGAGTGCGGTGTAAACTAATTTAAGCACAGAATCATCGGCAGTGTTACGAAGCTTTTTAAAAATAAATATGGATTTTCTTATTCTAGCAGAGAGTTTGTGAATGTGGTTTTTGAAATTCAGTTTTTCATCTACTAATAGACCAAGATATTTTATTACATCAGTATTCTGTATTGAATCACAGTTACAGGAGTTGGAAATAGGGTAGTCTGTGCATGAATGGAATTTTATAAGGGGGTGAAAAGTAAGCACTTAAATGTCAAAACACTTTGGTCACAGAATAGTTAATAGTAGTATCATACAGAAAGGAAACTTCTTACAAAACCGAAGTTTGACAGCGTTTCAGGGTCGAATCATGCCGTCCCTTTCTAATATATGGCACGTATGGTGGTCGTGCACGCAAAAGGAAGTCAAGTGGTGCCAACCCTAATAATTGCTCGGAGCAATGCTGAGCCGAGCGGAGCCGAGTTTGACCGAAGTCAGGAGTTTCGCACCCCTGCTTTGGTTCAGAAATCACAAGTTTCGGCAAGTTTATACCACAAATATCACGGGATTCACTATAATAACACTTGTGCATAAAGTTTGTTTGATAATAATTCACTGACGTTGATATTTCTTGATCGAAACATTGTAGTTTTTTTTATATCAAAGTAAAAATGCGAGACGTAATTTTGGATGATGGCGGTAGCAGAGCCACCTAGCGAAAAAAAGATATTCAGTAAAAAGGCTGGTTCAGGTAACATATATAAAAAAAATAGGTAATAATTTCAAGTAAATTTATATTAGCAGGGTACAATACCAGGCATAAGTTGATTTTGAAAGCCTGAGCTACCAAACATCCTGAGAGAAAGAGAGAGAGAACTGATGTTTGAAATTTACTCATGGACCCGGTCAGTCCATGTCACCTTAATAACTTTATTGTGGGGTGTATGCAATTTGTTAGTTAATCATGTAGGTAGGAAAGTAGTGACCATAGAAGTAGACAATGTCAGAATGATAATTTAAGTTTTATTTATTACTGTAGTATGTTATAGAATATCGTTAAAATTATTGATGACTTATGTTTGTATGAAATTAGTAAAAATGTTTTCCTGTTCAAGTCCTGTAATGTTTATGTATAGACTGCAGTGTTGTACACGGTTACCCCTGATGGATTATGTACAATAGGGATGTTTCCTGTACTTAAAATAAATTATTTCAAACCGTGCATGAAATAAGGCACCAGATAATTATTAGAAAAACATAGATAACAGCTATTTTTAAACACAATTTGTATTTCATAAATCGGATTGAAATATAAAAAGTAGGTGAGTTTACCGTGACGTCACTATATTTGTTTTCATATAAATTCCATATTAAAAAATCGTTTTGACAGTTCTAAAAAAAGAAACTGATTTGACTAGTAGGAATGTAGCCTATTCATTGGGCTCACAAGCTATTGCAGGCACTTTAGTGGCAGTCAGTTAGCGCCTTATGAAAATAAATTATACTCTACAAATTATTAAAACACTGACTGTTGTGTACTCTATGTGTATGTGTCCTTTAGGATGATGACCCTTAAAGTAATAAATGGTTGAATTGCCATTTGCAGCACAGTTAGTAAATATGATTTCATACCTAGAGTTGCCCAATTATATAATTTTATGTCCGGTACAAGTTGATGTAGAACTTAATAGAGAGGGTACTAAACTAATAAACAAGGTGTTAAGGTTTAAAAGAAATTTTTTGTGGGAGATAAGTATACTAGTATACATACATAGTGATTCAGAGTGAAAGCAGAGGGTAAATATGTTTACTATCACAACAATTGATATATGTTAATAATGTTAAAGATGTTATTAAATAAAAGATAATGATGATATATGTGAAAAGTAAGCTTGAGTCAGTCATTAACTATAGGAACTAAAAGACTGAAATAGTTCTTTTGACCGAGAGCAGAGCACTCTCTGTAGTGAATGAGCAGGCACAAGCCTAGTGAAAAGGTGTGATCATGATCAATTTGAGGTTTATTAATCATAATTTAAAATAAAGTAGTATTCATAGCTGTTGCAAAATTGAAATGCTTAGCAAACTAATATTTGTGATAATAACTTGGAATTTGGAATACAAGAGAGTCAAGAGACTTAAAAACTTAAATTATGCATGTGACTGTTTAAAATATTACCTATTTATCTTTGTGTTGAAATTGTGATGAGATCACTACAAGAGTAACAGTAATATGAATATAATGAAATTGTGAAAGATATATTCAATTCAATACAACTGGTTATGAAGTGAAACAGAGAAACTTATATTATTAAGAGATAGTTAAGTACCTGACCAGTGAAGATGTTCCCTAATATTTATTTATTTTATATATAGGTACTTATCCATGATCATTTAAAAAAAAAAAGTGAGTTAGAGAATTTTGTGACCTTAAAGAGAAGTACTTATTGTATAATAATTTGTAACACAAGAGTAATTATTATAAGAGCGAATTTTTAAAGAATAATACATTTTGTTACCTTAATGAGAAAACGTATTGTATAATAATTTGTAACACAAGAGAAATTATTATAAGAGCGATTTTTTTAAAGAATAATACATTTTGTGACCTTAATGAGAAAACGTATTGTATAATAATTTGTAACACAGGAGTTATAAGAGCGAATTTATAAAGAATAATACATTTTGTGACGTTAAAGAGAAAAAGGTATTATATAATAATTTGTAACACAGGAGTTATAAGAGCGAATTTATAAAGAATAATACATTTTGTGATGTTAAAGAGAAAAAGGTATTGTATAATAATTTGTAACACAGGAGTTATAAGAGCGAATTTATAAAGAATAATATAGCAATTTGGTAATATGTCAAACAATAAAGAGTGATTCAGTATAAAAGACATGCAATTATTAAATTTGAGTGAGCTATATATGGTACATACATTAACAGTGAGGCATTGCAGGTGGAGAGCTGCAATGATGTAGTAAATGAATAATAGTGAATCAATGATATGTAAATCCATTTATTTTTGTATTCAATGAGTAACAGTGAGGCAATGGCATGTATTATGCACCTATTGATATAGTAAATGAGTAACAGTGAAACCAATAACATATTAGTCCATGTATTGATGTAACGAGTGACAGTGAGTTAATGATATATGTGAATCCATGTATTTTTGTATAAAATGAGTAACAGTGAGTAACTGACATGAGTCCATGTATTGATATAGTAAATGAGTAACTGAGTCAATGACATGTAAGTCCATGTATTGATCTATTAAGTGAGTATCAGTGAGACAATGACATGTTAGTCCATGTATTGATGTAACAAATAACAGTGAGTCAATGATAAATGTGAATCCATGTATTTTGTATTAAATGAGTAACAGTGAGTCTATGTAATGATGCATTAAGTGATTAACAGTGAATGACATGTGAATCCATATAATGATGTATTAAGTATCAGTAAGTCAATGACTAGTGAACCCATGTATTGATGTATTATATGAGTAACAGTGAGTCCTTGTAATGATGTATTGATTTAAAGTGAGTCAATGACATGTGAGTCCATTTATTAAGTATCAGTGAGTCAATGACATGTGAACCCATGTATTGATGTATTCAGTGAGTAACAGTGAGTCCATGTAATGATGCATTAAGTGATTTAAAGTGAGTCAATGACATGTGAATCCATGTATTAAGTATCAGTGAGTCATTAACATGTGAACCTATGTATCGATGTAATAAATGAGTAACAGTGAGTCAATGGCATGTGCATCTGAATCCATGTATTGATGTCGTTTATAAGTAACAGTGAGTCAATAACATGTGAATGTATGTATTGATGTAACAGTGAGTCAATGACATGTAAAAGCATGCATTGATGTAGTTTGTAAGAAACAGTGAGTCAATAACATGTGAAGGCATGTATTGATGTAGTTTATAAGAGTGAGTCGTTGCAGGCATTTGAGGAATGCCTGTAGTGATATAGTTCATAAGTTGAGTAATATTGATTCTATTGTTCTGTTGTGCATTAAGTATGTATAATGTGGATTACTTATGTTTAACTCTTTAAAACGCAGAGACGCGTTGTACTCCAGGATTGGCCGAATATTAGCATTTTATATTCTGTACTAGTTTATATTATATAGTATTATTCCAAGCTTAACAACGTAACGGCTTAATAAAACAATATGGCTAATACAGTGTACCAACGTACGATGATTGTAATATTAGTTCTAATGACAGTGCGTAGGGCTGATATATGTTATCTGTGACTCTTGGCTTTTTGCCTGTCAACTTGTGAAGTATGGCGGCTAAAATGAGAACCTTGCTTTGTAAAACGAATATTAATTATAAACCTGTCAAGAAGAACATCGTCTTTATATTTGAAAGCAGCATAATAATCCCCAGAACAAGGCTCACAGGGTGGGCTTTCATGTCGGTCTTGAAAAAACAGGCATGGATTTTTTTTACGCGCTCTGTCGTCTGTACGTCGCCGTCCACTGGGCCGGTGCCCGTGACAGCGATCCGTCTCGGTCTTGCTTGCATGCGGCCCTTTTTATAGGACACGGTGAGATATTCGTCTTTAGAGTCAGAGGGATGTGTCGACACATCATTCGTCGTGTTTTTATTTAGATTGCAGCTGTCTAAGTTTAAATTCGATGTTGGAAGCGTTTGCGATGACGGCTCCTCTGTAGACGTATTCGTCTCTTGTGCGCTTACCTCGGGTGTTATCGCAATATCAGGTGTTCGTGGTCCGTCAGCAACGATAGCGCTTGATTTTTTACCGGCGCTTGGTGCAGCGGTCGCGGCGGCTTTTAGACGCGCTTGTCAGACTGGGCGCTGCTGCAGCGCTGTAAGCGCTGGCGGGGCTGGAGATGTATGGCTGGCGATAGACTTACGGGTTGTTGTTGTAGCTGAGGTACCCTCCGAGTTCGGTTTTAGTTGCTTTAGCACTTCACTTTGGTTATTTATTATTTCATTTTGCTCTGTTATTTTCTGTTCGAGTACGCTTAATTTGTTCGTCATTGCGGTCACAGTATGTTGTAGCTCACGAATAGCGGTTTCTAGCGCCTTTTGCGCCATTCTTTATATTTTATATTATTTAATAACTCAGGAGCAGTTTTGACGCGTGGAGTAAGGAAACCGGTCATCACCTAAGAATACGACGGTGATCGATCAATTATCAGTTACTGAGTGTGCAGGATTAGTCCTGCTCACGTCTCATGAATCATCCTGTTATATATAATATATAAATACTTAAATACATGGAAAACAACCATGACTCAGGAACAAATATCTGTGTCATCACACAAATAAATGCCCTTACTGGCATTCGAACCCAGGACCATTGGCTTCCCAGGCAGGGTCACTACCCACTAGGCCAGACCGGTCGTCAACTCAGCTTTAATTTCATTTATTTTCATTTTATGTATATTTTATGTAATGAGACGGTGCGAGAACTCGCATGCGGGTTTCATTACATTGCGGTTTTTTATCGGTCGATTGAATTGGACGTAACCACAGTCCGCAATGTAACTAAAATCGCATGCGAGTTCGCACGCCGTCTAGATCAGCAAGGGCTCAGGGCTGAGTCATATGAAAGATAAGGATCTTTCATATGTCTGTGGTGGTCAAAAGTTATAGTACAAATTGTGAATTCGAATTGAGAAAAAAACCTCGGTTGTAACGATACCTACAGCTATCGTTCCTGAAGAAATGCAAAAAGATGAATATAAATTCGCTTTATTTGACGTTCATAAGCGCATTGTAATATTTGTACTTGAATAAACAATTTTTTATCTTATCTTTATCTTTTAATGATTGTACCAGGTACCGCACCGCCTACTTCGAGGACATGCCAAACATCGGCACCTTCCAATGGCGTTTCAACGGCTTCCACCACCAGCCGGCCGACCACTACCTCCGCTCCTTCTACCAGGAGGACCTCATCATGAGATCCGGCCCCTTCAACTGGTTCACGAGGAGAAATTACTACTGTTTAGGAGACACGCCGCAGTTTAAAGTCATGCTGAATATCACTGAGCAGGTTTGTTTTATACCAGGGATGTTGCGCTGGCAGATTTTTTGACATCCGCGGATTCGGATGCGGATATTTAAAGCCTCACTTCCGCGGATGCGGATGCGGATGCGGATGTCAAGATTTGGTTCTTAAAAAGGTCAAGTATTACATTTTTAGTATTTTTTATTAAAAACACAAAACGTTTAGTATTTGAGCAAGAATATACAGTGTGGAAAGATAAGTCGGGCCCTGGAAGGAAACTACCTTAAATCATTAAGCTGGCTCATTTTACTTAAGGCGAGGTAAGCTCTTAGAAACGTAATTTTTAGTGCCATTTTATTAAGAAACGGCAAAGATTAAACACGTGAAAAAAATATATGTTGCTTTTGAGACCTTTATGTAAGTACTTACGTCGGGTACTCGTTACATAATTGGACAAACTTCGCTCGATAGAAAAAAAATCCAAACATACCCTTATTTTCTACCTTAAAACTCATTTCATTTCAATATTATACTACTTGATGTATTGAAAATCACATCAAAATAAACGTCTGTAATGATGTAATGTCCGTCGGGTTTAATATTGTTAATTTCGTAACACATATAACTTTAAACTCAAAATTTACGAATTCTCGGCACCATTTACTCGCGCCCCCGCTGCCAGCCCGCCGCTCAGTCCCGAGCGGGACGCGTTGGAGGTCGGACGCTTGCCAATTTTTGAAGCGCTCCATATTACGATTGGTTGATAGTACCTACAGTTTTTCATGGTATAACTCTAGATTCTAAACTCCAGTGGGGCCCCCATATTTCTGCTCTTTCGAATAGACTGAGTTCTGCAGCTTTTGCAGGGAGCAAAACTCGTTAGCTAACCGATGTGAAAACAACTCGATCAGTATATTTTCATAACTGCCATAGCATTATGTCATAAGACAGAAGGAGCAACCGTTCAGATACTATTGTAACATTGACACGACCGAATAGTTACATTAGTTACTAGAGTTAAACTAAGAAAAGTCTGCAGCGATTTTGATAGCCCACGCAGTGCAAGTGTTATTTATACGTCATAATTTCATAGAAGTTTGACGTTTAAAATAACACTTGCACTGCGTGGGCTATCAAATCCGCTGCAGACTTTTCTTCGTCTAACTCTAAATACCATTTTACCATTTTTGTTCTGCAGAAGAGGGCTATTCGAACAATATATAAAATGAACCATAGAAAGTCACTTAGAGATAAATTAAATTAAATTGACATAATAACAGCGCACTGTCAATACATTTATTAGAATATTCTGTATATAGGTATATAAAAATAATGTCAATTTTAGGAAAACTTGTGACATTCATAATATCGATACCTTTGGGTTCAATTGGCGTAAAGGACATTTTGGCGAAAATGTGTTATATATACAGTTTTATTCCGAATTCCAAGCGCTTTCGTTCTACATAGTTAAAATTGCGATATCTCTTAAAAAGTTGCCTTTACGACCCAATTTTTTACTATGATTTTGTAAAAACACCTTAGCTCAGAGACCGTAAATGACCAGAATTACCTGTTCAAAGATGTTATCGTAAAGGTTACCGCTAAATATAAATATTGTTGTAAATGACTCACATGTCTTTTGTCGTCCTTTAAGCCCTTCATTTGTTTTGATGATTTTTCATATCGTAAGGTCAAGATGGTCATAAAGGACATATTTTAGTATTGATATTATTTTACTTTCCCTTTACAACCCGCCCTAATAATGATTTTACCATAAGTATATGAAGCGAACTAGGTTGTACAGGACTTTTCTAATATTTGTGTCTTTTACTACCACAAATTAGTTTCTAAACTCTAAATTCAAAACAAATAGCATGGACGTAGCGGTGTATAAAATCAAATAAAAAGTTTCCTGGGATCTTTATTACTATAATGTACCTAATGTTTGACCTTAAATTTGAAAGCATTTACGCTAAGAGTTTTTTCCGCAGTTATCTTTATTCATGGGCGTAAAGGTCTATAATACCAAATTATTAAATAGTTTTATGGGTCCTTTGTTACTAAAATGTTTGCCCTTTAACTTAGAAACCTCAGCTCAGGTTTTTTCAGCAACTATCGTTATTTTACTCGCAGTGGAATCTCTTATAGTCCTGCGACAACATACTAGCCTGTGCATAATACACTCTGTACCTCTCTGATTCGCATTTTTTGTTGATTAGGAGAACAAGACAGGTGTATCAGCGACTGCCCATCGCCTCGCTATCCCGATTATCATCGGAGATGCAGCTTGACCGGGCGCAGGGTTATGTTATGTCTGTTATTATTCGTCCCTGATCAGTGGAAGTGGTTGTGTGTCTGTAATTTAATTATTTCTGTCATTGCATGAGCTCGGCTACAATAACTCGTTGATATAAAAAAAAATCGTAGAAAGTTTGAAACGTATCTGGACGAAGAAGTAATTAATATTTAATGACCAAATCGGTTTAAATTAATTCGTTTACTTAATTGTTTCATAATCGTTTTAAAAGAAGATACTCGATGATGTATAGAAAGTAAATTACGCAGACGTTAGCGAATATGTCAGTGTCAAAGTCGTGGTAAGGCTATTGAATAAAAATACTAGTACTAAAAAGCTTTCACATACATCTTTATACAAGAATATCCATTATTACCAAAAAATTGAAAATTGAACGACTGTTCCAATTGAATATTATTATGATTTAAATTTCATCGAACTGAATAAATGCTATAGGTAGGACCTTGGGCCTTAGGACGATAGCGGATTATTAAGGACTGTGTTTGACAACTTATAGGACGATCGACAGCAGCATATTTTATCAATGGTATCGATATTATCTAACTTTTGTCCTACAATGTGGTTAATCTATCTAAATGAAACCACACTTGAAGACTAGTTAAATCTCTCAGGTTACATAAAACATAGGTACATAGATAGCTACGAGTACATTCATACTAACAAACTCGGCAAGTTCAATGAAATATTGTCCGAATGATAGACAATATTATGTCCACTAGACAATAAAACAATATAACAATTAATATGAGCCTATTTTTAACATTACTTTTACATCGATAATTTAGGAATAGGAAATCGTACGCAAAGTAGTTATTGAACACTCGCTTATCTCGGCAGTCCAGTGTAATGTTGCACGCGCCCGGTCAAGACAAGACTGATGATACCTTTGGGTTCGATTGGCGTAAAGGACGAAATGCTACTTTTCAGGAGACGCGAATAACTGCGATGTTTTGTGTTGATATACGTTTTTTTATTTATCGAGCTATATTTTTGATGTGTATTGAAAAAGTATTCAAAATGTTAGTCTCTTTAACCTAAATTAGCGATCATATCTATAAATTCAATACGAAAGCAGTTAATGTCCTTTAAAATTGGTCAAAAACACTATGAATGTCCTTTACGACCATGACATTTTTGATAATTTAGTGAGTCTTGTTTAGTAGGGGGTCGTAAGTGACATACTCAGACTTTTTTATTCTAAGTTCGGGGTGTATTCGTTACCAACTACGGTACACATCGACTAACGTAGGCTCAAAGGGTTGAACGGACAAAACGCGATTTTTAGGAGAGCCAAAAAACGGTTGTTTTGAGAAAAAAAATCATACCTTTTTGTTTGTTTGAATAAACGGATGTCTGTATATGGCTTATTCTTAACTTTTTGAGCTCTTTTGAACTGATTGCTTGAACTTATGATACAATGCTTATTTACGAAAATAGCATGTCCGTTACGCCAAAAAACACGACTGTTTTTAAGAAGGGCGTCCCTTACGCCTCTTTTTTATGGTTGTCTTATTAGAAAAAGGGTGTAATATACTTACAAAAAATTTTAGCCACAAAACATTTTTTTTTATTTGTTTCAACAGAATCACTGCTGTCCTACCATCTATATCTATTTATTTATGTATATCAAAACAATTGATAATAATTACTATGTATTTTATAACTGGTCATTTACGCCCCCTGAGCTAAGATGTTTTTCCAAAATCATAGTAAAAAATTGGCAACATTTAAAGAGATATTGAAATTTTAACTATACAGAACGAAAGCGCTTGGAATTCTGAATAAAACTGTATAAGTGTATATATAACTCATTTTCGCCAAAATGTCCTTTACGCCAATTGAACCCAAAAGTATCGATTTCTAAAGCTGAACTATTATATCACACAAGACTACATGAATGATAAAACATTAGAAATGATTGATTATTTATTTTACTGTGGAATACTCTAGTATTGTATACCTACATATGTGACGTTCCACGGGAAAAGGTACCTTATGAGGGTTTCTAGTTTCGGAGATATGAAATGTTTTGTAAAGAGGTGAAAAAATGCTCAATTTTTTTTTATTGTGTGATCTGAAACCTTAATGCGTAACGTTTGTTTACCTGTTTTTATTTTTGTTATAAGTTAGTTATAAGCCTAGTAATGTCGTCTCAGAGTTTAGTAGAAAAGGTACCTTATGGAAAAAAGATTAAAAATTCACAAAAAAACTAGTCAATACGGGAAAAGAAGTTTGGTAGAGAACTGTATTAGCATTCTGCAAAACTAATTTGATAATTTCAGTTCTGGTTGGGGCGCCTCGCAAATATTATAACCGTACATAGACCGACATCACAAATCCAAGTAGCCTGCTATTATACCAAAGCTACTCTCATCAAGTCTTTCTTAACTAGAATAATCTTCATTTGGTTTGGTCGCATGCAGTAAATCAGCCATTGGTTGGTGCTGAAAAATGCCAATATCCGACGCATTACCTTATGGAATATCTGAGGTCATTGAACCTCAATGCCGCTTATCTTCAATAGCAACCGAAATATATTATTGATAGGAAATAGACGATTTATACCATCTTAACCCCAAAATATTATTAGTTTATCCTAACTGTTCCATCATCATCATGCCTCATCATGTAACTTAATCACAAGGTACCTTTTCATTACATACAAATTATTGGTCTTTTTTAAGATTATTATGACGAAGAACTAATTAAATTTGGGGCAGTTTAATGTAAATTAATATTTTCTATTCATAAAAGATAAACTGTAATATGATTGATATTTTGTAGTGATGTATTATTAGATTTATTTCCATAAGGTACCTTTTCGTAAATGTATGGAGCAAATACTGTTATTGTTATGTAAGTTTAAAGTGGCATAAGGGGTTTAATATAATATTTAGTTGCGGTTTTAGGATTTATTTCATTTGAATGACAGAATTTCTTTCATATGTGCTCAGAAAAATTGATTGTGTGTCACATTAAAAGTAAAAATATTCAATTTTGTGATTTTATATGAAAAAGTCAAAAAATACATTTTCACCTCTAAATCGGTATTGTTTTTTGCTTAAACTGTCTGTCAGTGTCGTTTTCTAATAGATAAAATTTAAATCTTGAGAGCGCATTGCAATCAATCGTGAAAATTAAATAAAACTTTATTTTCAAGAGATTGGTTAGTATACACATAAATCAGTCGATATCAAAAGTTTCTATTGGCATTACAGAACAAGTCGCAATATTTTTTTAATCTCAGATATATAAGGTATTATTATTTGTAGTCAACTATGTAACTTACTTCAGGAACATAGTTTTTTAGGCGGCTAAACTTAAAACTTCTCTATCGTAAAGTTGCTCATTTCACAACATTATTTTCAAAAAATCATATCTCTGTAACTACGCAACCTAGAAGGTTGATCTTTTGTGTTATCGATAGCTTATTTATTGTAGATTACTGGGGTATGCATAACTCCATACCCGCCATAAGGTACCTTTGACCGTGGGACGTCACATATAATTATCTATACTTACCACCATTGTAAATTTCATTAAATACTCATCAAAATACGAATTAGCCTATAATCAATTTCAATTTTATTTATTTCGTCAATATATAAACCTTATTCAATATAAATTTCCGGAAAAAAATTCGGAACTAACAAACCAGAATACGGATGGCGACAGAATAAGGAAGTAGACGTGTTGTGCGTTGTGCGGGAATCATGCGGCGGGGCGCGCGGGGTGCCCCCCAGCCTATTCTATCGCTGCGTCTGCTTCACCCCCTTGAAAACGTAAAACTCGAGTATAAGAGCGCCTTAAAGGAGACATTCCTTTATTTTTAAAAAGAAACAAAACTGCATAAACTGCTGGTCAACCAATAATTAACCTGCATTTCTCGTGTTTGACTTTCCTCATAGTCGAAATGAAAAGTTGAGTGTTTAACTCGGGTAAAAGTAACCATCTCACCCTCGAACTATTGGCGCTCGAACGAAGAGAGATATAGAGAAATATCTCGGGTGCAATGGTTCACTTTCCACCCT
This sequence comes from Cydia splendana, assembly GCF_910591565.1. Lineage (NCBI taxonomy): Eukaryota > Metazoa > Arthropoda > Insecta > Lepidoptera > Tortricidae > Cydia > Cydia splendana. Next base: position 10,532,078 of record NC_085985.1, read on the forward strand.
TGGTTAACAATCTACTATTATTTCTACATAAAATTCTACATTTCGTTGTTTTTATAATATGGTATGTTTATTGCATGTGGATCCCTTATGGGTGAAGGCCTCCTCCATATCCTTGCAGCGTTTCCTGTCCCTTCCTGGTAGCATCCAATTTTCCCCTGCTATTTTCCGTAAGTCGTCAGACCAACTTGTTTTTGGCTTACCCCTTTTCTGGGCCTTTCCACTGGGTGGTTTTTAGAGTCCATCTGTCGTCTGTGACACGTGAAATGTGACCTGCCCATTGCCATTTCATTCTTAGAGCGTGAGTGAGTGCGTCAGTTATATTACTTTAGTTTTTTTTCTGATTATTTTACTGTTTACTTTATCAATTCTCTTTAGTTTTAAAATGCTCCGCTCCATAGCTTAGATAGATTATTAAAATTAGATTTGTTGTTTTTGCACAGTATTATCTTTTTGTAAAATTATGTTTTGTAAAAGGAAAGTCTACTACCTATTATTTACATTTATATCTATTTAGTTTCTGAGAATAACTTTAATGTTAAATTTAGGGTAAGCTTTATTAGAATGATAGCAACTTAAGTAGGTGCATAAAATTGTATAAAATGAGCGCTGTCTCGCCAACAAACTGCGTTCTACGTAGTTTGGCGAGTAACTTTAAAATTGATTATGTATAAGTATGTGCCTTTGAAAAATAAATTAAAAAGAAAAAAAACTCTTTGGCAAGTTGCTATTTTAGACTGTATGTTGGTTGTATGTACCCACGTCTGGCAAGCATACGTTAGGCAAGGTAGGAGGCAAGTATCCATTACAGTCTTTTTCAGATGGAGTCTGTAGTCTCACTTCATAATTTCTTTGTGAGCCCAGAATCTCTTCCATGTAATGGCTATGCGCCTTTCAATTTCCTCTTCATTCCTCTCTTTGCTGAAGGATACCTGCTTTCCTAAATAGATATAATTGTTTACATATTCTATGGGTTTGCATTTTACTTTTATTGGGTATATGAAGGAGCTGTTGGTCAATATTTTGGTCTTCTCAGAATTTAGCTCAAAGCCTACCTTTGCGCTTTCTTGGGCGAGAGCATTTATCATTTGCTCGTTGGCATTCTCAGAGAATAAGGCCACGTCGTCGGCAAATCTCAGGTGGCTTAAGTATTTATTTTCTATTTTTATTCCTGTTCTGTTCCAATTTAGCTTTTTTAATATCTCTTCCAATATGGCAATGAAAAGTTTAGGAGATATGGGGTCGCCCTGCTTGACGCCTGTTTTTATTTCAATTTCATTTCCCCTTTTCTCAAGTTTTACTCGACTTTTGCTGCTGCTATAAATGTTCTTCACGACATTGATGTACTCTGGGTTAATGTTACAAGCAGTCAAATGCATTACTGTAGTCGATGAATGCTATATATAATTGTTTGTTGTACTCATTGTATTTTTCTATTAACTGTTCTATTGTATGAATATGGTCCATTGTCGAGTATCCAGACCTGAACCCCGCTTGTTCGACAGGTTGCTGCATATCTATATTTTTGGTTATTTTCTGAAGTAAAAAAAGCTTATAAATGGTTGGTAGAAGACTTATTGGTCTGTAATTGCTTATATCCAGTGGGATTCCCTTCGTTATATATATAATGACGAAATTACCTAGCACTTACGCCGCCGCTAAGACGTTCCTGTTACCGACTTGGTCGACATCCGCATCCGCATGAACCAAGATGGCCATGCGATGGTTATGGCTCCTCTACACGATGGCCCAGCGCTGGACTAGCAAGATAGCCATGCGATGGTTATGGCTCCTCTACACGATGGCCTAGCGCTGGACCAGCAAGTGTAGCGACACGCTACTAGATCTGTCTACATCTGTGTGGAACTACCGAACTGTGGCTTCAGTTTTTTTTGTCAGGCCGTTTCGCTGTTGTTGATTCACGCGAATACGCGTAGGTGGCGCTTATATCAAAAACTCGAAGATTCAAAACTCGAGATTGCGAACCTGTTTTACAAACAAATAACTGCTGGCTGGATGTAATAAAGTGAATCTTTAGGCATATTTTGAATTTGAATTTTTATGGAATGTACGAGAAAGAAAAGATTGAAATTGTTTTTAGGCAGATGGTTTGTGGATTTTGTGTATATGTCGTAGTCAGATCGTATAATCCGCCGTATTACATTACGGCTAGCCGTTATCAAAAACAGGGGCGTTTTGAAATGCGGCGGTTCGACGATTAGCCGGATTGTCATTGCGATACGTTCTTCAATAAGGCGGCCAACGTTTAGCCGCATCGTACTACTATTTTAGATTGTAGAGTGACCAGTTCTTTCGGTCGCCTACGTAACCGGAGTTTGACAATGTTTGCAATTTAATTTATTTTTACCATGGTCCCACCGCACTACATGTGTTTATTTTCCAAAACATTTCCTTCGCAACTTAAATAGACGGAGCCCCGCAAGCGGGGCTCCTATTTCTGGGCGGTTTGCCCTTGGGGCATCTGAAGCTACCTAACGAACCTAACCTACTTACCTACCTACGCTTTTTTCCCCAAAGTGTAATGTTTTCACGGACGTCTCACTAAATCAATAGGTAGGTAGGTTAGGTTCGTTAGGTAGCTTCAGATGCCCGAAGGGCAAACCGCTCAGAAATAGGAGCCCCGCGAAGCGGGGCTCCGTCTAGTTAAGTTGCGAAAGAAATGTTTTTTGAAAAGAAACAGTCCGACGAACTCCAGATTTGATGGACACCCCAGCGTTTGTCAGGCAGCGCCACGGGTGTTAAAAATGGGAACTAAAAACTGTCAAAGCGGCGGCTAATGACTCGCTGTATTACATTACGGCTAGCCGTGTTGAAGAACGTATGGCGCCGAATACATTCCGGCGGATTCTCATTCAGCCGCATTCAATCCGGCTAATTGTTAAACCGCCGCATTTCAAAACGCCCCTGTTTTTGAAAACGGCTAGCTGTAATGTAATACGGCGGATTATACGATCCGACTGCGACATATATAAGCCATGGTCTAATAAAACATGGTCTGCTATTCCCAGAGTGACACGGGCCTACGTCACAATAACATTGCCACTTTATTTCAACATAACATGTTACATGGGTAGGTACATTATCCCTCTGTATCATACTGTTGCCTACGGGCAACATACTCTTGACACCTTTCTCAATTTTAAAGAAATTTTTTAAACGCTAGTTTATGCACTGTATCTTGTAGTCTACACACCGATGCATGGACTAGACGCTTCCTCAATTTTCAACTAGATGGCGTTACTCGGTCAAACACAACAATGTTTAGTGTTTCGGAGAAATTTGAAAAACATGTGTTTGTGAATTTGTTAAAATCTTTTAAAAATAGTAGTTGGTGATTTTTGTGCCTGTTATCGTGAAAAAAGTTGAGGTAAGTGTATAAATCATAACATATATTGTATATCTTCAAGTAATTCCTTGTTTTTATGAAAGTAGTAGGTACTTAGTGTTTGTAGCCCATAAGCTACATTATCGTAAAAGGGTCAAAGTTTAGTACGGTAGGTATATGTTTTTAACGTAATTAATATCTTGTACTAGGATGTCTTGTAAACGTCGTTTGCAAGATACCGACATTGCTGCGGCACTCTGTGATGATGATGCGAGTGAAGATGGGTTAGAATTTGATGACGATAGTATTGCCGAGCCTGATTTTGATCCTGAGATGGAGGGGTTGACTGAGGAGATGGTTGATGAGTTTGGCGATGCTTCTTCTGACGGGGAGTTTGATAATCATGTGGACACATTGATTAGAACCTTACAAAATGACGAAATTACCACTTCGACTCAGGTAAAACCAATACAATCGACTTCAAGCGATTGTAATCTTCCAGCTTCAAGGTCCCAAGGAAAGAAGCCAAAAAAGCTGAACTTACGGTGGAAAAAGAAGAACCTGGAGTTAAACGCACTTCAGATAGCATTCAAAGGTCAAGACACTTAGTCCTGATACTATGGTTAATAAGTTAAAATATTTCTTTATAATTTTCATTTATAATGTATTTTATCTTAAATTTTACAATAACACGTCATTTTTAATTATTCGTTAGCAATATCTTCCGATTCACGAAAGAAAATTCAGACGTTCGGGTAATTCTGTTTACATTACTGGCAACACAGGATAGCGCTGTCACATTTGACAATTCGGATCTAGATAACTTCATGCCCTGACAGTCATCCTTGTCGAACGCGTGTTAATTGTTATTTCCTTCTCGCTCAGTGTCAGCAGTCGCAGTGTTTTCCAAACTTTTCACGTCGTAAGCTTGGTAATTAATGTGTAACTGTGAATTAGTTTTTTAAACGTTTGTCTTGTATAGATAAATAAAGTTTAATTTAATACATTAGATTTGTTTTATTTTACTATGTTTCTACATGAATAACTTAAAATTAATGCCGTTAAAATAATTTTCACCGTTGGTTAAAATTCTCCCACATTTTAAAGTTTGAGAACCTGTAAACAGCATGATGACGTAGGCCCGTGTCAGTTAGGTCATACGCGAATCTCGGAATAGAGTACCAGGCGGAGTATATTATTATACCATGTATATAAGCATATAAGTTACTCTATGATTTTGTGCTGAAGAGTCGTTCGTGTTCCCGGGGTGTTTTTTTAAAACCAGATTGGCAATTTATATCCAGTTTGATATTTAATACGAGGTTTTTAAAAGTGCGCGGAAATCCATACGCCGTGGAGTGAAGAAACCTCATCGTTACCACCCGGTCTGCTGCTATACGCGCTTGCTAGGAAGCGAGTGAGGTTTACCTCGGGTCTGCGGCCATACGCGCTCGCCAGGAAGCGAGTGAGGCTTACCTCGGGTCTGCGGCCATACGCGTTCGCCAGGAAGCGAGTGAGGCTTACCTCGGGTCTGCGGCCATACGCGTTCGCCAGGAAGCGAGTGAGGCTTACCTCGGGTCTGCGGCCATACGCGCTCGCCAGGAAGCGAGTGAGGCTTACCTCGGGTCTGCGGCCATACGCGCTCGCCAGGAAGCGAGTGAGGCTTACCTCGGGTCTGCGGCCATACGCGCTCGCCAGGAAGCGAGTGAGGCTTACCTCGGGTCTGCGGCCATACGCGCTCGCCAGGAAGCGAGTGAGGCTTACCTCGGGTCTGCGGCCATACGCGCTCGCCAGGAAGCGAGTGAGGCTTACCTCGGGTCTGCGGCCATACGCGCTCGCCAGGAAGCGAGTGAGGCTTACCTCGGGTCTGCGGCCATACGCGCTCGCCAGGAAGCGAGTGAGGCTTACCTCGGGTCTGCGGCCATACGCGCTCGCCAGGAAGCGAGTGAGGCTTACCTCGGGTCTGCGGCCATACGCGCTCGCCAGGAAGCGAGTGAGGCTTACCTCGGGTCTGCGGCCATACGCGCTCGCCAGGAAGCGAGTGAGGCTTACCTCGGGTCTGCGGCCATACGCGTTCGCCAGGAAGCGAGTGAGGCTTACCTCGGGTCTGCGGCCATACGCGCTCGCCAGGAAGCGAGTGAGGCTTACCTCGGGTCTGCGGCCATACGCGTTCGCCAGGAAGCGAGTGAGGCTTACCTCGGGTCTGCGGCCATACGCGTTCGCCAGGAAGCGAGTGAGGCTTACCTCGGGTCTGCGGCCATACGCGTTCGCCAGGAAGCGAGTGAGGCTTACCTCGGGTCTGCGGCCATACGCGTTCGCCAGGAAGCGAGTGAGGCTTACCTCGGGTCTGCGGCCATACGCGTTCGCCAGGAAGCGAGTGAGGCTTCCCTCGGGTCTGCGGCCATACGCGTTCGCCAGGAAGCGAGTGAGGCTTCCCTCGGGTCTGCAGCCATACGCGCTCGCCAGGAAGCGAGTGAGGCTTACCTCGGGTCTGCGGCCATACGCGTTCGCCAGGAAGCGAGTGAGGCTTCCCTCGGGTCTGCGGCCATACGCGTTCGCCAGGAAGCGAGTGAGGCTTACCTCGGGTCTGCGGCCATACGCGCTCGCCAGGAAGCGAGTGAGGCTTACCTCGGGTCTGCTGCCATACGCGCTCGCCAGGAAGCGAGTGAGGTTTACCTCGGGTCTGCGGCCATACGCGCTCGCCAGGAAGCGAGTGAGGCTTACCTCGGGTCTGCTGCCATACGCGTTCGCCAGGAAGCGAGTGAGGCTTACCTCGTCGGCCTGTTTGAAGACTTTGTGCGCCATCCATGCAAAACAAGTAAATTCGGATCCAGCTACTGGCACCCTTGCGTGCGCTTCCACATTTGTCCCCTTTACCCTTTTACCCCTGAACGTCAAGACCACCTTTATCCCCTTTCCTGACTGAAATTCAAGACCGTAGTATTTTAAAATTTTAACGTTAGTCTTCCAATTCCAATTTTTATAACCAGCTAATTATTTGTTGTGTATTTTGCGCCATATTTTTGTTTTGCCATTTATTATTTGTTGAATATCTGTTATCCGCATATTACAAATCCTCAAAATTCAAATTGCCTATTTTGACGGGCGGGCCTCTATGATTATTATATTTCATTCAAGTGTTTCCCTTTTAGTTCCTCGAGTTGGGCGGCAAACGTTTCATCTTCACATTCATAGCGGACATCACGCACGACGACTTCAATCTTATTGACAACGCCGATAACGACACCGCTGCGTTGCTGCACAACCTCATGTCCAAGGCCGAAGATACGCTTATAGTAGTCATGGGAGACCACGGACCTAGGTGGGTACTGCCGATGACGACATGTATGCGTTGTCGCATAGCCTCATGTGCAGGGCCGAAGATACGCTTATAGTCGTCATGGGAGACCACGGACCTAGGTGGGTACTGCCCGGCTATTCATAAATTACGTCATTTCAAATTAGGGGGGGGGGGGGGGGGGTCTGGACATCGGATGATGGTAGCATGACGTAGGAGGAAACGGGGTCATTCGAAGCATGATTTTTGGATGATTTTAGGGGGGGGGGGGGTCAAAAATCATCAAAAATCGATGAGGTAATTTATGGACAGCCCCATAGCCTCATGTGCAGGGCCGAAGATACGCTTATATATAGAGTCGTCGTGAAGACCATGGATAGACCTAGCTGGGTGCGGTTGAGATCTGGACTCCACGTTTTAAGTATCTAATCTTTTAATGGCCGGTTTAGATTCGCGGCTCGTGGCTCGTCTTGTGGCTCGTAAGCTCGTCGAGGTAATATATTTTAAACACTAACGGCACGGCATAAGGTTTATAACCGAATGACAAGCCGAACGCGAGTGTAAACGCAACCGCACGACCACGATGGAGGACCACGCGAGCCAAGCGAGCGCGAGCCGAGCCGCGAGACGAGCCACGAGCCACCGCTAACACTCGCGTCCCGTGGCGCGGCTCGCGGCTCGGCTCATGGCGCGAGCGAAAATGTAAACCGCTTGTAACGATGACAGCACCATCTGAGCTTTTTTTTATCTTTCCCAGAAACTCAAAAGTCCGCGACACGTTTCAAGGCAAGCTGGAGGAGCGTCTCCCCCTCCTGGCGCTCCGCCTCCCCGACCGCCTGGCGCGCGCGCGGCCGCACGCGCAGCGCGCGCTCCACGCAAACGCGCGCGCGCTCACCACGCCGCACGACCTGCACGCCACCTTACTGGACGTGCTGGACATGAGGCAGCATTGGAACCCGTATAAAGTGCGGGGGGCGGATTATACTAGAGAGTTAACCATGTTGGAACCGGTAAGTAAATACACAAAAAAAAAACAACGGGTTGCACTCCAGGAGTGCCGGCAGAAGTGAAAACTCAACGACATTGTAACTCAAAATATTAATAACAGCGTCATCTAGTGCAAAATGTCTGCAGCACTATGTATAATTGAGGTTAACGCCATCTAACGTTATTTCGTCGCATTACTTGAAACTCCTAAGGACATCACTGTGAGTACTACAGTTATATTAATACCAGTTTGAGGGAAACTCACTAGATGGCATTTAAATCAAAAAAGAAAAACACAATGACATTGTCCGTCACACGTGACGTCACGCAAGCGCCCTGCGCCGCCTAAACGAAACAGCAGGCTCAGGCATACATTTTCGCCGCGCGGTAGAAAGAGAGGGTTACGTCTTACCACAGACTACATATATATATTTACTTTATGGTCTTACGTCTTACGCTGTCTCGAGTTTAACATTTTTCCCCACCTCTAAAAGTGCACAGCGCCGCTAAAGAAGTTTTCACTTAAAAAAATATCTACCTATTAGGTACAAAAATTCAAACACTAAAGATAAAAAAACGGAACTTTAGTATATCCTTATTCACCATCATGTTTCTAATTGGGGTCCCTTTCTTTAACATAAAGTTTTAAGTCATAATGTATTGTTTGTCACAGGGCTCGGAACCGGTATTGAAATACCTGTTAATATATCGTTCCAAAACCGTTATATTATTTCGTTCATTAAAAAACCGGTTAATTGATGGAACGCGAACTAAAAAATTACGTTCTCTCTCCTAACCGGTAATAAGAGGGAACGGAACTTTATGGTTCGCAGGGAACGATATAATACCGGTTACTCTTGGTCTTGGCTTTCGGAGACTCTCGGTTAAACTCATTGTCATACGTGAAAGAGCAATACGCAATACTTACTCGTTCTATCTCGCTTCGATATTTTCAATTTAACCGGTTAATTTCGTTCCACAAAAACGGAAGGCGAACGAATTAGGCATAAATCAGTATCTTAATAGAACAGTTCTTTAACCGGTAACCGCAAACGGAAACGAAATCCTTTTCGTTCCCGGGTGAATGAACGAAACCGGTTAGAAAAATTAAACTGTTTCCGAGCCCTGGCGGCTTAGCACGGTCGTGTTTTTATCCCTTGTCACCATGCCTGTCACGTTCTAAATAGTACGTAAGTGCGAAAGGGACGCGCATAGTGATAGACGATAAAAAATGGAACCGTGCTGCGCCCACTGGTTTGTCATATTATCATTAGGCATAATTCTGAAACCGTTAACTTTTCAGGATTTTCGTAAGGTTATCCTGATAGATATATTAGGTTAGGTTTGTTTTATGGCAATCCTGAAAACATGCGCGCTTCTAAGGAAAACAAATTACGACTAACGAAAATGCGGACAAACAATACATACATTATGACTTAAAACTTTTTGGGAAACAATAGAGACCCTTTCTAGCCGAAAAGTTCAGCTATTACTAATTATTTCCATTGCGCCATACTAAACTGAAAATCGTAATCGGAACGAGTTGCCCCTGTCGCTCAGGCGGTCCCGGTCTGTGGCGTCACTCAAGGCTAATCTGAAGAAGCTTTGGCTTTCCAATCAGCGTGATCTGGTTAAGTACTAAACCTTTATTTCTACTTTAAACTTGTATATATATATATATATATTGTATTGTATGTATGTATGCTAGTATGTATTTTATGTATCTTTATTCTATAATATTATTTATGTATTTTATGAGTTGACAATACGTTAGTTTACTTTTTCTAAATATTACTGTACATCCCGTAAGTTTGTCTATCTGACCTGACTGGAGTTTTCCTCTCATCTAATCGAAGGTTAGCTGGAAGAGATCCCTTATAGGGATAAGTTCGCCTTTGTACTTCCATTACTGTAATTTATTTTTGTAAACCTGTGTTGTGTACAATAAAGTGATTACTACTACTACTACTACTACAATGTTGCCACTTTTTACTAGAGCGTCTTGTATTTATAAAAGTACTTTTTTTAAATCGTAGGAGTAAAATTACCAATAAATACAATATCTTAGCGTGTTTATATATAAAAAGGAATTTACTCTTTTACAAACAAATTATTGCAGTGGCAACATTAACTTACTTTTTTTGGAATTTAATTACGATTTTAAGTTTAGCCGAGCGTACCTTTCTTGGGCTATAGTGGTATCCAGACGGGACTGATCAAATCAGTGGATTTGATCAGAAATGAAATTGGCGTATTAACGACAATTTCATTGGAGATTACTCCAATTTATTCAGCAATTAGGCCACAAGGGCACTTTTACATGTCAACATTGAATTTACATACAAGCAAAAATATCTGGCTAGACATTTATTAGACAACAATGTTAAAATAATACTTACACAAAACCTTAAACTAACAACTAAATACTAAATATAAAATATCTCTCCCAAGCTACCCGCTTCTGGAATGGACCCTAGAATGCTGGCGGCGTTGCCCCTTTGAACCGCCAGACTTAATCTTTGAGCCAAGAAGGAGCCCGCCCGGTGGTCGCCCGAGACGCCTATTAGCCTGACCGACACTTCCTTTATTAACTGTTTGGTGTCGGTCGACCATGGGCCCAGTGTTTCAATGGCGAGCGCCGCAAAATCGTATGTGTCCGTTAGAAACGCATATTTGCGGCGCTTTAGTGTCTGGGCCTGGTCCGCGGCAGTCCCGGGCTTCCGGGCCGATCCCTCAACGTGGGACGGTGCTAGCGTATCGACGCAGGTAGCGTCCCACGCTAAAGGGCGGCCAAGGCTCCAGGGCACAAGAGTGCAGCCGTCAGGTCTCTTGCCATCTGTGGCAGAGAGGCCTGACGGTTCCAGAGTTGCGGGTAAAGAGGCGGTGCAAAGAGCGCGGCGGATCAGGTCGTTCAATGTGGCGTGTCTATATAGTCGGCCTGCGCTCATTTGGCAGTGTAAGCCGTGCCGTCCTAAAGCATCAACAGCTTGAGCGCATCGACTACAGGTGTGGGGCTCGCATATTTTTAAGCCCAGGCGGAGGCAGACAGCGATGCGTAGGGCTGAAGGATCTAGAGTGGAGCCAAGGTTTCGCGATGGAAGCGCGTGCAGCCAATGTCCTGATTCCTTTTCGGAAACGGCTAATAGCCTCGCCCGTTCGTAGTCGTTATGGCAGTTTTGTAGTAGGAGTTGGTGTTGCGATTTTATATTTATGACGTCCCATGTTGCTTGGCAAGATTTTTCCTCTGGTACCCGTTCGACGGGATGGTCTGCACTCCAAGCCGATTCAGCGTCCGCCAGGCACGACACCGACACATTAGCGGTTGAAGGGGTACGTAATATACCACCAATGAGGGTGAGCGTGCTATAGGCAGACGACAAAAAGGCCGGGAGAGCTAAACTGCCCGTCAAACGGATACCAAGACCGCCGTATTTGATCGGGAGGGTAGCCTGGATCCAACTGGGGGATGTGAAGGTTACGTTCAGAATTTTACTAACGGTGTCCTTTAAAATTTGGTCGATGTTTGCAGTAATTATGGGGAATTTCCAAAGTGGGGCGCAGCGAAGGATGTACAAAAATTTGGGCGAGAAAAGGCATAGACGTAAGATGTAGAGGGCCATATGTGGGTTGATTTCATAAAAAAGATTGGAACACTTAAAGAATTTTTCTATTTTGGAATTTATGCATAACGGGATGGATTCGTCTAAAATGGGGGCTCCTAAAAGTGTGAGGGTTTCGCGGGTTAAAATGGAAATATTTGGTGTGAGCTGGTTAATCTCGTTGATAATAGAGGATCGGGTATTGGCCGGAATGGCTTCTGAAATGAACATTTCACACTTATTAAAATTGATTGAAAGACCGATTTCTGCGAAGCGGTCGATTAAAGTTTTAAGGTCTGCCAACACAGATGACTTACTGCCACCGATGGTGCCGTCGTCTAAATACCAGAGATTTAGGTCCGATGTGAGCTGAGTGATGACGGGGTGGATGGCTAGGCTGAAAATTGCGGGCCCTAGTGGGTCTCCTTGCTGACATCCTACACAAGAAAGTATTTCATTATTTTTATACATAAGCTTTGAAGTGGTCCCGTAACATTGCCAAAGGTAGCTATAAATTTCTGGCAAATCATTTTCAATTTGGTTCAATAAGATGCCACGGTCTATGGAATTTTAGATTTATGGTGATATTAGAGCCCCCTAAATTGAAAAAAAGCCCCAGAACGAAAATACTGGTGTCACAAATTGGTATTCTTGCGTCCGCACCTCATTTTATCGGTAATATCGGTCATTATCGGCGGTTTAATTCGGCGAGCCAAATTGGTATTTGCGTCCGCACCTCCTGATTCGATCGGGCAATTGAATCAGATTGGCGAAAAATTGACTAATCTGGATATTATGTAGCCACGCGCGTCTGACCTCTTTGGCGGTCAAATGGCTAAATGAATGAATTAATGAACGAATGAATAAATGGTTGAATGAACGACAATTTTATCTTCAGATCTCTCGCAACCGCTCGTGCAGCGAGGCAGGCATCGGGACTTACTGGTGTGTTTGCCTCGCGTGGCAAAACGTCTCCACCGACGATCCGTTGTACGAGAAGACTGCACACGCGCTCCTTAACTACATCAACTCGCTCGTCGCAACTGTCAGGTAAGTGCGAGACATTTCCACGTTTAGTGCGTTCGCCTCGCGTGGCAAAACGTGCCGAGACTCTTTAGGGTTCCCCCACATATGTCGACGCGGAATCGGCAAAATCCCATAGGAAAAAGCTTTATGTCTGTGCAATATAGAGCGAAAAAGTCGTCGTTCGGCTCGGCTCGCATCGGCCGGCGCCTGCCGACGCGTCGACGGTTTTTCCGCTCTTATTGCGCGGACATGAAGCTTTTTCCTATAGGATTTTGCCGAATGCGCGTCGATACGATATATCAGGGGAGACACGTATTAAACGATAAGACTTACCTACGGACGCGCTTATTGACTACAACTTGCTAGTCGCCATTGTCGGGTAAGTGCGAGGCATTATCGCACTGGTGAGTTTGCCTCGCGTGGCAAAACGTGTCCACCGAAAACCCGATACAAGGAGAAATGGTGGACCATTGCACTTATTTATGATTTAGTGGGGTTTGAACGGTCAAAAGTTTTTTTACACATGGCACTGTCAATCCTACCAAAAGTTTCTTTTGTTTTGCTATTTTATCGCCTAGATCCTAGTCATTTTTAAGCCTTAACCGCAGAACAACACTAGAAAAAGGGGATACCTACCTATAGCCACCTATTTAAAAAAACCGGCCAAGTGTGAGTCGGACTGGCGAACGAAGTGGCGGTTCCGTACCATTACGCAAAAAACGGCAAAAAATCACGTTTCTTGTATGGGAGCCCCTTTCTTAAATATTTCTTTTATTCTGTTTTTATTACATATTTATCATAACCATAATCATTTATTTGCGATAAGAAAAGTTATATACAAGTTGTTTCTGTAAAATTATACATTTTCAAGTCTCATCTTTCTTAACTGACTATGCAGCATGCAAATTTTAGTGTAATATATACCTAACATAACCTAGTTTTCTACAAATTAAATATCAACAACAATAGAAATAAAAATACTGTCAATACTGTCAAATATGAAATAATAATATATCATGTATGTATCTCAAACAAAACCACTTCAATTAACATAATTTAACTAGATTCTTGATTAACAAGGTAGGTATTCATTAATAGTATAAAATGTCGAAGACAGCAGCCATTGAAAAAGTGCTCTTTTAAATTTACTATTAGGCAATTCTCTGATATTGTTCGGTAGCTTATTAAATAAATTGACACACATCGCATAACAATTTTTCTTAAAAGTGGCAGTTCTTTGCATTTTATTTATGACCAGCCTGTTAGTGTTCCTAGTATTTCTTAGAAATACTTCGTTGGCTGTTTTAAACAGATCTATATATAATTTAACAAACTTACACACTTCAAATATAAACAGGCAGGGTAGTGGAAGGATATTTAATTTAGGAAATAAGGGCTTACAAGAAGTTAATGGGCATACTCCACATATAGCGCGAATCACGCACTTTTTTTGACATATGAAAGCATTTTCAATATCGGTTCCATTCCCCCACACGATCAGGCCATATCTAAGTACTGATTCAACATAGCCGTGATAGACTGCCATTGTTGTTTTTTGGTCTGTCGTTGTTCGTAGTCTATTCAAAACAAAAACAAATCTATTTATTTTATTACATACATATTCGACGTGACTATTCCATTTTAAATCATTATCAACATTAAGTCCCAAGAATTTAATAAGATTAGCATTATTCAGGTTATGTCCATTATAATTAATGTTTAATGTCAGGTTTGATTTATTAAAATTCATAAAATTCGTTTTTGATAAGTTTACTTGCATATTATTATGTTGGAGCCAGGTAATTACTGCAGCTATTGTATTATTTACATTATATGTTCCGTCTTATTATTCGTTACAATAATACTTATGTCATCGGCAAACAAAATACATTTATGAGGGGTAACCATCGGTAAATCATTAATATAGATTAATAATAGCAATGGGCCTAAGGCGCTTCCTTGTGGGACTCCATAATTGTTATTTTTATAATTAGATCTGTGCACTTTCGCTATCTGAGTGCTTTGTAAGCTCTTAATTTCAACACACTGTTGTCTATTATCCAAATATGATGTCAGCCATTTCAAAGCAGGACCCAGAGGTCCTGCTTTGAAATGGCTATATTTGAGGTGTCAGAACACCATAACATTTTAGTTTATACAAGAGCAGGTCATGAACAACGAAGTCAAACGCTTTGGACATGTCGAAGAACAGAGCGGTTGTATAGCGATAATTATCGTACTGAGTAGTTGCTTCGCGTATCAAGTTGAAAACGGCAAGGGTGGTAGATTTAGATCTCAAGAAACCATGTTGTTCCGGTGTAATGACATTGAATTTATTAAAGAACTCACTAAGCCGCAAATACATTGCCTTCTCGAATATTTTGGATAATATTGGTATAATAAATATATATATATGCTTTTTTAAATATATATGGTTTTTATAGCGGCAACAGAAATACATCATCTGTGATAATTACAACGGTCTAGCTATCACGGTTCATGAGATACAGCCTGGTGACAGACAGACGTACAGAGGAGTCTTAGTAATAGGGTCCCGTTTTTACCCTTCGGGTACGTAACCATTGACGTATATCTCAGGACTGGCCTTATGGGCAATAAGAATGGGGCATGATAGGGGCCAGTAGATAGGGTATTAAAGGCACCAGTAGTCAGCCTTATAACTACTTTTTTAAGTTTGAACGTTCGGCATTTCTACATGATCAGTCGGATAATTAAACGAATCACATGGTTAGATCAATTGTTTATTATAGTTTCATAACAAAATATTTAAAAAAATAACAATCCTCTTTATAATATCTATAATTAAGTTTAAACTCAAAGTGGCACTTTTCTCCAGTAGTCAGCCTCCAAAATCCAGTAAGCAGCCTTCGTCTACCCAGTACTCAGCCTATAAACTATTCATAATAATGGGATCAAAATCAACGACATTATAATATTTATTATTTCTTATAAGTACATACAATTCTTATGAAACGAAATTTGTTGGCCATAGGCACTTAACTAAAACTGGGAATCGCAATATTTATTTTATAATAATTAATCCGTCAAAAAATCCGCGAGGTAAGTCAGGTAATTAGGGCGAGCGAAGCGAGCCCTATCACTATTCGACAAACTATGCATTCTTGTGGTACACTTTACGGAAAAACTACTGCACTGTTAGGTTTGAGATTTAACATAGTAATTTAAATTCATGTCTAGATGTGTTATCAAACATAAAAATATCATTTTATGAACTTAAAAAAATAAAATAATGTAATAACACTTTGTATTACTACTAGCGCCATCTGTTGGCAAATTATGAATTAACATTCGTGGTAATGTTAATTATTTATTACTCTAACTGCTCAAACAGATGGCGTTAGTAGTAGATAAATAAATAAATATTGGACATTGTTATACAAATTGACTAAGCCCCAGAAAAGCTCATTGTGGGTAATACTCAGACAACAATACCTATGTGGTGTTTTCAATTTCAATAATGTCGATGGCGCTTACGCCATTTAAGGGGTCATCCATTAATTACGTCACACGAATTTCTAGGTTTTTTGACCCCTCCCCCCTCCTTGTCACATTTGGTCACATTTGGCAAACCCCTCCCCCCTAGTGTGACGTCACATTTTTTCTACGAAATCGCCAAATCGAATTAAGTAAGTAGGTACCTAAGTATTATTAATATTTTATCAAAATATTTTTGACGATATAAATATTAGTAATTTTATAACCCAAAACTGCTTAGGAAAGAAAATTATACGAATAAAAACGATTATCGTTTTAAAAACTTGTTATTTAAATGTACAGCGAATAAAATAATTTAAATTAATTTTCGGTTACTGATGAAGTTAAAGTGACGTCACAATTTTTGTGACTCCCCCCTCCCCCATGTCACAACATGTCACATTTTCTTGACCCCTCCCTCCCCCTAAACGTGTGACGTAATTAATGGATGACCCCTAACAACGATGAATACAAAAGTGGGTTAAAATTTTGGATTCAGCTTCGCTTGATTTGATTCCCAATTTAGCAATTAAGTTTCTGTGAATACCTACTAGAACAATCAATCTTGCTGTATATTCACTGCGGAGGTCAATTGACTCGTATGTTTTGTGACGCTGTTGAACTGCGGGCTCAGCACGGTTCCATTTTTATCGACTATCACTATGCGCGTCCCTTTCGCACTTACATACTTGTTAGAACGTGACAGGCATGGTGACAAGGGATAAAAACGCGACCGTGCTAAGCCGCCTGATCAGTCATGTTGTGTTAGCAAACTTAAATCGGGTATTTTCAGTTCGAGAAACAGTTTTGGCGCCATTCATTTATTACGTATGACGATTTTGGGGTAGAGGGGGGTCGAACATATCTTATTTTTTCCATTTTTGGCAGCATATTCTTATTATTTCTTACATAGGGTGGGACGGGGTCATAAACTGGCAAAAAATGTCTTACGTAATTAATGAATGGCGCCTTTAGTGTTACTTTGCTTGGAACTGCTAAAATTGACAACATTTCATATTTTTAAGTGCTACTTTTTATTGTCTACATCGAAAAAACGCACTAATTTAAGGTACCCGTATTTTTTTTATTTTGCGTAAGTCCTATATTTTGGTCATAAAATCTATTTATATTGTTACTTGAAACAAAAGGGCGTATGTAACAAACGTCATTTGTGAGAATCGTGACGTCACGGATCTGTTTCATACACTGGAAAAAACGTTGAATTAATTTACGTTTGAGCATAGACAACAATGTGAACTGTTAGTAAACCATTGTCAAGTGTCACTGGTAGTGAAGTGACAATGACAATGACAATGTCAACCCAATCGGAAGTCATTTCTTTGCTTGTAGTGGCAGAACTGAAGCAGCTGGGTGACGTCAATTTCCGTTTTAACTATTTTTAGAGATTTTGAATACAAAAAATCGTAAAAAATATATAAACTATATTTTTTTGTAATCTACAGGAGCCCCTCTCGAAATGGTTTTCGATTTAGGGATATTGAAATTTTTGAAATGTTGTCAATTATAAATAAAGATCATATTAATACAAACTTCAGTTCAGTGACTTAGGGCCGATACATGACTGCAACTTGTATGGGAACTGCACGCCGACTGCACGCCAATTGCAACGTCGGCGTGCAGTGCAACAAAATGACCCAGAATCCTGGCAGTTCCTAGTGGAACTCAGGTTTGGTGCAACAAAGGCACATTGGTCATCCGACTCATCTTGATGAGCACTTAAGAGAGTAGTACCCAAGATAGAGCTGATGCTGAAACCTGGCAGTACCTAGTGGAGCTCGGGTTTGGTGCAACATATATAGACACAAGCTGTTTTGGACATCCGACTCGTCATGTGATCACTGGGTAGACCAGTACCCAAGATAGCTGATGCTGAACCCTGACAGTACCTAGTGGAGCTCGGGTTTTATACAACAGCACACGCTGTTTTGGTCATGCAACTCGTCTTGGTGAGTACTTAGGAAAGTAGTAACCAAGATAGAGCTGATGCTGATGTTGAACCTTGGCTGTACCTAGTGGAACTCAGGTTTGGTGCAACATAGGCACACGCTGTCTTAGTCAATCGACACGTCTTTATGAGCACTTGGAAGAGCAGTACCCAAGATAGAGCTGATGCTGAACCTTGGCTGTACCTAGTGGAACTCAGGTTTGATGCAATATAGACACACGCTGTGTTGGACATCCGACTCGTCATGATGATCACTTGGGAGAGCAGTACCCAAGATAGAGCTGATGCTGAACCCTGGCAGTACCTAGTGGAACTCAGGTTTGTTGCAACATAGGCACACGCTGTTTTGGTCATCCGACTCGTCTAGATGAGCACTTAGGGGAGTAGTACCCAAGATATAGCTGATGCTAAACCCTGGCTGTGCTTATTGGAACTCAGGTTTGGTGCAACATAGGCACACGCTGTTTTGGTCATCTGATTCGTCTTGATGAGCACTTAGGAAATTAGTACCCAAGATAGAGCTGATGCTGAACCCTGGCTGTACCTAGTGGAACTCAGGTTTGGTGCGACATAGGCACACGCTGTTTTGGTCGTCTGACACGTCTTAATGAGCACTTAGAAGAGCAGTACCCAAGATAGAGCTGATGCTGAACCCTGGCTGTACCTAGTGGAACTGTGTGTGTGTGTGTGTGTGTGTTTATGTGCGGAGCAGCGTGATTACCGCCAGTAGGTATCCAGACGGGATAGTTTTTCGCTCATTTGTGTGGAGTGGACGCAAAAATTAAATTCAAGGACATTGGCTCGCTGACCCAACATTAAGTATGTAGGAAAGCCAGTTCCTTCCTTACAAAAAGTACTGGGCGACTGAGTAGGATGTAATAAAAGCGCTTATGAAATTGTATATTACACACGTAATATTGGCAATTTGATTTTGTCGTCTGGACACGTTTTTAATGGACAAAGTAAAAGCTGTAACAGACAGGCGTACCGGACAGCAACCGGGGTCCGGTTAGTATATTTCTTTCTTGCTCTCACTTATAGTTGCGTTCTTAACGGACTTATTAAGTACCCACTCGATCGAACATGAAACAAGCCTTGGATTGGATCAAAGTACGTTTAGGGAGAAAAACTCCGCGAGCCCTTACAAAGCTCTGCTTTTTGCTAGTATATAATATGTTCCTAGTATTCGGTAAAAAATAATGAAACGAGTCTGTACAGATCTAATTATCATTAATAAACAAACATACATACATTTTACATAATACATATACCTAGCTACCAGGTAAAACAAACTATCATTCAATTACTACAGACTCTGTATAGGTAACGTCAAAAATATGTATACAGTTTTGAACCTTATTTCAATGAGATAGAGTTTAAAAATGTGGACATATTTTTGGCGGTGCCGTACCAAGCAAGGTCAATGGCTGAGTACTGGATCCGCGAAATCCAGTAGGTACTCAGCCGCATTAAAACGTTATTTCAAATGCGGCTGACTAACTGGGTTTTACTTTAAATTGACCAGGGCATGCCTAACTAAATTTGAAAATGTAAATTTAACGGTCCTAACGGTCGCATTGGTTCGAAAATATTAAATAAACGAATAACCCAAAGGTCAGCCGTGGGGGGCTGGGCACTGGATTTTTTGTAAAAAAGTGTTATCCAGTGACCAGCCTCCTCAATTTATAAGTTAAATATTGATATTTTCATTCAAACATAATGCAATATAATAGATAAACTAATAAATAAACCAATCATTAACAAAAAAAATAACTTTTAACATTAAACATAGTTTTTCTCACCTGTTAAGAGTACACCACGTGCAGTAAAAAATATGGCGGACATGACACTATTGCACTCGTCGCCAAACAGCTCCTGTATGAACGAGTATATTTCTTCCCCTCGTTCCCTCACCGCACCTGTCATGTGAAGTATTAGCCAATAAGGAATCAAAGCTCCTATTTGAGTCCTCGCGATTTGTTTAAACGAATATACCAGATATTTATGACCAATAAACGACTCAAAAGGCTGACCACTGGGCCCTGGCTGGCCACTGGTGCTGTTACCCTACAGCGGTGTGACACCGCTACAATGAGATTGGTTGATGAGTTCGCATCACGCGCGCGATTGGTCACAACTAGTTGCGTTAGGCTGCAAGATTGGTTCAAATTCATGAGTGACACCACTGAACTAGTACCATTTTTAGGGTTCCGTACCCAAAGGGTAAAACGGGACCCTATTACTAAGACTCCGCTGTCCGTCCGTCGGTCCGTCCGTCTGTCACCACGCTGTACCTCACGAACTGTGATAGCTAGACAGTTGAAATTTTCACAGATGATGTATTTCTGTTGCCGCTATAACAACAAATACTAAAAAGTACGGAACCCTCGGTGGGCGAGTCCGACTCGCACTTGTCCGGTTTTTTTAGTGCCCGTAAGGCCCGTCAATGTACGGAACCCTAAAAATTGACAGTTCCCTTCCCAATTGGTTCCAGGGCCCTCTGTATGCCCCGGACCCTGACCGCCACATCATGGGTGCTCCGGCAGCGCGTCAACGTAGCGTTTAAGAATGCACATGGTATCGTGGGTAACTCCAGCGGCTTCAAGACTGAAGTGGCCAAGGAAAATTACCAGGTCAAGGTAGGTTTCTCTACATAGTTGAAACCTGGAAGTTTACTTATTTCTCAAGGATCTATATCTGAATCCCTAAAGTATTTTCTCCTAGCTTTGCATTCCCTAATATTGTTTCTCATAATGATCAGTTGTCCTAACACTCGTATACCCTAATTTTGGTTTCCCTATTATTGATTACTTATCCTAATGTAATAACTAAGCATTATTTTTCTTTTTTGCGAGGGTTGCAGTTCTAACCTAACCCACTTTTGTGGCAGAAAGTTCTGACCTAACCATTTTTCAGAACCATTCATCATCATCATCATCATCTCAGCCATAAGACGTCCACTGCTAAACATAGACCTCCCCCTTGGACCTCCATTCGTACCAGTTGGAAGCGACCCGCATCCAGCGTCCTCCGACGACCTTAACAAGGTCGTCTGTCCATCTTGTGGGTGGACGTCCTACGCTGCGCTTGCTAGTCCGTGGTATCCACTCTAGCACTTTTCGACCCCGTCGGCCATCTTCTCTGCGTGCAATGTGGCCCGCCCATTGCCACTTCAGCTTGCTAATCCGGTGTGGGCTATGTCGGTGACTTTAGTTCGTCTACGGATCTCCTCATTTCTGATTCGATCACGCAGAGAAACTCCGAGCATAACCCTCTCCATAGCTCGTTGAGCTACTTTCAGTTTTGAGATGAGGCCGATAGTGAAAGACCACGTTCGGAGCCGTAAGTCATCACTGGTAACACACATTGATTAAAGACTTTCGTCTTGAGGCACTGAGTTATGTCGGATGAAAAGACATTACGTAGTTCCCCGAACGCTGCCCAACCGAGTTTGATTCGGCGGTTGACCTCTTTCTCGAAGTTGGACCTACCTAATTGGACTACTTGTCCTAGGTAGATGTACGAGTCAACAACTTCGAGTACCGAGTTCCCAACAGAGACTGGGATGGGCACAACATTGGCATTTGACATAAGTTTCGTCTTGTCCATGTTCATTTTCAAGCCCACCCGTTGTGAAACTCGGTTGAGGTCATCGAGCATCATGCTGAGTTCCTCCATCGACTTTGCCATGACTACGATATCGTCGGCAAACCGAAGGTGAGTGATGTATTCGCCGTTGATATTGATGCCAAGTCCTTGCCATTCCAGGAGCTTGAAGGCGTCTTCCATTACGGCAGTAAACAGTTTCGGAGAGATAACGTCTCCCTGCCTTACGCCTCTTCGCAATGGAATCGCCTTCGTGCTCTGCTCCTGTACTCGGACCGACATGGTGGCAACAACACAACCACTTCAACACTTCGATGTACCGATAGTCAATATGGCATCGCTGAAGAGACTCAAGCACCGCCCATGTTTCCACCGAATCGAAAGCTTTCTCATAGTCCACAAACGCTAAGCATAATGGCAAGTTATACTCTTCGGTCTTCTGTATAACTTGCCGCAGCGTATGGATGTGGTCTATGATACTATAGCCTTTTCGGAAACCGGCTTGTTCGGGAAGCTGGAAGTCATCAAGTCTATGTTCGAGACGGTTCGTGATGACCCTTGAAAACAGCTTATATTAGACATGGCTCAGAAGCGTGATGGGTCTGTAGTTCTTCAATAGGCTGTTATCACCTTTTTTGAAAAACAGCACCACCTCGCCTCTATTCCATGTTTCAGGCGTTTTTTTTGGCGTTCAGAACCATTACATTATGGAAAAAAATAATCGTTATGATGACAATTGATCGTTAGGGCATGTGCCCATTAGGACAAATCAGTTAGGTCAAGTGACTTTAGGACAAACGTTCATTCATAAGAACACCCAGTTCTCAAGGGGCCGTCCATTATAGGGGGTATTACTGCAATGTTCTGCCGCCAGAGTGCAGCACTAGCGCCTATTGTAAACCATAGACATGCATAGAATAACTTATACGTACTGCGCCTTAAATTAAACTGTTTTTGACAAGTTTTCAAAGATAACAATACTACTAGGGTAATTCGCCAGTTTTAGTAATTGGCCGCCAAATGAATTATATTCACGTATCGTCAGGTGACAAGCAACAGTCACTAATTACTAAAATAAATATTAAACAAGAAACAACCTTATTTAAGTACTAATATGGTTCAATATGGCTATGAACTTGTAGTGGTAATTAGTGAGTTTTGCTTGTCACCTGACGGTATAGTATCGTCGGGTGACAAGCAAAACTCACTAAGTACTATCAACAAAATTAAAGTAAGGGGTCATCCATTAATTACATCATATGTTTAGGGGGAGGGAGAGGTCAAGAAAATGTGACATGTTGTGACAAGGGGGAGGGGGGGGTCATAAACTTTGTGACGTCACTTTAACTTCATCAGTTACCGAAAATGTATTTAAATTATTTTATACGCTAATTATCATTTAAATAACAAGGTTTTCAAACGATAATCGTTTTTCTTCGTTTAATTTAATTTTTAATCAGTTTTGGGTTATAAAATTACTAATATTTCTTTTGTCAAAAATATTTTGATAAAATATTAAATAAATATTTGCCGATTTCGTTGAAGAAATGTGACGTCACACCAGGGGGGAGGGGTTTGCCAAATGTGACCAAGTGTGACAAGGAGGGGGGGGGGGGAGGGGTAAAAAAAACCTTGAAATTCGTGTGACGTAATTAATGGATGACCCCTAACAATGCACTTTATTACACATGTAACACGGTTTATTGTCCAATAATTTCAATGATGTTAGTTAGTGACTTTTGCTTGTCACCCGACGATATAAACAGAGTTCATTTTAGTATAAGGTTTCAATAACTGGCCAGCTTGCGAATTACCCTGTGTGTTTACAGATAGCAGTTGGCCCGGGACACGGGATCTATGAGGCGTCGATGACATATCGCGTCAACGAGGACAAATTCACGATACACACGAAGGACATATCGAGGACCAACCCGTAAGTGGTATAACCAGGGGAAACTCCTGACTTCGGCCAAACTCGGCTCCGTTCGGCTCAGCATTGCTGCGAGCGATTATTAGGGTTGACACAACTTGACGTCACTTTGCGTGCACGACCACTGATAAGATAATGGCTTGAATTTTGACAACCCTAAATAGCCGAAAGGGATAGTGCCATACATTAGAAAGGGACAGCATGATTCGACCCTGAACCGCTGTCAAACTTCGTTTTTGCAGGAAGTTTCCTTTGTCTACGGTAGTACTATTATTTATTCTGTGGTATAACTACGCTGCCACCAGAGATGTGCGAGGGTGCGTAGTGAGCATAGCATAGCGAGGTACAATAATATAGAGAGGACACGGGGGAGGGGCCAAATGACCGAACGAGATACACTTATAGAACTTTCAGTAGGAGTAGCAGAGAAAGCGGTACTATTGCTTGTCCTTGTTACAGTCTCACTTTTTGTTTGTGCCCCACCATAAATTTAGTATGGGTTAGGGTGGGCAACAAATAACCCGACCGAATTACGTAGATTGTTTTTGGTATTGTCGCATTGCGTATGTTTTGTCCCTCACGGAGGCACGCACACACCACTTCTATAGGATGCTAGCTTCTATGGAGCATAGAGAAATACAAGTACGGAAAGAGTGCTAACTCCATCCATACGTCAGTTTTCTTACCAAAACGCGAGTTATTTCGTAGTCGACATCTAGCGTCAAGTAGTGGATTTATCAGTACCGCTACTTGACAACAGATGTCACTAAAGTCGCTACTGACGAAAAATATATTGCTAAAACAAAATAATTTACAACAAATATAACCCGAAGGAGTGTTATAATATTAGTTGAAAATCGTTGAGCATTAAAGTTTTCGTTCGTCGCGACATCTATTGTCAACTAGCAGTACTGATAAATTCCGTTACTTGACGCTATATGTCGACTACGAAATAACTCGTGTTTTGGTAAGTAAACTGATGTATGGAGTTACCTGTACGGTTACCATCAGTTTCTCACTGACATAAACGCCGTCGAGAACGTAATTTACTTTCTATACGTCCCGTTTGCACTAATATGCGAGTGCGAGCGAGATGTATAGAAAGTAAATTACGTTCTCGACGGCGTTTATGTCAGTGAGAAACTGATGGTAACCGTACAGGTGGTGGTACTCTTTCTTAACTTATCTTTCTCTATGGTGGTCAAGTGACAATAGATGTAGCACCGACCGGAAAGTATAATGCTCAACAACATAAGACTTTCCGGTCGGTGCTACATCTATTGTCACTTAACAGTACTACTACTGCTACTTAGCAGTGCTGATAATTCCGCTACTCGATGCTAGATGTCGACTATGAAAATATTAGTCTTTTTGGTCCCAAAACTGATGTATGGAGTGAGCACTCTTGTCTTACTATATTTCTTTATGGTACTTTATAGGGACAGTGGACGTTGGGGGGTCTGCCATCTTGTGGCCTAAATCGGAAACTTAAACTTGACATTCACACTTTGCGCCAATAATCAAGGGGCTCCTGTACTGTCCTGTGTGTGTGTGTGAGGGGGGGGGGGGGGGGTCCCTTTGGTTCCCATAAAGTTTTAAGTCATAATGTATTGTTTGTCATATTATCGTTAGTCATAAAACTGAAACTGTTAATTTTTCAGGATTTTCGTAAGGTTATTCTATAGATAGGTTAGGTTAGGTTAGGTTTGTTTTATGGCAATCCTGAATACTTAGGGGTCATCCATTAATTACGTCACACGAATTTCTAGGTTTTTTTACCCCTCCACCCCTCCTTGTCAGACTTGGTCACATTTGGCAAACCCCTCCCCCCTGGTGTGACGTCACAATTCTTCAACGAAATGGGCAAATATTTATTTAATATTTTATCAAAATATTTTTGACAAAAGAAATATTAGTGATTAAGAAATAACCCAAAACTGATTAAGAAATAAAATTAAACGAATAAAAACGATTATCGTTTAAAAACCTTGTTATTTAAATGATAATTAGCGTATAAAATAATTTAAATACATTTTCGGTTACTGATGAAGTTAAAGTGACGTCACAAAGTTTATGACTCCCCCCTCCCCCTTGTCACAACATGTCACATTTTCTTGACCCCTCCCTCTCCCCCTAAACGTGTGATGTAATTAATGGATGACCCCTTACGCGTTTCTGAGATAACCAATTATGACTAACGAAAATACATTATGACTTAAAACTATTTGGGAAACAATAGAGACCCGTGTGTGTGTCTATAAAAGATTAATAAATGGAGAAAGAGAATTAGCATTTGACGATAGGCTAAAGGTATGGTACTATCTTTTCGAGCGACGGCGCCATACCTTTGGCCTACTCTCGAGTAGATGGCGATACTTTTTGACATTTAACAAATATAACACGTATCAGTGTAAGAATAAGGATCAAAGTCAAATAGCGTTCTAAAAGTGTTAAATGTTAAATAACAGTAAATGTACTCATACATAATTTACTTTGACAATATTCCTCTAGCCTCCTAAGGCCCAAGGTCCTACCTATAGTACATCATCAGTTCGATGAAATTTAAATCCTATTCAATTGGAACAGAGTCGCTTTTGCTTTGTTTCGTTCCATTTTCCAACAATGCAAAATCAACTCTATTTCCTACTAAATGTCAGTAGCAAATTTTGGATTTTACATTTGTATGGCTTAGGAGGCTAGTCTAAATTCTCTTTGATATGGATCTGTACTTTTCTTATTTTCTCCTGACTTTGTGATCAAGCGCCATCTACCGTCGAGTGGTCTCACTAATGTTGTCCTTGTCTAACAGTTACAGGAGCGAGCCGGACTGCATCAGCAAGACTCATCCGCACCTGAACCCCTACTGCTACTGCCGCTGACATCCGCCAGAGAAACATAGTAAAGGCTGACCGGGAATATATCGTCAGGTGACAAGCAAAACTCACTAATTACTACCACAAGTTAATACCTAAATAACGTTGATTTCTGTTTAATATTTTTTTAGTAATTAGTGAGTTTTGCTTGTCACCCGACGATATCGAGTTTGTCAGTTAAATAAGAACTACGCCCGTCACATATAGTTCTAATTTCAAAAACCCATTTGCACGACTTATCGGGTTTTACCGCCCACCCCTCGATATGAGCACGCGCCATGTTGCGGAATTTCACTGGAACGAATTTTTTCATACTATACTGAACTGTCTGTCACCCTATACATGAGAATAACATCGCCCTCTTGACAATGATCATATCGTCGGCAGGCGTGGCTCACTTCGCGATTTCGTCGCTTTACTACAGGTAGCTAAAAGTACATCCGTTCCACACCAATTTTGGTGGCTAGCCATAAGTCGCGCGTGGCGCTGTCGCCACCTAGCGGCCATCTGTACCTAGTATTTAATCTGTGTCGTCGGGTGACAAGCTAAAGGCACTAAGTACCACCACAACTTCATGCCATAGTGAACCATATTAGTACTAAGAGAAGGTCGATTTTTGTTTACATTTCTTTTAGTAATTAGTGTCTTTTGCTTGTCACCTGACGATATATAATATTACTGGGGGCCGATTTTTGAAATTCGACCGCTCGATTTCGTGTATTTCGTTCATTAATATCTCCACTACTAGGCATTTAAATTATACTAATAGAATTGAAAACGAGTGGTCAATACCACAAGATTCCCAATTTCTATCGCTCGAATTTCAAAAATTAGCAGTTCGCCGTTTTCCACCGATTTTCGAGTGACGAAATCGAGCGATAGAAATTCAAAAATCTGCCCCCTGGTCAGACATAGCTATAGGGGGTCATCCATTAATTACATCACACGTTTAGGGGGAGGGAGGGGGTCAAGAAAATGTGACATGTTGTGACAAGGGGGAGGGGGAGTCATAAACTTTGTGACGTCACTTTATCTTCATCAGTACCCGAAAATGTATTTAAATTATTTTATACGCTAATTATCATTTAAATAACAAGGTTTTGAAACGATAATCGTTTTTATTCGTTTAATTTTATTTCTTAATCAGTTTTGGGTTATAAAATTACTAATATTTCTTTTGTCAAAAATATTTTGGACCCCCAAATACCCCCAATACCCCAAATGGTGGGAAAATGCCGATGACAGGGTTGAGTGGAAAAAACGAGGGGAGGCCTTTGCCCAGCAGTGGGACACCAAAGTAGGCTAGGGAAAAAAAAAATTTGATAAAATATTAAATAAATATTTGCCGATTTCGTTGAAGAAATGTGACGTCACACCAGGGGGGGGAGGGGTTGCCAAATGTGACCAAGTGTGACAAGGAGGGAGAGGGGTAAAAAAACCTAGAAATTCGTGTGACGTAATTAATGGATGACCCCTAATGAACCATAATAGTACTATATAATAAGGTCCATTTTTGTTTAAATTGTTTTTAGTAATTAGTGACTTTGGCTTGTCACCTGACGATATGCAAAGTTTATGTATTTTATGATGAAATAATAAAAAAATATAAAAAAGATGCGCTTTTCATATTGTTTTTCGTCCATTGACCCACCTGTGAAATAGTTTTTTTTAGGGTTCCGTACCCAAAGGGTAAAACGGGACGCTATAACTAAGACTCCGCTGTCCGTCCGTCCGTCCGTCTATCACCAGGCTGTATCTCACGAACCGTGATAGATAGACAGTTGAAATTTTCGCAGATGTATTTCTGTTGCCGCTATAACAACAAATACTAAGAAGTACGGAACCCTCGGTGGGCGAGTCCGACTCGCACTTGTCCGGTTTTTTATATTTACTTTTGACTTTGTCACCTAAACGGAAAAATGTGACCATTTGCCGTTTATTTGATAAAGCAAAAAATAAGCAAAATAAAACTATTATGCGACAAAGACCAAAAGTTGGGGAATCAGTAGGACAATAATATAAAATAAATATACTGATATATACCCATAAATTCATTGGTTTATTAAAAAACACAATTCCCATATGATGACACACAGATAAATACTCTTACCGGGATTCGAACCCAACACCCTTGCCTTGGTGGACAGTGAACGTGTTAACCCTTTACCAGGCTAAGGCAGTGGTGAGACACTCGTGACTTCGGGCAAACTCGGCTCCGTTCGGCTCAGCATTGCTCCGAGCAATTATCAGGGTTGGCACCACTTGATGTCCTTTTACGTGCATGACCACAGATAAGATAATCACTTGAATTTTGACAACCCTAAATAGCCGAAAGGGATAGTGCCATATATTAGAAAGGGATAACATGATTCGTCCCTGAATCGCTGTCAAACATCGGTTTTGTAGGAAGTGTCCTTTCTGTACGGTAGTACTATTATTTATTCTAAGGGATATATATTTCCCGCATGCGGCACTTCAAACATGTATTCTATTTTCGATCAGTAAGGCTCACTTGCACCATCCCACTAACCCGGAGTTAAGCGGTTAAACCGTTAACCTAGTGTCAAAATGTATTGGTAACCATGCTAACTCCAAGTTTAACCGGTTAACCCCGGGCAGGCGTGGCTCACTCCGCGATTTCGTCGCTTTGCTATAGGTAGCTACAAGTACATCCGTTCCACACCAATTTTGGTGGCTAGCCATAAGCCGCGCGTGGCGCTGTCGCTGTCGCCACCTAGCGGCCATATCTGTCCTGATCTTAACAGAGCGCTTTGTTAGAGAGTGAGTCTTCTGTACCTAGTACTATTATTTATTCTGTGCCCCGGGTTAGTAAAATGGTGCAAGTGGGCCTAAGACTGTCATTCGATTGTCATTTTCGAACTGCCAGCCTGGTAAAGGGTTAAAAACAGCAGAAACAGGAAATATTCTAAATACAATACAATAGGAAATATTACGCAAAACTGCGTAGAGGGCGTCACTAGGCCAATCACATGGCCTACCGTGAAACACGACAGTCGAATGTTCGGTTTCTGCCTCTCTTTCACTCTTGCTTATTCGATCGATAGAGAGGCAGATAAAGAAATTTCGATTTTCGCGTTTCGCGGTAGACCACCTGTAAACAAACCGCCTTGATGCATCAATGTCATAGTGAAAACTTGTCAAAAGACTGTCCAGTATGTTTAAGCATAGATAAAAAATACATATACATATATTGCTCAC
Source organism: Cydia splendana (assembly GCF_910591565.1). Lineage (NCBI taxonomy): Eukaryota > Metazoa > Arthropoda > Insecta > Lepidoptera > Tortricidae > Cydia > Cydia splendana. The sequence continues at coordinate 10,561,441 of NC_085985.1, forward strand.
TCCATACATCAGTTTTGGTACCAAAAAGACTAATATTTTCATAGTCGACATCTAGCATCGAGTAGCGGAATTATCAGCCCTGCTAAGTAGCAGTAGTAGTACTGTTAAGTGACAATAGATGTAGCACCGACCGGAAACTCTAATCTCAACAACATAAGACTTTCCGGTCGGTGCTACATCTATTGTCACTTGACAGTACTACTACTACTTAGCAAATTAGTGCTGCACTCTGGTGGCAGAACATTGCAGTAATACTCCCTATTCTGCGAATAAATTAAAAAAAATATTATTTTGTCAAATAATTTAATGACTAGAACAAAGTGCGCGAACAGAAAAATCTAGGTACGTCTAGGTACTATTCGAGACGATTCTAACAAACCCAAACTAATGAGATTGCATTGTATCATATAGCCTATCTACTATCTACCTTCCGCCTCCATCATCAGATCAGCTCGATGTGATCATAACATCTAGAGCCCTATAAGGCCATCCATTAATTACATCACACGAATTTATAGGTTTTTTGACCTCGCCCCCTCCCCCCATTGTCACATTTGGTCACATTTGGCATGATTATCGTTCCATAAACTTGTTATATAACTGTACAGCAAATTAAATAAGTTGGAGTGACGTCACAATGTTTGTGACTCCCCCTCCCCCCTGTAACAACATGTCACATTTTCTGGACCCCCTCCCCTCCCTAAACGTGTGATGTAATTAATGGATGACCCCTAAAATGTCAAAAAGTTGATTTAATTTAGCTTCCAAGTATGACCAACTAACATAAAAATACATATTAACAAGGCACGTTAAATTGCTTGTAAAATAAATACTTAACTAATAAACGGAGGAGTACAGGAGTGTACAGGTTTTTAAAAGGTCGGCAACGCGCATGTAACACCTCTGGTATGCTCGTTTGCCACCGATGTGTTATAAAAATTTTTTTAAAACCGGTCGAGTGTCGGATCGGATGCGTCGGACCACGCATAATGAAAATGGTTCCGTTTTTTGCCATTTTGGATTCTAATTAATTAATTATCACTACACCTTATAAAACAAAGTCCCCCGCCGCGTCTGTCTGTGTGTACGTATGTTCGCGACTCAAAAACTACTGAACGGATTCTCATGCGGTTTTCGCCTATTAATAGAGAGATTCTTGACGAATGCCGAGGTGTAAAATTTGTTAAGGTTTTGTGTAACAGGTGCGAAGCCGGGGCGGGTCGCTAGTCGTTAACATATAACCTCAGAGCATTCTAATAACTGGAGTGACCATCAAGAGCTTACCCCTCTGCCGAAAAACTTACACAATTGTGCACACTTTTGTATGGATTGACATGGCTATTTGTACGTTACGTACAAATCATGTAGAAATAGCAATTTAGCAATACATTTGACGTCCCCTCCCCCGCAAAAATCGGCAGACTGTTTCGTAAAGAAACTGACAGCGATGACATCTCCAGTTACTAAATGTTCTAAGCATACATAAACTAGGAAGGACTTTGGAGCAATTATTTCATGAAACCGATGCTGCCAAAAATACAGGAGTGCGGGGGATGAGGTGAGCGAGGTCCCGTGCCGTGATTGGTCCGTTCAAAGACACGGACGTCACACAAAGACACTTTCGACTCGAACATGGAGTAAAACTACCGTATATGTGGCAGAGGGGGTAGAGCTACTATGATCAGTCTGGAGGATGTCTTGTCTGTGGTGTGTACGTATGTTCGCGACTCAAAAGCTACTGAACGGATTCTCATGCGGTTTTCGCCTATCAATAGAGAGATTCTTGAGGAATGCCGAGGTGGATAATTTGTTAAGGTTTTGTGTAACAGACCGCGGGCCAGGAGCAAATATCGTCAGTCATCGCCTCCCGCTTGATACTTTGCCAGACGATAGTTTAGCTAATATCATGAATTAAAAAAATAGTCAGCAGGTTGTATCGCGGTGGAAAGACCGTCAGTTGATCACATGAACATGTAAAAAAATTTTTTTTTCAGTCATCGCCTCCCGATTGATACTTTGCCAGATGATAGTTGAGATGCTATTATAAATAAAAAAACCGTCAGCCGGTTGTATAGCGGTGGAAAGACCGTCAGCTACTTGCATAAACATGTAAAAAATACGCACCTACCATTTATAATACACGAGTTATCGCTCGGGAGGCGATTGGTCATGAAAATCTGTTCGTGGCTCACGGTCCATTACAGGTGCGAAGCCGGGACGGGTCGCTAGTCGTTAACATATAACCTTAAAGCATTTAATAACTGGAGTGACCATCAAGAGCTTACCCCTCTGCCGAAAACTTACACAATTGTGCAAACTTTTGTATGGATTGACATGGCTATTTGTACGTTACGTACAAATCATGTAGAAATAGCAATTTAGCAATACATTTGACGTCCCCTCCCCTGCAAAAATCGGCAGACTGTTTCGTAAAGAAAATGACAGCGGTGACATCTCCAGTTACTAAATCGTCAGGTGACAAGCAAAACTCACTAATTACCGTCATAGCCATAGTGAACCATATGAGTACTCAAATAAGGTTGATTTTTGTTTGATAATTTTTTAGTAGTTAGTGACTTTGCTTGTCACCCGACGAAATGTTCTAAACATATAACAGTCGGTCTTAGTGATGGGTCAAATCGAAAAATTTTCAAACCGAATAAGTCGACTCCGATTTAAACCCAAATCGGTTTGCAAACCGATTTGGCCAAGTCGATTTAACTTCTATTTTTTAATTATCAGTAGTTCAAACCGCTCCGTAGTCGCTTGGTTTTGAGTTGAAGAAATCGAATTGTAAATTTTACGGTTTGTTCGACCCTTAGAATCCTTAGAATAACACGACAGCAAATCTTTTGACTTAAAACTTTTGTAATATTTTTTTACTTTCCGTTGCGCGGTAGATCAAAATGTCATTAATTGCTAAAGATAAAAGGGGAAAGCACTATACGAGCAAGCTGGAAAGAGCGTGCAGTCTCGTGCGATTCCGTGAGTCATTGCCGCGAATTCGTTCAGTTAGCAAATCAACGCGGCGCAAAACTGGCAAACCGATCCAAGTAAACCGCCAAATCGATCTCTTTAAGCCTATGCGAAATTGAACCTTACTACTTGAACCATAAGTTTCATTTTACTTTACCTGTAGATACCAAGGTTCGACTTGACTCGACTCAATAATGACGGCAATGTGCATGGCAACATTTTTCTTCGTGGTTTGAAGTCGATTCGTGTACATTTTATTATGCCTCAATATGTCCAACGAAAGTGACGCAGCAACAAATCGGAAAGGGTGCGCTTAGAGCGGGTGAACGTATCTTAAGTCGATTTACGGAACACTCAAGTCGATTTAGTCGACTTCAGACCTAAATCGGTTTGAACCGATTTGTGAAGTCGAATCGTAACATCGCTAGTCGGTCTAACTCCTACAACACAAACATGTCAAAGATCATGTCGAGTATGCTCAGCAGCTTCAGGAAGCGGGGCTTGCCCTCCTCCTCGCCTTTACGTTTCTCGCGACGCTTTTCCACTTCTGCAACCATAAATAGGGTTACTTTATTACTTAGGGTCATAGAGAAATAAGTTAGGATAGAGTGCTAACTATGGTAACTAAGTATGGGAGTAAGCCCGCAATGTGGATTGAATTTTTCCTAAAAAACGCTATCTTAATATTTTTAAAATACAATTACCTACTAAAAACATTTGATAAGAAAAAAATACATTATTTACACTTATAGTTCGTTTTTTTTAGCATTAGAAAGAAAGTAAACGATATTGACATGTATTTTAATTGAAAAACGCTTTTTAAAAATCAGTAACTATTACTTATGAAAGCAGAAGGATATAAATGATCGTATTAGATTCATAATTGTTACATATTTGCCGTGACTTATTTTTAAAACGTGTTTTTCAATAAAAAGACACATCAAGATTGTTACCTTATTTCTAAAAACGAACTATTTAATAACAAAACTTCCGTGAGACACAGACATATTAAATATAGTAAAAACGGGTCACTCACGTATTTTAAGTCGAAAAACGCTCGACATGTTTCACTCCGCCGTCTGCCTGCGGGTATCTTCGTCCGCGCCGGTCCGTCACCGTAAACGCAAGCTTCTGATGACACTCCTCGGTACGGAGTGAAACATGTCGAGCGTTTTCCGACTTAAAAAACGTGAGTGACCCGTTTTTACTATATTTAATATAAAAACGAACTACCTATATACTGGCAACCAAATCCCTGGTTATAAAGTGACTGACCTGTTCTCTCATGCGGCCTTGCGTCCTCAAGGAAAGCGTGAGAGCGTGGTGCTGGAGCCGTCAGGAACACTTGGATGCTGTACTCGGACTGAGCGTGCGACCAGTGCCCGAACACACCGATACCTACAAACAAACAAATATAAATATATGACCCACAGCAAACGACGCTCAACAGTTCACAACCAACCTTGTGTCAACTGTAAAAATATGGGTGTAGCCAACTTATTCAAAAATATGTCCCACGTTCTTAATTCGCTGCCATAAGATCTATGGGACATATTTTCGAGATGATTTGTGCACCCATATATTTTTACAGTTGACTGTACCCAGTGGCGTAGCTAGCATGGGTGGCACCCGGTGCGAATTTTGCGGGTGTCACCCATGTGTCACCCAAAAATTCAATCAAAATTGTAAAATATATTTAAAAAGAGTAATTGTAATTTATGTTAAATAGCTCAGGATTTACTCCATCGCTTTCGTTTTACGAATTTTTATAGGTGGCACTACTGATCACGGTCGGGTGTCACCCCTAAATGGGTGACACCTGGGGTGGACCGTTAAGTTAACGGAAGTTAACAAGTCCGTTACAGGTTTTTAAAGTTAACTTAAAAGTTAATCCGTTACTCGAAAACTTAACTTCGTTAATTAACGATTAACGGATTAACGAGTTAATGCCCAGCTATGTAGAAAACACCCACGACTCAGAAACACCTTAGGAACAAATATCCGTACTTGTCACACAAATAAATGCCCTTACTGAGGTTTGAACTCAAGACCATCAGCTGCATAGGCAGGGTCACTAAGGACTGATTTAGACGGCGCGCGATCTCGCATGCGATTTTAGTTACATTGCGGACTGTTGGTTACGTCCAAATCAACCGACTGATCAAAACCTGCAATGTAATGAAACTCGCATGCGAGTTCTCGCATCGTCTAAATGAGCCCTAAGGCTAGGGAAGCCATTTCATCAAATTTATGGAGATACTAACCCACAGGGCGCGGGAAGTCAGCGGGTATGTTGACCAGATCAGGGCCACAGGTCACCGAGCTGAAGTTGTTCCGATCCGTCTCATAACTTGGCCTGAAATTATGAAAATATAAATAAATGATAATTAAATAGTGATCGATCTTACACACAAATTGACCTATACGACAGCTCAAGCTAAGCTTATGGTGGGTCATCATCATCAATGTTTAAGAGCTATGCTCTTGTCGGTGGAGTAATCGTCACTCTTCTCTTTGCTGGGCCAGTCTTTTAACTCCCTCGTACAACAAGACAGAAAATATTTTATTTGGGTCAGATATGTGAGCCTGGGCCTTCCTGTGCGTCTTTTCCCCTCAATCTTGCCCTCCAGGATGTTAATTAAAACCAAAATATTACTTTGCTAATCCGCGAAAAGATAACGTGCTAGTCGTTATCTTTTCGCGGATTAGCAAAGTAATATTTTGGTTTTAATTAGTATGGATTTCCGCAAAGTAACGCCTGATTCTATTCACTACTCCAGGATGTTTAAAAAGAATCTGTTGTGCCCTATCAGGTGGCCAACCATCTTGCCCCTTCTGTTAGCTATTGTGTCTAACAGACTTCTCTTCTCTCCTGCCATGCTCAGTACCTTTTCGTTCGTTCGTAATGGTGGGTACTAGACAACAATATGGGGCATTATCTATGAAAAGGGACCTTATTGTAGATGGCGCTTACGCCATTATTAACAATGCTCCGATATAAATACATTGCCGCACGATGCTGTGCGGCGTATGCGCCATCGACAATAAGGTCCCTTTTCATAGATAATGCCCCATATATATAATAGATAGACATAGATAAATACTTAAATACATAGAAAACATCCATAACTCAGGAAGAAATATCTGTGTTCATACATAAATAAATGCCTTTACCAGGATTCGAACACGGGATCTCCTGCTTTGTACGCAGGGTCTCTACCGACTAGGCTAGGAAACTGTTAGGTCACGCTCAAGATAAATTAATCAGGGAAAAACGCAATTAACCACTGCAAAGACTAGATATTTCTTTCTACTGTTGTGAGGTTTATAGAAACTACAAAATGGTTAAAATAGTATGTAAATCCTTACTATGTAGAAAAATCTAGTCATATCCAGAAATTTACATCGTAAAAACAGCTACGTTTTGTTCAATGTTTTTTCATCTTTAACTGCAAATTTGCGCTACAAACCTGATTGTATCAGCAACATAAAGGTCCGCGTCGCCTGTTAGAGACGTCAGTTCCACCAGCAGCGGCCCTATATGCCCCAACTGCCAATATGAAAAATTGCCAGCACCCACCGAACCTACTACCGTATCTAATAGCACTTTATCAGACTCTATTTGAACATATCCTGATAAAAGTGAGGATATAGTTGATATACATATAATTCCTAATAACACTAATATAAATTCACGACGCATTTCTACAGGAAATGAAGAAAATTGTATAATAACATCAATAACGATGCGAGAGGACTTTATTACTTTAAGAGCAAATTTGATCTGGTAGAAAAAAAATACATCTTTGTAGCCTGATTAACAACGAAGAATTACTTGAAATTGGACTTTAATAAAAGTAAATAATACGTCTTATTATTTACAACAAAATATACAATAATGATAAACATTAATAGCGTTATTAGCATCAAGGTAATCTATTTACGAGTTGACGTTGACAGTAATGCTTCGTTCGGAAAGCGTACAATCTTTCATATTACATCGTTCAGAAGTATCAGAACCCTTCAAAAATATCAAACTATATTATAAAATGACAAAATAAAACTGTGTGATTATTATTATAAAAAACGTAATGACTTTATTCGACAATAAAACATTGACTTTTTCATTAAAATAATGTTTTATGTTAAGATTTTATAAATATGTTTTGAATCGAATCGAATCGAAAACCCAAATCTATTCAAAAGATCGCTTAATATTATAAATACTTAACAGAGAAATCGTTTTACACGCTGCAGGAATTTTACTCGAATTTTATGATGAGGTATCATTATTATTATTAGAAATATGTATTAGGTATCTGCACTTAAACCATATTGTTTGATTTTATATTAAATAAATGTAATTAATATTATGCTTAACATAAGCAAATTAGCTCTTACGATACACTAATGTGATCTCATATGTATAATGTTATGTAAGAAGAAACTACTGTAGTACTTAGTTTGTTATTTATTTATAAGATTGCTGCGCCCTTGCAGGGTCCATATTATGTATAGGTACCTACCTACCTAATGTTATGTAATATGTTTGCAATAAATGCTTTTGATTTTGATTTTGATTTGTATTTTTTTTTGTAGGTTTGTGATTGTGGTTTGTTTTACTCGAATAAACAAAGAAAAACTTAAAGAAGGTCAATCATACAATTACTTAGTGCTAATTGTGGTGCTAATAATACTTCTCAGGGTTCAGGTGGTTCAGGGTCGCGTCTCACGCAGACCGTAGTATCTTCTTTAGTAGTTTGTGCACGCAGACAGACCGGCGTCCGACCAGGCGTGGCTCACTCCCACCTCACTCCGCAATTTCGTCACTTTGCTACAGCTAGCTAAAAGTACATCCGTTCCACACCAATTTTGGCGGCTAGCCATAAACCGCGCGTGGCGCTGTCGCCACCTAGCGGCCATATCTGGACTGGATATGGTCCTGATCGTAACAGACGCGTTTTGTTAGAGAGTGAGTCTTCTGTAAGTACCTAGTACTATTATTTATTCTGTGATCCGACCATAATCTAGGAGCATCGATTGATCATTTGATGATAACAAAAATGATATTGATAAAATATTCGCTTGGGAGTATTATATGATCTGTGGCTAGGGTGAAACGTGAAACCCCGTGTTTCCAATTTGCTATCTTATCTTATTATTTTACCTATTTAATCTTTAATTAAGGATTTTAAATTGAGGCTGGGGAATCTCAGAAATGTAGGTGCTGGTCAGTTATCCAATATACTTACTTAATTAACTGTTTTTTTGGAAAATATTGCAAATCGTGAAAAAAACACTCTTATCTTAGGTTCGTAATCACATAGTTGCCCAGCTGGCCAAATTTCAACTTGCTAGGTCATCTGGAAGTGGTTTAGGTTTTTGATGTTCCGTTATTCCCGTCGTTCTCTGATCCTGACCTACAGATGCCTATCTAACCCTCCATGGGTTAGATAGGCATGTGGTTCCAGTTAGGTTTTGGAGGTAACGACTTTCCTTCACTTAGCAACTAAAAAATGACAAACCGGCCAAGTGCGAGTCAGACTCGCGCACGAAGGGTTTTCCGTACCATTACGCAAAAAACGGCAAAAAAATCACGTTTGTTGTATGGGAGCCCCACTTAAATATTTATTTCATTCTGTTTTTAGTATTTTTTGTTATAGCGGCAACAGAAATACATCATTTGTGAAAATTTAAACTGTCTAGCTATCACGGTTCATGAGATACAGCCTGATGACAGACAGGCGGACAATGGAGTCTTTAGTAATAGGGTACTTTCCCTTTGGGTACAGAACCCTAAAAACGATCAGAACAACTGTATTCCTTTGTTCAAATTTAATCAACGTATATAACGCTAGTCAGCAGCAGAAGTTGCTAAGCAGGCGATGTGTTCAAAATTACCTTGACACGCTCTTATTCTCTTAACAATAAAGTCGCGTCAAGATCATTTGGAACACCTGACCCGCTTAGCAACTTCTGCTGCTGTCTGTACATCAAGTACATGTGTTTCTTCAGTGTCGTCACTTGTTATTCTCTTTCAGTGACGCGATTCTTGAATTACTTGATACGGTATCTCGCTTTACACAATTTGATAAGATTTGAGTTTACAAATGTGAATCAACGTGGCGATAAGGTATACTGTAGGTATTACGGTTTATTCACATATATTTTTTTTGCTTTTTTAATGTTAGGAAAGGCTAGGATTAGGACTCGGAATGACATACGACGGCTCGGCTTTTAAAGTTTATGAGTTTGATAAGTATACTGGAACCTGCGAAGGTCTAATTTTAGACAAGACATTTGTACAACTAGTTATTTGACTTAAGTATTTGTTTTACAAGGGAGCAGAGTTGTTGTTTAACCCCTCCTAATAATAAATATTGTTATCTGTTAGGATTAGGGCTCCAAGCGGGAAAGAAAAGCTTGTTTTAATACCAAATAAATGTTTATAAATCTCAAGCAATACTACATTAGTAATGGCGTCTCATACAATAGAAAGAACACCTAAATTTGTTTTCTATGGACAACCAAATATCATAGTCTTATATTCTACTCTTCAATTTTTTTGTTGACAAGCGAAAGACTCCAAAATTGAGTCGCTACACTCGTGGTGTGGTTCGAAAAGTGGAATATTGAGCGGGTCAAGGCACGAAGGGTTATTTAAACAATACATTTTGCACCCGAGATAAACACAAAATAAACAAAATTATTCACCACAGCAACACGAGGATAGTCTATTCATACAGCCAACATGAGCAAAAGCAAACAAATCGAAATTTGCATCACATGATTACTTTGCCAGTTTGCTACACATGTGGATAAAATGCAACTTTCTTACCTGTTTTTAAATGTACAAAGAGAGCCTTTAATTGTGGTGAATTTTTTTTTATAACAGGGTTTAAATCGAAGAGGTCACCTCTCCCCTAAGTTTAATGCGTGACGCGTCATGCGGGTATTATTATCGGCTATTATTAGTTACTATTATTAACAAGAAAGCAGCCGTCAATACTATTAACTTTTCATTGACAAAAGAACGAAGGGAGAACCGAGGGTTTAAACCGGGGTCCGAAGTAGGTATTTTATTGTTACAAGTGAAAGTGATCAAATAGTAGAAAATCACTAATTATTTCCGTATAGCTATATAGTCACTATAATTTAAAAAGTAACTGTTTTGGCTTTAAACCCTTACTCCAACCATCTTGCAGACAATATTTCAAAAATACGTCAAAAATACTCCAAAACAAAACTCAGCTGTTAAACATCTGCCTCCATTAAAGAACCTGTTTTTAAAAGTGGGTTGGTAAAAAAAAACACCCACCGCGGGAAACAGCTGATGCGTTCCATAGGTACACTTTTTTTTCTTTAATGCATCCCTTTCTCGCTTTGGTACCATGACGTATGCGTGTGAAAGAGAGGTCAGAGGGACTTTTGAGGGAAGGGAATTTGTGTGGGATGGAAGCCATGTTTGTTAACTTTACTAATTTATCTTTGCGGGTGAAAGTGGCGCCACTGTCGATTGGTAATATAGAAAATTGTAAAGAAATATTTAGTTCTAATTTTGGCCACAAATACAAGGAAATTTACTGTTTTTGTTGGAAAGGTGGGATTGGAATCCAATAAGATTTTTTGTGTAGGATTTCGAAATTATAAATAGATCTTTGGGGTGTTATGAAATCGTTTCTCTAGCTTTCAGTACCTACCTGAAATTTGTTTTATGTCCCGATGGAATGATTCCCTTATATTCCACGACTCTTCTTTTTCCGCACAGAATATTAAAATTACAGATCCGTTGCGTAAATTTGTCTAACCCATCTGCTATTTTAGTGTTATATAGTACGTCACATCTCTGCTCTGCTCCCTTCAGTGGCCGTGCAGCCTAACAAGATTTGAGTCTGAAAGGACTCGAATATCTATCTAACACCTTTAACCGAGCAATTCTTGTTTATTTAAATATACCTACTTATAAGTATATATTTCGGGGATCTCGGAAACAGCTCTAACGATTTTGATGAAATTTGCTATATGGGGTATTTGGGGGCGATAACGACCTAGATAGGTCTTATCTCTGGGAAAACGCGCATTTTTGAGTTTTTATATGTTTTCCGAGCAATAATAGCGTAAGTAGGTAGGTTTGGTGCCTATGCCTACCTAAGTACAATACAATAGAATATTACCTAAGTACATAATATGATTAATATGTTTATGTATGTCTATGCGATTCGATATTACATAGGGGTCATACATAACAACCCGTCTATAAATACTCTATACAAAATTACTACGCAGTTACGTTTCTTACTAACAACACTAACTGATCAATAATAGACCTTGTGCGTTTGAAATAGGGTTCACGAGTAGTAGATTAATTTTAAATGTGTACGTGACTATAGTCACTATATACATGGAGCTATCAGGCGTTGTTTAACTGTACAGTTCACCGCCATTCCTACTATCCTTCCTTCTTCCTCGCGTCATCCCGGCATTTTGCCACGGCTCATGGGAGCCTGGGGTCCGCTTTAACAACTAATCCCAAGAGTTGACGTAGGCACTGTCATCTGACCTTCCAACCCAGAGGGGAAACTAGGCCTTATTGGGATTAGCCCGGTTTCCTCACGATGTTTTCCTTCACAGAAAAGCGACTGGTAAATATTAACTGATATTTCGTACATAAGTTCCGAAAAACTCATTGGTACGAGCCGGGGTTTAAACCCGCGACCTACGGCGTCGAGCACCAGTACGTTTACCTTATGAAGTGTTTTTATATAATTTAGAAGATATTAGCGATTTTCAAAATGACCCCCTTGTCGTAGTCACCCCATTGCACCTTGCCTATGCGCCCCGTATGGGCTATACTCAGGCTATACTACATAGATATAACTACATATAGTTAATAGGGTATTTTCCTACTAGTCAACTCACCTACTTTTTATATTTCTATCCGATTTATTAAATAGAACTTGTGTTAAAAAATTTCTCCTATCTGTGTTTTTCTAATAATTATCTGGTGCTTTATTTCATACAAGGTGTAAAATAATTTATTTTAAATACAGTATAATACCCTATTGTAAGGATGTTTATAATAAAACATCCGTCGAGACGTGTTCCACAAAGCATTAACATTCAAGACGCAGTCAGGTAGATCGACGCATCCCTTCCAGCTTCCAGCAAGTATACAACGAAAAGGCCTTATAATATGTTTATTATGTTATTGTGAACAACCGTATAGTCCTTAGACCTACCTAAGTACCTACTTAGAGTAGAGGTAGGTTTCTTCAACAACTTTTAAATACAAAGGCAGAAAAATAGCTTACTTAGTTAAGTCAATAGAAAAATTGACGTAACGAAGGAAATTAACGAATCCAGTCAATTAAGTAACAGAAAGTATTAAATGCTATTTGGGAGTTGGGACTGTTATTTTCCATTTATATATGATTTATATTGAGTAGATAAGTACCTAATATTTAGGTTGTATTGCGAAACGTAGGTATCGGTGTCAAAGTAACAATGAAGTAATTGAAGTACTTATAGTAACATGATATAGAAATAACTCAAATAACATACGATAAAACGGCGTAAACAAAACAAATGGAATTAATCGTAAATTGATAAGATGATAAGTATGTAGTTTCAAAACAAGCGTCCATATTTCAATAATTCGCCCGAATTTAAAACTACTCCGAAAGTACCCGATTCCTTTGTCAAATACTCTTTCTTATTTGGTAGGGTTATATCGAATTCAGCCGCACGTAACCTCCTCGATTGTTGAATAAAACTTTTTTTTCTGGCGTTGCTAACCCAACACAGCCTAGAAAGAAGCAGTAGAGGTATCCCATACAAATAAATCTTATTTTTGTTACTGAATATCGCCTTAAATGCATTTAAACCATTATCAAAACAATGTATCAAGCTTTATATACGTACTATGTGTTATCAGTTAGTTGACATATGTTACTTTTAACCGAAAAATTGTATTTTCTTTGATAATAATTTCACTACTGCTGTGTTCTGTAATGTTGCAGTTGGAGCTGGCCGAATGGAGTCACGGGGGCTTAATGTAAAGCGCTTCATGCATGGGACGTTTGACTGATCACTTGATCATTGTGTTGTGATCATACAATTTTATGTTATTTTAATTTAATTACCATTGAAATGCTTAAAACTTGTTAAGTATAACTAAATATACATTTTAGTACCACACAAATAACACGTTTAATTTTAGAAGTACAAGTTCACCGTTACTTTTAGTAATATAAGCCATTAATAATCTACTACATTTTGACAAACCCTTTCTGTTCATTATCAGAGTGAGTGATCACGAAATTACCACTTCTATTCATTATCATTAACAAAGTACTTTCAATTTAAGGACCACATTTTAGAACTGGGTGTAGGTTTTATGTGAAAAAATTTACCTACCTACATTTAGAAAGTAAATCTTGTACTTCATTTATTTATTTATAAGTTTAGAATACGAGTACATGTTTATTTAGAAAGGCAATACAGTGTATCTAAACAGTGCTTGTCGAAGTCAAGATGAATTATAACATTAAATCATAATCATTATCATTAGCTTAATTGACTAAATGTAAATGAATATGAAATAGAGTAATATAAAGTAAGTAATATATAATGGTTGAGGTTTAATTACATAATTTTAAGAAAATATTCAAATTACTTCCTCTTAAGATGAATTTAGAAGAAAGTATATACAAACGTACATAAAATAAACTATGCTAGATTTTATAGAGTGGTTTACAGACAAATATATGCTAAAAACCGTGAAAGAGATATGATAGTTTCCATTTTGTGACTTGCGTTTAGGAAAAAATATGGAAAACAGACTATAACTTATTCAAAATAATACCTGTTCACTGTATAGTTTTATGCTGAATTGCAGATTATTCAGTTATTATAATAGCTCAAGTAAGAACTTTATAATGGTAAAACAACTCTACTCAATATAGAGAAATTAAGAGCCCATCATCGTGCACACTAGCGCCACTGCTAAATAATCGTGATTATATAAATTTAAAGAAAGATATTTAAAAAAGGGGGCCGCTACGTAGTGTATTTTGTATTTAAGTACCTTTTGAATACTTCAAACTAGTTTTTATATTGCTGGATTCGTCAATATATGCGTCCAAAGTTAAAACGGCCGTTTTTGTATTGAATTCATAGATCGATAAAGATTTAAAATGTAATGAAAAAATGGAAGGAGACCTTTTTAGGGTTCCGTACCCAAAGGGTAAAAACGGGACCCTATTACTAAGACTCCGCTGTCCGTCTGTCTGTCCGTGCGTCTGTGTGTCTGTCACCAGGCTGTATCTCATGAATGGTGATAGCTAGGCTGTTGAAATTTTCACACACTAAAAACAGAATATAATAATTATTTAAGTGGGGCTTCCATACAACCAACGTGATTTTTTTGCGAAATTGTACGGAACTCTTCGTGCGCGGATCTGACTCGCACTTGGCCGGTTTTTTTATAAGCCTAGGAGTCCTTGAAGTGATAAAATGTATCACTTAATTTGCTTTATTGGGACATTAAAGGTAACAAGCCAAAGTTCAAAACTACAGGCAATAGCTGACACTTTAGAGTCAGACCGTAAAAATCTACAGCGATTTTGATAGCCCACGCAGTGCAAGTGTCATTTTAAAAGTCAAACTTCTATGAAATTATGACGTATAAATAACACTTACACTGCGTGGGCTATCAAATCCGCTGCAGACTTTTCTTGGTGCGACTATACCTAAACTGATTTACATGTCTTTTTGTATATGTTTTTTTTACATTGCTTTAAATGAAAATTATTTGAAAGAAACTTTAAAACATTAAACTATATTAAACCCAATAAAGAAAAATAAATAAAAGCGTGTTCATTTTTAATGATCAGTGATCATTGTTTATCAACCATTTCTATTGTAGTCCCATGTCTAGCGCGCTTTACCTCCCCACTGCGCAGCTCGCTCGCGCAGCCGCCATTACGGTATAAATACTTCGGGCGCCGCCGCCGTGACGTAGTCGAAATCGAGAGGTGAAGGTGTAAATAATGGAGAGGTGGCGTCCATGTCTAGTTGTAAAAGTAAAAATCGATTATCACCGGAGCTAGCAGCGAGACCGCCGACGCGCAGTCGTGAAAGTGAACCAGTACAGTGTTTCGACGTGTCATCCGCGTAGATCGACAAGTCCGAGGCCGATACGGAGTGCGTCGAGCGACCACCGTCCGCGCGAGGCGACCATTTTGTGAACGACGCTCTGCTCCGACACGTCGCTACCGCTAAAGTGATAAGTGAACTGTCCAGTTAGTATTCCGTGAGTAAGAGTCAACCGAAGAGAACCGAGGGCCGAGATGAACTGCCAGGCTCAGAAGGGTCGCAGGCGGGTGAGCCGCACGCCGCTGCCGAGCGGCGCGCTGGCGCTGGGCGCGCGGCGGGAGCGGCGCGAGGTGCGCGAGCGCGAGACACGCGAGGAGCGCTACGCCGCCGGCAAGTGGGGCTCCGCACCCGCCGCGGCAGCCCTGCCTCCCCCGCCCACGCACTGGCGCCGCGCCGGAGAGCGCTGCCGCGTCGAACCCGACCGTGCGCTGCCCCTCAAGCTGCTCCTCAACGTGGCGTAGGCCTACGGACTCTATCGCTAGTGTTAGGGGCGGGACCCGCCGTTCGTGCTAAGTTTTTTATTTCGTGAAGCGACGCGACCGCCGGCGTGCGCCGCGGCGCCTCCCCGTTCGACACCCGGAGGCGCGGCGGCGGCGTCCACTAAATTCCGGCGTTAGGTATTATTTTGTGAAAAAAATTTTAGTAGGTAAGGGCGGCTGCGCGCGCCCCGCCGCCCGCCCGTCCTCGCCGTGAGCCTCTTCTATAAAAACAGAGAAAAACACAAAAAAATAGAGGCGGCGGCGACGTCGGGCGGGCGGCAAGGCGTCCGCGGCCGAGTCTCGCGCCCGCGCGGCCCGCCGGCCCGCTCGGCCGCCGGGGCTCCGCTGCGGGCCCCGCGGCCGCGCGACGCGCCACCCTATTACAAGGCGCGCCGCCGGCCCCGCGCGGAGCACTGCAACGTTGCATTTCTTTTATAAATGAGGCGTTATTTTTATATTTTGACGAGTGTCGGGCGCGAGGCTCGTTTTTATTTATCTCGAGACCAAGTTTGTTTGTATTTGTAAACGCTGGGCCGCGCGGGCTAAAAGATACTATGCAGCGCAAAAAATTCCGGCGCGCACCCCGCACACACTGAGCTTTAACACAAACTGCGGCCCGGCGTCGTAAAGTCGTAATTCTAGTAGTAGTTTAAAATTGAAGGATGCTACGTCTGTTATTATTGGAGATATATATTGTGGAGTGCAGAGTAGACCTGATCTCAGCTGCGGCTCGCGCCGTTGGAGTCTCTGTGATGTACAAAAACGAGTATATTTGGAATTTTACAAGTTTTTTATAATTAGTTGTAGTATAATTGTGTAAGTGAAGATGGTAGTGCGGCCTACGTCGCCCGAGCCAGCCGCAGCGAACTTTCCCTTCCTTCTGTAGCCCGTAGTTCTACAGGTCTGATACCAAAGCTTTATTCTTCCTGTGCTAAAGAAGACCGAAGCAAGCTTCAACCCGAAGAAGAAAAAAAATCTCAAAACAATCAAGACCGAACAAAGAAAAAATTATTCAAGACCTCGAGAACTGAAATTTTGTAAATCCGGACTACATATCTACAGTCCCCGGACTGACCCTGTCCCCGTCCAAATTCCCCATCCTTTTCCCTGTCCCAGGGCTCTTCGGAGCCCGCCAAATACTTCTGAGTTTCTCACAGACTGTCAATCGATCGCTCGAAAGAGCATTTTTTCCTTAGCACAAGAAAGAAGATTCTAAAAGATGGCTACTGAAAACGGCGGATGGAGTAAGTTTTGTAAGTTGTCTTTTTTTTTTCTGGCTGCAATTTTGCACAGGGTGAATTTGCCAATGTCGGTGTTGACTTTCACACCGTTGAGAATAAGTTAAATAAACTAAGTTGTCTTGCTGTATTACACTTAGGCCCACTTGCACCATCCCACTAGCCCGGGGTTAAACAGTTAAACCGTTAACCCAGTGTCAAATTGTACTGGTGACCATGGTAACACCAGGTTTAACCGGTTAACCCCGGGTTAGTAGAATGGTGCAAGTGGGCCTTATAGTTTGTCAAAGGACTGTCTCATTTCAATCATAGACAGAGAATCATACTATCTTTGTCTACTAGTACTAGCACCCAAAAGTAAATGAGTATAGTTTACCTGGTTCTTACTGACTGACAAATTGCTTTGACCAACTATAGATATAAAATCTTTATGCTAGGGCTAGGGTATTCGATCTGTCCAATACGTCCAATATCTTGGTCCAATGTTATTGCGTCTCATTCTCTCATTAACCAAAATGTGATATACAGGATAAATATATTGGATAGGTGGAATACCACCCTTAAGATCACATTTGATGAAATTAACCCTTAAATGCAATATGCCTTAACATCATCATCATCAGTTAAATAGTAGGTCTTACCTTCATACACAGTTACATACTTTTTCATTTTAGTCTTGTTTATATTAGGGTAATTCACCAGTAACTAAAAATGAATTCTATTCACCCATAAACAGATTACAGAATTCATTTTAGTATAAGGTTTCAATAACTGGCCAGCCTTCAATAACTAGCCACCTTATATTAAAAATGAATTCTGTTCTCCTATAACAGAATTCATTTCTAAATTCTGAGATTTCAATTTAGTATACACCGTGTTTTGTTTGATTTCCGTTAATTTCAAGGGTGCATTCCTGAGCTTAAATCAAGTAACTTTCTCAAAGACACCGATGTTCTAATTAACTCCATTTCGGAGATAATCCATAATTTATTTTTTTCCTATAAGGCCTCTACAAGCGTGTACACTTGCGTTAGGGCCGGCTTACATATTGATTAGTGTTTAGAATGAGTTCATACATTTGCTACTAAACTTAAGTACAATCTCGGTCGATTGATGTACGAAATGACATTGATATGTCACAGATTTCAATTGTTTGGTTGAGTTAAATGTAATGCCCGTGTTACAACAACGCTATATGCTACATTTAATTACTTTTTAAACAAAAAAAGAAAACAAAAAAAAAATTTTTTTTTGAAAATTAACTATGCCATTTAGTTCTTATAAACGTACTTAACTATACCCCGAAGTTAACGGAATTCAATAAAAACACGGTGTATGGTGGCTATACAGTGTGGAAAGATAAGTCGGGCCCTGGAGGGAAGTTTCCCTCCTAGTTACCTTAAATCCTTAAGCTGGCTCATTTTACTTAAAGGAGACATTCCTTTATTTTTAAAAAGATACAAAACTGCATTCAAAGAATTTCTAAAACTCGCTTGACTCGCCCGGGACTCGAACCGACTAAAAATTCCAAAAAATAAACACTCGCAATTTTATTCTACTAGTCGAGACAGTTAATATGAATGATAACATTTCTCCAAGAAATATTAGGTCTTACACTCGTCTGTCGTACATTTTTACACAAGCCAAATTGTGTTTCTTTTTAAAAATAAAGGAATGTCTCCTTTAAGTAAAATGAGCCAGCTTAAGGATTTAAGGTAGTTTCCCTCCGGGGCCCGACTTATCTTTCCACACTGTATAGTGTTATTGACACCTTATACTAAAATTAATTATGTTTATAGGTGAACAGAATAACCTCACTCACCACGTGGTTTGTGTCGGGTGGCGATTCCGGAACAAACGCCTGACTCATTGTCGAACAAAAACCGTTTTGCTTACTAACGATAGTGCGTCATTGGCAGAAAAAAGTGCTTGAATCGGCTATAGTCGTGCATTTTTATAATTCAGTGTAGAAAAAAATTGAGGGCACTTTTTTGATAAATAGCGGTAATATTAAACTATCTCATTAGAGATTATAGATGGTCAAATATACTTATAGTTAAGGTGTATTCGGGTAATACCGAATCTCGGATAATTCCGAAATTCAGATGAAAATCACTTAATTCCATCATAATAAAAGTCTCTTTTCGGAATTATCCGACAGTTTTCGACATTCGGAATTACCCGAGTAAACCTTATAGCATATTTCAAACAAAGGGTACGGTGACAGATGTCATCTCCATAGGTATAATTTATTCACCTTCGCTGCGGCAATTAACTCGTAATTAACCATACTTTGTAAGAGGTCTTTAGACCCCACAGTACCACAGTGAACGTGTTAAAACTTAAAACGCCTAATCTCGCTCAAATGTGTGACATCTGTCACCGTACCCTTCCTGTTTGAAAAATACTATAGTTGCAAGCGCCCATAGGCTGCGGCGGCTGCTTACCGACGGGCAGCACGTTTTTTGGTGGTAAAATGGCGTTATACAGGGTGTTTTTTCATAAAGCAATATAAATTCCATGTACTTAATCCATGCGTTTTTTAGGGTCCCGTACCAAAAAGGTAATACATATGAACCATTATGGTGCGACTCTGTCCTGTCTGTCACATATCGGGAACTACATACTTACGAGTTTTTGAGGAATTATTTTTATATTTAACTAACTAGTACAGTCACTTGCAATAATATGTTACTCTCCGAAGGCCGCAAACAATTATATGACACGCTTTTATGGTTCTATAAATAAGATCTTGTCAGATATTTTTGCGGCCCTCGTTGAGTAACATATTATTGCAGGTGACTTTACCAGACCGACGTACTTAATGTTAATGCCAGGTTTAACTTAGATTGTATGGCGGCTAGGTTCCTGTAAAGCCGGGTATTCATTAGGCAACTTTTGTTAATAAACACTGTTTAATGACTGTTTATAAACAGTGTTGCACGATGATTCATCACCTCTGTAAACATGTTTATAAACAAGGATGATGAAATATTGTTGCATAAACATGTTGCTGTGTTCCCCACTCTAGGTGGAGAACAAGACGAAACATTCAGTTTATAAACTATAATAAAAAAAATCGAGCGTGGACGTGTGTGACGCAAGTTTAGAAACATGGAAATAGTACTACCTCCTCAGGCGACATCCTAGCAACAACTAAAAACTAGTGTGGTCTGCTAAGTTTCAGAAACAGTGTTTACGGTAAACTTGGTGCAAAACATGGTGATGAAATTCATAAACAGTTTATTAACAAATGTTGCCTAATGAATACCCGGCTTTACTCTTCAAGTTATTTGAAAACGTGCGATAGTAAATAGCCCGTCGTACAGTCACCTGCAATAATAATGTTACACATAGAAGGCCGCAAATAATATCTGACTCGATCTTATTTGTAATACCATAAAGATGGCGACTGTACCAACTCTATCAGAAACTGGCCGTAACCGGTCTCAGTAACGGTTGGATATGGAGAAAAACAACCGACTTATCAGCGCCTGCGTCTATCGCATGGCCTATATATGTTATTGTTGCTTACGCCATTATTAACGATGCTCCGATATATAGATGGTCAAGCAAATCTTGTCAGTAGAAAAAGGCGCGAAATTCAAATTTTCTATGAGACGATCGGCTCGATTCGGGAAATGAATTAGAGATTACCTAGATACGATATAGTAAAGATAATGTCTTTATGTGTTCATTTCCCGAATCGCGCCGGATATCCCTTCGCGCCTACATTTTTCAAATATTGCCGCTTTTTTCTACTGACAAGATCTGCTTGACCAACTTTAAATACAATCAATCAATCAATCAATTTATTTATTCACAGACTACAATGGTCCACACATAATATTACACAACAATACAAATTATATTAACATAAGATTAAAATATACATTACATTAAAAATTAAATTAAAATTAGTTATAAATTAAATAAAAATACATTAAATTAATCCGCTAGTCACTTACCTACCGGCACGGCACGGCCCCCGTACGTGCACACTTATACAGTGATTGATGTAGGGGCAGTCCAGCCGGTCCGCGATCATGGCTAGGACGCTGTTGCGGCTGGCGCGCACTCTGCTGAGCATCGCCGCGCACCGCTTGCGCAGAGTGGCGCAGAAGCAATCGGTGCGCGCTTCTGCGAACATGCTCGACGCACTACAGTGGCGCGGCAGCCGCAACATCACCCTGAACGCGTTATTATATTGGACGCGTAGGGAGTTAAACGACCTTTGAGTGAAATGAGCCCACAGATTGCTAGTGTAGAAAGAAGTACAGTACGCCTTAAAAAGGGTTATTTTCACTAAAGATGAACAACGTGCAAATCTGTGGGCGATCATGTTCGCTCGTGCCGCCAACGACCTACGCTCCCGCTCCATATCCGCGTTATCTTTTAGGTCCTCGGTTAACACATGTCCGAGGTACTTAAACTGTTGAACCCTGCTAAGAGGTACTCCATTAAGAACAAGAGAGGTAAGCAATGCTGTGCAGCGTAAGCGCCATCGACAATAAGGTCCCTTTTCATAGATAATGTCCCATTTATTTAGTTACTCGTATTCACCTTGTTATATTGCGTACGGAATGAGGGTCTCGTGTGATTTATTCAATTACTAGCAACCCGCCCCGGCTTCGCACGGGTTAACAAGTTATACACAACCTTCCTCAAGAATCACTCTATTGATAGGTGAAAACCGCATGAAAATCCGTTCAGTAGTTTTTGAGTTTATCTCGAACAAACACAAACAGACGCGGCGGGGGATTTTGTTTTATAAGATGTAGTGATTCCTCGCGTTACCCTAGCTTTTTTGCCAAGGCTCATGGGAGCCTGGGGTCCGCTTGGCAACGTATCCCGAGATTTGGCGTAGGCACTAGTTTTTACGACAGCGACTGCCATCTGAACTTCCAATGAGGGGAGACTAGGCATTGTTGGGATTAGTCCGGTTTTCCTTCTTCGAAAAGCGACTGGTAAAAATGTATCAAATAATAAAAAGCATTAAAAATACGAGTGGGTAGTGGGTCGGTGGGTTTGAGCTAAAAGAGTGTTTCATCAATAGATTAGATTTATATTTCATCAATAGTGATTCTTGAGGAAATATTAGGTGTATAATTTGTTATGGTTCTGTGATAGCCGGGGCGGATCGCTAGTACCTACTGTATGAAGCCCGTTACAGACGGAGCGATAATATATCGGCAGATACCGTAAAGATACGGCATCTTTTAAGTTTTACGTACTATTTGACAGAGTCCACACACGAAGCATCTTAAGATCACTTAAGATGTTATAGCTCTGTATATTATTGTCTGTATCTACCGATATATCGCTCCGTCTGTGACGGGCTTAAAAAGCGGCGGTTCTCACGATACGCGTCGGGTTCCGCACGCCCCTCCGGTCGGAGCGAGACGATATATATCGCGGTCCCGCTCTGCGAAAACCGCGTGATAACCGACCCGCCTGCCGACTCCGCTTGCGGGCCAACCGCCGCCCGGAGCTCGCAACGTCGCGTTAGTGAACGGGTACCCGTCTCGGACTACGGGTGTGTGTGCCAGTCAAAATTAGTCAAAATATACGAGGAAAGTGGTCAAATTTCTTGAAAAAACTAGAAATCTATAGGTTTTTTAACCATTGTGTTGTGTGTTCACCCGCTGTAATGTCGTAAACAACTTTAAATGTAAACCTTCACGTAAAGGCATAAGGCCCACCTCTGTAGGTACTGCGTCGTATCCCCGATGAAGACGGTTGAAATAACATTGAAACGCTGGGCGAAGTAACTTGGACGTATATTTCCATGATAATGATAATGTTTGATACATTTTCAAAATTATCGCCATTTGAATTGCTGGGAACAATAATAATTAATGTTATTTAATAACGGCCTCAAAGATACCTACATCAAGAGATTTTTTAAATACCAGAGTGAAACCAAAACCAAATGAGGAATTCGGACGAATACCGACCTTATGGCGATACCTTTATAGACATACGTACCGCGTTGATAACAATAACGTAACTTTGTATCGTTACAAGTAACGTTATTCCTCGCAAGTCAAAATTATTAATGTCATTCATAATTGCCTGTTTGTGTCAAAAATATCCACCTGTACAGTGCTCAAAAATATGTTCACAAGACCGTATTGAATACCAGCTGATAGATAACGTATTTTCGTAAAGTAACTAACTAATGTGTCGCTAACTAATTTGTAACGTTTCTTAGTTTTGTAACACTTCAAGCCTTGAAATCGTCAGGCAGGACTTATGGACTTAATTAGGGCATGCTGTTGTTAAAAGCGATGGATTTCGATACAGAAAAGTTTATAAACGAGATAAGGAACCGGCCTACGATTTGGAACTCTAAATGCCCTGACTATGTGGACCGGGAGCTGAAGTTACAAGCTTGGAACGAGTTGGTGGACCAGTACGCTGGGGATGAGGCCCTGACGAGGGAAGAGAGGAAACGAGTATGTAAGTAAACAATACGTTATTTGTATACTATAGTCTGTATCTTTAGGTATTTAAATAAAAGTAAACAATTTGTACATTTTCGGGTAGTTACAACATTTATTGGTTAACCAACCAAATACAAAACCGCCTGGATAAGTCACTGAACGATCTGACTTTAACCTACATTATTTTATCATGTAATGTTTTCATCTACCCTCAACTGGGTTAAGGAGCCATTTGAGGGTAGATTTTGTTTACTTTATTTAAATACCTAAAGATATATAACTCTCCTTACGAAATCTTGGGTTCGAACCCCGATATGGGCATATTTTTATACCACGCTGGTGGCAATCAAGCATATGGCTAACCTGATGATGACGATTGGATGGTATATGGTTGGTTTTCCATGAATTGCATGTAAAAATACGCAAATTAGGTACAATGGGTTGTCACTCCTCCTTCGGGCTCCTTAACAGACGCGTTTTGTTAGAGAGTGAATTTTCTGTATAATTCCGCCCATTGTCACGTTACGTTTTCTTCTTCCTCGCGTTATTCCGGCATTTTTGCCACGGCTTATTGTACAACACAAATAAATAATTTGGAATTTGGCTCATGGGAGCCTGGGGTCCGCTTGACAACTAATCCCAAGAATTGACGTAGGTACACCTCTGGAGTTGCAGGCGTCCATAGGCTACGGTGACTGCTTACCATCAGGCGGGCCGTATGCTTGTTTGCCACCGATGTGGTATAAAAAAAAGGTACTAGTTTTTACGAAAGCGACTGCCATCTGACCTTCCAACCCAGAGGGGAAACTAGGCCCTATTGGGATTAGTCCGGTTTCCTCACGATGTGTTCCTTCACCGAAAAGCTAGTGGTGTAGTGATGAGTGGTAAATATCAAATGATATTTCGTACATACGTTCCGAAAAACTCATTGGTACGAGCCGGGGTTTGAACCTGCGACCTCCGGATTGAAAGTCGCACGCTCTTACCGCTAGGCCACCAGTCACCAGTCACGTTACGTTAGCTTTGCTAAATAAGTTTATTTTCTTACAGGCGTGCATCTTCAGAAGAAATGGAGAAACATACGCGATTGCTTCGTCAAAACCCACAAAGCGAGAACCAAGTCTGGCAGCGACAAGAAAAAACCCAAGTAGCACAGATTAGCTGTATAGCAGCCGCATAATGAAGTACGAATACGCTTGAAGCTGGAATATAAAAACTGCATAAGAGCTGTATAAGCGTCTTTTCAGCTTTTATAACTCTTAAATGGGCACAAATTAGGCAGCCTTAAGTTCACATAGCTACTTAAGAGCGTTGTAGCAGCAATTTAACGGAATTATAAGGGGTAACAGGAGTTATAAGAGGTGTATATTGGCTGGGTAAGAGACCACCAGTTACCCTTTATTCAGCTAATATGTCACATGTGCGCCCTAATACCGGGAAAGATTGACGTTGGGCTGAATAAAAGATAATTAATAACATACTTTTACACCTCTGCCTTAAAAATCAGCTATTATATTTAGTATAGTGACGACGAACGCAGAGGTGAACATATTTATATTGAAGCAAAAACGTTAAGCGCAACGACACCATAAGTCATTTTGTTAAAGTGTTTAGTTAAATGTTTGTACATGATCTTTTATATATTAATGCGAGAAAGATGTTTGGGAATGCAAGTTTATTGACATTATATATATACATTATCTAAGAAAATTTCAGTGCGCCACGAAAATAATCAGTATTTATTTAAATTAATGATATAAATAAGCTGTGTGTAAAAACTATTTCAGTGGTTCGGACAGAATTATGAGATAAAAAGTTAATAATACGTTATAGGAAGTACTAAACTAATGATTTAGGTTAAGAACTCAGGCACAAAACCATATTGTTACCCTTAAAAGTTGGAAAAGCAATTTCAATTTTGTAGGTTATATACAATAAAATGGCGGTCAATGTTAAAAAGCAACGTGAACCGTTAAAATTCTTATATGCAGCATACGACTGTTATATATCCCACTATAAAGTCCAAGTCGTTATTTCGATACACTAGTGAACCTCTAAACAGTTATAAGGCATCTTATGAACGTTTTAACAGCCGCTATGCAGACAGTCCCAATGGTAGTATAATAGGCTGCTTAGCGGTAAACATGTTCAGCGCTAAGCCGTATTATGCGCCACATGTGTTCGATTATACGTCTATTGGTTTCATAATAGTTCACTCGTTCTCCCTTATAATAAGTCAGCGAAATAAAAGCTACTTTAGCGGTAAACATGTTCAGCTATAAGCTGTATTATGCGTCCCATGTGTTCCATTTATACGTCTATTGGCTTCATATTAGTTCACTCGTGCTCCCTTAAAAGTCAGCGTAATAAAAGCTGCTTAGCGGTAAACATGTTTAGCGATAAGCTGTATTATGCGCCACGTGTGTTCCATTATACGTCTATTGGCTTCATAATAGTTCATTCGTGCTTCCTTAAAAAGTCAGCCTAATCAAAGCTGCTTAGCGGTAAACACGTTCAGCGATAAGCTGTATTATGCGCCACATGTGTTCCATTATACGTCTATTGGCTTCATATTAGTTCACTCGTGCTCCCTTAAAAGTCAGTGTAATAAAAGCTGCTTAGTGGTAAACATGTTAAGCGACAAGCTGTATTATGTGCCACATGTGTTCCATTATACGTCTATTAGCTTCATAATAGTTCACTTGTGCTCCCTTAATAAGTCAACGTAATAAAAGTCCACAATTACCTCCTTATACAGCACATGGCGTAATTTTATCCACTAAACAGACCTTATAACGGTTAAAGCATTTGATAACCCTTAAAGCTGTATAGGGTCGTAGCAAATATACCTTTATATCACTCTTTGCGTATTAATGGTAGTTTTCAGAGCCGTAATGCAGCTTTTAATCAGCCCTAAGCTATATAAATATCACTGAGATCTATTATACAGCTGTAGGACCACGAGTGTGCTCTTATAAGTGTCTTAATACGCACAGAGCGTTAGATAGAACTAAAAGTGAGTAGTTATAGAGCTATCTGTGCTACTTGGGAAGTAACACAATACGCGTTCTACGACCACCTCATGTTCTTAGCCGACGTCGCATCTAGCAAAGACTCAAATAACGTTATCAACGTTGCCGAAATTAAAAACGAAGTTATACATAACGATGACGACGACCCACTGGCAGTTGTCAATCGGGTATTTAAAAAGAAAAAAATTGAAATACTGGTTGATCCTTTCTCGGACGGTGATTCGTCATCTAATAAGAGAGAGAGAACGCAAGAGAGAGAAAGCGATAATACGGAAGACGAAGATCAATTGTTTTGCTTGTCTTTGGTGAAAGAGTTTCGTAAGATACCGGACCATTTGCGGATACAAGCGAAAATAGATATTTTGAAAGTTATTAAAGACGCACAGTTTGCGGATTGGACAGGGCATGGGACGGATCCTCAATACTATTGAAGTAAAAAACCTCTACCTATGTGCTGTCAAAATCGTTGCAGAGTTATCTTGGTCTAAAGGCGTGTCCAGACGGGGACAATTTTTCGCCAATCTGATTAAATTGTCCGATCAAATCAGGCCGTGCGGGAGCAAAAGCCAATTTGGCTCGACGAATTCAATAATACCCCAAAATAAAATGGGCTGCGGCTGCGGACGCAAGAATACCTTCAATACAATTTGTGACGCTAATATTCGCGTTTGGGGCCATTTCTTTAATTTAAATCGCACAAATATCACTACAAATTTAAAATTGGTGAAAGTGGCCAAATTGGCGTTTGCGTCAACCTGATTTGATCGAACAATTTAATCAGATTGGCGAAAAATTCTTCTCGTCTGGACAGGCCTTAACTCTATCTGCTCTATTTGCTATGTAGGTACAGTACAGTCAGCAAAGCTATTAGCGTATAGTTTTGTTGACTGTACCTACATGCGTGAAGATTAACATATTGAATTCTGAGAATCCGAAATACCGGTACTGTTTTTAGTGATTCTGGGATTATTGAATAGGGTATTTTCCTACTAGTCAAATCAGTTACTTTTTTAGAACTGTCAAAACGATTTCCTAATATGGAATTTTTAAGAAACATTACATCGTGACGTCACGGTCAACTCACCTACTTTTTTATATTTCTATCCGATTTATTAAATAGAACTTGTGTTTAAAAATAACTCCTGTGTTATTCTAATAATTATCTGGTGATTTTCATGCATGGTGAACATAATTTATTTTAAATACAGTATACCCTATTAATACTGGTATAAAAAGCTTTCTTTAATTAAATTCGCATTAGAAATTAATTAGTTTCGTTATTTCGTTCCACTTTTTTCCCCTCAACCGATTCTAGTCCCGATTCGAGATTGATTTTTTTTCCTCTAGCCCAGCGGTCGGCAACAGGCGGCCCTCTCGCTTGCGGCCCGCGAGCCTCCCTGGCTATTTTGTATGTAATATTGACAAACGACAATATTTGCTAAAGTCACAAATATTACCAAAGTGCGGCCCGCGTCATCTTCGCTAGCTAACTATTACTATGTGGCCCTTGGCTGCTTAAAGGTTGCCGACCGCTGGCAATAGCCATTCATCCATCGGTCATCAGAAAAAAATAATCCTAAGTAGGTTAAAAAGATGAGCTTAAGAAAAAATGTTGTTGGCAGAACATTTAATTCTAATAATAATAAATACATACAAAGATATGTAAAAACACTCCGGGAGTGCCGGCAGAAATGGAAACTCAACGACATTGTAACAGTTTTTCGACCAGGTCACGTGTCCGTCTTACGAATCTTACGTCTTACGGACACATAACCTGTCGCGAGTTTAAATTGCACAGCGCCGTTAAAGAAGTTTTCACTTCAAAAACTTGGCTCATTAATACTCTGTATTAAGTACATACGTACCTAATATTTATAGTTTTTATATGTTACTCTGCACTACCGTTTCATCATTCACAATTTTCTCAATACTATACGAATATCCATTGCCCATACTCTTATCACTTATCTTAATCTCACACTGACACCCGCCATCGGCAGTTGCGACGGCCGCCATCTTGCTTTCCTTTGCCGCCAAAACTGACGTTTCGTTTCTCCTTTGCTCCAACTGTTTTTTCACTATTAAATTAACAATTTCCATCTGTAATTCCATGCTAGTATCTTGAGGTATTTTTTTCAGTAAGCATGTTATGTATTTTCCAAATTGCTCGATTTCATCGTCTTTTTTCTTGTAATTTAAAGGCTCATCGTCGGAAGAGGAGCTAAGTCTTCGCTTTTTGGGGCTTCTTTCTACGTATTGTTTTGGTTTTCTTGGTTTTTCGACGGGTTTTGGGGCTCTTTTGGGGCTCTCGTCGTGCTCGAGATATACAACTTCCGTGTAAACGTCTTCTTGGACGTTGTTCGTCGCTGTTTCCTCCTCTGATTCCTGTAAAACAAACAAAATGTTAGAAAAAGTTTAATGAGACGTTTTTTTTTAGTCCGTTTTGAAATATAGCCTCCTGATTCTTTATTCAGACAAACATGGCGTGGTATGGGTATCAAAATTTGGTAGCTTTAGCCCCCATACCACCCGCGTTAAAAAAGCGTTTGAATTACACAAATGGATAACCATGTATGTATTAATTCACACGACAGCGGTGGCATATTATTTATTCTGTGGCGGTGGCGCTTTTTATCAAGCGTTGTTGGATTTTCGTCTTTAAGCCTTGGTCGTTAAATCGAATTTAGAGTGCAGACAGATTCAAGCGCTTTTTTAACGCGAGTTGAAAAAGCTCCCGTGAGAATGGGGGCTAAATTTATGTTCGCTGAGCGCTTGGACTGCCCCATGACAAAACACTGGGTAGAAATCATCACTGGCCAAACAAAGTGATGATTTTTACCTAGTGTCGCTTATAAGGTGTAATTTGTATTGTATGTATAGTAAATGTTTGTAGAGTACCTAGTTTGTAAATGTATTTAATTTTTTGTATAATTATATTTTATTTTTTGTAAATGTAATAAGGTTTACTCGGGTAATTCCGAATGTCGAAAACTGTCGGATAATTCCGAAAGAGACTTTTGTTATGATGGAATTTAGGGTGATTTTCATCTGAATTTCGGAATTATCCGACATTCGGTAATACCCGAATACACCTTATGGGTTTTTTAAGACCTGAAATATATGATTTTTATTTTATTTATTTAACTCTGAGGGGCTACCGCGAAAACCGAAATTCGCAAATTGCGGGGATCTTACTCTTTTACTCCAATGAAGGCGTAATTAGAGTGACAGAGAAAAATGCCCGCAATTGACGATTTTCGGTATTGGCGGTAGGTAGGGCTACCAAACTGTCAAGTTGATAAAAAGGCAAAAGGTAATTGGGGGCCTATGTACAGTACAGTCACCTGCAATAATATGTTACTATATGGTTACTATTCGAAGCCCGCAAAAGTATGTGACACGCTCCTATGGCTCTCCAAATACCAGCCTTCGTTGTATAACATAATACATATTATTGCAGGTGACTGTACTACGTGTAGGACGCCGGTCAAAAAATCATTATATCAATACATATTTTCAATTTGATACGACAAAATCACAGGTCACGTTAGTAAACAAGCAGGGTGAAATGTGCATCGGGGCAAAAACATTTTTCCTGGAGTTTTTTGGTTGAGAATGACGACCTAGGCAGTTGGTTTTATGACGAACAGACGGAACAGACATTGTCATTCCGATATGGCATAACATAAATAAGATAAGAGCTATCAAATTACAACGATGTCGACGAGCTTAAGAGTGATTGCTCATTGCTCCTCAGATGACTGCGCAGCTCAGAGATGGGGACCTTTACTACAGTCGAAAACTCCATAAGCGCCTTAAATACGGCCTAGTGCACATGTCTAGTTAGTAATCAGTGTGAAATTTGCATGGGGGCTAAAAAGATTT
This sequence comes from Cydia splendana, assembly GCF_910591565.1. Classification (NCBI taxonomy): domain Eukaryota; kingdom Metazoa; phylum Arthropoda; class Insecta; order Lepidoptera; family Tortricidae; genus Cydia; species Cydia splendana. The sequence goes on from NC_085985.1 coordinate 10,591,653, forward strand.
CACGTGGACTTTTCGCCTGAGGATTAGGACTTAGGACCTACGAAGTACTGTACTAAAATATACCTGAATTTAGTTGTTAAGTTAAGTTTAGTATTTAGTGCATAGCATAATATGTATGTCTGTGAAGATGAGCGCGATCTCGCCAACAAACTGCAATTGCAGTTTGGCGAGGAATATAATGTTTATAAAAGTGTTGTGTACTTTATGAGAAATAAATTAAAAAAAAAAAAAAAAAAAGTTGTTTGTTTATTAGGGTTCCGTACCCAAAGGGTAAAACGGGACCCTATTACTAAGACTTCGCTGTCCGTCCGTCCGTCCGTCTGTCACCAGGCTGTATCTCACGAACCGTGATAGCTAGACAGTTGAAATTTTCACAGATGATGTATTTCTGTTGCCGCTATAAAAACAAATACTAAAAACAGAATAAAATAAAGATTTAAATGGGGCTCCCATACAACAAACGTGATTTTTGACCAAAGTTAAGCAACGTCGGGAGTGGTCAGTACTTGGATGGGTGACCGTTTTTTTTTTGCTTTTTTTCGTTTTTTTTTTTTGCATTATGGTACGGAACCCTTCGTGCGCGAGTCCGACTCGCACTTGCTCGGTTTTTTTTGTTGTGTTACTTAGATAAAAACAATGACCTTATTAATAAAGAGCTACCAACTTACCATAATGTCGACGAGCTTAGGGTGGTTGGTTCTGCCTTTTTAGTGCATAATTTTGCTAGTTGGGATAAGGGTAGGTACCTTGTCACTACTCGTATTGTTTACGCCTAATGAAGGCCGCAAGTGGAATCGGGCCATGGCATTTGAAATGGGGTATACCATAGCGCGGCACACCGCCTCGCCACACACTACAGGTCTTGGGATGGTTGTTCAAAACTCACCACAATATCCACTAGCTTAGGGTGATTATTCCTCAGGTGACTGCGCAGCGCGGAGATGGGTACCATGGCGCGGCATACCGCGCAGCGCGCCTCGCCGCCCGCGCGCTCGAAGAAGCTCCACACGTCATCTTGCGCGTCTGATTCGTCTGTGTAAAGAAAAAAAAAATATTTGAGTTAATATCTCGATACATAAAAGTATATAAGCAAATTGCGTTTTTTCGCGTGTTATCAGCTACGCTCGTCGTAGCTTGCGCTGGCACTGAATGTGTTAAGAATAAGTTTTAGCAAAAATTTAATTTTTGGTCAAGCTTTTCTCGCTGACTGTACTTTTCTTACCACAGGCAACTATTGCAACTAATACTCATCGAGACAATTCTAAAAACCCCAAACACAATTAGGTTGCGTTGTTTCATCACTGAGTTCCTATGGCCACCTCCTGTCTCCATCATCAGTTCAGCTCGATGGTACCATAATATTGCATTCACCCGAATTACATAATATAAATACAAATTTTAACTAACATTACCTATCTTAAAATTACGACGTTGAGCTGTTTATATTAGGTCTTAATGGGGTTAGCAACTGTCAAAGTTTTTCATCGCCAGCGGGCTCAGCACGGTTCCATTTTTATCGACTATCACTATGCGCGTCCCTTTCGCACTTACATACTTGTTAGAACGTGACAGGCATGGTGACAAGGGATAAAAACGCGACCGTGCTAAGCCGCCAGCATAGATTTTACCTGTCTCTAGTTTTGTATTTGTTCAATGAAATTTGGCTTAAAGCGCCATAAAAATCCGCCAAGCCATCCAAGGCATAAAGTAAAAAAAAAATACACTTCGTAACATTAACGTATATATCTATGGACTGGCCTTACGGGCACTAAAAATGGTACTAGTTTAGCGGTGTGACTCACGAATTCCAGCCAATCGTGCAGTCTAACGCAAATAGTTGCGACCAATAGCGCTGCTGTTCAACATTTGCCTGAGACATGCATATCTGCCTGGGGACCTCATGCGCACAATAGTCGTCCCACTTATAAAGAATAAGACGGGAGATCTGTCTGACAGAAGCAACTACAGACCTATATCGTTAGCCACCATTGTTGCCAAAGTGCTGGACGGCTTGCTTGATGGTTTTTTAACTAAGCACCTGAAGCTCCATGATGCTCAGTTCGGCTTCAAACCTGGGCTATCGACGGAAACCGCGGTGTTGTGCCTCAAGCGCGTCGTACGGTACTACACGGATAGAAAAACGCCGGTCTATGCGTGTTTCTTAGATTTAACGAAAGCTTTCGATATGGTCTCGTATGACGTGTTGTGGAACAAGTTGTATTGTGAGACAGATCTGCCGTCCGAAATAATACATCTTTTTAAGTATTGGTATGCCAACCAAACAAACTATGTTAGGTGGGCAGGCAAGTTATCTGACGCATATAGGTTGAATTGCGGTGTTCGACAGGGGGGGTTAACGTCGCCAAAGCTATTCAACCTATATGTAAACGGATTGATCGGTGAACTCAGCAATGCCAAGGTCGGATGTTCAATCGACGGCGTAAGCGTCAATAACATCAGTTATGCTGATGACATGGTGTTGCTGAGTCCATCGATTAGTGCACTTAGAAAGCTGCTTGGGATATGTGAGAGGTATGCAGTTGCACATGGCCTCAAGTACAACATAAACAAGAGTGAGCTCCTTGTTTTTAAGCCGCGTGGGGGTTCTGTCGGGACAGTACCGCCCGTCTACTTGTACGGAAGTGAACTCAAACACGTGTCAGAGTTCAAATACTTGGGCCACTGGGTGACTGCGGACCTCTCAGATGGCATGGACATGGAAAGGGAGAGACGCTCCATGGCTGTGCGTTGTAATATGCTTGCCCGCAGGTTTGCACGGTGTACAAAAGAAGTCAAAATAACATTGTTTAAGGCTTACTGCCAGAGCTTCTACACGTGCAGCCTGTGGGTAAGATACACGCAGAGTACTCTCAATACCTTGAGAGTACAGTATAATAATGCTTTCCGGATACTGTTGGGTCTGCCGCGCTTCTGCAGTGCATCTGGTATGTTCGCGGAGGCTCGAACCGATGGCTTTCACGCCATAATGCGGAAGCGTACTGCCTCACTGATGGGGCGGTTGCGCGGTAGCTCCAACAGCTTGTTACGTGTGCTGGCCGAGAGGCTAGACTGCCCGTTCCAACACCACTGGATGCTGATGCACGTACAGCGGTAGTGTTTGGAAGTGGTTTGGAATGTGGCAGTCTTTGATTTATTAAATAAGATATTTTAGTATAATTATTTCTATTTTAATTTTGTACTTACTAACATTAGCATATTAAGATTAATTTATATTGTATTACTAACAAATTATATAGGCTTTTATGCCTGAAATAAATGATTGATTGATTGATTGAATAGCGCGCGTGATGCGAACTCGTCAACAAATCGCGCGCGTGATGCGAACTCATCAACCAATCGCGTTGTACCGGTGTCACACCGCTGTACTGGCCCCTGTCATGCCTCATTATTCTTGCCCGTATTAAGGCCAGTCCCTCGATATCTATGTCAATGCTTCGAAAGCTTTCGCCCACTCCGTTAACAAATAAAAAGGCCTGACAGGTAAAACCTATGCTGGCGCCATTTGTAAAAATTAAAATACTTCGACCGGCTAATCCGATTATATCCCGTGCGCATTTCACCCTGTATATAGCTTGCGGTTACGCCCGGCTACTGCGGTGAATCGCGCGGCCGCCCGCTGCTCCCGCTCGCACTCTGTTTTAGTAGTTTTATTTAGTACCCCGCTGCCCGCCGCCGACTACGGATCTGCGCTGCGTCATCCGGGCAGCGATTAAAAATATATCCCGCAACTATTCTAGAGAATTGATACAGCGACGCGTGGTAAAAAACGGACAGTGATCAAAACTAATCTAGAGAAGTACTAACTAACCGATGCTTGCAGTGCGTGACCTTCGCCCGCTACTGCGCTACAAATGCATCACCGATAATCGCAGTCAATTTGCGATACATTGCGGCATTTGATCGATCGACTGAATTCGTTGTCCTACTTAGCCAGCAAGCCTTAACTGTGTGTGAGTACTCTCAAAATTGGAACGGTACCGGTCGCGGACGCGAGTGTCACCGTCGGACGCAGCGGAATGGCGGACGATAAGTTACTAGTACCTATATAACGTAACGTTACCGTTGACGTTATTTAATTACTCAATTTGGTCATCTGGTGACATAGTCGTAAACATTGATTTGGTGTTTATTTATTTTCCATCACTTAGCCAGTCCGTGACGTCTGTAGCATAACGCATAACGCGTAACGTATATGTGTAACGTTACCATAACGTTAATTAAATGGTGTGTCTTGTGTCAACATTTTTCAATTTGCAACTAACATAAGTTTTACATGACTTCTAAATTAAAATCCAAGCGCAAGAACTTTTATACTTTCGGCGAAATGGACTTTGACACAGAAGGTTTCATCGTGGAGGTGCAGAATCGGCCGGCAATTTGGAACACGAAATGCGTGGAGTACAACGATAGGGAGTTGAGGTTGCAGGCGTGGAATGAGCTGGTGGACATATATGGAGGGGACCACGAAATGTCGAGAGCGGAGAGGAAACAACTAGGTATGTTATGGCACAGAATAAAGGGGCTCACAGATTACCAGGTCGCCGGACAATATCAGCCTGTCAGTTAAACGCAAAAGGTGACAGTTCCGAACAACTGACAGTCTGATATCGTCCGGCGAACTGGTAATCTGTGGGCCCATTAAGTCAGTGGTTCCCAAAGTTGATTGGGCGACGACCCACCTAACAAAAGCTGCCAAATTCGGGGCTCACCTCTTGGCCGTATCAAAAAGAGGGCACAAAATATTATAGGTAACGCTCAGATGCCCTAGTAGTTTCAGGGCCCATTCAATATTTGCTCGCGACCCACAGATGATTAGATTAGTTTGATTGCCTAGCCACTGTAATTATTACATTTCTACTTAAATTAGCATACCTGGACAAAGACATTTTAGCCCATATTTCATTTAACTTTATTTTTTTATGTTTTTGTTAAGGAGATATAAAAAAATATCTGAAGTATTTTTCATAAGTATTATAGAAAAGACTGCGCCCCTCAAATAAAAACCACATAACATGTTATTAATAATTATTTTTCCCGCAGGTGTGCATCTTCGGAAAAAATGGAGAAATGTACGCGACTGCTTCGTCAAAGTGCACAAAGCAAAAACTAAGGGCTGCGATGATAAAAAAAAAATTCACTACGCGCACTATGACAACCTGCTATTCTTAGCAGAAACGGTATCTGGCAATACCGCTTTTAACGTTGCCGACTTTAAAAACGAAACACATAACGATGAAGACGACCCTCTTTCAGTTGTTCGGTTAAAAAAAAGAAGAAATATTGACCCTTTAGAGTCTGGGGATTCTGTCTTAAATAAAAAAGAAAAAACCCAAGAGCGGGAAAGAAATATGGCGGAAGAAGAAGAAGACAGATTGTTTTTCTTGTCGTTGGTCAAAGAGTTTAATAAAATACCGGAGTATTCGCGAATACAAGCGAAAATAGATCTTTTGCAAGTGATAAAAGACGCGCAGTATTCAGATTAAGTAGTTAGTAGAGTATAAACAAATACAAATCTAACACAATCTGACATGAGCATTTCTAAATGTTTTTAAATTTAAGTGTAAAGTTTTGTAATAAAAAACACTGATTTTGTGTCTATTTGTCTAATTTCTTCCTAAACGATTAGACCGCTGGTTCTGCTGCGTTGCTGTAGTCATTAGAGTTAGACCACAGAATAAATAATAATACTAGGTACAGAAGACTCACTCTCTAACAAGTCTAACAAAACGCGTCTGTTACGATCAGGACAGGTATGGCCGCTAGGTGGCGACACCGCCACTAGCGACAGCGGCTAGCCACCAAAATTGGTGTGGAACGGATGTACTCTTAGCTACCTGTAGCAAAGCGACGAAATCGCGGAGTGAGCCACGCCTGGTTAGACCAAGAAAAGTCTGCAACGATTTTTTCCATTTTTCAACACACTTGCTCGTAATGTGGAACTTATTGAACAGCTTTTAGGCTCATAACCCTAGATGTGATAGATGTTACGCACGCGTGCCTTTTTTATTATTTTATCGCACTTGTGCGGTAATGTATGATCAAGTTAAGATTGTAACTAATTGCTATAGTTATTTACGATACAAGTGCGGAAAAGAGGAAATTCGACACGAGTTGCGAATTACCTATTCGCACGTGTATCGTACAACGTTTAAACTTTTGACATACGCACGAAAATTGCTATTTTACGCACTAGTGCGAGAAAATAGGACCATATATGTACTGTAAATAATAATTATGTATGGAGAGGGAGCCATCTTATAATCTTTAATCGTAAATTAAATCATTTGTATATGAAGAAACAAATCAAATATGTAAATATATTCGCACCGCAGGTTCAACGCCAAAGACTGATTAATCGGTCACAGACCACAGACCAACATGGACCTACGTGCATATGCATAAAGTTCAATTTCAGTTTTGACACTTCGGTGACGTGGCGTCCGCGTGACAGCTTTTGTTTGACACGGCGTCGAAGAGGTTAAAAACACAGCCACGCTTAGCTATTATTACCGCTGGGAACAGGTGGGAAAATAATTCTTATTTGTTACCAGCACTGGTAACAACTTGGTGGTAACATCCGGAAACAACCCATAACATATGTAGTATGTAGACCAAATGACGAACTCTATTATGCTAAGAAAAAAAAACGGCGGCCGATAATCGGAGATCGGACTATGATAACTCTGCATGGAATTTGAAATGACAAAGTCGTGTCATACAAATGTCATAAATGTAAACATTCTATGAAAATGTTTACAATGTCACTCCCACACTTTGTTCTGTCAAAATCTTTAACAGTTAGCTTAGATGGACTATCACTTTGTGATATGTGAGCGTTTCTTTTATTTTTTGCCATTTTTATATATTGTGACCTTTTTTGCCACTTGTGTTATTTCTAGGCAGGATCGCGAGCCCTTTTCATACTTATTATAGGAGAAAAAAAGTGTCCTAAAATTGGCGTACATTTTTCAAACTTTCCTTTTTGTTACCGCCATACAAAGTATATGGGGAAATGGTAACACAATAGGAAAAAACACTGGTACATTTTTTTATCCCATTAGAAGAATCCCATCAAAAGAGCTCGTGATTCTGAGTAGAAATAACACAAAAGTGGCAAAAAAGGTCACAATATATAAAAATGGCAAAAACAAAAAGAAACGCTCATGTGGTGAAGAAAAGAAACGCATATAGATTTAATCATTTATTTTATTATCCTCAGGTTTGGTCGTGATAAGCTCAAACCTCACATCTTCAGGCACAGACGCCCCCGCGTCCGCTATCGTAATCGAGTACTGACTCTGTTGCTCAACTGAGTACCCGTTCTGAGTCTGAGACTCAAGCTGAGCATTCATTATTTGCTTCACAAACTCTTTCTGCAAACGATTCGAAGTCTGCTTCGGTAGCTCCTTTAGCAACGAAGCTATGTATTTCCCGAATATATCTGTACTATCTTCTTTGGGCTTTTTTAATATTACATCGTCATCACTGTCGGAATGTTCTAGAACGATTGGTTTTTTATCTTTGTGTTTTCTCTTCTTTGATTTGTACTTTTTGTCGGATTGTATTCGGTTAATGCTCCCGTTGAACTCGTCTAGAAACACTTCGTCGATAGCTACTGGTTCACTCTGAAATAATCATATAACGGATGCTCAAGATGTAATAAAACAGGTACCTACTTAAGTAAATAATGAGAACATGAATAGTAGCCATGGTTCCAGCATTTTGATCATTTCCAAAAAATGAAACGACAATCAATATACAGGATGGCCAAAAAATAAGTGCATTCCCGGTGCCAGGGAGGTTTTGGGATTATACTGAGCAACTTTTACTATGGGACCAACCCCGAAATCGCGAGAATGCACTTATTTTTTGGCCACCATGTATAATTATTAATTATAGAACCTGCTCACAAAATTTCATGAGAAATTGAGAACCGGTTGAAAAATGCGAAGATGGGAACAGTCGGACGTACAAAAGTATTTTTGCGCAAGCTGAAACGGCTCGATCTTAAAACAGATTTTCAAAAATCAAGTTTTTTTAATTATAAATACGAGACTCGAACATATTAAAAATATTTTAAATGTGTTACTCAAGTATTGTTGTCGAATAATACGAGAGTAACCCGTTTAAAATAATTTAAATATAATCTCATTATTAAATAAAATAATAAATAAAAATAAAATGCGTTTATTTTCAGACAACAAGGTCCATAGTATTGTTAGTAGGTACTAGGTAGGTACTTAAAATATCAAATAAAAACTAAAATTAGATATAGATTTTTAGGTTTTTTTTTAGGTTTAGTTTTAGTTTTGTAGGTAGTTCTATATTTTTTTTAGGTATTAGTTTTAGTTTTGTAGGTAGTTTTAATTTTAGGTTACTTTTTATTCTAAGTTTGTTATTAATATTGTAAACAGATTTGTTATTATTTAGATAAATTATACTTAATTCAAATTAAAACTAAATTTAAATTATTTTTAAATAAGATAAGATAATATGTTAATATTAATTGTTTAACTGTGTACAAATGGGTTTTTATATGCAAGCAGGAGCTAATAAGATGTGCAGGGGTGAAACTTACCTGATCGTTATCATCATTTTCATCCCCCTTGTTTTCACCCTCGCCCGCTTCCACCTCGTACTCGTACAGTTGGTCGCCGGATGATAGAATTATAGTTTTTCTCTAAAATACAAAAAATACCATAAAATTATTTCGTTACCAGGCATAGATGACACATAGGCTAAAACAAAACAGTTTCACTTAAAATATTACAATTTAGTTAGCAGTAGCCCTCACACTAGGTCAAGCCTGTGTCGCGAGGACTCTAGGAAATTCCAGTAAATTTATCAATAAGATGATGCGAAAAAAATACAGATAAAAAAAGCTTGTAAAAACGAGTTTACAAAATATATACCTAAAACAAATATATATCTGGATTATTCTCATCTGTTACCACTAACTGTTACCACAGCTGGACTTTTTATACATTACCGCTGGGAACAATTGGGAATTATTGGGAATATTTCACAAAAAACAGGCACAAGACAGAGGAAATAATATTCAGTGGTTCCTAGTTTTTTTGTTGATGAAAAATAAAAACCGGACAAGTGCGAGTTGGACCTCCCCACGGAGGGTTCCGTACTTTTTAGTATTTGTTGTCGTCGTTCGTTAGAGCCGTTACCGAGATCCCCGAAATATATATATAAATATACATATAAATAAATAATCAAGAATTGCTCGTTTAAAGGTATTAGATAGATAGATAGATAGATTAAGCTTAAAATGGAAAATGGTTTATTTAATTGAAAAAAACAGTAAAATGACAAATAAGCAACTTTATGAACTAAATATATCTATGAATAATACTAAATTAAAACTAACAACTCTAAATATATCTAAAATAAAACAAGGAATATAAAAACTACTGAAAGAGGCCTCCCCGTGTTAGGGTTGCCATACGTCCGGATTTGTCCGGACATGTCAGGATTTTTAGGGTGATGTCAGGATTTTTATCAGGACATTTAATTCTTCCATATGGCAACCCTACCCGCGCTACCCCCGGCGCAAAGGTGCCCATCACACTCGCTGCTTAAAATGTATCTCACCTCTTCACCTGGTCCGGGTAGATTTATCAATGGATGCTTCCTCATCAGATGTTTTCTCAAGTTAGAAGTGCCGGTGTTATACGACAGGAGTTTGCGACACACCAGACAACGCGCCGCCTTGCACGCCGGGTCCGTGATGCGGAAATACGGCCAGATGGCAGAGCGCAGATTTGGTGGGAGAGAGTCTGGTCTGTGTCAAGAAAAAAATCATTTTTCAAGTTCATCTGTATCAGCGGTCGGAACAAGCGGCCCGCGAACCTATCGCTTGCGGCCCGCGAGCCTCCCTGGCTATTTTGTATGTAATAATGACAATCGACAATGTCTGATAAAGTCACAAAAGTCAGAGTGTGGCCCGCGTCTACTTCGTTAAATACTATGTGGCCCTTGGCTGCTAAAAGGTTGCCGACCGCTGCTGTATACGACCAAAGAAAAAAAAACCGGGCAAGTGCGAGTCGGACTCGCGCACGAAGGGTTCCGTACCATAATGCAAAAAAAAAACAAAAAAAAAGCAAAAAAAAAAAACGGTCACCCATCCAAATACTGACCACTCCCGACGTTGCTTAACTTTGGTCAAAAATCACATTTGTTGTATGGGAGCCCCATTTAAATCTTTATTTTATTCTGTTTTTAGTATTTGTTGTTATACTTAGCGGCAACAGAAATACATCATCTGTGAAAATTTCAACTGTCTAGCTATCACGGTTCGTGAGATACAGCCTGGTGACAGACGGACGGACGGACGGACGGACAGCGAAGTCTTAGTAATAGGGTCCCGTTTTACCCTTTGGGTACGGAACCCTAAAAACAGTGACTCCACTCTATAATAAATAAGGGTTCCTTTTGTATCTTTTTCATACGGAACCCTAAAAATACATTTATGTGGTTATGGTCAGAAAAAAGTGAGTCCAATTTGAGACACAATTTTCTTGCTCGGGCTGTTGTACAGTCAGCAGCAGAAGTTGTTAAGCGGGCGAGGTGTTCAAAATGATCTTGACGCGACTTTATTGTTAAGAGAATAAGGCGTGTCAAGGTAATTTTGAACACGTCGCCCGCTTAGTAACTTCTGCTTCTTTGTACATTTTCGGATAGTTATAACATTTATTAGTTAACCAACCAAATACAAAACCGCCTGGATCTGTCACTGAACAACCTGACTTTAACCTACATTATTTGATCATGTAATGTTTTCTAGGCTTGTGTCGGTCATGAACTAAGAACTGTTAAGAATGAAATCCCATCAAGGACTGAAAGGAACTAAATCTTTTTGTACGCTCTTAATCGGTCTTTAGGTCCTTTAGTTCAGTGGGATTGGTGAGCGCTTGACATGAGTGAAACAGAAAATAGACTGAACGAAATGGTTCACAATGACGCTGGCACGAGTGCGAACGAGATAAAAGAGTGACAAACAGTCCTAAACCTGAAAAGTATGAAGAAAAATCAAATATTTTTTCTGTAATTTTTATTTTATTTTATTATGTCTAGCTTTTTGATGTTTAATCGTCATATAGTATCGTATAACTTGAATCGTAATTCAGTTGCCAAAGATTTAGGAAAAAACTACTGTAAAATTGATTCAAACATTCCCAGCTCTCAAAGACCGAACTGAACTAAAGGAACTAAAAGACCGAACTAGTTCGTTTGACCGATTGACCGAGAGCAGAGCGCTGTCTGTAGTGACCGAGCAGGCACAAGCCTAATGTTTTCATCTACCCTCAACTGGCTTAAAATTTGCGGGTAGATTTTGTTTAAACTTTTATAAATATGATACAGACTATAGTGCAAAGGCTTACTTCTTGTCTTCATCCTCCGACAGCTCCACATCCCCGACATCAATATTATGCTTCCTCCGGAGATGCTTCAGCAGAACTGTCACGGAGCTCTTATAAGACAGCGGCACTTGGCACACGGAGCATGTGGCTATTTTTTTCTCGGCATTCGTAATCTCAAAGTGCTCCTGGATGGGGCCGCATTGGAGCTTATCATCTTCGGGGTTGCTAAAAAATAATGGTGGGTTAAAATTTGCCTCTCGATGGTGGGTTGGAAATTTGGTAAAAAGATAAAAGAAAATAATACTGGTAAGGATATATTTTTGTGTGGTAGATATAGGTGAAAAGTAAAATGGCGTGCTCTTGTTGGAGGCCAAGTCCCATTTTGGGTCATCGCGCCAAACTAATATACATAGGTGACCAACTATTTGTTTACATAGTTAGCAAGTTCTATAGAATGACACTTTTAAGTTGTTTATTGTCAAAAAATTTTGAGGTTATAGAAATGTAAACAATGCATAACTTACACTTTCGCCTCATCTTCCGATTCCGAATCTTTGTCATCCTCAAACTTTGCCTCCGCGGTCTCAATGTCCCCATGTTTTCTTTTCAAATGTTTCATCAAGTTGGAAATAGACGATCGAAAGGACATATGAGAGTCGCAAGTATTACAAGCTGCGATTCGCTTCTCATCATCCACAAGAGTAAAATAATTCCAAGCAACACTTGTTTTACGAAGCCTTCTGTCTGCATCACCATCACTAAAAAGTTGAAAACAGAATCTTCAACACAAAAACTGGGAATCTTCACTAAATATCAAAACACTAAAGTATTCAGGTATAGTATTTGTAACAGGTATTAGTTGTGCTTTTTTCCTAGTAAATACTTACCGAGACGCCATTTTGGTACAAGTATATAGATATCGATACGCATAGAATACGTTCGCGGCGAAACGTCAATACTTGTGCACTTTGGTCCGGATTGAGCGTTCGTGATTGAGAGAATATAGCCATTTCGCTCGTAAGGCGGGTGGGAGCGTTGCATAAGTGAGACAGGTATAACTCTCAGTGTTGTAAGTACGTATTGGAACATAAGTACTTGGAATTTGGAAAGGATATTGGTAAAAAACATGCAAAATAAAAAACACTTGGTAGTTTTCTTGCATGAAGCAGAAAGTAATAATGAAATTCAGTTAATTATAATAATTAACTTAATGAAGCATAGCAGTAAACGAATTGTTACAAACAATTCGATGTTTTAATTATATAAACATCGTTACAGGGGGCTTACCGCCAAAACCGAAGTTCGCTAAATGCGGGGCATCTTTCTCTGTCACTGAGAAAGATCCCCGCAATTTCAGACTAGAACGAGCGGTATTGGTACGTTGTGGGAGGTGGTATTATACTTACTATACTCTTTGGGCCCGGGAAAGTATACTGGGTCAAGCAGATCTTGTCAGTCGAAAAAGGCGGCAATTTTGAAAAAAGTAGGCGCGAAAGGATATCGTCCCATAGGAAATATGAATTTCGCGCCTTTTTCTACTGACAAGATTTGCTTGACCGTCTATATATATTATATAGGGTAGTTTTTATCAATAATTATCATTCCATCCACACAGACGAAAACGCGGGCAAAAGCTAGTCTCGAATATAAAAAATACAGCTTAAGTAGCTTGTCTAATATACATATAGCAAACTTCATTCCATTTCAGAGGGAAGGTATATAGTCAGGGCCGTCTTAAACTAATGCTGGGGCCCCTGGGCACATAAGAATTAGGGGCCCTTTTGGAAAGTAAAGAAAGCTAATTAAACTAACATTTTTCTACTATGATCTGCTATTTATTATGGGTAATCAAATATACTGTTACTGTCTGTCCTTCGGGGCCCCTGAGGATGGGGGCCCTGGGCAAGGGCCCCGTGTGCCCTTATGGTAAAGACGGTAGGTAGTAAAGCACACATTTACTCGCCCATCTATCTCCACCCACTGACCCACTGTTACGCGTTACGTTACGCTTATATAATGATTACGCGAAATATTTCTGCTATTTTAAATTCAATGTCGGCTAAAGATAACGCGCTAAGGAAGGTCGTGATCGATAAAATATGCGAAATCGGTCAAGTACAAACAACACCCCTATTACGTCTACCATCAGTTTTGACATTGACTTAACGCTCACGTCTACGTAATTTACTTTCAGTACATCTCGCTTGCACTAATATGCGAGTACGAGCGAGATGCATAGAAAGTAAGTTACGTAGACGTGAGCGTATACGTCAATGTCAAAACGGATGGTAGACGTACTTATTACAAAAAGCATAAGGTCCACCGATGTACAGTTGACAGTGTGGGTGGTGGTACTTTACACATACATAAATATGCCAGACAAAGGAACCAGCCAGGTAAAAGAGATTAAAGATAACTATAAGATGGTCAAGCAAATCTTGTCAGTAGAAAAAGGCGCGAAATTCAAATTTTCTTTGAGACGATATCCCTTCGCGCCTACATTTTTCAAATTTGCCGCCTTTTTCTACTGACAAGATCTGCTTGACCAAGTTATACATATTAGGTATATATGCTATAGTTCGGTTTTTTTTGCCTTAGAAATAAGGTCGCTTGATCTTGAAATGTCTTTTAATTGAAAAACGCTTTTTAAAAATCAGTAACTATTACTTATGAAAGCAGAAGAATATAAATTATCACATTAGATTCATAATTGTTACATATTTGTCGTGACTTATTTTTAAAACGTGTTTTTCAATTAAAAGACATATCAAGATTGTTTACCTTTTTTCTAATGCTAAAAAAACGAACGAACTATCATAACTCAACTTACAAAACTTGTTATCCAGCGTTTAAAATTAAGAAAAAGGCATTTATCTCTCGTCAACTCCATTTATAAATGTTACCTAAGCTGAATAATAACTTATTTATAAAGTTGGCAGGCGGGAGAAAGTGGTACATCCTTTATTTGGCAGGGATCTGCGTTCGTGGCATAAGCAAGCGGTTTCGCGGAGCTATATTCGGAGATATTCAATTCCCCATATAATGTAAGTAGTAGGTAGCACTACCGTAGATTTGCAACAGTTAACAAAGTTGCCGCGGGCCGCACTTTGTTAATATTTATGACTTTATCAGACATTCTCGTTTGTCAATATTACAGACAAAATAGCCAGGCAGGCTCGCGGGCCGCCTGTTGCCGACCGCTGTTGTAGTGCAGTGGTGGGAAAACTTCCATCATGAGGGGCCGAAACCAGGCGTATTTTGAAATTTGGCGCCCCGGTTCGCCGCCCCAGAAGTGAAGGAGGAAAAACAATCCGCCAGGGGCGGCATATGCTGATATGCAGGCTATGCAGCCCCTGGGGGTTGACGCCCCGGGCCATGGCCCGGATGGCCCTAGGGTATATACGCCCCTGGTCAGACCCTAATCTTTTAATGGCTCCTCTACACGATGGGCGAACGCCGGCCACTCCAAGGGACGCCATGCGGTAGAATGAGATAGCAATATCACTTGCTCCCTCTAACGCATAAATGCGTCCCTTGGAGTGGCCGGCGTTGGCCCATCGTGTAGAGGAGCCATAAACTAGGTACTTCCTGCTTCTCGATATAGCCGAAAGCATACTGAATGAAATAACCGGACAAGCGCGAGTCGGACTCGCTCACTGATGGTTGCGTACATTCAGCTTATTTTTTATTTTATACAAATTTATAGTTTTCTAATTTTTCATTGTACTCGTTGACCGAATTGAAGAAAAAAAAGGCGGGACGAATTAAAAAATATCCATAGAGAAATTGTCCTAAAAACTTGATAGGTATATCTTTTTTAACACAACTGATATAGGTACAGTCGACGTCAAAAATATGTTTACACTTTTGCCACAGTATAATAAAGAGTACTTGCTTTTGCACATTATGCCTTTGTAATAAGGGGTTGTGCACAAATCACGCGAGGTGTTTTCGGCTACTTTTTGAGCCCCCCTCCCCCTGGTGATATTTGGTGAGGTTTTTCGATACCCCGCCTCCCCCCACGCAACCTCACGTGTATTTTTTTGAAATTTTTTCATTCGACCTAATTTTAAGAAAAATTGTATTATATAGAAAATCTTGTTTATTTTTCTATTTTCGTTAAATAGACTCGCTATTTTGAAGTGCAGAGTGAAGATTTATGTTTAACGGTACCGATAAAAAGTATCTACTCATGTGGTAGGTGTTTTTTTCATAGTTTCGTTCACTGTAGAAAAATACACGTGAGGTTTCCTTATACCCCCCTCCCACAACGTGGTCTATCGTGATTTTTTCGTGACCCCCCCGCCCCTATCGAACCTCGCGTGATTTGTGCACAAGCCCTAAGGCGAAAAATGTAAACATATCTTTGACGTCGACTGTGCCTACCTATCTATAGCACACTTATGATTATCTGGAGATCAATTCGATCAGTTTATTAACAGTTTATGAATTTTATGATTCAAAACTACGTCAGCGCAACGTCACGTCCTCACGTCCCAATCGTGCTCAAATAAATACAACGCAACAAAACGTCTGGTAATTTCATACGACGTCACCGCACTATTATTTAAAAACAAAACTTTATATATCCCTTACATTGACAATCTAAATTTAACCCTACTGCTTTCGATTTAAGGATTATATTGGAAAACCGATCTGTATTGAATTTTAAATTTCGAACGTTTGAATTTAATATCTTAGAGTTGGGACGTAAGTACCAGTTTCGTGCAACGGTTTTTACCTGTTATTCCGTTACGCATATGAAGTATCATTATCCAACGTTCGCTGACGCATGCGTTGCGTCACAATTAGGAAACTACGATATACTACGCTATAGTGAATCGAAGAATGCGCGGATCGAGCGAAAATAGACTGTTTCCTCATGCAGTAACCACTTTTGCGAATTGCTAATAAGTTTGTAGTTTCACTAGACGATACTACGACTTTACGCAAAGGTGGTATTAAAGCCAGTGGTTCGGTTAGGAAAGTACACGAGTTGAAAAGAGAGTCATTGTAATACTTAACTTCAATGCTAAGTCGATTTTTAGGGTTCCATACCCAAAGGGCAAACAGGACCCTATTACTAAGACTCCGCTGTCCGTTTGTCTGTCACCAGGCTGTATCTCGTGATCTGTGATAGTTAGACAGCTGAAATTTTCACAGATGATGTATTTCTGTTGCCGCTATAACAACAAATACTAAAAACAGAATATAATAAATATTTATGTGGGGCTCCCATACAACAAACGTGATTTTTTTGCCATTTTTTGCGTTAATGGTACGGCGGAAGCCGGTTGCTCGAAGCTAAATGCCAACGATCTCCGGATTGTACGAATGAGGCCGAGAATTTAAGCGACCGCAAACAACTGGGTTACATTTACATGTGGTCATATGCGATGTCTTGATGTTGTCTAGTAAACAGGGCCGTACATAAACTCATAAACTATGCTAAGGCCCCTGGGCACATAAGAATTTGGGGCCCTTTTGAGAAGTAAAGAAAGCGAATTACACTACCATTTTACTATGATCTTCTATTTATTATGTTATGGCATATCAAATATACTATTACTGTCTGTCCTTCGGGGCCCCCTGAGGATGAGGGCCCTGGGCACGGGCCTCGTGTGCCCTTATGGTAATGACGGTACTGCTTGGAAATTAATTAGATTTATACACGGTGGCTAAAAAATAACTGCATTCCCGTTGCCAGGGAGGTTTTGGGCAACTTTTACTATGGGACCAACCCCGAAATCGAAATTTTTCGCGATTTCGGGGTTGGTCCCATAGTAAAAGTATCTCAGTATAATCCCAAAACCTTCCTGGCAACGGGAATGCAGTTAGTTTTTAGCCACAGTGGCGGATTTGCCCTAAAAAAAAAAGGGGCGGCAAATTGTGACAAAAAATTTGAGGATGATAACAAGAAATAACTTAATTTTTCTTTTAGTAATACCACTGTATATATCTTGTTTGTAAATAAATGATTCCTTAAAACTTAAAATGTAATCAATATGATGGGTGCTGCGTAAGGGGCGGCTATATAGGGCTTAGGGCCTAGGGCGGCAAAGACTGCAAATCCGCCGCTGGGTCTGACCACAAAAAGTGCCCTCATTTTTGCCCTACTTTAACTTTAGAAAGAAAGAAAATACATTTATTTACGTCAAACCAAACCAGTTAATTACATAGGCTCTACATGGACAGCTAAAGACCTACAGCTTGGCAAAAAAGAGTCGAAATTCATAAGTGGCAACACTGTAGTGTCGTCCCTTTCAAAACAATTTCAGGTAGGTATAGTTCGTTTTTTTTAGCATTAGAAATAAGGTAAATAATATTGATGTGTCTTTTTTATTGAAAAACACGTTTTAAAAATAAGTCACGGCAAATATGTAACAATTATGAATCTAATACGATCATTTATATTCTTCTACTTTCATAAGTAATACTTACTGATTTTTAAAAAGCGTTTTTCAATTAAAAGACATTGCAAGATCGCTTACCTTCTTTCTAATGCTAAAAAAAACGAACTAATTATAGGTACACTAAAAAATATTTGCACAGCGTCGCCTGTTCGATAAAACAAAAGCCCCACTAACTAAACGACCCTGACTACTTCCACTAGGCATCTGGTTAAATACTTATTTAAATAAATAAATATGTAATATGTACACGAAACATCTGCGTCTTGCCTGCCGTTACTTGAGGAAAACAACATAATTTACCACGTTTTTATCGGTTTAATTAAAATATTAAAAAAGTATAAATCTACAGCTATTTCTGCTTATTGCGACGTGACAAGATTTACTTTTTACTATATATAATTATATTGTTCAATATATATTTATTTCAAGAAATACAGAAATTTATTTATTTCAATTAAGTTTCAGATGTAATATTAACTAAGTTTGTTATTAGTAAATCCATAGGTTTAGCATTTGTATTTGTTTTTGCCCATTATTTTTTTTACAAGTAATTAAATTTAAATGAGAATTTAATAATATAATTCCTACACATATGTTTCGGGCTCCAAGCACGCATTATCTTAAAAGAGATGAATGCGTGAGATAAACCCTAAATACAAACACAAACTGCATAAGTGCATATCATACGCTGCCGACATAAAAGCCAAATAAATTGCAAGGCCCATCACGTATCAATTTAACCTTCTACACACGTTCAAATACGCAAGCAACAAAACATACGAATATCAACTTTAATTCCGTGGACTAAAGGTGTTAATTCTTTAAAGACTTTCAAGGTATACGCCGAAGTGTAACTCCAAGGTTAAAAGTGCTAGTGGCTAAATTTTGAACTAGATGTTTAATCATACTATGTTAGATAAGTATGTAGTTCGACTGCCGCCAGTTGTAACTGCATTTATAAGTTGGTACAGGTATCTTTGTTGAGTTCGTGGCCTTGAGTATTAATTAACTATTAGCAATAGGTAGGTAAATGAATGAAATGGAAATAAAGATGTCAAATGAAGGATATCCTAGAAACATCTAGTTTAAATATCGTCTTAATACATAAAATAGCTATTCAATATTCACGTAATGTAACTAATGGTGTACCCTTATTTTGCCGACAAACTTTTCATCGAATATTATTTCATCGACAACGATTCATCGAAACGTTAGTACTAGTAATATTGTTTGGCGTTATTTTGTTTCATGTACTATTTATTTCAATTTTTCTTACTGCGTAGAAATACTATTCAACGAATATTACTTGATCGCTACTTCATTTCAAATTATTTTAATTGGCACAACTACTAAACATTGCAATTCGACGTATTACTTGAATACATTTTTATATGTCGTACTACTTACATTTCATTTATAAATTTTTCTGTTAGAATTTTAGATTAAGGTTAGAGTGAGAACTGCGACCCCACACAGAAACAAACGGCTTTTAAAGTAGGTTTAGGTTAGGTTAGAATTGCAACCCTACACAGAAATGAACGGCTTAGTAAGTAAAATTATTGTTACGCAAAACTTAAAATTGCTGCTTTCTCAAAATTAAGTATTTCCAGATAAACAATTTTATATCTTAAACTACCCACATAGCTATAATCGCGCAGAGTGTGCCGACTGACGTGACTGTGTTTAGTTTCGATAACGACGAAATATTACAAATTGAAATAGAGTAGACCAAGAAAAGTCTGCAGAGATTTTGATAGCCTTCGAAGGACAAGTGTTATTTTAAACGTCAATTAAACTTCTATGAAATTATGACGTATATATAACACTTCCACTGCGTGGGCTATCAAAATCGCTGCAGACTCTTCTTGGTCTAACTTTAATTTTACGCGTAATAAATTTTATTTATTACAATCCAAAATGAAATAAGAAAACCCGTAAAGAACTACCACGATATAAACTATATGCAAAATAACTCAAGTACCAATTAAAAGTCCCCGATTTAAATTTCCTAGTATCGATTCTTCGACGCAATAACTTGTCGATGAAATGAAAATACTTGAAACCTTGTCTTCGAAATAACATTCGATGAAATGTCTGTCGGCAATTGTTTTTTTTTTTTTTGAATAGAATAATTTTTATTTATGCACACATACACATGCACAAAGGTGTCCGGTAAGCCCCAAACTAGGCTGAGCCTGTATCTTGGGGCTTACAAAAGAGTAGGTAACAGTAACTAAACCTAGTTAAAATGATGTGTGAGAGAGGGTGATAAGGCTTATGCTTTTAGGGTGTGTATATATGTGTGTGTGTGCGTGTGAGTGTGTGTGTATGTGTGTGTGTGTGGGTGTGTGTGAGTGAAAGGTGTAGGAGAGCGAGTAAGTCAGGACTAGAAGGGTAATTCAAGGCTAAACCGTAAATAGTCAACAAAGTAATATCTTTATACATTATGTCTTTGCTTCTATAGCACATAGCTATACTTACACTTACTTAAGTAATACACAAGATTCATAAAATGTTTTTAACAAACGCAAAAAATGTTCTAACTTTACCTTTAAGAGTGCGAATGTTTTCAACAAGTAATAATAAAAGTACTGTACACTCTGCACCAAGGTCTCGAAGGGGAAGTAAGAACAAATACCGAGTTTAATAATAAACTGACGTATATTTGCCTGGCTCACACAAATCACACTTAATACAAATTTCAATAAATATCTTAAGAAATCCACGGTATACAAGCGTTAGCTAGTTTCCGAAATGAAAGGCGACATCTACCGGGAAATTGAGACAACATCGTAAATAAGGCGTTTTATACATACCGCCCACCAAGGACGACATGTCCTTCATCATAACCGCCCACCATGAAGTGACCAAGGAATCAAAAGTGAACTGAATACAAATCAAAGGTGGGCTCAGTTTTGTTTAACACATTTGCATAAACACAACATAAACTTTTAATCTTCACACCATATCATAAACTCTTTGTAAGTAACAATAAGAATGCACCTATAAATCTACATTATCTAATTGTCTATTAACTTCTTAGAATTGTAACTGCGAAGACACAGTTTTGAACTAAAGTTAACAAACTTACGGACTCAACTCATATTGTTTTAAACAACACTGATCTAAACAGGAATATTTTGTATAATTCTGCCGAAAAACCACACTTCATAAAAGACAAAAGAAGATTGAGGCAGATTATTCCCTTTCTTCAAAAGACATCTTCAACTCCAGTTTTTTCTAGGAATAATAATCTGTTCTCACGAGAACTAAAAATTTAAAATATCCCCAGTTACTACTAATTCACCTTACATATACTTATAAGGTTTTGACAGCTACATTGTGATCTAATTTAAACTGAAGATTACTAGAAGAACTGAAGATACGATCATCTGGGATACAAGCACAGACTACAAAGAGATCAGACCGCCAACTCGGGAACAAAGACTATGTACGTTAGACAAGTATATTTTATCTGTACTCCTAGTCATGTATGACGTTTCTTTTTTTTAAATTTTGAATTGATGCGTAGCAAAGGACGTAACGTATACAGCCAACCTTGCGTGACCAGCCCCCCCCCCACCCCTCCTCCTTAGGAAATTAATACTTATAATTGATATAGTTCCCGGCATTTAAATTGAACACCGACTTATACAGTAAAATTGAGTCAGTGTTCAATTTAAATGCCGGGAACTACACTTGTCGCAATAATTTAAATAAAACACAATTTTATTTATTAAACGATTTATTCCTCAGTCTTTTCTTATATTTTAAAAAAGCTTTCTGCTGCATCGCAGGCAAAGTGCGGTTTTTTATCCGCACAATATCCGTTCCTTTTAATATTTTATTAATGTTATTGCACCAATTTGTAATCGAGAACTTTACTGTCACGGAAATAAAATATGACAAAATTTCACGGTGTGTGGTACATTTAAAGAAACTAAATGGATTGTTGAACAAAATTTTTTCCATAATTTTGGCCGTCAGATTTAATTCATGGGCTCGGTGTTCCAAGAATCCGTTTGTTTCTTTAATAATTGTACCGAAACACCGAACAGCACCTCTGGATGGGTAAGTAAGGCGTTTCGTGGCGGCATCATACTCTCTTTGATGAATCCATTTGTGGATTGCGCCTTCTTTAGTAGTAAGGCTTTTTCTGCAACTGTCACATTGATTATTATATTTCTGCATTGTTTTTGTTACCACCCATCCAGCAGTGTACGCTCGCGAATGGAGAACATTTAGTTGCTCCCGTTGGGCCTCTTCTACAGTATCTTCTACATCTCCTACTTTGGGATGACCCGGCTGCGAATTTACAAAAGCTATACTATTTCAGTCACGACGCAGATTTTAATAGGTGAGCTTTTGTTTATGCATATTACTTGACAATATCTATACCGTTTCGGTAAAAAGTAGTCACTGAAATGGATTAGCTTTTTGCATACATATTTTCAAATATTATTCACGCCAAAACCTAGTCGAGTTTAGTAAGTTCAGGCACGTTTGAATGTGATATCTAAATTTTAATAATACTCATTTACTCAAATGGTTTAGATTTTGTCGCGATATATTTAAACATTAATGCTCTCACAATACCTAGTCGAGCGGAGTCTCACCGTCATTATTCAATATTATTCATCGAGTATTATTTGTACGACACTAAAGTTCACTGAATATTGATTTCAACAATATTTTTTTTACTAAATTACTTTTCACCTAGTATTCATGTAAATTGCCAAAAAAGTAGTTTAGGTTAGTTTGATCTGCAACCTCCAAGAAAACGAAATGTTGCTGGAAAAGTGGGTTAGGTTAGGTTAGAACTGCGACGCCCAAGAAAACGAACTGTTACCAAAAATGTGGGTTAGGTTAAGTTAGAACTGCGACCCTCAAGAAAATGAACTGTTGCCAGAAAAGTGGCTTAGGTTAGGTTAGAATTGCAACCCCCAGGAAAATGAACTGTTGCCAGAAAAGTCGTTCTATGTAAAAAAAAAGTCTGGTCGCTGTTTGGTCGCAGTTCACCTAACACGCTCTTCCTCGCTTCGCTCGTCGTCGCACCTATCTTGAACTCTGTCAAATGACTAGACGATATCGTATTAATAAATATCTAGCAAGTTGAATGATTTGACCAAAGAAATGTACTCCAAACGTTGTACTATGTAGTAATAATCTACTTAACAATAATTCTATAATGTAAAAAGTTGTCATGATGAAAATTTGGCGAATGTTGGTTGCCAAAGTAAATCATCTGCGAAAAGTTGTCTGGCAAGTGAAATTCGGACAATAAAACTTCGGAGAAAAGGCAGAGCACCGTAGTAAATCTTGGTCCTTAAATAAATCATCTACTTCGTTATGTACCAATGTATTATAAAATACAGTCGACTTATAATTGTATTACGATTTCACATTAAACATGTCCTAATAAGAAATCTCACCTGATATAGTTCTTAAATGAAAAAAAAATTAGGCATTTTTAAGTAATTAGCACGAACGGTAATTAATACAATACAATCGGAGTCATTACTAAAATATTATTCAAGTTTAGATCGCAACAAACTAGCATTTGTAGCAACAATATCCATATTAATTTAGCCAACAAAGTCTATACGATTTCAGTAAATTTCTGTACTGTAATGGATTAGGGTTTGGTCAAGTTTTGTCCAAACAAAAGCTAATCCAGTTCAGTTCGCATCTGGACCTTATCAGTATAGGCTTTGTAAATTCGCGACCCGGCTGCGAATTTACAAAAGCTATACTATTTCAGTCACGACGCAGATTTTAATAGGTGAGCTTTTGTTTATGCATATTACTTGACAATATCTATACCGTTTCGGTAAAAAGTAGTCACTGAAATGGATTAGCTTTTTGCATACATATTTTCAAATATTATTCACGCCAAAACCTAGTCGAGTTTAGTAAGTTCAGGCACGTTTGAATGTGATATCTAAATTTTAATAATACTCATTTACTCAAATGGTTTAGATTTTGTCGCGATATATTTAAACATTAATGCTCTCACAATACCTAGTCGAGCGGAGTCACGCCGTCATTATTCAATATTATTCATCGAGTATTATTTGTACGACACTAAAGTTCACTGAATATTGATTTCAACAATATTTTTTTTACTTAATTACTTTTCACCTAGTATTCATGTAAATTGCCAAAAAAGTAGTTTAGGTTAGTTTGATCTGCAACCTCCAAGAAAACGAAATGTTGCTGGAAAAGTGGGTTAGGTTAGGTTAGAACTGCGACCCCCAAGAAAACGAACTGTTACCAAAAATGTGGGTTAGGTTAAGTTAGAACTGCGACCCTCAAGAAAATGAACTGTTGCCAGAAAAGTGGCTTAGGTTACGTTAGAATTGCAACCCCCAGGAAAATGAACTGTTGCCAGAAAAATCGTTCTATGTAAAAAAAAAGTCGGGTCGCTGTTTGGTCGCAGTTCACCTAACACGCTCTTCCTCGCTTCGCTCGTCGTCGCACCTATCTTGAACTCTGTCAAATGACTAGACGATATCGTATTAATAAATATCTAGCAAGTTGAATGATTTGACCAAAGAAATGTACTCCAAACGTTGTACTATGTAGTAATAATCTACTTAACAATAATTCTATAATGTAAAACGTTGTCATGATGAAAATTTGGCGAATGTTGGTTGCCAAAGTAAATCATCTGCGAAAAGTTGTCTGGCAAGTGAAATTCGGACAATAAAACTTCGGAGAAAAGGCAGAGCACCGTAGTAAATCTTGGTCCTTAAATAAATCATCTACTTCGTTATGTACCAATGTATTATAAAATACAGTCGACTTATAATTGTATTACGATTTCACATTAAACATGTCCTAATAAGAAATCTCACCTGATATAGTTCTTAAATGAAAAAAAAATTAGGCATTTTTAAGTAATTAGCACGAACGGTAATTAATACAATACAATCGGAGTCATTACTAAAATATTATTCAAGTTTAGATCGCAACAAACTAGCATTTGTAGCAACAATATCCATATTAATTTAGCCAACAAAGTCTATACGATTTCAGTAAATTTCTGTACTGTAATGGATTAGGGTTTGGTCAAGTTTTGTCCAAACAAAAGCTAATCCAGTTCAGTTCGCATCTGGACCTTATCAGTATAGGCTTTGTAAATTCGCGACCCGGCTCGACCCTAGCAGTTTCACTATCTTCAAATAATGATTTTAAATTAATTATTTGGTCTGCCGAGTCATCCTCACAATTATAAGCGTCACCATGAAACTTTATCATTCTAGTAATCAATAATGATTTAAAGGTGTTCTTGAAACTGTGGCAGTTGGGGTCGTTGTTCCTATAATTATAGGCCCTGACTTGGCCAAAGAAGTTTTCAATTGGATCTGAATTGAAGAACCTTGGGCGCATTATTGTCATATTTTTGCTCTTAAAAAACTGCCACAGCTTCATGAATGTTTTTACCGTGGCAATAAAGTTTTTTAAGGAAGGCACGGATTTCGGATTTCCCTTGGAATCTACATATTTAATTTTTTCCAGTTTCTCGATGCTCTCCGGCCAAAATTCATGGTGCTTAGATTTTTCTGTCACTGCACAGCGTAGCTCTTTTCCTTTCTTTTGTGAATAGGTTGCTGATCCGTTGATGCTATCAAACAATTTATCAAAGAACAAAACTGTTTCAGCA
This sequence comes from Cydia splendana, assembly GCF_910591565.1. Lineage (NCBI taxonomy): Eukaryota > Metazoa > Arthropoda > Insecta > Lepidoptera > Tortricidae > Cydia > Cydia splendana. The sequence goes on from NC_085985.1 coordinate 10,617,125, forward strand.
GTGTTTCTTAATGTTTCACTCACAGGTCTGCCGTCCGCATAGTGAGCTAAAAACAAGAAAATGACCATATTTGTTTATTTTATGCATAATAGATTTGTGAAGTTCAAGTAGGTACTTTATCATCAATAGTATTCACTATCTATACCTATTGTTCTATCTTCATAAATTTCATTTCATTCCCTGCAGCACTTTATAGCAACAGACAGACAAATATTTTCGCATATAATATAAGTAGGGATTCGTGTTCTGAGTCTTCTCGGTCTACCGGATATTAATCTAGATATGTACCTATATACCGGGTGTGGCCTGTAATATGAGCAAAAAATTAAACTGTAGGCTGTACTCCTCATACTGACCAACATTTGTTCAGCGACTTTAAAAAATAACTTGTGGTTTGATTTCTAATACACTTTAAAGTTTATTCTAAGACGCAATGTATTGCGAATTTTGTTATGTTTAAGGCGTGACAAGCAACGTCTATCACAATGATATGGCGCGGCGATGGCGTCCATTGAAGATAATATTTATTTTGTATGAAAAATAGGGAGTCAAAATACTTCATAATTTTTAAAAGTTGTTGAACAAAAGTGTCACCGTTTAAGGAGTAGAGTCTATGTTTTAATTATTTGCTCATGTTACAGGCCACACCCAGTATAACTATATTTTTACTCTTGCATTCTACAAATGGGTACCTAACTATTTATGTTAGTGAAAAGGAGAAAAAATCATTACTTACAGAAGTTGGCTGTGTAAGATAGAGCCGAAGACAGTGTGTAACTAAATACTTTTACACAGTTCTTGACCTGAAAAGAAATATATATTTCAGTACTCAATATGTAATATATCGTTAATATATTAAAATACCAATAACCAAACTATATTTTAGCGGATAAAATGCAGCAATGTGAATGTAGTATAAATTACTTGAGTATTAGGATATAAAATCATTAAAATATTCCAACTGGTCATAACATTCTCAATGCATCTATAGGCTGATTATAAGGACGGAACCATTTACTACAGTACATAGGTAAAGCATATGCTAGTTGATTGTATAAGAAAATCTTTAGTTATACTAGATTTCACACATTGAGAGGGTATCGACTGTCAAGTGAGTCAGTGACGCCCTCATTATTGTGTTTTCTAATAAACCAATCCATTTGTCTATAATCCAGTAAGTGTAAGTATATATATTAAAATTGTAGCCCTATTGATTTCACCAACTTTTGTTCATTATAATCATTATTGTCTCATAGCTTTATTTTGCTACATCATCTAAATGGCAAATGGTGGCCACTTTTTTCCGTTCAAGTGATGAAGTCAAAAGTAAGTAACATATAAAACTATATCACAGATTAATTATTGTGGGATAAGTAGGACAACACTAATATATACTTATTTATACAGAAATTAATTGGTTTATTAGAAAACACAAACCCCCTAATGAGGGCGTCACTTGACGCTCTGCGCAGTCTTAGTAAAAATCGGCACCAACCTTCATCTTTTTAATTTTTTCAGGTATCACATGCTGGTCATTTAACTTATGCAGCATTCTTGTTTCCATATTATTGCAGTCCGTTTCGTATACATCCACGATGTCTCTCCATGTGGATAATTTTCCTTCAAAGGAAATGTCTTTATTCAAAAAATTATTTCTCAATCCTTTAATAAGATGAGGAGGGTCGAATATAACCATCAGTTTGACTTCGTTTATTGTTACTGTGCCATCTAAAAAAAACACAGAAAATTAAAAAAACACTTCAAATATCACACCTTTGAAATATCTTATTCTATTTTCGAGTTACAACTGTTTTACGATGGCTTTGCAATGATCTGCCCCGCGCTATGGTAAAAAAAATTAAGCCTTGAAGAATTATTTAACATACATCAATTCAAAGTGTTATTAAACCTATAAGTACTACTAACCTGGTTCCTGATTTGTCAGTAATTGGTCACGCGCTGTGTCAGCCTTCAGGCAATTTAGAGCCGCTTGGAAAGCTGACCCTTGGTCGCAAATAAGGGATATCGGCTTTAACCCGCATCCTACAACCGCTGTGATAATATCCACGAGTATACTTTTTAATTCTGTGCCTTTAGTAGCGCCTTGGCAAAAATAAAAGGCTATTGGCTGCTGCCACTTGTGGACAGCTCCTCTCAACATAAACACGAGGGCATGATCAGCGAAATCATTTTTTCTCTCGCCAAGCTCTACTAACCCATTAATTTTATCTTTGTTTTTGTCATAAGACAAGCCAGCCTCTAAAGACATTTCGTCAAATATGACTGAACACAGTTTTTTTTTGTAGCTCCATTTTTCGGTCTGAAATTTAAATACATAGATAAGCGTTAAAAACATTTAACTAAATGTATATATATAAATAAAACTAAATTATATCTAAGATCCCTTAATAAATCTAAAATTCAACACAATATGAAACTACTAAATAAACCGCCAGTGAAAAGGTACCTATCACACTTGCTGCGTTCAATTTCGATGGACAGCCAAGAATGACTCACAGCGCGGGTCAAGGTCCCTTTTAAATTACAATTATTACTAGTGGCTCTGTGAGCTGTAGACCTCGCGAGCAGAGCTTGAAATAACATGGTGCTAAGAGCTTTAAATACACCGTGTTTTTTTTTATTTCCGTTAATTTCAAGGGTGCATTCCTGAGCTTAAATCAAGTAACTTTCTCAAAGACACCGATGTTCTAATTAAGTCCATTTCGGAGATAATCCATAATTTATTTTTTTACTATAAGGCCTCTACAAGCGTGTACACTTGCCTTAGGGCCGGCTTACATATTGATTAGTATTTAGAATGAGTTCATACATTTGCTACTAAACTTAAGTACAATCTCGGTCGATTGATGTACGAAATGACATTGATATGTCACAGATTTCAATTGTTTGGTTGAGTTAAATGTAATGCCCGTGTTACAACAACGCTATATGCTACATTTAATTACTTTTTAAACAAAAAAAAAAACAAAAAAGAAAACAAAAAAATTTTTTTTTTTTGAAAATTAACTATGCCATTTAGTTCTTATAAACGTCCTTAACTATACCCCGAAGTTAACGGAATTCAATAAAAACACGGTGTATAGTAAATTAAAGAAAAACAATACGAAATTTATGTGTAAAAAAATACAAAAAGTTATAATATCCCAGCATACAATTACTGGGGATCGAACCCAGACCCTCTGTACAAACAGAAAAAGCGAACGTTTACAAACTGAGCCAAATAGTTCTTAGATGGGTTGACGAAATTTAGCTACTCCTTCTCAAATTAAAATTAGTTAAAATTAAATATCTAAATACCGCCTAAACCAGTGATAATTTTTTTCTGCATTTTTTGCTATTAACTCTGTAAACATGTTTCAAAAAGAAAAAAGTCTTATGATATCGATACGACTATTTGTTTAGGCGCCAGGTATCACGACTCCGCCATTTTTAAAAATTTCTAAAAACCGGATTGACAAAAAAAATGTATTTAGTCATAAAATTCGGTCACAAAATTTCACGAGAATCGGTTAAGAATTGCGACCTGTAGAGGAGAACATCCGGACATACGAAAGCAAAATGCCCGAGTCAAAACGTAGACCTTCGCTTCGCTTCGGTCAACAATGAAACTCTATAATTTTCAACAAAATGAAAACAATATTCCTTTTATTAAAATATATTTAAAACCGGGTCCAACGCGATTTTTTTTTACTAGGACATCAGTTAGCTGCGACCACGACCACTGAAACCTGTGTCGAAACGTCGGAAATTAAGGTTACACAATAAATTCGCGTAAGACCAGGTCTTAACTGTTTTAATATGTGATCAAAATACGAAAGTTCAAATTTAATATGCCTTTTTTGCTTTAGTTTTTTTTTTACAATCTTCGCAATGTATTTTTTATTAAAAATTATGATTTCATGATATTGTTTAACTCAGTTATCAATTACTTAATGTAGATCCTAAGATTTTATGACGTAGATACATACCTCTCTTCTTATTACTTCAAATACTTGAGGACAAATCCCAGACTCGATCTTAAGTCCTGCAACCATTTTATTTAGAGTCGATCGCGACGGCAGGATAAAAATTTTGTGCAGGAACCTATAGCACTTAGGGCTTTGTTTCATTATCGACAGTGCTATTAGTTTTTCTTCCAATGAAAATCGACGCCCTTTCTTATTTTTATTGCAAAGGTTGATTTGCATTTTCAAAATAGTTTTCGCATACGGATTCATGTCTTTTGTCAATTCTTGAAAGGATTTCTCTTTGTTGAATTTCAAGGCCCTCTTAGCCCTGTGGTAAAAATCTGCCTGACGTTTAGATTTTTTATATTCGTCGTATATCATTCGGCCCGTTGGTGTCAGGTTCATTAATTTCCCAATCAATCGTTTCCTCTGCTTCTGTGGCCTTTTCGCACTTTGAACTTTAACTTCAACAACACCTGAAAAATATAAGCATTTAATTTAATTTAGGAAATTTTTATGTGGACACTTACTAGTGTCCGACTGAAGGTTCGGTTTCGGTTTCGGTTTCGGCCAGTTTCGGCCAAAAAATCATGTTTCGGCTGTAGTTTCGGCCAAAAAACGGCCGAACCTTTCGGCCGGGCCGAAACTTACGAAATGGTACTTCGTACTATGAAACTAAACTATGTGACAAAGACCAAAAGTTGGGGAATAAGTAGGACAACAATATTAATATGTACCTACATAATATACTGATTCATGTATAGGTACAGTAATTAATTGGTTTATTATCAAAACAATTCTACTAATGAGGGCGCCACTAGACGCAGTCTTAAGAGGCTGTTAATACCTATAGCACGCACACTGTCTAATTGTATCGGAGTAAATGAAATAGCACTGTCGCATGTTACTGGGCCTGGGCAAAGGAATAATAAGAAAACTCATCATCTTCCTCGCGTAATCCCGGAATTTTTGCCACGGCTCATGGGAGCCTGGGGTCCAATTGACAACTAATCCCAAGAATTGGCGTAGGCACTAGTTTTTACGAAAGCGACTGCCATCAGACTGACCTTCGAACCCAGAGAGTAAACTAGGCCTTATCGGGACTAGTAGTAGTACGTAAGAGTTTACTACTACTACTAGTACTACTACTACTACTAGTCCGGCTTCCTCACGATGTTTTTCCTTCACCGAAAAGCAAATAGTAAATATCAAATGATATTTCGTATACCTATAAGTTCCGAAAAACTCATTGGTACGAGCCGGGGTTTATACCTGCGACCTTCGGATTGAAAGTCGCACGCTCTTACCGCTAGGCCACCAGCGCTCAAGGAAATATCTCGCTTTTTAATACAATGGACGTTGGTTGGAGTTTGTGCTCAACTACTTATCCTGAAGCCTGAAGCACGGCTTTGACTTCGCATGAAAGTTCGCCTCACTGGGGTACTTCGGACTTTTAGGCCCAGGTGAAGATCGGTACCCGGCCTTGCGATATTTTAACAAAAAATTTCGCGCTCGCTGCGCTCGCGTTTTTGTTTTGGTTGACCCTGTATCTACATGTTTACTTGACTGGTGAATGAATAGAGTTAGACTAAGAAAATTCTGCAATTATTTTGATAGCATACGCAGTGCAACTAGTGCAAATGTTATTTATACGTAATAATTTCATAGAAGTTTTGACGTTTATAATAACACTTGCACTGCGTGTGTTGTCAAAATCGTTGCAGAATCACCTTGGTCTAACTCTAGTAATTTTCTTAAAAAACTGCTAAAGTAACGTCAATTTCAAGGACATTGGGTGTTGACAGCTCCATAATATGTGTGTAAAAGCGGTTTTATGACATTTTTTTAACGATTTTAACAAGTCTACAAAAGGTTCGGTTTCGGTTTCGGTTTCGGCCGAAACTAGAGCCAAAGCCGAACATTCGGTTTCGGTTTCGGTTTCGGCAAAAAAACATGTTTCGGTCGGACACTAACACTTACTTAATCCAAAATCCTTCCTAAATCGTAAAGAACCGTATTCCGGATAGTATGGGTTCTGGGCCATGTCGCGTCCCGAAGTAACTTATATATCATTAGATATAGTGCATAGCCTATATCGAAATGCTAGGAACACAATTTTTGGCTCCGTAACTTTGTTTAGACTAGTTGGGAGGTGAACATATCAAAAGTCCCCGGCTGTAGCCCCGGTGCTGGGGGGTAGAGGGGGTAAGCAGGTCTAATTTTTCGGTTTTTCACTGATATCTTGGAAACTTTGCGTCTTAGCGACATCCCCCCCCAAACAAATGATACCAAACACGGCCTATCAGCTTCACTAATGTAGATATCAAGATAAAATTGAAAGCCCTAAAATAAACTTTCAAGAGCGGATATCTCAAAAACTATTTAAGATATCGAAAAACTTGACTTAATAAAACTTGTAAAAAGAATTATCAGCTTTTAGTTTGTCTTAGTAGTCATGTCGCTAAGACGCAAAGTTTCCAAGATATAAGTGAAAAACCGAAAAATGAGACCTTCTTTTCCCCCTCTACCCCCAGCACCGGGGCTACGGCCGGGGACTTTTGATATGTTCACCTCCTAACTAGTCCAAACAAAGTTACGGAGTCAAAAATTGTGTTCCTAGCATTTCCCTCTATACCTTCTTATTGCTTGGCCTATGTAATTTATCTGTAAAATATTGAAACATTGTATTCATACTTTTCAAATGACAGATTCAGTTTTTTTTTAACATTTTAAAATGTTTGACTTTGGCCATAATTCAATTTAAATGGAAATCGTTACCGCCGCGCGCTACAAATTATTATTCACAAAAAATATATGAGTGCCTATTATAAAGTGATACTTTTTAGAATGAGGAATAAATGAGCTAAATTGTCCAATATTTTATTTAGTATAAATCACCACACTGTGATTGTAAAGGCCAAAATTGTCCTAAAAATACATATAATATTCATTTTTTGTGCAAAATTCAGTTTATTTGTATGAAAAGGTATAACGATTATTTCAAAAATGAATTCCTCGTCTCTAAATTATACAAAAATGATATATAACTTGCCCTTATTGCTAATAAAATGAAGAAATATAGCATAGATTAGACCTGGGGAGCCGACTATTTCCCCTCTCCCCTTCTTTTGGGTATACGGTATGATTTCGTTGCTACCGGGCCAAATTAGCGCATTCTCCTTCTTCCTCGCGTTATCCCGGCATTTTGCCACGGCTCATGGGAGCCTGGGGTCCGCTTGACAACTAATCCCATGATTTGACGTAGGCACTAGTTTTTACGAAAGCGACTGCCATCTGACCTTCCAACCCAGAGGGGAAACTAGGCCTTATTGGGATTACTCCGGTTTCCTCACGATGTTTTTCCTTCACCGAAAAGCGACTGGCAAATATCAAATGATATTTCGTACATAAGTTCCGAAAAACTCATTAAAAAAAATTAACCAAATTAGCCCATTATTTGGTAATAAGAGTATGCAAGGCATCTAACACAATAATAAAACGTCTATGAACAGAAATGGGAGACATATTTTATAAGATTTGACAATATCCTTGAAGAATCTTCAGACATAAACGGCAATTAAGCCACCAGTGTTGGGTTGCCTATAATCATATGCCCACTTTGATTAACAATGAAACTATTTTTCCGTGAATGTACTCGTAAACCCCTATCCGTTAGTATGCGATTCATTAATGGACGCACCATGGCCCAAATCGGGACACGGTTCTTTGTAACTGCGTTTAGTAAGACTCTGACTGCACTAACTAGAACCATTTGTTTAGTTAGGATGCCAGTTAGGACGATTGAATTAGTGTGTAAAGCGTTTTTATATGTTTTCCGAGCAAAACTCAATCTCCCAGGTACTTTATACTTAATTGTACTACAATGTACAAATTGCGGCTAAAATATCAAATATAAATATTGTCAAGGTAAATACTAACTTTGAACTTGAGACTGTTCCCTTGGTGAATTGGTAGAGGTAACCTCCTCAACCGCAACACATTCTGGAATATTTGCTTCTGGCAAAATCTGCTGCTCTTCAGCATTTGATTGTTTGATTGCAGCTTCAGCAGTTGTTACAAAGACTGCTGAAACAGAAATAACAATTATGAAACAATCAGTCTCACACATATGGATCATGCCTCAGTTCTAGCAGGCTCGCACGGGGCATACTCTAGTTAGACTTACACATGATGATCGTTATTCAAGAATTTCGAGACCTGAACAGGTAAAACTTAGTTTCATTAAAATTACTAGTTACACAAATTGACTTCTGAAATTATTAAATTTCCATTCACTTAGTATGGAAAATGGTAACGAAATAGGAATATAAACCTTGGGGCTTTTTTTCTCCTATTAGAACAGAGAGACTTCGTGATTCTGAGCACTTAAAATAGAATGACACATTTATTTGATTTGATTTTTCATTACTCAGTGACTATCATCATATTCATAACGCGAAAGACAGAGTGAGATAACCCTATAATGGGCATAAGAGTGTTAGAAATTATGTAAAATTGAACTCTATCACATTGTAATAAAGTTTCAAATGATAGTGGGGAATAGGTATATTGCCTTTGCTTTAAAAATGATTAAGTTTAAGACGAAACGGGAGCTGAGCTAAAAGTCAATTTTGAGATTTCAAGCTGAATATACCCGTCGCTCTGACGGGGCGTGAGAGACTGTATTTGTGTGTGTAATGCACGCACACAGATGCGTACGCTTGCACCCGCGCGCGCCTCATTGCCGACAATTTGCAATGTTATTTTTCGTGCGTTACTGCCACGAGGCGTTCACTTATTACTTACTGTGTTGCGATTGAATTTTTTGACCCGGCTTACGTTTACGGAACTCGATAATCTTTCTACTACTGTGACTTGGCTTTGTTTACTTGACTTTGCTGATCAGCTTATTGTTTTGGACTCCGTGAGTTGTGGTTACCTATTGGACCGCACGCAATTCATCTACCTTTATTCAAGTAATTAAGCGTAATTAGCCGAAACCTTTATAAGAGTGTAATTCATAAGAAGTACATAAGATATAATTTATGTACTGGTTTGCTGTTAGCTTTTAATTGTATCACTTTACATATATGTTACTCAAATAACTAACACGGTTACACTGTTGTAAGAACATTATTTTTCAGGTAGGCCTTATTATACCTACTATAGGCCTTATTACCTCCTAGTACCTTAGTAGTAGTAGTACTACTACGGAAATTGATTCAAAGACTCAAGACTGACTTAAGTGGCAGTAGGGTGTAGGGTTTTTTCTAGGCTTAATGAGTTCGCTGAAGCTTATTTTTTATACTTAGCGCACAGAACCACTAGTTTAACAGTATCAGCTCTAACCACATGTCACCATTTTGTCCTTTACGTAACAAACTCAGGGGCCCAGAATATCCGATGTACCTATCAAATCAAGGTTCTGTACCAAATAAGGCCCGGTTATTATAGTTCGTTATTTTTTAGCATTAGAAAGAAGGTAAACAATCATGACGTGTCTTTTTATTAATAATTATTGAAAAACGCTTTCAAAAATTAGTTTATATTACTTATGAAAGCAAAAGAATATAAAAAAGTATATGATTAATACATACATACATACAATCACGCCTATTTCCCGGAGGGGTAGGCAGAGACCACGGATTTCCACTTGCTACGATCCTGACATACCACTTTCGCTTCCTTCACATTCATAACATTCCTCATACACGCTCGCCGGTTTAGGGTGCTCTTGCTCATTAATATGATTAATATGATTTATAATTCTAACATATTTGCTATGACTTATTTTTCAATGGTAATTTTTAATAAGACATGTCAAAATCTGTTACCTTAATGCAAAAAAAACGAACTTTAAGCGTGCTAACTTTCAAAATTTCATTTTTTATAAGATAGTATAAGTAGATGGGCAAAAATTTTGCGTCCATGTCCACCAGTGAGTAAGTGATTGAGATACCTAAACATTTAACTTTATAATGTAAAATGATATAATTTACTAACCTACTCGTTTAATTTCAGGTAGGTTGAATAAGGTACCAAGTAACCATGGGGAGGAGCAGTATTTACTAACATTTTCTTTTTGGGTCTTCAGAGTGTATCGTTTCCTTTTTTTTGCACATATTACACTTAAATATATATTCTCTGTGTAAACCCTTACGTCTTTCAATGACAAAGGCAAGATCAGCAAATGTACAATTTGTATGATCGTGCCTGATATTTGAGATCACAGAAAATAAATATTTTAAATCCACTATTCTGCGACCTTCTAAAATTTTGTTTTATCATGATTCATGATCAAAAAGCTCGGATTCAATAGTCATATCAAACGTCGATTATGCAGTTGATGATGAGCTTGCATTTTCTACCATTGGTGCTGCAAATGCATCAACCGGTGGCGATAAACTTTGCCCTCTTGTAAAACAAATTACTATTGTGATTGTGTCCAGCAAAAGGCCAAAATTCGGTTTACTTTCCTGTTTAAAATATTACTATTTTATTCATATTTCAGATAGGTAACTGTCTGAATGTTACAATGCTAGCTGGCAAATTCTATCACATTTGTTTGTTTGGTAGTCATGGTAACATTCACTTACATTGATATCCTTATTAAGATCTGTATCTTATTATCCAGACCTTAAAATATTGCCACCGTTGCCCTTTAAAAAAATACTGTTTAAATAATTGGCTACTCAAACAATGCTTCTATAGTATAAATAATGACTACACAAAAATGGGTAGTATTGTATATAATGCACGAAATAAGGCCCGATTCTTAAGCGGGTTTAAATTTTGAGGCCATGTCCGCTAATACTATAGACAAAATATCAAGTTTAATAAACACAAAATAAAAACATTGATGGGCCTTATTTTATAATTTAGGCCTTACTTTGTAATTTAAAGTAGAGTTAGGCCAAGAAAAATCTATAGCGATTTTGATAGAACACGCAGTGCAAGTATTATTTCAAACGTCGCTTCTATGAAATTATGACATATAAATAACACTTGCACTGCGTGTGCTATCAAAATTGCTGTAGACTTTTCTTGGTCTGACTCTAAAATATTCTTTATTACACCACAAACATAAAAACAAAATTAAAAAAAAACCGGCGAAGTGCAAGTCGGACTCGCACACGAAGGGTTCCGTACCATTATTTATAAAAACGGTCACCCATCCAAGTACTGACCCCGCCCGACGTTGCTTAACTTCGGTCAAAAATCACGTTTGTTGTATGGGAGGCCCCACTAAAATTTTTATTTTATCCTGTTTTTAGTATTTGTTGTTATAGCGGCAACAGAAATAAATCATCTGTGAAATTTTCAACTGTCTAGCTATCACGGTTCGTGAGATACAGCCTGGTGACAGACGGACGGACGGACAGCGGAATCTTAGTAATAGGGTCCCGTGTTTTACCCTTTGGGTACGGAACCCTAAAACTGATTTACAATGTAGATAAAGGTAGCAACAGGCGGTCTTATCGCTGTTAGTTCTTATTCTTCGTTTGTTTAGCATTAGAGTGAAGGTGACGTGTCTTTTTTAAGCATGCAATCGTATAATTATTTAGCTTTTTTTGTAATAGTTATGTACTTAGTGGTTAATATTAGTATTTACTATTTCTTTTTTCAATAATGCTTAAAAACGAAGTATAGACATGACAACCAAATATTAACGCCATTGTAGGGCAGGATATACAGAACATGAATCATTAGTACTGTCACGCTCCGTGATTGTTGAGCCATTTAGGGTTCTAGCTAAATTGGACATTCCATAGAGCACGAGTAAGTATGGACCAATTCAGCTAGGACCCTAAATTGCTCGACAATTACGAAGCGTGCCTGTAGGTACCTAAAAATTTTGTTAACCCATTTTAACCATGCAATAAAATATTTTTGATTTTGATTTCTAATTTGAAATATTAGAATCAAAAAGTTCATAATAGATTGTATATCATAACTACAAAAATGTGTTCCCTACTCTCAACCCAAAACCCCTTGTATCTTAGGATCTAGATATTTTCACACAAGACGGTTTATCGATAACTTCTTACATCACTAGATTATCGACATTAAATGTCGACTATTGCCCATCACTTTTCTGGCTGTGTACGTATTTAGAAACTTGACTCCGCCCCTAAAATTAGTGCGATAGGGACAACTGCAGCTGAGGCGAAAAATCCTGCGTAAAAATGACAAAAATCGAGGTTTCGTAGTCCTCTTTTTCCTCCCCCAAAACTTAACCAATCGTAACCAAATTTGGAAATCTAAATGATTATGAAATTATCTGTGTCGGACCGTTTTGCTTTTTTGGCTAATTGATATCAGTTTTGAATACCACGCCTCTCATTGCGGCATAGTCTATTAGGCCATTTTGGCCGTTTTTGAAGGGCTCTAGCGCCTTAAAAAACAAAAATATCAAAAAAAGCAAAACGGTCCGACACAGATATTGACAATATTAATCTGTGTTGAAAAAATCATTGCTCTAGCTTCAAAAACCACGGAGGAAAACGAGGACTACGTTTGTATGGAGGAATGACCACTCCTGTTGGCTCTTAAGTACTATTTTATGTAAACACTGTCACTGCCATACAATAACACAAAATAAGTTTTTGGCCAAAATTTCATTTTTGGTACAAGCTTTTATCGCCGACTGTACTTTTTTTTCCACAAGCAACGAATACTCATCGAGACAATTCTAAGAACCCCAAACACAATTAGGTTTCGTTGTTTTATCACGGAGTTCCTATGGCCACCTCCGGTCTCCATCATCAGATCACCTCGATGACACCATAATATTGCATTGTCACCCGACTTACATATGTATGTAAAATTTCAGCTCAATCGGAAACCGGTAAGTGGATCAAATTTAACTTGCAAGATTTGATTACACACAGACAACGGTCAGGTGAAAGTAAATAAAAGCTTGTAAAAATGATAAGAATTCACTAACCTTCATTGTGTGACTGTACACTAGGTGAAATACAAGCTGTAACCTTCTCAGCTACAACAAGTTCTGTAATAAAGCTGCTGCATAGTTCGGGCATGGTCTCCTTTTCAATGTCTGAAGTTGTCGGGACAGGTTCTGTGGCTATAGAAACGGCTGTAACATAAAATAGCACTTTAATTTTTTTTTATAAGATTTACTAATAACTTGTGATAATATTAAAATACATAGGAAATAGTGTCATATTCATTTATTTAGCTTACCCATAGTCTGTTTTGGTGTATGGCCCACTGCGGTTGATTTAACCCCCGATGTGGATGGAATGGCAGGAGACGCTAAAACAGAAATACATAATAAACACATTAAAACCGTTGAAAATTATTGTTAATAAGGGCTTATAATTATTATAAAATATCTTCCAAAGGACCTACACAGTGCACATTGCTACAAATTTGTTATGGGTAGTTACGGAAATACTTCTATGGGATAACTTTGGCTTTTCTTATATACATGCGTAATTAAAATGTACGTATATTGGTAAGGCATGTAGGTCCTTCCTCTGACAGTTTTGTTTCCTTATTGGAAATATTACTGTGGTAGGGTAGAGTGGTAAAATAAATTCATTGCCTTCCAAAACGGAGTTATTTAGAAAAAGTATATTTGAAATGGCGCCAAATTTTTTAATAAAATTCCTATTGAACTAAGAAATACAGATGACATGATTAGTTTCAAAAGTAAGTTATTTAAATTTTTAGATAACAAAGCATATTATGTATAAATAGATTTTAATTAACTTTTAAATGATAATTTTGGATGATAAATATTTAATAACATATAATTATAGTGTATGTGAATTTTTGTTAGATGATTTTGATAATTAATGGTAACTGCGCACAGCATGCAGTCACAGTCCATAAATGAAAAATTGTATGCCTTACGGCACAACATAGTGATACAGTGATGTATATGGGACCTGTACTTATGTTTGACAAATAAATACTTTTGACTTTTTTTTACTTTTGTGGTGATATTTTATAAAAAAAAATATTGCCCATGGAAACACTAGCCATGCCTGACCTTAATACAAGAAATTGATTCTTTACATTGCTTGCAGATCTAAGTACCATTAATGAAATATATATGTGCATAATAATATTAATAATGTCTTTGATAAGAAGGCATTAATTTGCACCTAAAATGTAATTGAGTATCTATCATGGCTATCATGCATTTCAGAAAAATTAAACAAACCTTTTTGAGGCACTTGTTGACAGTATGTGTGGTCATCATGTGATTTACGAACATATGCATGTTCTTTCAGCGGATCCATGTTTTCTAAAATTGATAACAAAATATTATTTTTAAATAACTAAAGTGAAATGTGGTATTATTTATCTACAAATTCTGCATGGTGTTTTTTTAGGATTGGGAAATTTCTATATAAATAAAATAATTAATAAAAGACTGCAACACTTGCCAAAGATATCTTTACCCAAAGAAGTACAAAAATGCTAAGCTAAAATTAACACACAAGTGTTAAGATATTAATATCGATCGCATGAAATAATTATCTTACTAGAAACATATGCTCTTATTACAGGAATAAACAAACACTCTGTATTACCTACACATAATAAAATCACCATGCCGTGATTCATGAGTCATCAATTGCATAGAAGTTTATGACATTATCTTTTATGGTCGTAAATGATACGAATTAGATTAGACTGATTTATTATATCACTTCTTATCATTTTCTACACTTACCGGCATTTTCATGAGATGGGATCCCACTGTTAATCTCATCTTGACTGAATAACGAAGGATAAGCCTTCGCGTTGAGACGCCGTGTCGATGCCGAAACAAACCGCTGTTCGAAGTGTTTCTCACAAATAAAAGCTTTTCGAACTTGCTCCGGCGACATATTTCCAAAACCATTTGTTTCCAAACACTTCAACCACATAATGAGTCTTTTCTCAGTACTAGGAAAACGGTACAAAGTAAAAGCGTCCTTTCGCAGAGTTTTACACACACAGCACTGATAATACATTTTGCACAATGCATAAATGCTTGCAGAACTGGGTGATGGATGAATCACAAATAAAGCGGAGAGGATAAGTACAAGAACTTCACTCGATCAACACTTTATTGCAATTGAAAATAATTTAAACTGTTCAAAGTTTTCAACAAACATGGGCGACAACCACTGACAACTGACGTTTAGGCGACGATCGGCCAATCAGAGCGCGGCAAGTTGTCAGTATCATCTAAAAGCAACATGGCGCTATCGTACACATTCCGTTGTACGTAGATTAACAGCCGTGGATACAAGATTCTATTAGAGAAGACAACCGATCATGGTAAGTAAAATATTTCTAAATATAAACAATACTTGAAATGCATAAAAATAGTTGTACTTCGCTTTATACATAGCATTGCTGTTCTAGCTTGTGATATACATATTTGGATACTATTTTTTTTTCTTTTATTACAGGCAGCGATAACAACGGCGGTTTCACCGAGTGCTGAAATTCCTTTTTTGATGAATTCTAGGTAAGTACTACATTATTTATTAAGTATACCATCCACTTTTATTTTCAGGAGCAGCTCGTCTGCTGATAACTGCGGAATGTGGTAAGTAGAAAGTTTCTTTTAGCTTGTATGTAGATCCAGTTATGTGCTTTAAAGGCTTTCTTTCTAAATTGTGTGACCTTTTAACTTTTATATCATTTGCATTGTTGCAGGTTTGATCGGCAAGGAGAGGCGATTTCACCATGTTCCTGTTCTTCTTTTCTCTCTGTGACTTGAATTTGGATACAATACGATCCTTGCACTCTCGTATTCCTGCATTCAGCTGTTTGGAGTGAACTAAAGGTTCTTTTTTATCTTGGAGAAATACTTCTTCTCTTCAAGTACCTGCGTGTGTAAGACGGTAACATTCTCCGTTTCCTTTACGTTCACCGAACCTAGTGGGCCCGACAAAATCCACCCGAGCGTGGTGCGCTGAGCTAGTGGAAACCCATTTGGACCTTTCAGTAGTCCATCCATAATTATATGGCAATAAACCGTGCCTCCCAACAGAACATCTACTTCGTTGGGTGAACTATACGTTGGATCGGCCAACTTGATCTGCTTTAACACCGCCCACTCTGGAGCTACTACCTTCTCGCTTGGGAGGTAAGTAGTGATCTTCTTTATAACATACGCCTTCACTGCAATACTGAAGGTGGGATTGGTGAGCGATTGAACTTTCAACTCTACTGCATATTTAGGGACCGCAGAGGTCTGTTCGCCACCTAATCCTGTGATTGAACTTTTAATAGGAAATTTCTTTATCCCTAATGCCTTCACAACAGCTTCAGTAACAAATGAAGCCTGTGAGCATTGATCTATCAACGCGCGTGTCACCTGATAATCACCTGTCTGCGACTCAGCCTTTATCAGGACTGTGGGTAACAACGTTTCTTCTTTAGCAATCTCTGTCGCATGGCAGTTGACTATCGGCTTGATCTCTGTTTGTTTGTTCTCTGGAGTGACGTGTGTGGCTTCCTCCGAAACACCTTCAGCTACCTGACCTACATTCCCTAAATTGGCAGCTAAAGTTGGGACCTCCCTTGAATGAAGCAAGGAATGGTGCTTTCTATGACAAATTCGACAGCTAGTGGTTTTTTGGCAAAATCTAACAGTGTGATTACTCCCTAAACAATTGTAACATATTCTATTTTTTGTTACAAACTCGCGTTTATTAACAAAGTCCTGGTTTGCAAACTTCTTGCAAAAACACAGTTTGTGTGGCCCTCTACAAAATTCGCACGCTAACACAGGTGCGCTAGCAATATGAAAAACATTTTGTTTGTTTGAACTACTACTCGAAGGTTTCTGGTAAGCAGTGGTGATCTTATTCATGTTCGGCTCAATGAACTCTAGAGCTCTGTACCGGCTGGTCAAGAACTCTTTGAACTGATCAAAGGTAGACAATGCATCTGAAGCCGAGTTAGCTGCTACATTAAGCTCCCATTGCTTACGTGACTCTGGATCTAATTTCAGTGACAACAGATGTATAACTATGGTGTCCCATGTGGAAACATCAATGTCTAAATTAGACAATGCACTCAAACAATCTGTTGACGTGTCTAATAGATCTTTTAGGAAGGCAGGAGATTCAGAAGCTGCGTTCTTTTGACTCAGTAACCGTGTAAGGATGCAATGTGACAGATACTTTTTGTTATTGTATCGTTGTTCTAACAAACTCCAGCATCGATCATAGTTTGAGTCTGATACAGGTATGTTGCGCAGCAATTGCTCTGCTTCTCCTGTCAAATAACTTTTTAGATATTGTAATTTTTGCACGCTATCTAAAGAGTTGTTGTTGTGGATCATTGATACAAATAAATCCCTAAATGTTGTCCAATCTTGATATTTGCCAGAAAAGTTAGGAATTGTTAATTTAGGCAGTTTAAGAGAATTTGTCCTAGTGAAAGAATTTTCATCATTGTTGACCTTTGACTGACTTGAATGAAAACTTATAAAGTCAGCCAAACCATCTTTCAATTCACATCTGTAATCTGTGTATTCATCCTCTGTTTTGTCATAAGTCTCCTCAACAATATAGCTCTTTGCTTTCAAAAGTGCTAAATCATATGTACGCATCAACTCTTTATGACCTTGTCTGAATTCTGACCAAAGCTGCTCTAGGGTGTCTAGCCGACTCTCTATGAAATGCTCCGTTATGCGTGCCTTGGGAGATTTTTTGTAATTAACTCGCGCCTTGAATATACGACTAGACAAGTCATTTTGAAAGTTAAGTAATAAATCCATGATGTTTACAAATGAATAGCTTTAGGCAAAACAGAGTTTGAATTTGAAATTTATAGCACTGTAAAAATACTATGAAATAAACACTTAAAAAAAACATAAAATATTTGAAAATTTTACAAGTGTTAGAACTTTAATACACTTTGAGAAAAATCGGGCGTGGATTCTCCGTTCCAACAGGATTTTCCGAATTATTCTAAGTGTCTACTCTACTAAATTATTCTAAGTTAATATTCCATATAAACTACAGCCAAATATTTTCTATGTCCATGTAAACAATCGAATTCTTCAAAGTAAATATCTTCTTGTAAATAAAGTTCAAAATTCCATAGCAAAATAAACTGATATCACAAAATAAACTATCGTTCACAAGGTTGAAAATCTCTTGAAATAAATTTTAAAGTACTCACGATTCACACTTGACACAACTCACTGAACTGACGTGACGTCACACTTCGCTGAATTTCTTTTTCCAGTTGCTGGTACTAGATGGCGCCACTTGACCTCTAAACTGCTGCCACTCGTATCCGCTTCCGTGTTTAGCTTCGGCTACTCGTCGCTAGATGGCGCTAGTAATCCCAGGTAGCTGGAAACTCTACCCGTCTAACACGGACGAAGTGAGTCCGCACTGAACTGAACTTCCAAAAAGCCGCTCGCTTATCCGATCGAGGGACCATGTACACCAGGGGTCTGACAACTTTAGTTCCATCACTGTAGTATTAGCGCTAGTATCGCACCCTGTTTTACGTAATCTGTGGTCTTTAGCTGTCAACATCTGTCAACAGTGTCAATTGAAAAAAATTGAATTTGACAATTCTCACTTTCAGTTGTTTTGTAAACTTTGAGTCGAGCACTGCTAATCTTGTGTCCTCCTCCCGTCTTGGTTGAGTTGAGTACCCTGAGAAGCCACCCTCCTCTGGTTTGCAATACAATTGTCCTCCTCCCGTCTTGGTTGAGTTGAGTTCCTTGCGGCTGCCGAATATGGCACCGTTAAAGTGTTGTGTTCTCGGTTGTGAATCAACAAGTGCCACACACAGACTATTTTGCATGCCCATGAACGACAATTTGCGAAATTTGTGGATGTCGTTTCTGGTTCCAGTTAATCCACATTTACTTGGACTGTCAAAGGGTCAGCTAATGACTAAACGTGTTTGTCAGAAACATTTCGACGAAACTCAGTTTAGCCAAGGGTCAAGAATTCGTTATTCTTACCCCTGCCTTTTCGCAGAAAAGGAATTTATTCACGGCGTCCCACTCTCTTCTGAAGGTAAGTTTGTATTAAAATTATTAGTATGTAACACTATTTTGATTTATGTCATGGTATTTTTGCTAAATATATTATTATGTTATTATCTAGCAATATGATTTTATCAGCGTGGTATTTTAATTTACGCTTAAAATAATAAATAACCTCTGCATATTACACTCGTGGTATTTTTGTCGCACAACAAATAAGAAATATTTCATTAACTTATTTTTGTGTATATTTCAGAATACAATATTCTCAATGAACATAACTACTGCACAAATCAAGAAGGAGATGATACTGCAGTGCATCAAGTACCAGCAACACTAATGGGCATGCCAGGTACTTATGTGGACAATTATTTAGCTTGCTAATTTGTCTGTATTTTGGCTAGCTTGAGAACTATAATTTAATGTCCTGTTACACACTGGGAGGAGACTGTGCTCAGCAGTTGGACATATTTAGTTTTCAATGATATCGGGCTCCCATACTTGTACGGCGAGAACCGGGACTTACCGGTTCCGGTACTGTATTTGTATAGAAAACCAGTACCGGGAACACTCCAACCCAACAGAAAAACATCATATGAAAATGTTGCTTGATGGTACCATCATATTGCATTGTCACCCAAATTACGTATAGATATGAAGTTTCAACTCAATTGTATAATAGGGAGTGGGTCTAATTTAGCTTGCAAGGTTTGACCCAAACATACATTCATACACATGCATTGCGAGTGGGATGAACACACACTGATATTGACTCTTGTACATATCTGACACCTGACACTAGCTTCTGCCCGTGACTTTGTCTATGATGATGCTGATTGAAAAAACTATTCTACGTCCTGTCTTTTTATATAAAATTTTGCCCAAATCGGTTCAGCGGTTTAAGCTAGAAGAGGTAACAGAGAGACACACTTTTGCATTTATAATATTAGTATGGACGTATGGATAATCAGCTTATACCAAGCTTGGTGGGCGCGCATACATCCGTCTTATTGGTAGACTGATGTTTGCATGCAGCCCACCCAGCTTGACCCATCACCCGAACACACCAATTACATCAATCACACAAAAATTACTAGATGGCCTATATTATCATCATATATTTTGCAGGTAATGTTCATTTACATGAACATCTTTATGCACTTCCTTCTACGAGTCAAGAGGCTGCCGCACCTAAACCTAATGAAGGTGAGAATACATTTTCTTTTGCACATAAACTTTTGTCTACAAAAAGAGAGTTTAGTCATAACAATTACTGAAACTCATATGGCTATGATCAGTGTGGTCTTTCAGTTTATATAATATGTTTCATATTAATAGTCCATCACATTGGTTTTGATAATGACAACTTTAAGATTTATTGCAATTTTTTTTATGTGGGCCGGAGCCAGGACTTTTTTTAGTTTTGTTTTCTGTTTATATATGTGATGTGTATTATGCAATGTAGCTGGCACTGGTGACAAAACTGGTACAATACACTTATCTACACCTAATTCATCAATCATATAATATGATGTTGTGATTCCAGTTACATGTAAGATACTCCATGCAATTTTATGTGTTGAATTATAAGCAGTATGCGACAGATTTCATACACAAAAAACTAAAAAATGTAATAATAATATATGTCATCTACAAAAAATTACGATTCTCGCGGCTTTGTATTAAGGTTGTCGGTCTTATTTATTTATTAGACTGTACATAGTACAGTACAATATCGTGAATTTGTACATTATTTAGTTATATTATGGACATCATCATAAATATTATTAATATTATGTTAAATTTCTCTTGCAGCTGATGTCTCTTTACAAGAGGTTCAACACTCAGTTTCTCCAGTAATAATACAGTCAACAACAGTACCTGCTAGGCTTGAAATTGAAGGTCAGTATATTATTATCAGCCGTTTAAGTTTTGGGTTGAAATAAGTATTCTGTCAAAAATTTCATTTTGGATACATTTCATTTGTGCTTTTACAGCTGACTGTACTTTTTTAGGGTTCCGTACCTCAAAAGGAAAAAAAGGAACCCTTATAGGATCACTTGTGCGTCTGTCTGTCTGTCTGTCTGTCCGACCATTCCCCCTTTTATTTCCGAAACTACAAGTTATAACATTAAAAAAATACACAAAATAGTTCTTTACCTTTCTATAGATGACAGGAAAACCTATTAGAAATATGCAGTCAAGGGTGAGTCGGATTTAATTACTTAGTTTTTGATCCGACCCCTAAGGGTTTTTAAAGACATTTCATTCACGTTCCACATAAAAAAATACATTATTAAAAATTGGGTAATGTACGGAATCCTTGGAACGCGAGTCCGACTCGCACTTGACAGGTTTTTTCCAACAAGTAATTAGTACATATATATCGAGACAATTCTAACAAATTCAAACATGATTAGGTTGCGATGTTTTATTACAGTGTTCCTATGGCCACCTCCTGTGTCCATCATCAGATCAGCTCGATGATACCATAATGTTGCATTGTCAAATTGTTATCCAATTTACTACGGTACTATGGTATTGAAAAACCGGGAAGTGGGTCAAATTTAACTTGCAAGATTTGACCTGTACAAGCATAGTCTCATATATTGCAGGTTAATTAAAGCTTGTAAAAAGATTGATAATTGTCCTTAGTACTCTAATCGCAACAATTGGTGAAGGCACTAATTTTGACGAAAGCGACTGCCATCTGACCTTCCAACCCAGAGGGTAAACTAGGCCTTATTGGAATTAGTCTGGTTTCCTTACGATGCTTTCCTTCACCGAAAAGCGACTGGTAAATATAAAATGATATTTCGTACAAAAGTTTCGACAAACTCATTGGTACGAGCCGTGGTTTGGACCCGTGGCCTCCGGATTGCAAGTCGCACACTCTTACCGCTACGCTAGGCCACCAGCGGTTCCGCGCTTATTTTTCGGAAATACAAGTATAATTTTTTATTTCTGAAACCCGTATGGCAGTGATAGTGTAACTGTGATAGTAATATAATAATTTCTTACACTCTCATTCATTGAAAATTTGGTTATAAGTATTTACCTTATTTTTCAGCTGATGTTTCTTTACAAGAACATCAACACCCAGTTTCTCCTTCGACAGTGCAGTCAACAACAGTCACTACTGTACATAGCGTTGAAGGTCAGTATTTTCAGTTTTGGGTTTGAAAAAAAATACTGAGAATTTACCTCATTATTCTATTTACCTAACCGTGGGGACCTGGCGCCCACAGCATTTTCAAATAGCTGGCGATGCGCCTCGTGGAGGCGACGGGTGACAGAAGAGCTGGCTCTTACCTCGCGCAAAGCATTGGCATTGCCGTCCAGCGCGGCAGTGCTGCCAGCCTTCTTGGCACCTTGCCACAAGGCACCGAGCTGGAGCCAGAATTTAGGCTTCCGTACCCTGTTACTAAGATCCCTCTGTCCGTCTGTCTGTCACCAGGCTGTATCTCATGAACCGTGATAGCTAGCCAGTTGAAATTTTCACAGAGGATGTATTGCGGTTGCCACTATAATAACAAATGCTTTACACTATGATTCAATGATGAACATTTTATATAAACGTGAAACTACTTTTGCAGCTGACGTCTCTTTACAAGAACACCACCCAGTTTCTCCGTCTACAGTACAGTCAACAACACTCACTGCTAAATATAGCATTGAAGGTTAGTATTGACATAAATTTTAGGTAATGTGTGAACGAAAATTTAAATAAATTAACAGAGAAGTATTATACTTTTCATATCCCCTAAGGTATTTTAATTTGACACTTAGTTAAACAATACTCTGTTGAGGCCTCTTTTATTGTTTACTTTTTTCTTAATGATGGATTAGCAACAAATTATATATTTTACGATATTTATTCAATTCGACTTTTCATATTTTTTTCTTTGCGCCACCTACCGTATATTCTAATTCTATTGTCTCCGATACCCAAAGGTTGTCTGGAAGAGATCGTTCTTAAGCGATAAGACCGCCTGTTGTTGCCTCTATTGTCTTTGTTTATATTACTGTACATTTATTGTAAACTACGAGTTTGGTGAGGTGTGCAATAAAGAGTATTGTTATTGTATGTTTCTTGTCGAGAACTTTGTAGGTACTGGTACTTAATACATCTTTCATCTTTTTCAGGACTCTCTTGCTCCAGAAAGCCATTGATGGACATCACCCATCAGTACAATGTCACTGGTACAACTCAATTCTCCGAGGAACATATTTCCGCAGGTGTGTTTTCAAACTATATTTGAAGTCAAATTAGGGAAGCTGAGCGGTGCGTGAATTCGTAGCGCGGGTGTGTAGCGAGATCTTTTCAAATAACCAAGCAGGGTGCGGGGAGGCCTCTCTTGTTTTGTTGTATGTACAAAAATCTCTCTCCGCTGCACGCTGGGCTGTATCCATTAGTGCTGTGCTGAGCGAGGATAGGTAAATGAAGTGTTCCTATTGGTACATGACAAGTACATCTCTGTTGGAAGCGCAGCCTAAGACGTTGGCAATACTATGATATCAAATACTTTACACAAATGTGCATTTGCCTATACAATTTACCAAACACTACCGTGCGCTAGTTAGCGTTAGCAACAAGGATATCTAAATTTTAATAGGTACCGAACAAAAAAATCATTAAATATTCTGCCTTTTTCAGAACAACATGTCGCTGACAAATTGTCAGACACTGTCACCAGCAAAGAGTCCACGAATGCCCCGTTGGCCCACACGTCAAAGCAACTTACCACGAAAGGTGTGTGTTTCAATCCATTTCCATATAAGTATTTAATAACAATATGACAATTGATAATAATTGGACGACCGGTGTGGCCTAGTGGGTAGTGACCCTGCCTGTGAAGCCGATGGTCATGGGTTCGAATCCCGGTATCCCGGTAAGGGCAATAAAAAAAATATGAACATCAATCTTACACAAATCTATCAAGAGTATGCTCAATAAGGATTGTAATGTGTTGTGGATACTAGACGACAATTATATGTATAATAATAGTTAGATATAGATAAATACTTAAATACATAGAAAACATCCGTAACTCAGCAGCGAATATTTGTGATGAACTCACAAATCAAATGTCCTTACCAGGATTTGAACCCGGAACCGAAAAATGGAAACATATATTTGACGTCAACTGAACCATTAAGCTGGCCCGATGATGGTGACTGAAGGTGGACATATGATCTCTGTAATAAAACAACGCAACTTTATTGAGTTTTTTAAATGGTGTCGATAGTATAGGTAGTATGACGTAATTGACGTATGTCAGATAACTATTGCAAGAATAGTCGAAATTTAAAGCTAGTATCAATAATAAAAAGTTGGACATATTAAATTTCTAGTTAAAATTATTGTTCATCATTCGAGCTATCAATAATATTTTTGAATATACCTAAGTAACACCTTTCTATAGATATGGAAATAATTAATTAATTAAATTTATTTCAGATACTTCGTCAGTACGAGAGTTTAACTCAAAAACTCGACGCTACATAAAAAAGACGAAACAAATCGCTGCAGAGAGTCTCGGTCAACCAGCAGCGGAAAGGCTCCAAAGTGCACATGAATATGCAAGCCTAGATATTCTTCAGGATTTTGAAAAACTTAACAAAAAGGCTAAGGCCTTTCTGTTAATGCAACTGAGACTTGCAAGAAAAAACAAGATGGCAAGAAGATTTACTTTTCAAGACAAATTATTCGCGCTCGCGTTGATGAAGCAAAGTCCCAAGGGATATAAATTATTAGAAAATATTTTTGCTTTACCGACGAAAAGAACATTAGCACGTCTGTCGCAAAAAATTGTATTCGAATGTGGAATAAATGAAAAAGTCTTTGATCACATTAAACAGAGCACGAAAAACTGGGAGACGTCAAAGAGATTGTGTTCATTGGTGTTTGATGAAGTAGCATTGACGCCACATCTGATATACAATGAGAATAAAGATGTTATAAACGGCTTCGAAGAAATAGCGGGAGAACGCAAGCAAAAATTTGCCGACCACGCTCTTGTCTTTATGGTTAGAGGCATTTGCTCATCGTGGAGACAAAGCATAGTCTATTATTTTTGTGCCGGAACTGTCTCTGCACCAGATTTGGAAAGGATATTAAAAGAAATCATTCCAAGGCTTTCTGAGGCTGGCCTGATACCTCTTGCCCTAGTGTGTGATCAGGGTTCAACATTCCGGTCATGTTTTAAAAATCTTCAAGCTACAACCGCTCGACTACAAACACCCGAAGAAAGACCATGTGGTGGGTTTTATCTAAATTTTAGTCTTACAATAGGCTGTTTGTTTTCTTTGGCAATGAATATCGTCAAAAACCTATTGCATTAAGAGGAAAGGGGACGGTTGTTTCTTCATACAAACATAGTCCCCATTTTCCTCTCTAGATATTGACATTGTGGAAAATATTTTTACATAATTTGGTATATATTAAGGAAAGCTATGGCCTCCTACGTTTGACTTTTTCGATGATTTGATTGTTATAAAAAGTAGGAGCGAAAAACAGATTTCATAATTTTTTTTAAATACCTATCTAACAGTCCTAACTCTTATACCAATAATAAAAAAATCAAACATAGGGGCATGGGTGTGGTTGATACTTAATATGTACAACAAATTATATCAGAATATTTTCAATAATGTTAATATTCAGAGAGGAAGATGAGTTCTACGTTTGTATGAAAATGCAATTTCGAAAGGGTCTTCCACTTTCGTCTTAAGAGCAAGTTAGTTTTACCGTTATAATAACTTCGTAAAATGGATTCTAAATTCACAGTGAGATTAAAAACCCACAGATTATGGTTCTCACTCTAACCTTATTTTCACTCTTTTCAGATACAGTACATGTAGCTGGACATGATTTATTTATATTTCATGACCCACCACATTTATTAAAATCAATCCGGAACAATTTCCTGGACAAGGATATTATCTTCAATGGGAAAACGGCGTCGTGGAAGGACATTTTATATGTGTACGACACGGATATGCAAGGCGGCCACACTAGAGCGCTACCGAGACTGACGGCAGATCACGTAGACCCAAAGAAGATAAAAAAGATGAAAGTGAAAATGGCGGCACAAGTTTTAAGCGCCCGAACTGCTGCAATGCTGAAATTTACCGACAGTGTTCGTAAGTCTACCAACT